>NC_140124.1:100500860-101200860 GCF_964035555.1 Netta rufina
ATCATTATGTGAAGTTGGACATTATGTAAAGTTGGACATTAATTTCTTAACTTTTGTTTTTCTTTTAATGCCATGTGCAGATAAATGAGTTTGAAATCCAGATGAATAAATAAATAATTTTTATATATACAGATAAATTAAGAATAATTTTCACTTAAGAGAATTTGTCTTTATTTTGGAGATATTCTGAGTATTTTATCTTACCTTTAATTAAAGAACGGATGTGTAAGAAGTTTCATTTGTAATAATAATTGAAAAAAAAAATGTTAACATAAGCTTATGTTTATGTTTTCTTTCCACTGTACAATTTGCAAAAATATCACTCATCTGTAAACTTGTATATGCATATGAAGTGTGACAAGAAAACAAACAAACAAACTTCAAGGCAGAAAACTTTGTCTTTTTGTCTTTTGCCCCTTCATTTGCAACTACAGTTTGAGAACAGCTAGTCACTGATGTTATTAGAGATTTAAATGTAAGAAACATATCCTGTGTTGATGGTTTAAAGGCCACAATGCCCCGCAGCATCCAGGAACCAGACCTCTTCAGCTCACAGAATCCTTTCTTCTCCTATGCAAAATATGCAGTTTGGTTTCTGAAACTTCCAATTTCCTGTTCTTGTTTTCAGCAAAGCACCTATTTCCTGAGAAAAGCTAAATGTCCATTAATATTTTTATCAGTTTGAAGAGATAAATTTGCAATCCAAATAAAACAAGACTAAGTCTTCAACTTTTTTTTTATTTTTTTTTAAAATATATTTATATTTCAGACTCAGGATAAGATGGACTACTGACACTATGGAGTATTTTGTGAATCCAGTTTATGGCTTGTCCAGGAAAATATTAAAATGTTAATTGTTCAGTTAACTTGTAGTTAAGGATTGCTATTAGAAAATGTGATTTTTTTTTTTTTTTTAAAGAAGCTCATTGAGTTATAAAACATTATTG
Source organism: Netta rufina (assembly GCF_964035555.1). Lineage (NCBI taxonomy): Eukaryota > Metazoa > Chordata > Aves > Anseriformes > Anatidae > Netta > Netta rufina. The sequence continues at coordinate 100,501,808 of NC_140124.1, forward strand.
GTCCTCACAGCTTGTGCTGTTGTAACGTTCCAGTGCTTGAGGAAATTGAATATTACAGTAATTAAAAGAAAGCACTATGTAAATGAAAAGATTATGAAAGCAAGGACATGAGATTTGTTGTTGTTGTTAAATGTTGTTAAAGTTGTTAAACTTGGAAGGCTAAGCCCAGGTATCTAAAAAAAAAAAAGTTTTGTATATAATATTTTCCTATTTTTCTAAAGAAGTTTGATTAGTGGGTAAGGCATCCAATGAATTTGAAGAATAGAACTTCTTCATAAGATAACAAACTAGAACTTTCCTGTATTGAGAAGGAATGTATTACCTAGAAAAACTGTTTTTACCTACAGCTGTAAATATGATTTCTTGGACAGGAAAATTGTCCAGGACAATTGGACAGGAAAATTAAGGAATCACTTATAAAAATGAAAAATCACGAGGATAAAAAAGAAAAAACACTTTCACACTGAATCTCAGATCTGTTCCCTTCCAAGGGCAGACTTTCCAGAAGAAGAAAATAAATAAAGTTCTTGAATCCTTAGTAAAACTTTTTCTAGATAATGAGATCACAAAAGTAAGAAATTGTGGAAAGTAGCCTTTATAATTTTTTTTCATTGCTTAACAAAGACACATTATTATTAACTTACTTATATAAATATATTACCTTTTATTTTTTCCTAAGAGTAAAGATAAACTTTAATTCAGGTAGTACATGTTTTTGAATTAAAAATTGTCATAGAGTACATTTATTCTATCACTTCATTGTTAAATCAATATATTCTGCTATATGAGAAAAATAAGGTAGAGTAGAAAAAATACAACCACAACAATGGATAATTAGAGATCTAGCAAAGAACTGGAACAATGCAAAACAAAATGTTTTATTATCCTAAAACATGTCTACTTTTATACATACTGATAAATATACATATTTTGGTTTACTGACAGGTTGTTGCATTGTGGTAGGAGTCTTAAACAGATCTAATGCTAATTTCTACTCAATCTCATGCAGGCTATTACTTATTACTATTTATTTTTGTTGTCAGCTTTAGTTCAAACTACATTTGTTTATTCATTTGAGAATTTTAGATTGTTGATTCAAACTTCAAATCAATCATTATATTGTTCCAATTTTAAGCAGCTCTGCAAAACTGTGGCCTGCTGAAGTGCAAAAATGCTTGCAATTGTCTGGAGAAAAATCTGTAAAAATGTGAGAGTGTAGCTTGTTTTGATACTTTTCAATATGAGTCACAAATACTAAGGATTCTTACACCTTTAACAAAAGTTTTCAAGCTGCACAATCATGATTCCTAAATACTAACTTGTGATGTTTTATGATAAGTAAATTCTCAGATCTTAAGACATTACTTTTTGTAACTAATCACAGAATTATAAACTCTAATTTATAGGAACTGTCTTGTCTTCTCCCAGATTTCTTGCTCCTCAAATAATAGGTAGATGTTGAACTGCAGTGTCAGAACATGGAGAAATTATGTTGATTTTGAGTAAATAACATAGAAGTGTTTTGCTTGTTCTTTTGAAGCCTAAAGATCCCTGCTTCATCATTTATTACAGTATTCATGTGTATTTCTGGAGATTCAATAGTAATGAGAAATTTTCTTTGAGGTGGATTTTGATATTAGTTCAGTCTCTGATGCAATTGCATCAATATCTCAAAGTTGGTGTTAGAATGTGAAAGCAAAAAGCTCATGATGTTTTTCATGTTTCAGAAGTAAACACTTCCTGTGAGAATGTGGTATGCAGAGACTGCATAAAACCTTGTGTGCCAAAGTCATTGATTCCCGTGTTCTTTGAGATGGACCACACAGCTTTCCTTATTGTTGTTCTTCAGCTCTGTGGAAGTAAGATCCTTCCCCTATTCTTATCTTGTATAGTTTTATACTTCTATACTTCTATACTTTTCCTTTTCCTTTTCCTTTTCCTTTTTTCTTTCAACATCATGACAGATAGGATCATAATTAACAAATGTATTACTGTGTGGTTTGTGCAAATGTTAACCGTTCAATAATGTTCACAAAATTATACTATCTAGGGTTAGACTTTATTTTTAGTGAGCATTTTTTTCAGAGTTTTGCTTTTGGCATTGTCAAAGTAATTTCTGAGTTTTACTATAATACATTCCCACAATGTTAATAGTGAAACTGAACTGTGCATGTTTTAGCCCATGCAGAAGGAAGGTTTGTGGATTCAATTGTAAAGCTTTCTGAGAAGATGAAACTGGAATGCATATATCCAAAAAAAGCTGTGATAATCCAGACATCCTGGATGAAACATAATGTAACTTATAAAGAAAATATAGCTGTCTTGCATGCAACCTATGGCATACATATTGAAGACAAATACAAAGGAAGAATATATTTTGAAAATGCTTCCAGAGAAGACAAGTCCTTATCTTTCAACAAGAGCACTTTTGAAGATGTTGGTTTTTATTTTTGCTCCATTGCAACTTACCCAGATGGAACTTGGGAAAAGGTAATAGAAGTTATTCAGCCAGGTAAGAATCTCTCTCTCTCTCTCTCTCTCTCCCTTCTTATTTTAATTTCTGTTTTATGCAAAACAGAAATATATGCCAATTTAGGGTGTATCTGGTGCTGTATTTTTCTTTTCAATTATTCTTCACATAGAAATGGAGTAACTTAGGGGAAGATGACATGTCAGAAAAGAATTAAATTACTTTGACAAAAGGTCATTTTAGGAGAAGTGGAAAGTAGGGAGTGGAACTTGTGGAGCCAGACAGATGTTACAGCAGCCATGTGTTACATACCAGACTTCAGGTACTAATGTTCATTGCAACAGTAATATTTCCATTGTAACAGGGTTCTCTTAGCATTTCAGTCAGCTATAGGATCTCTACAGAGGATAAAATTACATCCTTATCGGAGGATAAAATTACACCTTACACTCATGGAGGGTAATGTATTTTTATCATAATGTTCCACAGTGAGGGTACCCTTGTCTCAAAACTAGGGTAGTTTTTTTTCTAGCAGCTCCTCTCTGGTTGTCTTTTCAGGGAAAAAAATAAATAATAATAATAATAATAATAATAATAAACATTTAGGAATGGTGTGGCAACAAAATAAAGGGAAGTAGGGAAGAATAAATGAAGAAAAATGACCTTTTCTTCAAAAGGAGACTGTTCAAAGGTGGAAAAGGGAAGAAGGAATGAAAAGATCCACTTATGCCCATGTACTTTCTGTTCAGCTGCCCATGTACTTTCCAAAGGCTCTCTAATTACCTGACCACTCATCCTATTTGATTTCTTTTCCAATTCTATGAGTAACATGAGAAAGAACCCCTTTTCAAGTATTTTTCCATACATGCCTGTTCAGTATTAGTCACTTTACAACTCTGATGGAAGGTTCAAAGATTCCCTGATGATAGGAGCTGAGCTGTAATCATTAAGTCCTTAGAAAATCATTACACACAAATGATAGAACATTCTTCAGAAAGCAACTGATTTTGGTTATTGGTGTATTGATTTGATACAGTGCAAGTAGAAAGAGTCTGTATCTCTTTCCCATCCTCCAGAGTAAAAATAGACTTCATTCAATATTTTATTGTGTTTCACAGCTGGGAAAGAATGAGTTGAAAGAGAAATTTAGCTCCTACCTTTTGAAAGACGAGAAGATTAAAAATAAGAGTTCTCCTTGCCTGATCCCTCTCTTTCAACTTTATTTTCCCTGCACTTCTATTATTTCATTGTTACAGTTTAGTGGTGGACCTGACTCTTGTAGTAGATACCCAATTTAAAAAATGTTAAAGCTAGATTGTTCCTGCCTTCACCATTGAAGACTTCTGAAACTTGATTTTAGCCAATAATTTTGGTGATGCAATGGGAATCCAGTTCTGTCTTTCTATAGCTTTCCAGATAGCTTTCTATCTGTAAAAATGGCTACTTATCAAAGCAGAAACTAAACCACACACAAATTATTGGCCTAACTTAAAAAAAAAAAATAATAATTCTACCTCTCCTGAATTACATAGTTACATAAGGTAACTGAAATGATTTTTGCTGCTATAGCCCACTTAGCTTAGCCCCCAAATAATTCAATCATTCATGTGTAGATGAAATGACCATCTTGTGAAAGATTTAAGCAGGGTCCCTCATTGCAGGCTTCCAGTCAAGGTCAGAGGTCCTTAACTGTGATTCTGAATGTTTGCTTCACTCTGGTGACGTTTTGTTACATAGATCTGGAGATCCTAATTGTTATTTACCAAAAGGAACAGGCAAACTAGATCCCTTATGAGGCTCTGTTCAACCTTAGTTCTGGCAGTGCTGAGCGTTTCTTCATTCTGGTTTGATTTGGTACAAAATCCTAAAAGTTAGGTGCAGTAGAAGTCTACTGAAAGCTCTTGCCTTTTTTTTTTTTTCATTTCTTTTTTTTTTTTTTTTCCCTGGTCAAAGCAGTACTGACCTCAGCTGTTTTTTTCTGAATGTGTAGGCTAGCATTAATCTGAAAGGGTTCAAGAAACAAGGCAGTGAGTTTCCAGTGGGATATTACCCTTCAGCCTAGCACTTCAGTTTGGTAATCCACTTACAGATTTCAGCACACTGTAACCAAAACAAAAAGTGGATCTGTTATCAGTTACATTTTTTTTTTTTTTTAAATGATAATGCAATACTGATAAATACAGTATTTGGTATGCAAGATTTCTCTCTTGGGTTAAGCACTTTAAAATACAAAGCTAACCTCCCCATTTTCAAATATGTCTATTTAATCCTGCTAGAGAGAGAGAATAGTGTTGAATAGAAATTAATCCTTTTCCATTTAGAGAATCAAGGTTTCTAAGAACAGGAACAATCAATCCTGTTCAGCTCCCAATAGATGTGCATAAACAAGGTCTTTACATTCACTGATCAAAAGAGAATAGAGTGTCACCAGAGAAGATGAAATATTACAACTACACTGCAAATTAAATGTTATTAAAAACAGAGCTTGAAGAATTTTATTTATTTATTTATTTTTAACGTATTTATTATAGTAGAAGTGTTATTACTCAGACTTTATGTACATTTTACTTACTCATTCATCAGTAATAAATATTTTAAATTCCTTGGATGAGATTTTGTTTTGGCTTAATCAACAGTAAACTTCAATTGCACTTCCATACAGCCAGTATTCTAGCTTGCTGCTGACACTAGAAGTATAATTTTTCTTCTGTCTTCCAGGCAGTAAAATTAGGGTATTGCTGTTCATCTTTAAAGTTTGTATTCTGCACCAGGGAATTCAAGAGAGTGTTGAGAAATCTAAGTGTTTGTCTCATACATGCACGGGACATAAATGTTTTGTTGGATGAATGTACACTATTAAATAGTTAAGGTCCTGGAAAATGAGGTGTTTTTTAAAGGAATTTTATATCCTCTGGTATACATAAATCTGGCCAACATGCTAGAAAAATCTTTTTATAGGTTATTAAAATTGCTTTTGAATTGCACTGTTTTCTTTGGTTAGGATTTATAATTTATTGATTCCCAATAAACATCATAAACATTTTTTTCAGAAAAACACTAATTTGCCTGCACTACCCAGATAAATGAACTCACTGTAAAATCCATTTCTTCAGTTTACAATAGTTAATCAACAAACCTTTTAATAGACTAAATTTATTTATTTATTCAGGGAATTGCATGATATCTACTGTTTTGTAATTTATTGTTTTAGTTTTAAAGATCCGTTGGCTAAGCTAAAGCTGTTGCTGCCTTTAAGTGGATGCAACTTTTAAATTTCAAAATTCAACATTCAGAGCAAAATTTAAGCTTTCTCTGTTATATTAGCACAGATGAATTAAACTTATATTATTAATTTTTTTTTATGTCAGTCAAAACTGAAGTCTAGTTTAGAATTTTTGTTCTACCTGGGCATTGAGAAGTTTCAGGATTTGTCTATACTGACCTGGTACTGTGGGGGACACAGATATTCCTGCCTATCTTAAATAGGTAAGTATGCCAATGATGTATTTGCAGCACAGATCTCAATGAAAATTTGCAACAGAATATAAACATGGAATCGAATTTCCACTGAGTGGAAATAAATGGAAATAATTACAAATGGCATTATAGTCATAATGGAGTTTCTTAACTAGATTAAAGTATGAAGTAAAATGTTCTGCACGTGGTAATCATATCTGCTGCCAGTTATGTAAATTTGGATAAAGTATCGTGGATTAACTTTTGCTGGCTTGTGAAAAAATGAATGCTTCTGCACTCAAACAGTTCAAAGTTGCTCTAGTGCTTCATTACTGTTAGTTAACAGAAGTCATGAGTCTGATTCTGCTTTCCCATGTTCTTGTATACAATTTTTAAAAATTGTGAATAGAAAGTCAGTAAAATTGGCGTGATTCTGATTTGTCAACATTTTTTATTTGCATAGTAGGAAGGATCAAGTACTAATGCTCAATGAATAATGTCAGTTAGTATCTATTAAAGTACTATCTCTAGATCCAGCCACACAGAAATGTTAACAGGTCCCTGACACATTACAAGACCAATCAGATATAAAAGTTTTGGGATCACAACTTGCTTTTAAAGAAAGAAGTTTAGCATTTGAAAAACTTTAAGCAAGTCTCTTTTTATGATTATTTTGACATCTCTACTTCTTTCTCTTTAGCTTAAAGGTGTTTTTATAAATCAAAATTCCATCATTGTTACAATTTCTCACACAATTAAAGATGCTATTAAGTGAATAAAAGGTCACAACAGTTTAGCATTGTGAGAGTAGAACTACTCTCACAATGTACTACAATAGTGCTGGAGTACTCTTATTTAGGACTCTGTTCTTGGATTACTCTCTGGACACTGAACACCTGTTCATCCCACTGTGGAGCTAGTGAACTAGCTTCATTTTCAATAAGGAGAAAAAAAAATAAAAAGTGAGAAAAGTTTAATTTTTGATTGGGAATGACTGAGTTTTCATAAGGATCTGAGATCCCAGGACACAGAGGAGGTTATAGTTTTCATTACAGAGGTCTTTTCCTGGTGCACTATCCTCATTGTATCACTGACAGGTGGAAGACCCTAAAATTGGTGATAAATCACCACTTAAATAATTTTTTTGATATAATTGTTCCAGCAAGTGTTTTATTATTATTATTGTTGTTGATGATGATGTTGTTATTATTGTTATTATTACTACTAGATGTTGTTTCAAATCAGTCCTGAAACTATTTTAGGCGATACAATAAAAATGTTAGGACATATTTTTTTTCTTTCTGCCTTAAATTTTGGCTAAGATTTCCTATGACATTCATGAAATACATGAGAAAGAACTCTCCTCGGCTGCAGAATGTTATCCTTGTTTTCTTTGTTGGTAGTTACTCAGAGATAGACAGAAAAGCAATAATAGTTAGGGCATAACAACTTCACATGTTATATAGCTACAGGATATTTTTACAAATAAATGCAATGCTGAAATTCTGTAACATAATTGCACAGAACTCAAGAGTACATTCTGCCACCACTACACATGATTATATTGGCTAAGAATAGTCTAGTTATCCCACAGGAAGGTATTTGCCAGCTGTGTGAATCTAGTGCTTCTTTTATCCTGTAGTGTAAGCATACATCCAATGGTTTTCAGAACAGAATTCAAGAGCTTTTTTCTCTTAATATTCCTACATTTTTATGATTCACAGCCACTCCTACATTAAACAAATGTAACCCATGCTTTCAGAGATAACTCCTTCTATAATTTTTAAAAAGGTGTAAAGATTGTGTAGGAATTGTCATTAATCACAATATTTCACCTTTCTTAATAAACAGTTTAAGGGCAATCCGTAGTTCCTTATATATAGTTCTTATGACTGAAGACTGATTTAGTACCATATATAATGTGAGGAATAGAGAGTGAAGTCACTACTAATGGAGGAAACATTAGAGTTGAAGACACCATGCAGGGATTGCCGAGTACCAAAATTATATTATTTCATACGTTTACTGCGCAGAAGAGAAAGCATTTAAGCTGATGATTTTTGTAATTTTATTGCAGATAAAAGAAAGTTGAGGGAGTGGTGTACACTACTAATCTGTTGGTCAGGTGTGTAAAGAGGTGTGTGTTTGACTGTGATCTCTGATGGCCATATTAAATACCACAGTGCTCAGCTGGCAAGCTGACCAAAATTAAAATAAAATAAAATAAAATAAAATAAAATAAAATAAAATAAAATAAAATAAAATAAAATAAAATAAAATAAAATAAAATAAAAATAATTGCCAGTCTTGTGCCCAACTGTAGGAAAGAGGCAGCAGGAATTCTGCAATTTTTCTTTCCCTTTCCCTTTCCCTTCCTTTCCTTCTTTCCCCCTTTTTCCCATTTCCCATTTCCCTTCCCTTCCCATTCCCCCCATCCCATTTCCCCCCTCCCCCGTTCACCCTTCGCCTTTCCCCCTTCCCCCTTTCCCCTTTTCCCTTTCCCCTTCCCCTCTTCCCTTTTCACCTTTCCCATTTCCTGTTCTTTTAATGATAAACTTTTGCTGTTTTCAGAGAAAGGAGACATTTCCAATTGCAGTCTCTGTCACTTTGGAATTAATAATTGGATAGTTTTAATTTACAAAAGAATTGAAGGAGGTGTTTTCAAAATTCCGTCTTTGTACTATATCTTTTGTCTTTTCTTGTTTTGTCCAAATATTTCCTCACCTACAGACACCTGCGACATTGATCTATTTGTTTAAGTGATCCTTTGCCAGACCTGTCCTCAGTCCTTTGGTTCTTCTCTCTTCAATTCATCAGTACAACAGTTACCTATCTTTTTAAAAGTTTTATGAAAGTATCAATTCACAGAAAAATGATTTTGAGGAATTATTTTGGCCCCTTATATTATTTATTCAACAGAAATTAAGGTTTGCTCCTATCATCCTGTCTTGAATATCTGCCTTTAAGTTCTTGGTTATGTCTGTTCTTTTTCAGCTATTCTTGTCCCCATGGAGCATTATCATTAAGATATATATAAACAGGAAATGTTAAGACAAGATCAATAGACAATTCTTTGGTTCAAACATGTTATTTCCTTATTATCTCCACATCAAGATCTTAAGAATTCTAAAAAGCTGAAGTGTATTTGGGTCTTGTTCCAAACTTAGACAAATAAATTAGTAATAACTCACATGTAAAACATTGTCCAGGTACAATACTTTCTTGAACCTATTGGGTTAAATTTAGGCTTGCTACTTCAAACTTTTTTCCTACTACACTCCAAAATGTGTAATGTCTGTTGAAGACCCATAATATGCCATTACTGCTTGGTTATAGTTTTGGACCATCATTGCCCATGATGTTAATCTTGCCCTTTTCTGTATTATGTTTATGAAAGTACAAGACTTTTTTTTTTTTTTGTCAGATGCTGTTCAGTGCAATACTTTCCACATTACCAAAACGCTGTATTGATTACTCTTACACAACTACAAACTATCCTCTGATTCATTCTACCTTGAGAAATATTAATAAATACAGATAGCTTTGTGTGATTTATACATCCTTCAAAGCCACTTGGCCCTGTTAGTACCTTGTCCTCTAGGTACCATTGCATCAAAATGTAACAATCCCTAGACTGAGGATATTTAGGTTTCCATTTATTGTATAACCATTATTTATTATTTATATTGTGCATTTTAAAGTTAACAGAATCAGAGATCATAGAATATACTGAGCTGTAAGGGACACAAAAGGTTCTTTGATATAAACTCCTGGCTCCACACAGGAGCACCCAAAATTAAACCGTGTGTCTGAGAGCATTGTTGAAATGCTTCTTGAACATTGACAGGCTTGATATCATGACAATTTTCCTGAAGAACCTGTTTTATGGTCCAGAAACACTCTCAGTGAAGAACCTTTTCCTAATATCCAGTCTCAACGTCACCTGATGCAGCTTCATACCACTCCCTAGTGTCCTATCTCTTGTCACCAGAGAGCTGAGAACAGCACCTCCCCTTTGTTTTCCCTCATGAGGAAGCTGTAGGCTGCCATGAGATCACCCCTCAGTCTTCTCTTTTCCAAGCTGAACAAACCAAGTGACCTCAGCTGCTTCTCATAAGTCATGCTCTCTAGACCCTTCACTGTCTTTGTTGCCTTCCTTTGGACAAATTTTAATAGTTTTACATACTTATATTTTGGTGCCCAAAACTGCACATAGTACTTGTTGTAAAAGACAATACGACTCACTCTGAATGTAGTAATATTTATAAAAGAATATTTATAAAAGGCAAGTAAACAGCGCTGGGTGCGTGGGGAGTCTATGTTCTACCAACATGCACACACGAACATCAAACATTCTAAATATACAGAACATTGCTTTACATACTAAACCCGAGTATGCCTATACGTACGTATAATCAGGAAAGGTAACAAACAATCCTTTAAGTTCCATGACTTAACAGTCTCCATTTTCCATTCCTTTTCTTGATTACAAATAAGTCTCCATTTTCCATTCCTTTTGAACATTATGTCTTGCTTTAAGTTGTCAAGCAACTCGGTCTCCAGGCCTTATGTATCCCGTTCTTCCCGGATCGAAGAAAAACCTATCCGTCTCCTTTTCAAGGCCAGTAGGGCCTGGGTCAAAAGGCACGTTCAGGTCACCAGGGGGCGTAACAGCAAAAGCCTTCGATGGCTGTAGCAGCAGAGGGGCCGGGCCGATGGCGTAGCAGTCGGAAACGAGCCCGCAGTTCCCTCGCTGTCTGGCAAACCACATGTTTCTGACAGTGGCCCCACATGGCTCTTTAAGGCCTCAGATATTGCTCGCCAGGTGCCGAGCAATTCCACTGCAATCTTGTCGTTTTTAGTTGCAGAGTCCCACACCTTGACCTCAATTTGGTCCCATAATTCAGGATCATAAACTGTCCGATTGTTAATAAGGAGAATAAGCTGTAAGGTTACCAGGACAGTCTTTGTTTCTAAGGACGTATGATTCCCCATAATGTGCAGCTCCTTACCTTGGGCAGTTGTGTGTGCAGGTCCGCATCTCCCAGCTTGAGCTTCTTCCCAGCTCCGGTGCGCCCATTTCCAGCGACTTTCTGTACGAGCTTCTCTGAGCAGTTTGCTGAGTTTGGCCGAACCTATCTTCATGAGGCAATCAGTGTACCTGCTCCCGTCCTGGTCTCCGTTCTGCCAGCCTGTTCCTCTTCATTCCTTCTTTCTGCCTCCCCATTGACGACATAACTTCATTACATAGTGTTGCCTTTTTTTTTGTTTTTATCCTGAGGACAGGCTCCCCTCTTATACCCTTCTCCCCACAGCAGTTCTTTTCAAAACAGCTTTTCATTGGTCAAACAACTTTGCAAATAACAGCAACAGTGAACACCCAGAAACTTCCATGCCTCAATGGCTGGAGAACAAGAAACCCTGAGACTGCATGGAGTCTCCTGAATCACCCTTCTTTGTTCCCTCTAAACTCTTTTACATTCCTGATGGCCTCATCGTTAAGAGTCTGATGTTATCATCAACCACAGGGCTTTCCGACCCCCATGGCTACACTCCCAAATCTCCCCCTTCTTTACTAATATCAACCATTTTCTCGACACGAATTACCACTCCATATATAACATACTCAAGATGAGTCTGTACGTGCACACAGCAGGACAATCACTTCTTTCAACTGGTTAGCTGTGCTGTAGTTATTGTACCCCAGGATACAGTTGGCCTTCTGGCTGCCAGAAGACATTGTTGACTCATATTGAGTCAACTGAAATCCCTATATCCTTCTCTACAGGGCTGCACTCTGGCCACTTTTTCCCCAACCTATATGAACACCCAGGACTGTATCACCCCAGGTGCAGAATCCAGGACTTATTACATTTCATATGGCTGGTGAATGCCCAGCTCTCTAAATCTATCAATATCTGTCTGTAGGGCCTCCACCCTCATCTATCTATGACAATCTGGTATTTTTCCACTTGTATGCACCATGTCTTTGCCACACATCTGGATAGAAAGTCAAAAGTCTTCATCAGAAAAAAAAGTGACATATAAAATGAAAACTGATATATAAAATGAAAGCTACCGTGCAATTGTCAGACCAATGTTGTATGTTAATTTACAGAAAGAGTGGATATACTTAAAATTGCCTTCAATGTTTTTGTTCTGTGTTTATTTTCCTTTCAAATCTGTTGAATCTGACCAAGAATTTCTATATATTTTGAATCTTATGTTTGTTTTCTCACTAGCTTTATTTCAGTTAGTTGATAAAATATTACTAGTTTGACTTAAAAAAATGTCATGCTGTGCTTTAACGGGAAATATTCTTTTGACATTCATATTAACTTTTACATCTTGTAATGTTAATTATGTATAGCTGCATAATTGGTTTTATTGTTAAATTGCTTGAAATTATTTTTTTTTTCTTAAATTTTTGAGTAAATTTGTCTTTCAGTTAGTTACTGACAGTGGATCATTTGCTCAGGAGATGTGCTTTGCTAGCAACTTTGAATAACTTCTTTAATAAAGTATTTAAATGCCAGATGTACCATGAAGTACTCCCATACTTTAAATATAATGATCAACCTCTTCTGTGACAGCAGAGACAGCTTTTCTATTCTTAGCTAGTGTGGTGATATCCATGCCACTCAGCACTTACTTCTATATTAATGTTCTTCTGCCTGCCAAAAGCAGTACGTCGTATAGATTTTTTTTTCAAGTACCTATTCACCTGAAATAGCTTGCTTTCTATTTATTTCTGTCTCAATTTAGATTGTGATTCATAGGTCTACAGTGAAAAATTATCATCCCTTTAAAGCACATCGAAACAGGAACAAATCCTGAGGGATCTTCATTCCTCAGCTCTTAGACTCTGAGATGCCCAGAACAAGAACTATCTCTGTATTTTACAAAGTGTCAACCACATTATCAGCACTTAATTAAAAAGAAAGAGGATGGAGCCAAGGGAAGCTGCCTTTTCCACACCTCTGCTGTGGTTATTGACTTGTTAAATACTGCTTTTCTTTGTTTTTATCTTCTGTGAAGAACTAAGGGCTGGATGCCCCTTCAATATAAAAGACTAGAAAAAAACAAACAACAACAAAACACACACACTACTTCTTTGGAGAAGAGTAGAAGGAAAAGCTTCCCTTCCAAAGGAAAAGCTTTGATCAAAAGGAATTACAGAGCAGTGGAAAATTCAGGCTGGAAGAGACATTGCACATTCATCTCATCCATCTCTGTATTCTGAGGAAGAATATCTGAATAATCTCTAACTAATTCCTATGCTGGAAATTTATGCATAATATTCTTGCATAGTCATTCTAGTGCTTAACCAGTCTTGCAGTGAGATTTTTTTTCCCATTACATCTAACCTAGATATCTTTTATTTAATATTGAGCTTATTCACTGTAGTCCTTCCCTTTGAAAACTAAAAGGAAGGCACTCTTATTGTCAGACTTCAGTCATCTCTTTGTACAAACAGTTAAGTGTTATACTTAGATCATGATTCTTAATTTCCCCACTCATGCTCATTAGAATTGCCTCCAATTTGTATATTACCTTATTAAAATAAGATAGCTAGAATGTTCCATCTAAGGCCTTAACATTGCTGAATGAAGCAGAATAATTTCTTTGTCTTACATGTACATGGTTTATATACATGATAAAAATTTCTTTTGGAAACTGATTTTGATTCTGTCTAGCTAGCAATCAATTATAACATCCAGATCCTTTTAGCCTTTTACTCAGGACTTTATTATTATTATTATTATTATTATTATTATTATTATTATTATTATTATTATTATTATTATTATTATTCTCCTCTCCTCTCTCCTTACCATTTTGAATGTCTGGTTGTTTCTTAAAACTAGTAGTAGTACTCTTACTTACTATGTTTTCATCAGAATGTACAATCTTAAGGAATAATGATAACATTCATTACCTATGAGGAGTGGTGTGCTTTTGACAAAATAAGATACTTTTGAAGAGTCATTTTATCCATTCTCTCTGAGCATTGTTTTAATGAACATATATTGCGTGTTGGCTGGATACTATAGTTATTATCTGACCTGCTGCTGTATGATAATTTGGGGATGAGTCTCACTTCTGATCTGTTCACCTGTTGACAAAACTTGCTGTCTGGGGAGGTTTACTACTTACTAGATCTCGATTCAGTTGTTGCAGAGAAATTGCCATGGCTTTCTCTGTCATCAGACTCCTACCCCCAACTGCTCTTCCACACAGGCACCAACAACATGGCAAGAAGAGACCAGGCATGACTACATGGTGCTGGATGTGGTGGTCAAGGACATGCATGGCTTAGGTGGTGTCTTGATCCTGCAGATGAAGGGAAAAGTCCCAAGAGGGAGGGATTGTTTTCTGTGGACCTGATGGATAGCTGGTGTTGACAATAAGGTGTTGTCTTTTATCACCATGGACCCTTTTTGAGGATCAAGGGATGTTAGGAAGAGACAGGATCCAACTGAGCAAGAGGGAAAAAAACATCTTTGCCAACAGGCTGTTCAGTCCCAAACTGAGGAGGAGATCTTTAACAGGAATGACAGGAAAGAGAGATGACAACCCACAAATGAGCAAGGCATTGGACTGAGTTGACAAGACAGAAGGATGACTACCCTAAATGTATGCACACAAATAAGAAAATGCTGAAGGGCAGCACTGGGGGGGGGGAAACTCATACCTTTCTGTAAATCAGAATGACCATATGAAATGTTTGTACACCAGTGCACATAGCAGGGGGAAAAAACAAGGAATCTGAACTATGTGTGCAGTTGTAGGACTAAGATCTCATTGAGATCACAGAGAAGCGGTGGGATGGCTCACATGACTCAAGTGCTGCGATGGATGGATGTGGGCCCTTTAGGAAGTACAGGCCAGGTTAGTCTAACACCCTATTTGAGGGTGTTGCCCTTTATGTGAGAAAGCACAGGGAATGCAGAAAGTTCTGTCTAGCATGGATGACAAGCCATCTGAGAGATAATGGGCCAGGATTAGTAGGCAGACCAACATGGGTGATGCTGTGATGGGTGTCAGCTACCAACATCCTTATGAGGAATAAGTAGATGAGACCTCCTTCAGACTGCATCCTGCCATTTTCCAGACCTCATGAGAATAAAACTACCTGGTATCTATGGAGGGGCAACACAGAAGAGCACAAACATTTCTGGAGGTTTCTGGAATGCATTAATGATAAATTCCTCCCACAGGTGATTAAGTAGCTGATGAGAGGAGGCAGTCTGCTGAACCTCAGACTTACAGAAAAGGATGAACTTGTGGTCATGATGATCAAGGGCAACATTTTCTGCAGTGGCCGTGTGGTGCTGGAATTCATGATCCCATTTAAAAATGATAAAACTGAAAAAGTAGGATCACAACTCAGGGCTTCAGAAGACCAGACTGGTCTATTCGGAGATCTGCTTAGAAGAATCCAATGGGTGATGGAGAAAAGGGGGCTGGGGGAGATCTTGCTGATTTTTAAGTATAGCTTCTCTTAGCATTACATCCAGACAAGCAGGAATTGAGCAAAAATGCCAGATGGCCTGCATGAGTGAACAAGATCCCAACTAAACTGAAGCATAAAAAAAGAGCATAGAAGAAGTGGAAGCAGTGGCACGTAACATGGCAGGAACCTTGGAAGATTGTCCAAGCATGCAGGAATGCAATTAGGAAAGGAAAACCAACCTGAAATTAAATCTAGTGGATTTTTTTGTTTGTTTTTTAAAAAGTATTCCCCTGTCTCTATAAGCCAAGAACACTTTATCTTCCCAGCTACTAATCCCCAATTCTATGCCACTGCAGGAATCACTGTGAATTTCAACTTAATTATAATTTCAATTATCTCTGGTATCAACAATTACTTCTGTGACACCCAGATCTAGATCCAAGAGTTTTATGACTTTAGGGTTTATTTCTGCAAGTGTAAATGTGATAGATGAAATCTTGAGGTAATGGAATTTGGAAATCACTATAGGATGCAATTGCAGGGGAAAATAGAAAGTGAACAGTGACGGTTTTAAAACATTTGAAATTGAGGAGATACAGTAATAATTTATATAGGACAGAATAATATTTTATTTGGAGAAATACATGTTAAGTTATGGAATGAATAGAGGTAGGTGAAAAGCAGAAGGTAAAAGGAATTACAGATTCAGATAATTAAACTTCCAAAATACTCTGAAGAAAATTACTGAGACGTGATCAATATTTTAAGTTCTGATTTTTTCCCATCTGTAGAACCTCTTTCTACTACTTATATTTCTAATGATGAACTTTTCTTTCAGCTGGCCTGTCAGACAGGGAATATAATTTATAACTTACTAAAAACAAAAAGAAATGGAAATATTCAGAGTAGAATGTTGATGATATATTGATTTCTTTTATTTTTCTTACTTGGCACCAAACTGCATAACGAACTTATTGTGAAATACTTCTCCACTACAGTTTCAGTTCATGAAACAATCCATTAAAAGTACTAAATATGTTCTGAGATGCAGGGAAACAATGACAACAACAAACACAAAACAAACAGAAAAAAACAACCCTGTACATCTTCATGTTGTGCTCCAGGGCATTATAACGCTTGTGAGGCTGTATATACACTGTCCACTGACTTAACCTCTTTGACTTTCCCCCCGAGAAGCATCAGAGGGAATATATCTAAAAATACATTTGCTCTTAGGAGCCACTTTACCTTTTCACACCCTTTCTCTCCCTCTCTCCTCTGCTTTTTCTGCCCTATATGACTTAAAATGTGATGTCCTCTGTTCTATGGGAGATGTGTGCAGAGAGGCACAAAATACACACATGCACATGCTTGCATGCACGTACACACAGACACACACAGAGATGTTGTGACATACAGTTCTCCAGCATAATATTTATTTTCATCCACAGTGAGAAAATATGGATCATTAACAATAAGTGAAGGCTGAGCACAGTATCCTATGCCATTTCTAGATATTCATTGAACTGCTATTGTGGGCAAATTCCCTTAATTCTGAACTGATGAAATTCCTGGAGAAGACAAAAATCTGAAACTGTGACCTCTTATAGTTTCAAGACCTCCTGCAGTCAAGTCCTATGGTGATGCATTTTATATTCTTTTCATATGATTTCTTTCCCAACAATCAAGTTTTTCCTTGCTCAGAAATGTTTGTACCTACTGTACTCTCTCTCTCCTTCTCTTTGGCTTTTTTCTTTCTTTGCATTGCAGGTAGCTAAAGTTCAGTTTAAAAGAGTAAAATTACAACAAATGGTGGTGCAATATATGCAAACAAACTGGAGCAGATGAATTAAAATCACATGCTGTTTATAACTTCATGCAGAATTATTAATTGGTACAGACAGATTCACCAAATTGTTACACTATTTCACAAAGTTGTTACAATATAACAACTTAAATGTATGTCTTAAAAGTATAGGGCTATAAATACCTTCCTTTTGACTTCTGCAACCTGAATAACTTGCTGTTGGAAAAATTATTTTACTAGTGCTGTTTTTTGAGTCCGATTGTAGAACTGGTGCCAGTAGCTCATAAGAAACTAAGATCTTTATTGGCCCAATGTATATAATAGCTATGTATCCACATTTCCCTGCTTCATCCAAAACCAGACAAAACCGTTTTTTAAGGACTCAACAAAATTGCATAGTATGTGCACACAAGATGCACACACTATGTTTGGGAGCTAAATGCAATTCCAAATATAGCCTACTGCGAAAGGGTGAAAAGGCCATTCTTGAAATATTTTCTAATCTGAAAGTTGATTTTCTTGGTGCTAGAAAGCCCTGGAAAAAGTTTATCTGCAGAAAATTTTGAGACTCTTTTTCATCTGCAGTTTATTTTGTCACTTCCTCTTAGCACAGGAAGACAATTGTTCTAGTACATAAACCAACCTTACGCAAACCTGGGAATCTATCTCTGCCATAGAGCTAAGTTAGCTTTGCTGTTTTGAAAAAATCTGTTAAGGTCATTTGTTATTTCTGATGGATAATATTCCTTCCTAATGGTAGCTTACTCTGAAGATAGTTCTGTTATCATCAGTCTGAGTGATATGAGCTTGTCCTGACTTTGAGGTACCTCAGAGCACATAGAAAATACCCTTGTGCTGGGATGGTTGGAGGTGTGCTGTAACTCACCATGTTAATTTCTCGTCATTGTGTACACTGGCCCACTGGGCAGCAGCAGCTAGTGTAGCTCTGTATAACACCTCCACTGGTGGTGCTTAACCACAGAAAAGCAGAAACATGCAAAGCCAGAAAAATGCCTAAGTCCTTCAGTACATCTCAGCTGGATTTTGACTTTCTGATATTGCAGTACAAATGCTGAAGCGTGATATTTATTTATTTATTTATTAAATATGGTTTTAGATCAGAAAGAATTTATGAAATATTTCTGTAGCCCAGAGTGAAACTCTGGAACCTTGTGTAAGATTAAAAATCTGGAACTGGTGAAACTCACAATGAATGGTAATTAAAATGTCACATATACTGACTTTAAAAATGAATAATCTAGCTGAAAACAAGTCTAAATATTTAAGTAACTTTCCAGTGAAGAAACACCTCTAGCTCGAGACCAAAAGAATGAAAAAAAAAAAACACAACAAAAACAAACAAACAAACAAAAAACAATATCAGAAGTTGATAAGACAAGAACCACAAATAGAAAGTCTGAAATTTTCTAACCAAAAGAATGAAGACCAGGCTTTTACATAACATTTATTTTGATTTTTAGTTCCCTGCTGTAAGAAAGAAAAAAAAAAAAAAAAAAAGCTACAGAATTATTTTATTTTCCCTCCAAAACGGAATCCTGAACTTAATCAATTTCTGTGCTGCAGAATTTCTTTTCAGTTTCTTCAGACTTTAAATCCTAGGAAGTTGGTTTGCACTCATTTATACCTCTATATATCTGAGATTTACTTTCCAAGAAATATATTGAAATATTATGCTTTTAAAAATATAAAAGCTTATTTTTCTCTCTTTGTATTTCTAATGGCCCTGAACCATATGGAAATATGTGTAGTTGCAAAATATGATGTGATAACAGTATGCCAAGAGATGCGAGGACGGTATCAAATGCTGAGCATTTCTTTATAAAGCAGAGGTAAATGTGCCTTCCTTAAGTGCTGTCACCTCCTACTCCTTTCTCTCCAGGAGGAGAGATGATGTGGCCATGGCAGGGGGCAGAGCGGGCAGCAGCAGCTGTGGCCAGAATGAGCAGAGAGATGGGGAAGTCTATTTTTATTGGAAGCAATGTTATTTTTTTTTTAGCATTACTGAAATGTTGACATGGTGTATCACCTTGAGATGCGTGTGTGCGGGGGTGAAGCTATGTGGGTGTGCCTTTTTCTTTTTTCCATAGAAGTATTTCTCAGAGCGGGAGGTTCTCAACCCACGCGTACCAGGCTGAAAGCAAAGAAACTGTGTTCAGAAAGATGCTAAATAAAGCAAGTGGTTAAACAGAGGAGAAGGAGGATGAAAGAACAGTTCTTATGTAGGTGTCAAAATAAAAATGGGACAATTGCTTAAAACAAAAGCCTGAAATACTTCAGTGTACTTGGAAAATTTAATTAGAAATATGTAGGCCTTATTCCCTACTGCTTGTGTGTTGCATAACAATTTAAGCTGTGCACAGCATGATACTGTAGGGATGAAAGTGATTTACATCTTTTATCTGGAGTGCAAATGCCTGAATTTTGCTTCATACTGTCAAGTAAATTACACATGTAAAGCAAAAAATAAAAATATATATAAATCTGTCAGAATGTCTGTGAAAATAATGGCAGAATGTATAGTGGCTGAGAATCTCAAAAATATTTATAATTTATTTTTACTGTTCCTACATAGTTGTCCTTATTAACATATTACTTATTATATGTAAATCCAGCAAATTATATAAATATATTGAGATTTGAATCCTAGAAATTCTTCACTGAAGTTGTAAGACAACCTTAGATTTGTAATTTATAGGTTGCAGAAAAAAATATATTACAGTATTACATATTATTAGGAAACTGGGATATATTTTTAGGCAAATATAACACAGAGAGTTGACTAATAAATTAAAAGACAGAAGAGATTTTCATGATTGTAGTGGAAAATGTAGACTGGACAATTGTCAGAAGTCACAGGCTGCCACAGTGAAGCTTCCATCCTGTCAATATGAACAGAATCACTTATTCCTAAGTGAGGGTAGTATTTCTTTAATAGGAATAGACAGTATACTTGCTCACATGAAAGCCTGTTACTCTTTGCACCTAACTTAGGGTGTGAGCTAGGTCACCCTGTATCGATGATTTCTCTGGTACCTACGATTTTGACAGCTCTAGCACTACAAGCATTCAAAGCAATATGTTTTACAAGCATTTTTTTTCTTTTAGATTTTCAATAAACATAACAAGCAGGATCTAGCTCAGTACTACAGTATTGTGTTCTATCCAGAGTGCTACTGCAACCATCCTATCCATATCTGGCTATATCTTCATATTAAAACTTTTTTTTTTTTTTTAACAGTTTTTGGTGCATTTATTGAATGTCATTTTTTTTTTTTCTATGCAATTTCCTAAATTTTCCTTTGCTGCTTGCATTTTTTACCTTACATAGAGGAAAACACCTACTAGTGTAACACCTACTAGTACCTACTAGTGATATTTTTCACTATAAAGACAGATAATGAAAATAGAAACTTATTGAACAGCTTAAAAGACTGCTTTTACAGTGTAGGAAAAACAGTCAGATTATTAATCTTTTTTACCAGTGAAGTCTTCAAAAAGGTGATGGTGCTAGTCCTAACTTATGAGGTATATGTATTACGAGGATGCCTTTAGAAACCAATTGGCTCTTTAATGCTTTGAATATTAGAAACACTGACAAGCTTTTTACTGAAGATATTTTTTGTTATTTACTTGATTTTAAAATGGTGAATGCTATTACTTAAAGTAATAACTCAAAGCAGAGAAATTTCAGTCAAAATTATTTGAGATAAGAATATATCTATGGGTGAAGTCTTGAATTTATTTGTAAGTCTCCTTTATTACTATAGCCTGGCTATTGCACATGTTTTTCCATAATATGTGGGTGGTTAAGAATATTTTTTATTAAAGTGGCAAGATTTGAGAATTAGAGTTCATAGGCTGGAATGTCCTGTAACATTACTGATACATATTCTGAGGGTCACATCAAACTACTCTCTTTTTATAATCAACGTGAAAGCAGAACAAGACTATCAGAAATTTTATTAGACTGGCCTCATAATTTATGCTGTAGAATATTTGCTGAAACTGTTAATAAAACATAAATATATTCAAACATTGTAGAAATAGGCGTCTTGCAATGTCAGTAAAGCCTCACAATTCTATACACACTGTTAGGTCTAGGTAAGCACAAAAATAAACTCATAAAGAGGTATAAATGTTATTTTTCAGTATTTCAATGATTTGAGTATCTTTCTGCTCTAAGTCAATTTCATTAACATTTTTGCTATGCAGAAAATGTTAATACAGAACTTCCATTTATTAATTAATTGCAGTTTTTCTTTCTTTCTCTCTCTCTCTCTCTCTTTTTTTTTTTTTTTTAATTATTTTTTTTAATGTTTTTCAGCTGATGCATTTGAAATATCTGAGAAACAAAATAATCCTGTGTTTACCAAGCCAGGAGAAAACGTCACTTTTATTTGTCCTTATAACAGAAGAGATTCAGTTCAACAAGTGATGTGGGAAAGGATTAAAGCAGATTGCATAGATACCATTGTCCAGTGTAATTCAGTAGGAGGGCAACGCTTTGGTGCAGATTTTAAAAAGCGTGCACTGGTGGATTGCTCTGATCAAGCAAGCTCCGTGATTGTCATTCAAAATGTTTCAGACTCTGACTTTGCAACATATCGCTGTGTGGCTACTGGAAGAAACAAAACCTATGTGATGAGTTTCACCATGCTTGGTAAGTAAAGAAGGTAGTAGTAAATGTTTCCACAGGCAGGACCTTCTGAGGTATTAACACATTTACCTATATGAAATCACACTTCATAACACATTCAAATGAGCAGTGGCAAAGTTAACAACCAATCTTTTTTCCACAGAAGAAAGCTGGTTTTAAGGTTGTCTGATCTCATTACAGGACTTCACACCTGCTTGTGAGAAACTGGTTTGATGCTAGGAGGCAGACTCTTCAGCAAGGGGTGCTCTCCTGGAGATGTGGAGCAGTCCTCATTAGCACAGGGCACTGTGTGGTACATATCTGTGTCCCAGGGGAAAGACCTATCTTCCTACAAGAGCTAAGAGCACACTCTTGTCCAAAAATGGAAAAAAATGCCTTATTCATGTGAGGAATTTCTTTTGGGGAGCAGAATATGTCTCCAGGTTTTGCTGTGAATATTGTCATAGTTTGATTATAAGGAAGCTTAGGTCTCCGTATGTAAACACATAAAATTGGATTGCTCAAAATGTGAGCTGAATCCCTTTTAGTTCTATTTTTATTTATTTATTTATTATGGCTGGAGAAAATGACAACAAAAGCAACAACAACAACAAACAGAAAAGGCTCAGTTTTAGTTCTCTGTAGAATGGATTTTGAAAACATGGTTCTTGTACCACCACAGTTCCTCTTCTGTTGTAACATTCAGGTGAGCTCTCTGGTGTCTTTGATACTGCCTTTGTTAGTGATAATAAATAAAAAGCAGACATCCCTTTGGCAGCACTAAGAGCTGTGGCTTGAGATATAAAACTGAATATGCTTGATTGTTACTGAGAATGCACTCAGAAAGAAAATGTTTATCTGTTTTAGTCTGAATACTTGACCACAAAAGTCCATGAAATTCGACAAAATATGATAAGAATTATCAGGTGTATAATTCCTCTCACCTCCAAAAATTTTAAACATTCAAATTTCAAAATATTGACAACTGCATTCATATAATTAAGCACATACAAATTGTAGAGCAATGAAAATGTTTACTCTGAACATAGTGCTTCTCATAACAAAACTAAACCAAACAATGAGTTGCCAGGTAATAATAATAAAAAAATGTCCTACTTATACAAATTCTTTTACTAAAAAACCAAACCAAACCCAACCAAACGAAAAAACTTCAGTTTACGTGCTTCTTTTGATCTTGAAGCAAACCCTATTTATCACTGTTGATTTTAACAATATCAACATAGTTATGCATGTTTGTAGGAGAAAAAAATAGTGTGAAACCATTGAAGAAGCTGAAGTATATGAAGTATAGCATGATTCAAAATATACATTTTCTACCTTTTAAATGCTCTGCATTATCACACGTTTTTATTTATTTGTTTGCTTGCTTGTTATTCCAACAGAAATGAGGTGTCAAAGATTCCCAATTATTTTTTTTGGTCTTTAAACATTTCGAACTGTTCCATACATGACTAATAGTTCCATGACGGTTATGGAGAAACAGTAAAGATAAGGAGAGACAGGCCAGGTGTCAGCTCCCATAGATCCTGTGAAGCCTCTCACAAACTCAGTTACTTACTCTGCCTTGATGTGGCTTGAATGAAAGAACGGTAGCAGAAACTTGATGCGTACGTTTATATTTGATGTGTATGTATATATTTTTGTGTATGTTCTACCAGTCCAGCCACTTCATTTTCTTTGTCTTAGCATTACAGTTAAGCCTCACTGTAGCTTCATACTAAGTTAATACAAATTCATACAATTAACCATCTTTTTGGATTCACCTATTCTGCAAGAACAACAAAAAAAACAACAACAACAACAAAAAGAATTACATAGCTGAGCTCCATGCAGAATTTAGATAACTGCCTATAAGATCCAGTTATTCCTCAGGAATATGGAAACTGACTAATAGTAAATCTGTCCTTTGAAATTGTCATTTTTCTTCCTAAATCACATATGTAACTTATGTCTAAAATGGGTGATAGAGAGCTGTTTGGGTCTCAGAGCACTGACCCACTGAGACAGGGCACATAAATTGCCTCCAGTATTATTTTGGCTGTAATGGAACCTTTCCATCTCCTGATACTTTCAGTTTTAGAGAACAAAAACCAAATAATCAGAAAGATAATAGAACAGAATAAGACTAATCCAACATCGAGACAAAAGTGTCAGATGAGATGAAAAGCAGGGGACTCCTTGACCAATCACAGCTGTGCCATGGAAAACAGACACAAAATAAGGCTAAAGTAAGGTGTGAGGAGAATCAAGGTAGGAGTGAAATTAACTTCTTTCTTCCTTCCTGAATTCTTCCTGTATTAACGCAAGATATAAATCTGTGCCTGTGGGTCTCTCAGTGAAGCACTTTTCTCCAAGCATGAATGCCTTTCACTTGTGGGCAAAATTATCTCAGTGATGTTTAGTTAGCACAGCTTACATGCTAGACCAGCAAGGAATGTGACAAGCTACATGAAGATCTCCAGTGCAGTTCAAATCTCTTGTTGGTACAAGTAACTGTGTCTGCCTCATCAATGCTTCCTCCTCAAAACCAAAGTCAGGGCATTGAAGGTTGAAAACCTTCACTCAGAAAGGTTTCAGTCCTGAAGAGCAAATCCCAAGGCTACAAAACTAGGTGTGGCAGCTGGGGGTGGGATATTGTTCTAATACTTAATAGAAATTGTACTCCTTTCAGCATATCACCTTTGATGAGAACATGAGAACTAAAGAGACACATAAAAAGCCTCTGGCATATTTCTGCAAAATCTTGAATGTTATGTTAAAGAAAATAATTACAACAGGTTTTGTACAGTTAAACAAACAAATAAACAAAAAATGAAACAAAATAAAACATAACAAGCCTCAGGAAAGCTTTACTCACTTCAGATGAGAAAAGGCAAAAGGACTTTGAGTTTTTATTACTTCTAAAAAAATCTAATGATTTTTCTCATCCAAATTTAACTGATAGCTGATAATCCCAGCTCTCAAACTCATTCACTCAGAGATCATTATCTTGACCTGATAAAACCGAAGGTGAAATGTCATGAAAAGAAAAATAAGGTCTGGAATGCTTAGACAGCTGGATGGGATGCTGCTGAAGTCCAGAACTATTCAAATTCACCCACCCTAGATGATAATTAAACACAGAATTTTTAACAAAGTAGCTAAACTTTTAAAATTTCTGTTACTTAGAGAGGGTTTTCTCCCTATTTCTGTAAATACTCACTCGCACAGGTGAAGGTTTTCTGTGGTGGGTAGCCAAACATTTAGAAAAAATACATAATATATTTTTTTCAAAGTTGGACACATCCACATGCACTAGCCTGTCATTTCAAGGGTGTAGCAACTGAAAACATGTTGGGAGTAAGGTGACTTTATGTGTAACCACATAATACAACACACAACAATACAAAAACACAATACAAAAGATCAGTTTGTTACCAGTCAGCATTCCGTACTGTGTGACATACCTTCAGCATGTAATTTCTAAGATAATTTTCTTTCTTTTATCTTTCCAGGGAAAAAAAATTATTAGTATTAGACTTTTCTGTAATCAGTGTTTTTTGTTTTATTCCTACATGTTGAGAAACTGAAGAATATACAGGAAATATTTATTTTTCTGTACTTAACTGAACAGAGTCACTTTTGATGCTTACCTCATCAAGATCCTATCACATAGGGTCATTTGAGATTGCTAGAAGTTGGCAAGACCATCTGGCTAAGATTTGTGCTTTAGAAGCTGCTATTGCTAGCCACAAATCCACTATATACTGTAGTGCTTATTGCATGCTATTTGTGATTGTTTGCTTTCTGTGCCATTACTCTCAAGTCTGAAGACATCTAGTGCAGAGATGCTGCAGAAAAGAAGGAAGTTGTACACTGTGGTAGGCTGCAAAAAGCTGTTGAAGTTCTGTGGTTAAACTTTTTTTTTTTTTCATACTGCTGTGCTGTGTTCATTCACCTTTGGTCATTCCAGTCACAGCTTCTGTAAGAGTTAGCTCAGCATAACAATGGCATTTTAGAAATGATGAAATGCTTGTGAATTCTGAATATTGATCTTGAGATCCCATGTGTCTACATAATTGTTGATTTTCAACTTAATCTGTTATGGCAACTTCATTATGATTTATAAAAAATACTAATAATATTTATTACAATTCTATTTTAGCAACTTGGGATCACAAACGGTTTATTATCTACATAGCTGGAGGAATATCAGCTGCTGTTTTACTGTTAGTTTTCCTATGGATTATCTTCATCGCCACTGCTTATGACAAAAAGTGAGTAACAAATCAATTTGCTTGATACAGTGGCATGAATGTATGAAGGTGTTAACAGCTCATCTTCTGCTATCCTCTTCAGAGGATATTGAAAAAAAAAAAAAAAAAAAAGCTAGTTTTGAACATTTGAAAAAAAAAACAACTAAACAATTCTTCAACCTATGATAGAGATGACATTTTCATTTCTTTTTTTTTTTCACACTAAAAAATAATAAAACAACATAAAAAAAAAAACCAAACAAACAACAAAAAAAACACCTACAGCTTACTGAAGTTCCTTAGTCAGCTAAATGCTTACATTGATACTAATTGAAACATCATGCCAAAGGTGATTTGTCAAGAATAACATAGGCTTAGGCATAGGCTGTTCATGTTTTATGCATAAACAACATATGACATCTTGATGTTTCTACATCTTCTAGCATTTTATATCTACTCTCTACCAAATATATCGTAGTTGTCTGATCCAGAATCTCTGCTTCCAATGGAAAGAAATACTGAGCAGAAAAAAAATACATATATTTCTTCTCCCATTACAATATATAAAGTTTCTGGAATTTGTTGGCAAGTTATTACTGAATAAGAATGTCTTTTTATCTGTGTCCAGGCCTTTACAAAACAGTGCTAGCATGTTATGGTCTGCAGTTCAGAGAAAAGGCTACTTGGATTTTATTGGTTTTGGTGGACAAGTAAGCTATACCACTGTTATCTCTTGTATGCAGAAATTAGATAGTTTGGTCTATACTATCATTCATGGTGCAGTTTGTTTCCATTATGTTTCTAATGGAATGTGTGTCATCAGAAAGAAGAGAAAGAGAATAAAAGAGGCCTTACTAAACCCTTTGTACTCTACTCAGACCAAGGTAAGATCATCTGGAGTTTACTCATAATGTATTTTGTATATTTCTTAACATCTCTTCAGTATCTGATGCTTGGCATAACTTTTAAATAAGGGATATATCCCTTAATTATCTCTTTTTTTTTTTTTTAAATGCTTAATGCATTTTTTTTAAATGCATCTAATTATATATCGCTCTCTATGGGTACCTCAAGGGAGGCTGTAGCGAGGTGGGGGTTGGCCTGTTCTCCCACATGCCTGGTGACAGGACGAGGGGGAATGGGCTTAAGTTGAGCCAGGGGAGTTTTAGGTTAGATGTTAGGAAGAACTTCTTCACTGAAAGGGTTGTGAGGCACTGGAACAGGCTGCCCAGGGAGTGGTGGAGTCACCATCCCTGGAAGTCTTCAAAAGACGTTTAGATGTAGAGCTTAGGGAAATGGTTTAGTGGGGACTGTTAGCGTTAGGTCAGAGGTTGGACTCGATGATCTTGAGGTCTCTTCCAACCTAGAAAATCCTGTGATTCTGTGATTCTGTGATATTGAGATGTGTTTCATGTAGCTCTTTTGGTTTTGCTGTCTTTTATACTATTTGTGTATTGGCAGTATCTTTTTTTTTTCTTTTCTTATTTTTTTTTTTTCCTCAAGTAACTACTTGTAAAATGGAAGCAAAAAATTGAATCCTGTCATAGCATTTGTCTTTACCTATTCAACTTCATTGTAATTTGTTGGGACAACTGTTTGAGTGTTTCTCCTTTCTTTTTCTACTTTAATAATCAATTTCTTGAAGCTCTGTTACTCTTTTTGTCTTAGTGATCTTATTCAAGGCCTGAAATTTACAAGTGGTAAGGCAGGATCCAATTCTTCTGCTTCTGCCTTGTATCTTCATACCCTCGGTCATGGTATGAGGTAGTAATATTCTTAGGGAAATGGCCCTTTCCTCACATGGTGTGACTCTAGCTTTCCATCTATTTCCCTCAGACAGCACTGCTGTATGACTCTGCATACAGGTCCACTGTAGACAGGGACACATAAAGCCCTTTGACCTCCTAACATTTCAATTTATCTCATTCTGCCCCTTTGGTTACTGTTCACATCAGAATGAAGCTCTTCCTAGGGTAACCTTAGCTTAGGGACTACTAATTTTCTTCAGAAAGCATCTTCCGAAAAAATGACAATTAATCAAGGCACCATCACATTAATTACACGAGTAATTCTTAGCATGGTCCATACCTGTAGAGAATTTATGTTTTAAGACTGACATAGGTAACTATTTCAGTATGTGAATTGTGTACATGAAAAGGAGGCATTCCATTGATACTGATACTTTACCAGGCATCTGATGTGAAATAGCCATGAAATTTCCTTGAATCTAAAATTTATCTCTAGGAAACAAGAGACCCCCCCCCACCAAAAAAAAAAAAAAAAAAAAAGAGAGAGATTGATGGCTGAATATTTTCCAATAATAAATCAGTGTAAAATAAATGTGTCTTTTTTTTTTTTTTCAGTCATATCTTTTCATATCTTTTTCAGAAAATTTCTTCTACTTTTTTTTTTCTTTTCTTTTCTTTTTTTTTTTTTTTTCTGTTCTTCTAGAGTGTTAATGGTTATGAAAGATATAATTTTTGTTCCCCATAGAACACAGAAAGAAGAGAAGAATCATTACCCAATCAGACAGAGGAGATTTACATCAACTGCATAAACCCGAGGAAAGACCATTAGCTTACTTCTTATGGATGAAATAACCAAATTCAGTCAACAAATTTGCATGTTGGATTTGCTTTGCTTTGCACTGGTGGGCTGCAGAAAATTCAAGTCACCGTAGCAAGCACTGCCCAGGCTGCCCCAGCTGGACAGCATTGGTCCCTGAACCAGCCTGGATGCGTCTGTATAACATGACAGTCTGCAGCATCAATGTATCTTTTGATTCATAAGTAGAAGTGAAGATTTTTTGTATTTCTAAAATTTATTATTATTATTTTACCCAGTAAGTGTACTTATAATAATTTTAGAGCAACTATAACATACAGAACAGAGGTGCACATGTTTATATAACATTAATTTTGTCTGAGAAATAAATGTCTGAGAAAGCTGTGTGAAAAGGTGAAAATGAAAATATGCTCTATGTTCTCTGTATCCATGACTTTCAAATATCAAATTGAGAGCTTTATGGAATAATAAATATCCATTATTTTCTGCAAAGGATGTGTTATTATACTGCTGGGCAAACAGTACTATTCAGCTGGCAAAAGCAAATGTATCAGGGATCCTTGAACCTAGATTTAAAAGTATGAACAGAAGCTTTCTATCTGACAGCTGTGTGGTTTTAAAGGCTTCTTACATGCAGCAAAATTATTTCAGCACTCACTATTTGGGGATAGAATAGAAATATAGCCCGTAGTCCACACGCACACCCACGCGCATGCATGTGCACACACACAACTTTTTTTTTTTTCTCCCCTCTCTTTAGTGCCCAGAAGAAAGCAAAACATGAAGACTCTGTCACTGTCAAGTTATATTTCATAATAATTTATTATAAGGTTTAGTTGCACAAAAAATAAATGAGATTATGGAAGATACATGAATAAATGATGCAAAGCAGAAAAGGCATGATTGGGAACATTTACAAAACAATACATGTGTGGTTTTATATGCGCATATGTATATATTCTGCTGAAACCTACAGAATAAACCACACAGAAATTGAACAGACAAACAAACAAACAAAAACTCCTCAAACAAACAGCACTAGAAGGCAGACCTGAGAATTAAGATCTATGCATCTTATGGCATTTTACAAACCTGCTGTATTACTGAGGATGGAATCCCAGTAGATGAAGGTGTTACCATGACAGCTAATAATCAGATGTGTCTGTGTTCTATAAACTGTATGCCTCCTGGCCCACCTATGTCTGATCCCCCTTTTCTCTTGTAGCATTAGTAAAAGTGATTTGTTATTTTATTTGTTATTTTATTATTATTATTATTTTCTGAAAAGGGTTGGGGGAAGGCATTGTTAGTCTGCTACAAAACAGTTCTACTTGGTTGGCTAAGAAGGAGCATCAACAGCCTGACAGTGACAAGCACATTTGTGTAACTCTTTGCAAATCAAAGCTTTCCTCACACACAAAAGAAAATACAAGTCTAGGTTCTTTGGACAATAATGAGGACACAAGGCTTGTCTGAACTATTTGAGTGATAATAGTGTTGTACAGTTATACTACGCTTCAGCTAAAAATCTAAAAACTTAAACCAAAGAGTCCTTCAACCTGGCATTGAAGACTTAAATTCTTTTACATGTCATTACAATACCATTAGAAAACATGTCATTTTGGTTTTGTGTACTCCTGAACAAGAACACATACACATTACAAGGTATATATTTTTGCTTTCACTTATTGAATGTCTTCAGATATATAAATGTTTGCATGTGAAGTTGATGAGAACACAGAACTGTACTATTAATAAGTTGATTTATTTCCTGAGTTATCATATGTCATATCAGATAATTCTAAGTTGTGCACAGCATTACAAGAAAAACCCTGTAGCATTGGGTTGTTTGTTTGATGATTCCATTTATACTAAAATGCCAAAATGATGATGTAATGAATTTGATTACATTGAAGATCTCAGTTGGAATCCTAATACAGAATTATACATAAGCCAAGAAGTTGGCATTGTTTCACTGCTTGTAGAGACATTCAAAATACATCCCTACTTTACTGAGGGTAAAAAAAGGGGAGAGGTGGAGGTTAAGTATCTATAATACCAGATTGCTTTGATTATTTCTGTTACTGTCCTTATTTCTTGCCTCCCCTGATGCTTTTAGCTTGTCTTCATACATTTTTTAAAAATAACTAGTTTTGAGATTTGAGAAAGAAAAAAAATCTCTACTTCACATCTTTGCAGGTATTTAATCTGGTTTAATTCAAATTCCATAGACACATTACTTTTACCAAGATAGTCCACAGGGAAAATCACATCAATCACACATAGCATAATAACAATATATTATTTTTCTTTCAAAAAACAAACCCAAAACAACAGCTTCATTTTTGTACCATTGTAATATCAGTGAACAGCAGCTGAACATGAGACCGATACAAACGAAAACCAAAAAGAAAGAAATCAACTCAAACCTCTTCAATAGTTTAGTAAACTATGCACCAAAAAAAAAATAAAAATCCAAAAGTGTCATTTAAAATGTGATATTAAAGCTCCTTATATATTTTATGAGTCTGACAGAATGGGACCTAGCAAAAGCATGTTTGCTGTGACACAATTTGGATTATGTAAATTGGCTTTCCAGTGTAAAATAATAAAAACTATTGTTTACTTGTGTTTCTTTTCAGGATTTTCCATAGATTTCCCATTTTCTTTGGGAAAATTTTAGTTCCTTTTGTGTAAACTTAATCAACTGTAATTTGGAAATTTTATTTTGAATGGTTACCGTGCTATTTCATTCTTTACTGCTTGCTCAAGAAGTTAAAAGGGAGAAAAAATCAAATATAACACAACACAAATATGGACAACAACAAGGTCAGAATACTGTTTGAACTGTAAGATAGTGTTGTCTTTTTTGTTGTTTTAAAGCCTTAGAAGCTTTCCTCAAAGGCAACAAACATAATAAAGTATGTTTTCATTTTCATTAATTCAGTCTTGAATCACTGGATAACTAATTTCTGTGTAACAGAAAAATGAACCTATGAAATTTTAAGAAAAGGAAAACAAGTCTTCTCCTCCCTAATAATAAAAATGTATGTTTTATGTTCATGTTTTATGCTGTGTAAAAAAGGTAGCTATTTAAGTCCATGTTAAAATTCTGTTTTCATTACTTTTAGTACCATTTAGATTAATAGTAATAGTAAGTTTTAGAAGAGCTTAAACTTGTATCAGAGAAAAAAATATTTGAAATCTGTCTTTGCTGGGATTTCCGAATGTAGGAGACATAGTCACCAGAATCTGGATCACAAGGCAGAACACCAAACCCACTGTCTATGAAAGAAGGTGAAAGCTAGAACAGCAGCATACTGCATGCTACCTCCTGATACTGTATCTTTCTTTTGTCTCAAATATGTCCCTATAACTTAAGGAGTGTCTCTGACCCTGTAATATGTTCATGATACTGCCTAGTCTGCTTATCTTTTCATCTTCCTTGAATGTGCATCTTAGGGTAAAACAGTGTTCCTGTGAGGAAACAGTCTGCTTCAAGGACTGGACTCACCAAGGAATAGAAGAACCTGGACTTTTCCAAACTCCCACTTTACGCAGGGTGGTCCATCACTTAACTGTTTCTGATGCAACCTGTCCAAAATTCCCAGGTATTTTCCCATGGAATTTTACATTTCTGTATTTTCTATCAGGCACCTAAAGTTTTATAATCTCCCTCAGAAACAACTAGTTTTAATTACGATGCACAACCAAACCATCTGCCTGCTATACAGGTTTCATTTTGATCATAAGTAGATGGTAGCTTACTCTTGAAAAATTCAAATAAGAAAGCTGACAAAAAGAAGAACAAACAAACAAACAAAGAAGCAGAGAACTGATCTTTTTTTTTTTTTTTTTTTTTTTCCTGAGTGTTGTAACTATCTGGGACTCAAAGATGTTCCTCTAAACCTTCTGTGATATTGAGCTATGTAAAAGTTCAAATCCATGGTATTTATTTACACCTGCTGACACTGACTCAGAGAATATTCCCCAGCACAAGAAGACTTATTTCCTTTAAAGCCTAAATGTTCAGTAGAAGTTAATCCCCTAAACAGATTTGTAAGTCTGACATTAAGGGTTAGTTCCAAATACTGCCTACAAGATAGGTTCTAAAAAAAATCTTTTAGTCTGTAGACCCCAGGAGTAGAAACTATACATCAAGTTCTCTGACTGCATTATTTAAGGTGGAGTAAGACAACTCAAAAGACATTTCAAATATTCACACATTCCTGTGGAACTGTCTTGGGCTAGATGCATCTCTATTGGTATGCCATGTGTCATCCTCCTGCATGTGGGGTCAGGGTAGCCACTGTCCCTTTGACATGCAATATGAAGGATCCCAGCTTGAGGCTAGCGTCACAGTGGTGTTCAAAACACTATGCTGGAGTAAGCTTTTCAGTGGCCTCTGAAATCCCGTCTGTTTCTTCTACCACAGTTGTTTCATACTGTTTCCTACCTACCAAATCAGCCAGGAAATGGAAGACCCTGGCTCAATTCCTGCAGAC
The DNA here is from genome assembly GCF_964035555.1 of Netta rufina. NCBI lineage: Eukaryota > Metazoa > Chordata > Aves > Anseriformes > Anatidae > Netta > Netta rufina. The sequence continues at coordinate 100,534,981 of NC_140124.1, forward strand.
AACTTCAGATACTCCCCATTTTCCTTGTGCCCTTTCCACCCTTCCCTTTGCAGCTGGGCTCTTTCCTGTACAGAAACAGCTCAGGTTTTAGGGGCTAAGAAGAGCTAGGAGTGGGCCTGCAGGGCTTAGTAGGGCACTCCTCCAGCAAGAGTATCCTCCTTTCTGCTTTGTCTTGTAACACCTTGTTTTACTCTTTTCTAATCCCTGTTTATGTTCAAATGCACACAGAGTGATGAGAACCGGGTGAGCATCTGGGACAAATATATAATAAGCTTCTCATAACATAATGCTCAAGCTAGAAAATACAAAAGGAAATAACAAGTTATTCAAGGCAACTTTCTAAAGAATGTTATTAACTACCTCCATTTATCCACATTGTTAGCCAGTAGAATTAGATAAAATAACTAATATAAATTACTAGTATTAGCTGATATATTTCTTCTTACCTTATGCTTTTTCAAAAAGATAACTTTCTAGTTTTAGAAAAAAAGTCTCAGTGATTCTGAAGGAAATTTAACACCCTTTTTAACAGTTTATTTAATTAGACTGTTAAAGTAAATAAATCATTTGTAGTATTAAGCAGTATGTTTTATAACATGATTTAAATGATCAATAGCTTATCATACTAAGATATAGACAAAAAAATGCACAGCAACTTTTCCTTTTTCTTTTGCAATATCTTTTTTCCATTTGTGTTGATGTCTATCTGTGTATTTGAAGAGGGAAAATATATGTTTTGATTACACGTTATTACAAATACTCTCTATTAACATCACATATTTATCAGAAATAAAACTGTCTGAAGCAGACATTTATTAACTAATTTTAAATTTCCATAATTTACATAACAGTTGTAGTAAAGGTGGATCTTTCTCATGCAGCTTTGTTGGATCACTTCATAACTGGAAGCATAAGTGTAAGCACCCATGTATGTATTTTTATGAATCATAAATGCAAATGTTGCTCTTATTATCCAGAATTTGATCAGCTCTGAAATACTATAAAGTTCTGCATCCAAATATTTAGTAATATTTAGCAATATTTGGATGCAGAAAGTTTCACAAATTTGTGTGATAACAATTATGATGTATTATATACGATACTATTTTGCAAGGATTATATTGCATTATAATTGCATTTTGAGGATTACAATGCACTTTAGCTAGGTTGGTACTTGGTTCTTTCAGACATGTTAGGGAGAATGGGCCCAGCACTCTTGAAACCTCAGCTTAGAGCTGTGAGTTACACTAAACACAAAATATTGTTGCCAGCTCCTGATAAAATCAGAATTTGAATGCTCTGGGAAGTTATTCTGCACTCAACACGAACCACTGCAATGCACTAAAATGTCTCCTAAATATTTCCTAATATTTTTAAACATTACAGATTTTTTCTTTAAATTATTTTTGTTGATTTCTTATGCTATTCTTTTTCTTTTCATTAGGTTTCAAAAACTTTCCTCTCTATAATGGTGTTTTTCAAAGAAGGAAAAACAAGACTGAAAACAGTGAAAGAAAAGGTGAGCATATTCCTACTTTTCTAGGAAGTCATAATACATTTATTCTGCATTGTCTGTTCTTCCCGGTAACTATCTAAAATCAATAAAACTTTCAGCAGTTCTAGAACATAAATATTTCCTATCACAGCCTGTCATCTAAGAAAAGTCAGGAAATGCAATAATTAACATCAACAAGGACAGCTTTATTTTATATCATTTATTCTGTTTTAGCTGTAGAAGCTCTGATGAGAATAAATATTTAACTGCAACCTTTAGTTTTGTTATTGGTATCAAATTACCAAGACTAATTTTTTGCTATTTTATACACCTTGCTATCATACAGTGAAAAAAAAAGATTGAAAACCATGTGTAGCCTATATTAAAAATGAGGGTTAACTTCAATCATGCCAAACACTGTTACAGAAAAAAACTACAACAACAAAAAAAGTCTACTATAAAATGTATCCACTCTCTTGACAAACCCAGGACTGTAAGAAGAGCATGAGGTAAATCTATTTAACCTCATCAGGATTTTTGTACTCAAAGGAAAAAAAATCTTAACCATTCTATGAGTTTTCAGTATGAGATTTAAAGGGATTAACTCCATTTTAAAGAGATGGGTATTAGATTTTGAGCTTTCATTTAGTTAAAACAGATTTTTTTTCTCAATTGTAACTTGCAACATTCTTAACAATATTGACATTTTCAAACACTTTAATTGTAATTAAACATACTTAAACCTCAGTCACTTTCATATCTTTTTTAATCTTATACATAAAAGTCTGTTAAGTTGCATATGCATGCAAAGATGCTAGATGCATCTTTGTGAAGTGGAACTTCCATTTACTTCAGTAGAACCCGTTCACCTCTGGATTCTAATATTTAGGTTTCTAAGCACAGTGCCATTTAAGTAGTTGCTGAATACTCAGCATGTTCACCTGTCACCTTTTACTGTCCTGTAAGGGTCTGGAAATAGAGAGACAGACTTCTTGCTACAACAGGTTAGTCAATATTCTTTGACTTTTATTTCACCATATGCCTGTACATGTTTCCAGTATAACACACCTTTTTATCCAAAATCAAAATTGAAAAGCATTTATTTAGAATATCAAGAACAAACACAGCATCCTTTATGGAGTTGAAGACTTGAATGAATTCAAGAATTAATATATCAAACCTTTATACCCCATAATTTTAAAGTTTTATCACTACAGTGGTGTGCACAGTCATTAACTTCCTCTAACAATACATAGACCTAACCAGCTGTCAGCGTTGAAAAATAAAAGATTCTAATATACACAGTTTGTGTAACAAGTTGATTTGGAAAGAGTCAGAAATATTTGGATGATGTATGGAAAAATTAAATTTCTAGTGCTGTTGGATCAGTTCCTCTAACCAAGTCCCTTTTCACATTTTCTCCACAGTCCATGCTACTCTGTATGTGGATAAAAGCCACATTTATTTATTTGCAGCAGGAATAAAAAGGATACACTGATACTGAACACTAAAAACCACCACCACCACCAAAAAAAAAGCAACAAAAAACAAACCAACACCCACTCCAAACAACAAAGTAAATGGAACACTTCCCTCCTTTCTTTTTAGAAATAAAAAAAAATAACATTGCATTTCATGCTAGGAAGTACAGACATTCACGAGACTTACATTCTGTCATGGAAAACTATCCTGCAGCTTCTAGGTTAACAACTGAAAACTAGTAAATGTGGCTGGTGAGCTAAGTCTGTGTAGAGCTTTATTTGCTACAGGCTGCTGATCTTTGTCAGTTGCTAGAAATCAAATAGATCAAAAAATCACTACTCTTCATAGTTTTTCCTATTACACTAGAGATCAAGCTGAACAAGTATGAAGTTCTGATAAATGCAATATAGAGGTCTGATTAGTGCTCTTTTTTTTTCTGTTTGCCATGAACAGGTGAGGGTTTTCACAGTCTGCCTGCACTAAGCAACACCTAAACAAGTATGTGCCTGCAGGCTGCATGCCAGCTTTACATTATTGCAGGCTGTTTGCTGGCTATAAAATATTGCTATAGAATGCAAAAATCAAAAAGATTTTTGACCTCGGATATTTAATTTCAACTCTTCTTCCAGCACAGTCTTATTAGTTTAGAACACGATTTGATTAGAAATGTGTTTGCTACTCCCCAACAGGATTTCTATTCATTTGTGAAATGAAGTATTTTCCAAAAATGCTTTTGACATTCCCAAACCAGACTTTTGACAAAACAAAAGAGAGCAGCTATCGATGCTGTCTAGTAAACTTCTTTGGTTTGTCAATACATTTCTAAGCTTTACTTGCTAGCTTTAGGGAAAAAAAAAAAGGGGAAAAAAAAAAAGAATTTTGCATGAACCAAATACATGTGAGCAGCTGGAGTTAAAGCCTACCACAAAAAGTAGAGCCTGAACAAAGTAGAGCCTGAACAGTAAGGCAGCAAACTCCATGTTATAAGATATTCTTCTTACTTTTTCCTTTACATAGGCAAGAAAATTTGTTCCAAAGGAGCACACTCACTGATGATTCAAACTAGTAATAATAAAATGTAGCCATTTAAAAAATGGGATTACTCAAGTACCTTAAACCATATTATGATTTATCACTGGTCTCCTTCAATTTCTCCTTTTCTGCACCGAGTGATTTCAGAATCAAAAGTACCAGTATGCATCAATCTATAATAGTCAGTTAAGAGTTATTAGTAACTATATCAGCAATGGTTTGTGTTATATATATATATAATTTTATTTTATTTTTTTAAAGGAATGAATGTATTTGTATCAAGGGTTGTTTTTTAAAAAAAAATTAGATCATATTACAGCTATATATTCATCACACTTCCTCAGAACTGAAATGAAAACAATAGCCTTACATCAATTTTACAATTTTATGGTTAAGTTCCCTTTTTAATGTTAAGTTCCCTTTTCACCAGTTGCATCTGGTTACCACTGAAGACATTTTGTTGCCCTCCTGCTCTTCCCAGCTCATTGGCTGAAATCAGAGAGCTCTTCTTGGGTCAGGAATAAACATATTACCTGTGTGCCTTCACTTGAAGGTAGCCGAGACTTGAACAGGGACCAGCGGAGCCCCAGGGCCTATTGAAAGCCCCTTGTAGTCTCTAGGCAGGCAGCTCTACCACGTTCGCCAAAAGAGAGATTTCTTTCTGGCAGAACCACTAGGAGCTGTACAAAGTTGTCTCAGTGGGGAATTACTTAGGTTATTGAGAGGCATACACCAGGAATCAAAGCAACTCCATGAAAACAATTTTCTGGCAAACTGTTGGCCTAGTGCCTGTGTGGTTCTCATGGAGCTTTTCTGAAGAACATTTTTGGAAGCTACACAAATGCACAAATTTTACAACGGTATTATCTGCTGTTCTGGAGTGGCACAAATGGCAAACTCCACTGGACATGTAGTACCTTTGTGCATCTGGCGCCCAGTTTTCTATGACTGTGTTGCAGTACACTGTGAAGATGTATCCTTATCTTCAACTTCCAGTGTGCTTGTGTTTACTGTCTGCAAGACATAAGTTCCCAATAGCTCAGTTTTGCTTTTTGTTGATAGCATTCTTGAGCTTTGCCCTGGAGTTCATTTTCTGTTGCTACAAGATACAATTTCACAAGTATTTATAAATGTATGAATTGAGAAGATAGTTGCATTAAATAATGAAAGCAAAATATTTAGTAAAATTCTAAATGGCCAATCCATTTTTATTTTTATTTTTATTTCTATTTATTTATTTATTAATATTTAGGCACTACAGAAAAAGATGAAACCTTCTTTGACAGACAGTGGCCTTTCCCCAGATAATGGAAAGAGTGCACTATATAGATCTTATGCTTTCTATCTAAACACAGCTAAAGCACTCACTTTAGGATTTAGATTCTGAAAAGATTCTTAAACTGTATGGGCACTGTGTCCTCAAAGCAGTTCTGATAATTCTCCTATTTTGCCTTTTGCCTGTTTTGGGGCTATGAAGAATATAAAAGCATTAAATGACTAGTATTCAAGTCACAGAGGGAAACAGTTAAATGGACATGCAATAGAAAACTGCAGAACATACTGGAAACTTAATCTAAGAAATTTTAAGGAAAAAAAAAATAGGGCAAGTGAAAGAATCTCATTTGCATAGAAATAAAAATAATTAGTAAGTTCTTCAAAAAAAGCTCTTTGGTAAAGGTCCCTTGATTAACAGAATTACACCAGCATTATATATATTTTTATCATATTTTGCATATAACATTTGCAAACAGGAATTTTCTCAAAGCAAAATATCAACCATGTTTTTATTTTTTATATGAAAGCATGAATGAAACTTCCTTGATGGGTACAGCTCAGCTCAGAGAGCACTGTAGGTATAGCTCCCTCACAGCGTGGGAGAGCAGGTTTTCATTTTAGCTCATCAAAATATTCTCCACAGGAAGTCATTCTATTCCTGAGTATGGCAGCACTGTGAGAAGGAGAAGAGGTAGTGAATGAGACAGGAAAAAAAGAAGAAAAATAAAGCTGATTTTGGTGGGGTGGAAGTGTTTCATTCAAGTGGATCACAAAGCCTTTTTATTCAGCAGCTGTTCACTGAGGTGTAGAAAGCTGTGTCTGCAAAGTCTCTCAGCCTGTAAAATGGTTGGAGAAAAGCTGGACATGATGTACTAGTAAACGTTTAATTAAAAGCAGAAGTTTCTTCCATACTTTTTAATACATATATATAGATATGTGTATATATAAAACAATCAAACAGCACTTTTTCAGTTAAATTGTAGTACATAAAACTGATTGTTTAATTGGAAAAGAGTCTGTGTCTCCTCCTTGATATGCTTCCAGCCTGTCCTGAGAAACAACTAATGAGAAGAATTCCTCTAGTAATCATGGCAATCAGTTTCATCCTGGGAATAGAATGCAAGGCCTGCTTGTATGATAGCAAAAGAGAAGATTTTTCTCCCCACATTTTCACACATTTCAGGGTATCATGAGACGTACATAAATACTTGATATCACTTACAAAAATCCAAATATTCAGGATAGGTAAAACTTGATCCCTACCTACTGGTATGCCTTCCAACTTACTCCCTTGTTACTGATCACAAACACACCTATAACAATTGAATTTTGAAAGATGTCTTCCAAAGACAGAAATTTCCATTGAGATGTACTCATCATCCTTTCCAAAGTAAACTGATGCTTGATATGTGATCATACAAGATACGATGTGCATCTAAAACAGAAAGCTGAGAAGGAAACAGAGAAAATTCAAAGGAAAGCTGAACATAGAGAAAAAAAGACCAGAGCTCAACTTCTGGACCATAACTGGTCCAATCATGGAACAGGGGATTGCCAGCCAGGGATGCAGCCCACGCTTATTATTTTGAAGAAGAGTTTTCCTGCTTTTTAAAGTTATTCTTGCAAGCATGGATACTTAAATCAATTGCAAATTAGAAGGCTTCTTGGTAGTTCTAAGGATGAGACTTTGCTGCTCACATGAACATTCGCAGCTCCTGTGGGCATTCATGAGACGTATGTGCATATTAATAATTGCTGAATTTGTGCCCCAGGAATTTAAAGAATTTAAGAAATGTACTAGGCAATAACCTTATATTAACACATTAGATTCTGTTCTCAACAAACAGCATTAACTTGCTGCTATTTGGAGTCTGACTCTAAAAAACACCAGGCCCTCTATGGCAGTTAGCAACCCTGCTTGGCTCTGAAGGCAACACCTGCAGTGCTTATGCTGCTTGTTCCATTGGCAACATTTCAGTGAATCCAGCTGGAGTTAGTGGGCTGCAGCAGTGACCTAAACATGTCGCCAGTTAGGATGGGCCAACCTGCTGATGGAGATGGGTAGGAAGACCCCAATGTTGAATGCGTCATTGTGACAGAGCCCTGTGACAGGACCTTCTCTGGTCATGCAGAAACCTTCACACCAACACAGTTTCATTTGTTTTAACCACTGTCTTACAACACGAATGCTTGCCCCCCCGCCCTCCCACCCCTCCCCCTCCTTCCTAAACATATTAACAGAAGGAACGGCAAAATAAATAAAGACTTAGCCTCTGCTTCAGGGAAGCTGCCTCTCCAGGTTCCCATCTACGCGGTGGTCAGGCTGGAGCTGGTAGGCTTCAGTTTTCATGGCGAGTTGTGGGTGCGGAGGGCACACGCTGCTCCCTGGCCCTGGCGGCAGGTTCCAGGCTTGACTGTCTCTCTCGGCCGGCTGTCCCCGGCTGTCATTGCACGAGGCCCGAGCTGTAGCTGAAGGTGTAGCTGCTGGCCAGCGAAAGGGACTGCTGGTGCTCTTCGCCCTGCTCTGAGGGGTAGCTGGGAAATGTCTGTGCCCGGGACACCTTTGCAGAGCCCAGGCCGTGACCTGCAGGGGGGAAAAGGGATGTGTGAGAGGCTCACTGAAGTTCAACACACTGGTCTGAGGCACCAGGTGAGCCACAACTGTGCTGCCCCAGCACAAAATCATGGTATTCCCTGGGTATTCTGCTGCTCCTGGTAGTGCCAGGGTGCTTCGGGAGCAGACCTACCCCATTGTGCTTTTCCGTGGCTAGAAAGGAGGGTTTTGCCTGCACCTGAGGCATAAGCAGGTGACACATATCCAGCTGAGGCAGAGAATTCCCAGACCCAACAAGTATGTTATTTAGGCTTGGATTTTATTTTTGAATTGCAAATCTACGTCTATATATTTGATACTCTGTAAGTCTCTTATATTTCTTAGAGCTGATGAAGAACTAACCCACTTCTTATTTATCGGATGCCCTACTTAACTGGTAAAAGTTAATTGGAAATGGAATAGGGCCATCTGGCAGAAGACTAGTAGGAAGAGGATATAAGATCTCAGGTGGTCTTGTGAATTTCACATAGTCATGGCTTGTTCACTCACAGTCAGGGAGATGGGAAATCATTCATGAAAAGCTATTAAAAACCCAATGGCAAAACTTAGCTAACTCCCACAACTTTATTTTGTACCCTGATCATTTGCCCATTTCAAAATCCCCTCTTGAAATTGAGACCTAATTAGTAGCTAAACAGGTGTAACTTCATGTAAAGTATATTCTCCAGATTTTGGAAATGCATATTGAAGCTTAGTTTTAAAATGGTTTTGGAAAATGCTTTTTAAAACAATATTTAATACATGTATTATAAGTAGGAAAGCAAAATAGTATTTTTCTGTTGAGCACAGTACTAATTAAGAATACCTTTAACAGAATATGCACTTATACACTGAAGAATTCTGCTTATGTTGAAAGGTTTCAAAATGGTTAGCAATTTTCTAGATTGCCCTAGTAGTACTGGAAGTAAGAATGCTGTTACCAGACTTGCTAAAACTTTGTCTTAATTGTTGTAACATGAAAAGTTTGACTAAAACATGTTACTGACTGCTTCGTGCAAAAAAATCACAGTTTCTCTGAAGACAAGTCTATAAGAGCAATACTGGGACCAAGAGAGGAATAAAAACTAAATTAAAAACAGAATAAAAGGTACATCTCAGTGACACTGGAGACAATAAAACTACAGACTGAATTCCCAAGGGCATGTTAATGGCCATAAAATCCTTTTCAGAGCATGACCAAGCAGAATGAATTTTGTATGTTTGATTTTACTGTTCATTCAGTGGAGTAAGTTGACATTGGCTATCAAAACTTGACTAAGATTCCAATTTTAACTGTTTTCTGCTTTGAGAAGCTTTTGTACTGAACAATTAAAATGTGTGGTGGTTGTGAGGTCTGACCTGCAAAGTAAAAGCACTGAAAAGGCCGATAATACATTGAGAATAGTCTTAAAAGCTGTACTTCAAGTAATTTTTAACCATTATATTAAGTTATATTAAGTTTCATGCAAACCTAAACATATAAAGTAGCATGATTTTAGTAGTAGTAGTAGTAGGTTTTAATTTTGTGTTCCAAATCTGTCATTTCTTCTAAGGATGTATTATCTTGTTTTCTTTTTATTCAGAAATTAGAATCATATATTTTTAAGGGCCATAGGTAACTTTTAATCCAGCCATGTGTTTAGCTATATCTTTGTTGTTTCCTTTCTTACTAGTAAAGATAAATAAAATATGTCAATGTGACATTTTCCTCCATTCTCATTATTTATCTTATCCAAAAAGTGTAGAACACAGAAACAGACCCTGTGACAATGAGCAAGAGTAAAAACACTTGCTAACCAAAGGAGTTCCCTTAACTCAGGTCTATTTATATCATTCACTGTCTGTCATATAGCCAATTTTGAATTTGCTGCCATAAAATATTGCAGCTTTAGTACAGAAATGAAGAGTGCTCCCACTAATTTCTAGATAAGATATTAAGGCAGTCTCTTAGAATACAAAGATAAATTTGAACTTATTAAGGTTAAAAAGTAAACTGAATTCAGGTCTTCCATTTCCTAGACATATGCCTCAGCTGCTAGCACATTCCTTACTGTTCCTTAAAAGAAATTTTTAAGCTGCTAAATCACTTAATAGGATTCAGACATTCTGTAAGAAAAAGGGTTAATAAGGGTGTCTCCTTCCCTGACTGCCACAACACGTAGTGAGAGATAGAAACAATCAGAGATCCAAAAGATTAAAAGACACACTCAGCAGAGACAAAAGATTAAAGACACTGGGTCTAGGCTCAATTCAAACAGTAAGACATCACTATATGGATATAATAATGAAAAGAATAGATCTCAGTTCAAATGAAACAAGAAAGCTATGGATGATAAAGAATTTCTGACTTTGGAAAGAATGGCAAAATATTTATTTTCATCTCTTTTTTTTAAACAAATCAAAACAAAACAAAACATATTTTAACATTTAAATAAAATCAATGAAAAATAATGGTGGTTAAAAAATGAAATGCTTCAACGGCTTTCAAGTTTGCTTAAGACTTCCAAGTCTATAACTTTCCAAAATTAGGAGTTTGTTCATCTTTTTTTATTATCATTTATTATTATTATTATTATTAGGCACTAGAAATTCTCAATCACAATCATTTCTTTTATTTGCATTCCTACTAAAGATCATTTTAATACTGATATGGCTGATCAACATCATGGAGCCTTAGCCTGGAGAGTCTCCACAGTCATGCTTTACGTCAGCAGTAAGAATTTTGTGGTAAAGAATTTAAATCCCACAGGTTTCTAAGCTTGAATAATATATTCTAAGGTTGAATAATATTTTCTCTGTAATTTTGGGATCTTATTAAGAGGGAGGAAGAAGAACTCCTTTTTTGTGGATTTATTTATTGTGGATTTTCCATCTCTTTGATGGAAAGCCATTTTCAAGAATAATAGCCTAACTCTTCTCTATTGTTCTGAAGTCAGCATAAGAGGAATTTGATTACCACACACTTTGTAACCTGAAGACACCATCAGAATTTTATTTATTTATTTAATTTATGTATGTATTTATTTATTTTTTTTTCCCCTGTGGCATACCTATGCAATGTATTTTTTTGTCTTCTAGGACAGGACCTTGTTAAGCATTATTCAGTCTACTTCATCCCTTATTTAAATTTACTCTCAGGATCACAGAATGCAATGAAACTGTAGTCCCAAGCAATTAAGTATGAATGATTCATAAAGATAATTTAATGTAACCTGTCAAATTACAGCAAAATTAGATTTTTTCTGGTCTTAATTATATTGGAAGCAGAGGCAGTATACACAAGAATCTTATTTCTTGATATGGTGCTTATTTATAACAATTCTTTAGAGGAAATACTCAATGGTTTCCTAGTAACAGCAATGACTGATGTACATATAAGTAGATCGATCACAACTTCTAAGAGGAAACTTGCAGTACTCAGCTAAATGAGACGGGGGGGGAGGGGATCCAGGGATAAGCTTTAAAAACTCCCTTACTGCTGCTTTGCTTACTTGGAGATGTTTCTCTCTCTGGGATTCAGAATTCAAATTCTTAACCAAAATACATGTGCAAACCCTTTTTTTCTAAAACAAACAAACAAAAAAGGTCAAATTTCTTTTCAAATAAAAGAAGTCAAGGGACTATCTCATCTGGTATTCTCTGGTTAAAGCACTCATTTATGATATACAAGTCCTGTGTTAAAATTCTCTCTCTGGGTAGGGTTTGTCATTACACTTTCTGTAGCGGAAAAATAAGCTGAAAATGTTCCCTTCCTCTTCTCTGCCCACACCACTGTTCAATATCTCTCAGTTGTGCCACTACAACTGTCTGAAAGACTGCTTTGTAAAATTAAGCATTTTGGCCACTTGGCTTGCCAGAGAGCCCTAAAATTTTTTGCACTTGCACAGCTGAGGAGCAGAAACAAGTCACCAAAGGGAAGAGATGACAGGACTTTTCCAACTGGCTTTAGTGCCAGATTGTTTGTCTAGGGAATGAGGACCTGTGAGCAAATAGTAAGCAAATATGATGGCAAATTATATTGCCATCAGGCTACTCAGGTCTCTGATGCAGGATCACTTTCGAAACCCTGTGGCTAAGCTTTTCTACTATAAGATCTCATGTATGCGTACATTCTTATATTACAGTGATTAAAAGTTAATTGGACCAGAGACTACTGTGTATCAGCTTCTGTTGCAGATCCTTTTAAGCACCTCACATTAGATAGTCACTAGATAAAATAAAGAAGCAGTATTTTGCAGCTGCACATCAAGACTTCATCTGGGATTTCCTAACCCCTGAGCAGATGACTTTACAAACAAAATGATGTTTTCTAATGTAGTTTTTTTTTTTTTTTTACATTACTTCTACATTACTTTTCTACATATTACTTTTCTAGCTAATAATAATAAACTTTATTTTTCAAAATAAAACTTAGCATTTCCATTCCCGATATTATGAGCACTAAATTAAAGTCATTAAATTAAAGCCAACTGGATATTCAGATATTTTGGAAATTTGTGTTTTGGGAGTCCTCTGAGACTTCATGAGGACGAAAGCTCTACGATTGTAAATGTTATAGACAAACATGTTTTTTGAATAGAAACTTTGATGAATCAGTCAGTGCAAGCTGACCAAGCTGGTGAAACACTTGCTGTACTGTAAAACAGTCTTTTATTTTTTAAAAGTATTAATTGGAAAATTCTGGTGCTCACGATAAAGAAAACAGTCCGGAAAACAGTGAAACTGAGATGATGTTTTATCTACAAAGGATAAAACATCAGGAGGTGAATGAAAACATGAGGAGGTGAATGAAACCAAATGAAACAAATTAGCTATTATGTTTCGGGAATGAAATGATAGCAAGGACTTAGTTCTATGTTGTTTGCTCACACAAATCTGACCAGACAATGAATGTGGTCCCTCAGATGGAAAAGTTCACAAAGCTAATATCAGCCTTTAATCTAGATTTAAGTTCTCTAAGGACGTTTCCAATAGCAGTGACAGCTCCTATTTTTACCAGAGGAAGCCCACAGATTGTACTAAAGTTTTGATGGGGAAGTGTGTCTTGAAATGGTTCAGCCTTTAATATTCTTTGTAGCATTTTTGTTAAGACAGGACAAAATGGGAAAGGCACTGTAGCTATGCACTGAAAGTCCTCTAGGAAAAATGAAACTCTTACTGCAAGAAACTAAATTACTATGACTGCTTATTTCCAATGGAAGCTTTTATCCTTCTAAGAGCTTTTGTTGCAAAGAAAGAGAGTCCACATTTTATTCTGCTTCTCAAAAACAACAACAACAACAACAACAACAACAACAACAACAACAACTACCCTACTACAATCTGAAATCAGTTAAGTGGCTATTATTGCATAAAAAAAGGATACTTTCATTTAAGGCAGAAAATAAGTGATTGCTGTTATCCTATTTATAAATTGATACTGGTTAAAATTCTGCCAACTCTCTGTATTGAATATACAGTGTCTTCTATTGAGCTATTGATGACAAAGCAGCTTTTCCTTTTCTGCTGTTAGATGATTGGAATAACTAAAGGAAAGTTTCATAGCACGACAAACTGCTACAAAGCAAAACATTTATTTTGCAGTAACGATGCAGTTGGATTGGAAGGGCATTAATTGGTACAGCAGTTATTATGCTGTCCCTCACAGAAAGATGCAACGGAAGGGAGCAGATGGAAACTGAAAAATAGCATAAACTACATTACAGCTTATTGATTTTCATATACTAATTGAAAGTGAAAACGTGGGTCTATTTCAACTCCAAATAAAGACATACAGATTTTCCCCTGAATTTAACTGCATTTGGAATTAAAAATCCAGGGAACACAGCTGGGCTCCATTTTTTATACTTTCTAAAACAATTTTGTATTTCATTTCATTATATATATCTTTAGGGAAAATAAGTATTTGGAAACATAATTTTTGAAACAGATTTTAAGCATTACTTTTTATAATTAAAAATAATTTTGAATCAAAATATTTTAAATTGATTTCCTAGAATATATAGGAAATATGTTAAGAAAGTGAATATAAAAAAATCCAACAAACAACCTTCCTTATATATTAAAATATTTTGGTTTTATTCTCAAATAGCATTTTAATTTTTGTTGGAATTTTAAGTGAAATGTATAATTCTTTTTGGATATCATTGAGATCAGTCAGTATCTGAGTAGATTATACTTGTTACAGAATCCTACCACTTTCCAGAACTAAAAGTCCATTATTTATCTTAAAAGTTTTTGGGATTGTTATCAAGTCACACTCTAGAAAAGAAGAAATTCTACTTATGCATTCAGAAAAGACTGCTGAATTGGCAGTGAATTTACAAAATTGTTGCATCTTAAGGATTAAGGTTTCAATATTGCAATTTTGGCACAAGAATGCTAGTGTTTTATGATAAGTACATTTACACATCAATATTTTGAAACCAAGAAAATGCATGTACTTGTTTTAATACTTACAAATAAAGGTAATTGACTGTGAACATTATGTACAGAAGAAATGAGCATTCTTTCATCTGTACTCCTACCTAAAAGAGCAAGTGTTTAAAAACACTATGTTAATCATATAACTAAAACTGATGTATTGACTAGAAGGCAGATTGATTACTACATAGTTTAATCATAGTTGGGTGTTGCAAAACATTGCTTTTAAATACTTTGCTCTCCTATTGCATTTAAAATGTATTTTATCTTTAAAATCCTATCACAAGCTATCACAAGCTGCTGTAGCTCTTGTGGTAGAAATATCAGAACATCAACAACATCTTTCACAAAGATGAGTAGGTTTACCTTGCTCTCTACTTTTAATTTATTACTCTTTGACTGCTAGGGATTTTTTCTAATAATTCATCTTTTTATTCATAGTACCAGCTTTCCATGCCTCAATGCGTTATAAAGGGAGGAGTCATATATATATATGCCCACTATTGAACATCTCCATCTACTTGACCATGTGTCACATTACATTACATTACATTACATGCATCACATCTTTTCCATTTTTACCCCTATTCCTGCCGCCAAAATATGACACGTATTTGGGAGAAAGTAATATATTTTTCATCTCTGTGACTCCTGTGCTATTCTGTTCATAATATATATTTGTATGGCTTCATGCCTGAACCACAGAGAGATTAAATAAAAGAAGTTATCCAACCAGAGTGGTAATGTTTTTATTCCTGCACTCTAAGCCAACATGCAGATAAGGACAGAAAGCTCATACTAAGCATTCTCTTGTTGTCTTCCATATACAGACTACAGTGGTCTTTACATAGATTAATTGATTTCATCTTTCCATCTTTTTGCACTTTGCTAGTCTTACAATAAGAGAAAATCCTCCTCCCTCCCTCAGTTCTGAGTCCAGCTCCTTAACTTTAACATTACATTACATTACATTACATTAACATTACATTACA
This sequence comes from Netta rufina, assembly GCF_964035555.1. Classification (NCBI taxonomy): domain Eukaryota; kingdom Metazoa; phylum Chordata; class Aves; order Anseriformes; family Anatidae; genus Netta; species Netta rufina. The sequence continues at coordinate 100,550,273 of NC_140124.1, forward strand.
TTACATGCATCACATCTTTTCCATTTTTACCCCTATTCCTGCCGCCAACAGAGTTGAAGGAGGCATAATTGTGTTCTCACTTAACACAGAATTAGGCTAAGGTCCAACTTTGCTTCAAAACAAATAGAATTTTCCAGATGAAAACTCTTGGACAAAAGGGTTTTCTGAGTTCATTTTCACAGACTATGTAAAAGTTTTTTTTTTTTTCTTTTTTTTTTTTTTCAGTGGTACTTTGATTATGAATTATAAAAGATGTATCAAAGCTGATCTAAGCTAGTCATGCTTAGAATGAAATTGCTTTCAGAGCTATCTTCCAACTCAAATTATGCTTTGATAAGATGCAATACTTTGTTTTCAGCTATTTTGCTTTTTGAGAGAAGATAAACCACTTTGTTTTAAATCACTCAAAGAAAACATTCAGCTGTTTTTCATAAGTAGCATGTTATATTAGGAGACCTGTGATTTTCTCTAGATCAAACATGATACAATTTGTGTGTGGTAGAGAAGTGACCATGGACAGAGCTTTTGTTTTATAATGAAAGATACAGGTATCATGACCTTGAAGAAAAGCTTCCAAGAGGAAATCTGTGCAGTTTAATGGTGAAATCTGAAATCTTGAATATGATCTTGATCTTGAATGTGATCTTGAGTGTCCTAACAAAGTTTCTGGAAAAGGCTGAACACTTTGTGCAAGGTGGCTAGCATCCCCAGCCTAATTCATCCTTTCAGCCACAGACTCAGTCAACAAGAAACTAATATAAACCACTAAGTAAGAGAATAATAACTTTGTTCCTGAACTCTGTGTCTGTCCAAAAGCAAGTAAAATTATTTCATTTACCACAGAAGTAAACAGAGACTAAGCATTTTTATTTGCACAAAACGCAGCTAATTTCATATGCCTATTCAAGCTCAAAACCTAATGAGCATTTTAAACAGGATCTTCACAGTACTGAGACATTCCATGTTATCAATACTAAGGAAATAAGAAAATGACAGAGGGAAAATTATTCCAGGTGACTATTTCTTTTACTTTAAAGAACATTTGAATTGGTTAAAAATGCTGACAAATGACAAGATGATAGAAAAAAAAGACAAGAAATAAGAAGAAAATGCTCTGATCCTAAGTGCATATAGGAAAGTAAAAATTAAAAAAATAGCTAAGGAAAACTCCAATTAAAAAAAAAAAAATCAAATAATTTTAGTCTTTACAATACTTTGCCTTACGGGGACATAAGAAACAAGCAAAATGAACCAATGGGAAAAAATACCTTTCTAGTGGAATAACAAAAAAGTGGGAAGAATATAAAGGTAGTGAAAACAAATACAAATGATAGCTAAAATTGTGTGGATTCAGTTATTTTGTCTCAAGTAATGATTTTCTGCTGTATTTGAGTAGGCAAAGCTGGTTGGTCACTTGGCTGTCTTCATTTGCTTTTGGTTCCTGTGTGGAAAGAGTAGCAAGTCACTATATGAGTCAACTGATTGTTGATATCTGTACATAAATAAATTTCAAATATAGTTTTCTTTTGCATCCTTGAAAATTACACCTACCAGAGTAATTCAAAATAGGTAGCTATACATGCAGTGTTATCATCTCACTTTACCAATTTGTTAGCTCACTGTTAATTTTTCCTTTCCTGAAAATATGTTTATTGCATTTTTATCAAAGCCAAACTAAATGAGCATTCAAAATATGGGTCTTATCAGTTAACATGTTAAAAATAAAAAATTCAACCCCTAAATCTGTAATGGATTTAGCATGAAGATAAAAATTCCAAAAATTTTGCAAAAATGCAAATTTTGATATTGCATATCAGTTTGATGATGTAGAATATTTCACTGGTAAACACTTACTGCATTTCAAACCATGTTGGTATTTCTCCTTGGATACACTATTCAAAAACAAAACAAAACAAAACAACAACAACAACAAAACTACTAACTACAAAAAACTGCACGAAATCTATTGATAGTACAGAGGTGAAGTAAAATAAAAAAATTCTAATTTCATATTAGAATATATGTAAAGCTATATGAAGGAAAAAATGTTCATTGACAAAAATGTATAATGTAGTTAGGATACTGCCTTTGAAAATGAAATGCCGCTGGAGGTTGATTGATTACTACTGTCCAATCTTTTTGCTGTTATAGTTCTGTTGATATTTAGTGTTGCCAATATTTTCTCGCTTGGTAGTATTTTTATTATAAACACTCCATTCACAAAGATTTATAACTACCTTATAAAAAGTTGCCATAAAATGAAACTCAGTACATGAGGTCTGAAGCCAGGGAGCAAATTTGATATGACAGGATGGAGTGTGTATGATTTTCACCATGGTTAAGTGCAAGTAAAATACAACTTTGATTAGAAAAACAAACAAACAGCAAGCAGTATAGTTTACACTGCTTGACATGGGAAAAGGTGTGGAGAGAAGGATTTACAGCACTCCAAATAGATAGCTAATGTACAAATTCTCATTTTTTCACAGCCAATTTTATCACATGAGTATTATTTAAGAGCTAAACACATAGAACACGAAGTCTATGGCATTCAGGATGAGTGTGGTAGTATAGCTCAGCCCTTACTTTGACTCTCCCAGCCAGTTTCTTTGCACACATGATGAGCTAGGGAAATGAGGAGATAAATGGTAATAAAACTAACCCTTATAAAAACCCAACCCAAACCAACGAAATATCAAAAATCCAATCCTGAACCATGTTTTATGCCTGCTTGGCTTTCATTGTGTAGTCAGATATGCTCCAGTTCTGGACTGTTCAGAGAAAAGGCAGGGATGTCTTGCTGTTAAAAATGGTTATGAAGTATAATTGGACCATGCATTTTGATGTCAGATATGTCTTAGATTACTATAACAAATTTTTGCACTACAGCCTTAGTCTCCTTTGAGCTGTGCTAGTGCTCTTCACTGCACAAAAGCTGCAAAAAGCAGCTGCATCAGCTGCTTTGTTTTTATACTTCTATCTCTGATACAGACCTCAGAGTCATCCTGTCATTGCACTTCCTTATATATATTTGAGGACCAAATTCTGTTCAAGCTGTAGATAATATCCTTCAAAGATAGAAAAAAAATCTTGGACTTGGTAAAACTTCTGTCATTCAAGGAACATTACAATTATATGTAACATGGGAATTAGTCTTGCGTATGTGTATTTTGCTGGGAAGTGGAGGAGGAGGGCGGGTTGTGGGTGGCAAAAATGTACTCCTCAGTTTAATAAAATGAGTTATTTAAGCTGACTACAGATTTTCCTTTTTTTTTTTTTTTTTTAATTTCTTTGCTGTCACCAATGAACAAACTTCAGAAAAGATAATAGATCTCATTAATATATTCAGGGATGAAACACAGCTTTTAGAACTTATACCTTTTAAATGATGTTCTATTTTTTATTCATGCATTGAAAGCATTTCTGGAACCATTTGCTATTCAGATTTAAGCTTTCGATGAAATAGTAATTGGAATTATTCTTTAGAGGACTTTGAAGTTATTTTATGCTACAACCAGATAGTAATAGTAGATGCCATATAAAAGTGAAAATATTACGTTAGCTTAATTAGCTCTCCGGCAATGATTAAGAGGTTTCTTCTAACACTTGAAGACATGAAGATGAAATCTTTCCAGCAGTTGTAAAGAAGAAATTACAATGGTTTATTCTGAAAGCAATTTGAAATTATAGTTTTGCGTTAAACTTAACTAGTAAGATTCAAGATGCAGACATTTTATCTAAAATGTAAGGTCTCCTGAGTTTCTTTAATACAGAACTTAACCTTTCACTATACATTCCCAGAACAACTTAAAAGGATAAACTGAACTACTGAAATACGGTGACTCCAAATTTAGGAATGCTGTGATACTTTCTCTCTGAAATAGCAAAGACAATCTGCTGAATGACATGCAATTACAGAATCATTTAGATTGGAAAAAGACCTCTAAGACCATCTGGTCCAATCTTTCACCTAAAACTGCCAAGTCCACCATGTTTCTTAGACCAAATAAAAGCATGATTATAGCTAGTTGTAGATTTAGAAGATTATCATATGAGGGGAATGTTTTTCCATCATGGCTGAATTACCAGAAAAAATGTGTTAAAACCTCCCTATCTTTCTCCTGTCATCTTTAGAGCAAAAGTTTCTCTTATACACTCATGGAAGTAAAAAATCAGCAGAGTTTTGAAAATGATCAGTAAGAAAGTTAAGCTTACACACACGAAAGAATTTTTCAGTTTAAATGTATGTTCAATCGTTATGTGTTCAACGCCTGCTTGTAAGGTGAAGTTGTAAAGTTCTACCAGAAAAAGTACCTAATACTTATACTTTTCTAGTAAGGAATTTTGCAGGCTACCAATTCACTATTGTAGTTTAGGATTGTGAATTTATTTTATGTTTTAGTGAGGAAACTTAAGCTGAGACATAAAAGATTGACTAGAAAAAAATTGATAATTGATAAATGATTTTTGATCATTTTGATAAATGATTTTTCTATTTCCAATTATCCTAAGATTTGGGTATTTCTTAATCAGTATTTCATCTGCCCCAAACAGACCTTTTGATTATTTTCTGAAGAATGACAACTTAATGCTTCCTTTAGTTTCACAGGATTTAGTTCAGTTTTCTCATATTTCACGGTGAACCCTTGCGTGATTCATCAAATAGAAATAAAAAACCTTGCCTATCTAAAATATTTCAGGGCTCAGACACAATGTTATTATGGTATAAAAATTCATCTTGAATAGGATAATTTGAGATCAACTTGGTAAAAACTAAGCATCTTGAACAAGTTCGGAATTCTCATCTTAGTGGATCCCATCCTGAGCTAGCTCAAGAGACATGATGATTATTGCTGACATGGTAACAGGGACCTGTTCTGGTCACTGTTATTTAACTGATGGCCTTACCATCTCCATGTTCAGTGTCCAGACAGATTTTTTTCCCATGAATAAAGATTGTATTATATATTTTTAAAATGATTTATGGCTATTAAGAATGTCACTTCAGATTTCATTAGATTCATTTACCTTTCATTTATCTTTACTTAGCCAGGTATTCTCAAAAGATAAATCAATATATATTGATCTGAATTGGAAATAAAATCCTACTATTCTCAGATGAGAAACATGCACACTGTATGGAAAAAACAAACAAACAAAACAAAACAAAAACACAAAAAGAGAACAGATTTTATGATATATGTAGATAATTAAGGCTTATTGTGAGTTTGAGAAATTCTCTAAGCATTACAAAAAATAATAAAATAAAAATAACTTAGGGGACAGATATACCAGATGTCCTGAATGTTTCTATGCCTTCTTTTAAGGTAGTAGACACTGTAAGTGGTAGAACAGTTTATTAGATGGATATAGGTCTAACCCAGCAGGAAAACTCCTAGACTCCTTCCCAAAGACAGGCTTCTGTGCAGCCTCTGAAGGCACTGGGAGGTTTCTGTCTGCATTGAGCTTAATAGAATTTTGAATTCTTCCTTTCCTTGCAGAGATTAGAAAGATAAAATATGTGGAAACAAGGCAGTTCACACAGGCTAAACAAATTATTTTACTCCATAATTTATTCATTAAAATAAAGAAGTTCAGTGATTTTAGATTATATAAATTTAATTGGAATAAAGTAGATGCCTTAAAACATCAATGAAGCACTCAGAAAAGTTAATTCTTTTTTTCATGGCTCTATAAATTATTTCTTCTAGCTGTAAAAGCCTTCAATTACTCACTAGGAAATCAAAAACAATGGTTGTAATTCATTGAGGGATGCGATTGATGTTCTTTTGCATTCCCCCTGAAAGGGAATTCACTGTGATTCAGTGTGAACAAGCTGTGTCATTTTCATCCAACTTGTGTAAAGCTAGAGGAAATGAGCTGAGGTAAATCTTAAAAAGATATGTCAAACTATTTGTTTTTGTCTAGAGATGGGAGTCATCCCTTTTCCTTTTTTTCCCTCAGATGACAGAAGAAACAACATAAGTCAAAGCACTTATTTCTTTCCAATTAGCTAATAAACAAATAAATAGAATATCAAAACTAACAATAATAACAATTCTTTTTTTTTTTTTTTTTTTTTTTTTCTTTTTTTCCCCCTTGGCATTTATTTTGTGACCACTCAAGTCACAGAAACTGTAAAAGCAGTGCAGCTATGATTTCAACAGCTTTCCTTAGTCCCAGCAGCCTGGAAGAGAGTTCTGACAAAAACAGTGCACTCTGGCAGATCTGGCAGATTGACATGCTGAAAGCACAGGTAAGATAGAAAGGGCAGAAAGCTATCATCTCTTAAGTGATGCCCTCTCTCAGTGCCCATTAGTTAAATGTTATTAAAGTAAGCTAGGAAATAAATATTTTATTTTTAAAAATTTCCCATAGCACAAAGCAATAACCAACAATGATATTCAGAACATGCCATGTACAAATATTTCATACAGATATTTGGAGAAAAGAATGTCTTATGTTAAACCAAGGCATTTTCCTGATTGTAATTTTGCTATTGGCTTTGATAGGAACAAGCAGAAGTCAAATTCATTGTGAGTGTCTGTAGTATTGCATAACAGAAAGTGAACAATGATGATTCCCTCAAGATGGTTTGGTGTTAAAGATATAGGTCTTTGGTAGCCGATTAGCTAAGAGCAAGACAACACGGAGCCATCAGCAGCAGAAGAGAAAGAGAAGTAACATAAAAGACCTATTTCATCGTATCTGAATGAAATCATCGTATCTGAATGAAATCATCGTATCTGAATGAAATTTCAGGTTCCACTTTACCATTTAATTTATGTATATGGCTATAATTTCTTGTATATGGCTAGACCATATACTACTCCAGCAATTTTCGGCTATTGGCATCAACAGAACAAGTGATATTCAGAGCATCCTTTTGTGTATTGCTGCTCCGAATACACTCAAACACAAAAGAGCCTAAAAGCAGCTTTTCCTTCTGTCCTTCCATTGCCTTGTCTTGTTGCTTTTTGTGCTATTTCTATTCTCAGTTAATATTACACCAGAGCAGCATATAATGTAGAAGCATACGATATGAGATACGATATTCTTGAGTTACAGCACTACTTCTTCATGAACACTGCAGAAAATATTAACTTGAATATAACATTCTAAGTTTATTATTGCAACTCTAAATGGAGGGGAAAAATAATAGCATATAAATAGTATTTCAGAAGGACAAGAAATGGGAATTTAGAGAGCTGGCGATCAACTGTGATTTAAAAAGAAAAAGCATAACTTTAGCAGAAACTACTTTGAAGGCACTGAATCTATTGAAACATGATGGCATACTTTTGCATTAAAGAAAAATGGCAGCTTGCAAAACCGTGCTGTATAAGGCACTGGCTCTAGGTTGCAAGCATAAAGCCAAACTAAAATTAAAAATATATATCCTCTATTTTACGAGCATATTGAGGACATTTTTTAAGAAAAAAAAAAAAAAAGCAAAAAATACCTAACAAAGCAATTTCATAAAATAAAGAGGAAAGCCAATGTTTTTTTCCAGTTATTTTCAATTTATCTTCTTATAGCCTTCTCCTCCCTGGAGAAATAATAATCAAAAATCAGTAATTGTGAGGAATTTTACTCATCACTTGTTTAAACAGAATAAAGTTCTTAGAAGAGTCCTCACGCTGCAACAGCTGAGGTGTGAGATAACTCTCATAGAACAGGTATGCTATTAACAACAAAATATAAACGATTTATATGATTAGAAGAGCATGAACTAAAATATTTTAAGTTATAGCTCACATTGGTGATGACTGCTTCATCCCTCCATCCTGATTACTCAGGACATCGATTCTGCATCATAAAATCACCGTATTTAAATCCTAAAGCTAAAATAATTTTCTTTGTATAGTCTTGCAGCTGCAGATGTGAGAACTAATTCACAGAGGAAGGAGTATTATATCCTTTTTGGAGAGCCTTGTCTCTCACAAAATGAAATCTTCGCATTCTTTTAAGGTTTCATATCTTTCTAGTAACAGCTAGTTACTTCCACTTCTGTTTCTTTAGGATGAATACTAATGAAATAAAGGCATGAGTATAGAAACCTCTAAAATAACTCAGAAACTGTTGCAGGAACTCAAAATGTCAGCCAGTGTATACCCATTATAAAAATCCCTGGCTTCATTAATTCACTTTTAAAGGAAAAAAAATAAATAAACAAACATTACTGCTTTTTAAATAAATTCATAGAAACAGTCATATGCTAAAAAAAGAACTGTTCTGTGGCATAGGACCCCTCTGTCCATTTGCTTTAGAGGATAATCAGGAACTGAATTTCTGGGGAGCTATCAGAATTTCAGAAGATGTTCAGGCCTGCTGCTGAAGGCTTTGAGAACATATGCTTTGCTTCTATAAATGTGTTTTCCAGAAGATATTCAGGGATTTCAGTATGAAATGAGCAAGAGGAGATCCAGTTTTTAAGTCTTTGCTGGAAGGGTTAAGGAGCAATATTTCAGGCAACTGGACCACCATGATGCATTACATTGTATCACCTGAATCAAATAAAGGATGGAAATAAAAGTTTTCACTAAGTTTAAAAACAGATTAAAACAGTTTAAAAACAGATGCACCATTTTACCACTACAACTATAACAGCAAAAATGAGGAAGCAGTAGCAGCAAGAAGCACATTGACAAGGCAGCATTACTATTTCTGCGAGATATTATTCTTCATTTTTTAAATAAATTGCCTTGAAAAAACATCAGACGTGTCACAATACCTTGCAGTGCCTTCCTTCGGGAAGAGAAGGGACCTCTATAGCATATGCTATTTTTTTTTTTTTCCCCACAAATAAGATGTGATTTTTGGTTGACTGAGTATCACCGTTTGACCAGGTTCTTTAAAACTACTGTAAGCACCTAATATTGCACCAGATCCATTCTTTTTATTTTATTTTTTTCAGTGCCCTGTATTTTCCTAACAGGAACCTAGTATATACGTGCTTTTTAACTTACCAAATAGAAACCTTTTCAAATGATGAGCACTACCAAACCAAACCACTGAAAAAATTCTGTCCCTTGCTTAATGCAACTGTGATGCAGTGGGTGCAAGAATAGGATGTTTCCAGGTTTCTGATCTTTTTCCTAGAATATCATACAGAGAGCAAAACATTCTTTTCATTATTCTGTAGTAATAGCAATCTCTCTGCTACTTGCCTTACTCTTGATGGTCAGAGGTAAGGCACAGGAATGGAGTCTTTTTAGTGAGAAAGAAAACACCTTTTTAAACAGAGCCTTTTCTTACTTTCCTCCCGTTAGTATTATTATCTACATCCAATATTTCCATATAACCATAACTCCATAACTTGTTTTTTAACTTTATCAGCAATATCTCACACATATACACTTTCCACTAAGAGTGATCTATGGTAAATGTATAATGCAATATTAAGAATCCTAAAAATATTCTAGAAGATTTTGAATATTTTAAGTTTTACTATTTTACTGATTTTGTCTCATAGCATTTTTTTCTAAGCTGGCTTTATTTCATATAAGCAGATCATGTTTCAGGTGAAAAAAACCTGAGCACTACTATGTGCTCCTCAAATGCCCATACATTTAAAGGGGACTCACTATAAAAGGATGCTTTATACTATATACTAAATATTATTGAAGGAAATAAGAGAAATATATTGAAGTATAGCAAGCTGTGACACACCTATTAACCACTTTATTACCTGTAGTGTGTTTGATGGACTCCTTTGGTTGTTTACCTGTCTTAGAAACTCTAAATAAAACCAGTTTTTAAACAAGTGCTTTATCAGCTGGAATACCATTGCTGCCTAAAATATTTTAATATCTAAGTTACATTTATCACAACTGCCGTCATTTCACAGCACTTAGCAGAATGTCCCACTGCCATATGAGGAGTTAGAACACCAGCTGAAAACTGTGAATATTAATTAACTGTATTATGATGATTTTTTAAAATTATTTCGACCCTCCCCCCATGCACCAGAAAAGTGTACCATTTATATAAAGCATCTGGATGAGAACAACCTAGTCCCACCTGTAAAGTGGAAACTTTTTTCTGCAAATATTTAATTTCCTGAGAAAGCAATACCTCATTAAATTTCGCAATACTGTTATGCTGGCTGAGTTTTGCTGAGAAACAACTACACCAAATCCCCATTCTGATTCAAACATTTTTGATCAGCTGGATTATTTTTTTTATCAACAAAACAACACTGAAGCAGAACACAGCTTTTAGCACACCCAGGTGTCGCTCTAATCTCCATCACTGTTCCAGTTATCAGTGGCATTTTTTTTTTTCCACATCTCATTAAACAATAGCTTGTAACAACTTGTTGTGATGCTTAAAACTAAGCTCACCTTGGCAGCTGAGTCAGTAACATTAATATGAACTTTTCCCTCAATGCATTTCCCCATTTGGGTAGAGCAACCAGTGTCTTCAGATTTCCCCTTGATACTTCCAGTGAAGTCCTTGCTGATCAGACACCGATGCTGCAGCATTCCACCTCTTTCAGAGGGATTGCTCCCAGACTCCACAGAAATTACTTAAAAGTTTTGAAAACAGATTCTGGTTGAGGAGCCAGTCCCTACTCGGCTCCCAACCTCACTTTGCAGCTTATCTTGCTGCAGTTCCTCTTCTGTTCTTTGTAAGATTTTCAGGAATGGCACTGTTTATAGAAACACAGAATTGTATAATAATCCAGGTTGGAAAGGACCTTCAAGATCACCAAGTCCAACCATCAACCTCACCTGCTGAGTGCCATCACTAAACTTAAATACCTCAGGGATGGGGGCTCCCACTGCTTCCCTGGGCAGCCCCTTCTCATGTTTGACCATTGTCTCCATGAAAAAATTCTTCCTGATGTCCAATCTAAACCTCCCTGGGCACAACTTGAGCCTGTTTCCTTGTGTCTTATCACTTGTCACTTGAGAAAAAGAGACTGAAACCCTCCTTGCTGCAACCTTGTAGAGAGACATGAGGTCTCCTCTCAGCCTCCTCTTCTCCAGAGTAGGAGCAAACTAGCAAGACTTGTTTTGTAGTCCCTTCAACAAATTTATTGCTCTTCTCTTTACACACTCAAGCAACGTAATAGCCTTCTTGTAATGAGGGGCCTACAACTGAATACAGTGCTTGAGGTGTGGTCTCACAGTGGACAAGTAGAAGGGAACAATTACTTCCCAATCCTTCTGGCCACATTATTTCTGATGCAGACCAGGATATCATTAGCTTTCTTGGCCACTTGGGCACACTGATGACTCACTTTCAGTCAAAGCACCCCCATATCCTTTTCTTCACTGTGTAACTTTCTAGACAAAGCCTGTTCTTCTGCATGGGATTGTTATGACCCAAGTGCAGGATCCAGCACACCCTTGCTGAAATTCATGTGATTGGACTAGGCCAATCAATCTAGCCTATCCAGATCCCCCTGCAAACCCTTCCTACCTTCGAGCAAATCGATAGTTCTGCCTAGCTTGGTATTGTCTGCAAACTTACTGAGGGTGCACCCAACCCCCTAATCCAGATCATTAATCAAAATGTTAAAAAAAAATTGGCCCCAATACTGAGCACTGGGAAACACCACTGGTGCCCATCCACCAACTGGATTAAACTCCATTCACTGTGTTTTTTTGAGCCCTGCCATCCAGCCAGTTCTTCACCCAGTGAACCTTGGTACACCTGTCCAAGCCATGTGCTGCCAGTTTCTCCAGAAGAATACCATGGGAGATGATGTGAAATAATGTACTAAAATCAAGGCAAACAACATCCACAGCCTTTCTCTTGTTTACTAAGTGGGTCATCTTGTCAAATAAAGAGATTAGGTTAGTCAGGCAGGACCTACCCTTCAAAAACCTATGCTGTCTGCATCTGATCATTCAGCTGTCCTTAATATGCTTTATGATGGTACTCAAATTGATTCTCTCCACAACATTCCCCAGTATTGAGGTCAGACTGTCAGGCCTAAATGCCTAAGGTCATTTCATATATTGGTTTTCATCTTGAATTTCTGAGAGTAGCGATCTCGGAAGTTTAGTTTAGAAAAAATCTCTGGCTTAAAATAATACTGCAAAAGTCTCTGATCCTATAGACTACACCAATCAAGGAGTACAAACTAAATATGTAAACTTAGGAATACCGTATTTTTACGGTTTCACACTGTGGATTTTTATAAAATGTGCAATCAAAGAAAAATTATATTTACCAGAGAGCAATCCAGCACTTTCCAGCATGACAAAGGTTCTGTTTTATAAATATTCACATATAGGTACATCAGCCATAGTCAAATTTTCATATACATAAACTCATAAATTCATAAGCTCATAAACATAACAGTAACAAACATGGCAGCTAAGCTATTTATAAGTGAAACAAATTGAGCTTTTCAGAATGCAATGAGAGACCTATAAGAAATGCCTTTAAGGTTTAAAACAGCATAGCAACATTTAAAGTCTTTATTTTCTTTATTGTTGCAGATATCTGTAAGAACAGATGGTTTCAAAAAGATGTGTTTCCACTTAGGCTTTTGCTGTACTGTATTTATGAGAGTGTACAGTCACAAGACATATGCCACCTGGCTTTGAGCTGTGATACATTCAGCTGCAGAGCTGTAATAGGTGAAAATCTTTTACAGCATTGAAGAAGTTGCTGGAATTTTGTAGCAATAAAATTCCTGCAGTTTAAAACAATCTCCCCTGTTCCAGTAAGAACACCTACACCTGAAATTTTGTCCAGAAGAAAGAGTAAGAAAGAAGTACGTATAAATGGTAAGTGTAGATTCACTAGGTATCCTGTCAGTTCAGAACTATTTAACAGTGGTTGACAAAGACCAATGAACATATCTCATAACCCATATGAGTAATCAAAAGAAAAACAAGTTCACAAAATCTAGTCCTGAAATCTCATTTCCAAATGCAGATCTAATGCATCATTCATAGGGGTAATTTATTTCCTTCTGCAGAAATATATGTGGCTGGGTACATGCACAGTTGTATAGGTTTTTTAGATGATGCTTTGTGGAACCCACTATTTCTGTTAGAGCCCTTCTGGAAGAGTGGAATGTAACAGAGGATTAATGAAAAACCTCTGCCACTATTCAGCCACTTCACTCAGTGGCTGAATATATATTTTCTAAGCCTGAAGTACAGATGCCTATCTGCAAGATTTGATCTGTATGGATATAACCATCCTACTGACAGAAGGAAGGAAGGAGAAAGGGTAGTGACTTGCCATTTGAATCTCAGCATGGGCTGTCGACGTAGCCACTCACTCTCCTGTTCAGTGCTCATTGCTGTGAATCTAAGGATCACAGACGAACTAGAAGTTTGGAAATATGTGGTGTAGGAAAGAACAAATTTTAAATCTCCATAAAGGAATGCACCCAAATCAGAACAGTTTAAATTTGGTGACACATTTAGGCTTACATGGGAGTTCACCTCTTTCTATTCCATTCACCTAGTGCCATGGGATCCACAGTCAAAGAAAGTAAAATATTGGGGAAAAGAAAGCAAGCCCCAAAGCTTATGTGTGATAAAAAGTAACCTTTGTTTATCAAAAAGTGAAGAGACATTGCTATGTTTCCCTGCGAAATAGCTAAAAATTTCAATAACATTTTCTTTTATATCATGCCATTCTGATTAATTTCCTCAGTCTTGCAAAATATTTCATTTCTAGTATGACTCTGAAATTTCATGAATCACAGCTCATGTGTAAACCTCATGAAGTTCAACAAGGCCAAGGGCAAGGTCCTGCATCTGGGCTAGGGTAACGCTAAGCACAAATACAGGCCATGCAGAGAATGGATTGAGAGCAGCTCTGATGAGAGGGACCTGGGGATGTTGGGTGATGAGAAGCTTGACATGAGCCAGCAATGTTGCAGCTCAGAAAGCCAGCTGTATCCTGGCCTGCATCAAAAGAAGTATGGTCAGCAGGTTGAGGGAGGTGATTCTCCCCCTCTACTCTGCTCTCATGAGACTTCACCTGGAGCACTGCCTTCAGCTCTGGGGTCCCCAGAACATGGAAGTATTAGAACGAGTCCAGGGGAGGGCCATGAAGATGATCAAGGGATGAAGAACCTCTCCTATGAAGATAGGCTGATGGAATATAAGAGAAGGTTCCAGGGAGACCTTATGGTGGCCTTCCAGTACACACAGTGGGCCTACATGAAAGTTGGAGAGGGACTCTGTCAGGGAGTGTAGTGATAGGACAAGCAACAATGGCTTTAAACTAAAGGAGGGTAGATTTAGATTAGATATTGTGAAGAAATTGTTCATTCGGGAGGTGGTGAGGCACTGGAACAGGTTGCCCAGAGAAGCTGTGGATGCCCCATCCAGGGAAGTGTTCAAAGCCAGGTAAGATTGAGCTTTGAGCAACCCAATCTAGTGCAAGGTGACCCTGTCTATGGTAGGGGGGTTGGAATGAGATGATCTTTAAAGTCCCTTCCATCTCAAACCATTCTATGGTTTGAATATTCTATGAAAAATGGGATGATGTATATGTTTCTGATCATTATTAAATATACTTGGCCAAGTCCTGAAGTGAAGAATGTTTTCACTTTGGAAATATCTGAAAACTTATTTCTTTAAAAGTTCATTATTTAAGCAAAGTGTCAATACTGTTTTGAAACTCGACAGATATTTATAATGTCTTAAAAATGTTTTGTTTTGTTGTAATTATTTATTTTAATAGCAGATAAGTGTACAGACAACCCTGAAGACATCGCCAGATACACATGAAATAGATAAGTTGTTGATAATTTTCTTTGACTGATCAGCCATATAGGTAGGCCTTGGTGACCTTGTTAATGTTATTTGATGCAGGAGATGCAGGTCACAGACCCTTAACTCACAGACTCTTAACAAAGCAGTAATAAAAGTTGTATTGCATATAGAAGTAGGTGTGCATATATTATTGTGTTAAATACTGTTTATGTTATAGCCAGAGCATAATATAAGATTTAGGGACAGAACTTTGCACTCCTTTCCATATATATTGTACAAGCCATAGGTATGCAAGGGAATAAATAATGCATTACAAAGAGAAGTATAGATGTCATCAAACAATTGTTTTCTCACATGTGAATGCTTTAATTTTCCTGCACTTTTCACTCTGTGAGCTGAAAAAAGTTCATAGAATTTTTAATAAAGGATACGGAAAAAAAAAAAAAAAAAAAGTATTTTTAAAAGATCTCTCTCTTGCAGGAAGAGCTTTAAAAATAATCATTCAGTCCCAGAACTGAGATTTCAAACTCTCCTTTGAGAATATAGCACTACTTTTAATTTACTTGCACTGACTTCCAGCACTTAAAACTGTTGCAGATATTTATCAGATTAATGTCTTTTGTGGGAATCTTCACTTTAGAAACTGAGGGGAAAAACTACCTTTATTTCACACAATCTGCTGAATGGAAGAAAGCACCTTTTATTCACTCAGATACTACATGTTCAGATTGCTAATGCAGGTGCAGAAGTTTGCTTTTATAACAATAGTATCAGCTGGACTCATACTACCCTGCCATGGGGAATGGACTAGGGAGGACGACCCATTTGGGATTAGTATGAGAACTTGGTAAGAAAAAGGTACAGCTTGAAAAAGCTTTACATATCTGTGCTAAATCGTTGCTGTTGCCATACATTGTCACAGCTGGTAGCTGCTCAGGGATCCAGTTTAAAGGAGATTCCCTTGACACAGAAATGTAATAACACAGTGAATCTATTATTCTTTCCTTGTGATCTCTGCCAGAATAGAGAAGAGACACTCTTTTCATGCCTGTGATCCAAGCTACCATTTTCTTAACTAGGTAACTCATGAAGACACTCAAAGGCTGATCATACAAAAAGAATTTGCCAATACTCATTTAGTAATTGCCTCAATGCTGGCAATGTCTCACTATAGCATGGCAGTATAAAAGACAAAGGGCTTGGACATCCTTTAGCTCTGTGTTCTCTTCATCCCAAATCACCATTTTTGGTGGCATTAAATATAGTACATTAAACTTAAATAGAAATTGCATTAGAATACAATTTCTTGTTGTAGACTTAGTCTAAAGAAAGCAGATTCTGTGTCCCAACTCTGGCTTATGTCAAGGACACTTTCAAGTCTTCCAGTTATGCACTGTATTGAACAGTAGATCTTAATTCCTCAGTTCCGAAAGCACACCGTATTTAGTTATGCCCAGAAAAGAAATACCAAACAAACAAAAATAACCAACTAAACAAACAAAAAACAAGATTAATCCTGAAGAATTTTATTTTTTGGGGGTCATATAGCATAGTATAGTATTTCATATTTTGAATTGTGTTTATGTTTCTAGGTTGCATTCTATCCCTGGAAATACTTGGATTTATCCATCATGTATCCTTCCATATAGAAGCTGAAAAGTTTGAGGATGTATTTAATAAGGAGGAAATTTAAAGGCACCATTTTCTACTATTAAAAATGGGTTTCATTATTTGATATCAGATATTGCATAAAAATACCAACTGAGAGCATTATACGTGTAGTAGCTATTTTTTACTGTATCATTCAAAAGCAAGAAGAATAATTAGAATGAGTTGTGTAATGGAAAGTAATGAATGGTAGTATACGTGCTTTCCCCTTCTATATATATACTTTGACTGAGAATAACATACAAATGAAGTACTCAAATGTAGCAGTGTGGAAATGAAACAAACACCTTTTTAACAACTCGTGTCAACTCCACAGCAATGAAAAGAATGAATATCATGCTAAGAAATTAAAATGATCATTCTTGTGCTTTGTTTTTCTAAACTTAAACCAAAACATGCTCCTGCACTTGGATCTCGTTTCACAACCTGTAGAAGAAGGAATATTTTAAACTTTTAGAATTTTCACTAGAAAAAAATTGTCCCATCCTGCTATCACATTAAAATTATGGAAAATGAAGCCAACCCTGTAGATTTAATTTGCTAACAAAAAAATAGTAGTTCTCCCACTGTCAGATTACATGCAGAACTATAATAAGCCTGCTCTAAGAATTCCCTACATTCATGTAAAAATGCATGGTAAATTTCTCTAGAAAAAAAAAAAAAAAAAAAAAAAGTATACAGATGCATATTGGAAAGTTCTAAATCGGAAAAATGCATACATAAATATACAAACAGCATATTGCAACCATTGCAATAGGTACTCTGCTTTAGTCAGATGAATCATCTGGATTGAATTTTGTGATTTTGTGATCACAGTAAAGTTAGCAGTGTTGCTTCTCTGTCAGTGCCCCTTTTTTTTTTTTTCTTTTCTTTTTTTCAGCGAATATAACTCCAATTTCTCTTATCAAATACACTTCCCTTGTGCTAAATCATTCATTTAAAGTTGTTGCTTTTGATTGGGAAGGGGCTGAGCACTTGTGCAGATGGAAAAATGATTTGCATGCCATTAGGAGCACAATATTTTGCAGCATCCTAGATAGACCAAGCCAAAAAAAATTATAAATGAGTCTCATTAATTTAATAATAATTAATACAGAATCAAAATAGAAATTGATTCACTATAGTATTTCTATTGGTGTGCAATAGATTTAATGTATGGTTTGTAAATACTTGTCTGTGCAGAGTTACACATGCACAAAAAAGGAAAATAGAAAAAAAATACTGGTTTAGTCCCTCCCACTTTCCCTTTAAAGACCTAATGTCTAGTGATATGAAGCTCTGGAGAAGCATTTATGTCATTTCTTTTTTTTTTTTCTTACAGTGATATGGATGCACTTTATCAGCCTTGTATCTGCAGTCCCTTCTGATCACAAAATGGCATTTCATCTATAGTCAAGTAGTTTTGCCAAGTTTCCAGATTACCAGAAGGATCATATATGTAGGCTTCAGAAACTGTTTCATACATTGTTTTCATGGATTAGATGTTAAGCAATATTTAAGCAGAATACTCCCTTACTCATTAGCATTTAACAGACTGAGAGCAAAGGAAACAGCTAATATTTATATCACAAAGTCATCTTTAATGGGAAGTTTTAGTAGTGGACTGGTATCAGTTAAGTAAATTAAAAGAAAAATAAGCTCTCTGAGAAAAATATAACCCTTTTAAATATGAGAATAAATAATCTAACCCATAGCTAGCAAAAGCAATATGATAAATTACAGACTAAGAAGTTATATATGTATTGATCATGCATTTTCAATTGTCCCCTCCTTTCACTCTAACATCTGAAATTCATAGAAATGTCTGCTTGCATACAAAAACCTCTTGCAGAGGTCACAAAAATATGGAATTTCCACCCACAATAAGGTCTGAGCTAATACTTGCCTTTCTCCATTTACAGAAAAACTGAAGTCTTCATAGAGCAAGAATCACATTTTCTTTCAATGTCATGTACCTTTTGGCATTCAATGGTAATAATGACAATATATGGTAAAAATGACAATAATGGTAATAATGGTAATAATGACAATAATAATGACAATAAATGTAGCTCCTGGCGCCCTCTAATTGTAGTCCATAGCTACATATTATGCATATGACAGTGAAGCTTAGCATGTCTCTTGACCTATGGAAAGGCAATTTGCTCCTTTTTAGAGAAATAGCATATTTCACTTGGCCTCATGGCAAGTGGATAATGTGCCCTTCCTTTGGGTAAAATCTAGGTGTTTCTGTTCCAAGCAGTTGTTTCAGCCATCTGAGCTCTATAATAATAAGAGTGTGTCATAAAACCAACTATCCTCATCATATCTACTCTGTACTTTTGACCAAAACCACATGGATGTTGATGATAGGGTATGATTTTATGACATTTATGGGTATAGTATATCATATCACTATAAACTATTTTTCAGATTGATAGAAATGCCAATGAAGAAAAATAACACATTTTCTTATATGGATATCAAAAGGAAACAACAAAGAATAGTACTTGACATGAAATAAAGGCTAATTGTTAAGATAAAATTTTCACTCAAATGGACATCACTGTTACTGCATTCATTCACTCTTTCATACGAGTACATGTATTTCATCACGATATTTTTCTGTTTGTTTTATAAGAACTGAATGTGCTCTGACAGTTTTTTTTCTATTGTCTTTGCTAGAATTCTGTTGCACAGTTATGGCCTTTCCTAACACAGTGAACAGAATTACAGTTCTATCATCTATTATATTTATACTAGAAAAAAAAACACGGAATACATAATTGTATTGCATGTCTCAAATGATAGAATATATGTTGGAAGTTACTATGAGTTTCTTCTTTTTGCTAGAAAATATCAATTGGAAATGGAAATAATTGAAATATTTAAGACAAAACTGATCAATTATCCATATGTTCACTGGAATCTACCTGTGTGCTAATCCCTTGAGAATGATTCCTCAAATTTGCTCACAGGTAATTTGCTCACAGACACTGTTAGTTCCTCTTGTCTGATGTCAGTATTTAACAACCTAGGCATGTTATATGAAATCCTGAAAATGACAAAGATGTTGTCACTAGAAAGTATAATAACAAAAGACTGTACAAATCCTTCTGAAAAGTAGTTCAAAACTGGTTTTGGTTGTTGGTGTTGTTAAAATAAATACTAGGTAAAGAACATGAATGTAATCAAAGTGTGAAAGTATCAAGTAAAAGGACATTCCTAAAAGTGATCTTATTTTAACATATTAAAACCAGTGATGTCAGCATAAGCCTAGCTGAATACAGATGTAGAATTCAGTTAGTTTATGCATGCAGTGTGATAAAAAAGGTTATGGGCAGATCTATGTTACAAGAAAGAATAGTTTTCAAAGTTAAAATTAGCTGTGAGTAAACGTTCCTATAATTTGTTAAATTAATTTTATTTGTAAAATAAATAAATAAATTTGAGTCAAATGACTGAAGTATATCCATAGAATACGTATTTTTTTCTCTAAATAAATGTGTGTTTTTCTCTAAATAAATAAATGTATTATGTATTTCTTTCTCTAAATAAAACACTTCAGAAATGAATCTTTATTCCTAACTGTTGATAGTGTGTTGGATTATACTGATTGTGCCTCTCAAAATACTGAAAATATGGTATTATTTGTGTTTACCCTCTCATAACATAATGTCAAAAAAGTAATGTCTGCCAAAAAAAAGTTTGGAAGATTTGAATTTAAACTTCTAAATTACTGGAAGAATTTTAGTTATAATTTTTAATAAACAAAACCTTCTGTTAAAATGGAACTAAACAGTGTCTTTAAAAAGCTTATTTCTTTTTTTGGTCACAGATCTACTTTATACATACATGCAAAAAAATAGTTAATATTTAGATAGTGGACGAACATCTCTGTCTTCCTTTTCCTAGAAACTACAGTTATAATTCAGAACATGTTTTCTATTTTCAGCATGACTTTGGTTTGTAGAATTGTTAATTTAATTTCAGTATAGAGATACTATGCTTCTAGAAGCATTATATATACAGATAGATTTGACAGATAAAACACATAATCATTGTTCTTGCCAGAAGGCAGAACATACGTTTCTGTTCCTTCCATCCTGGAAAAGGCTATATATTATTGTCACTACAGTGCTTTTATTAACATTCCAGGGCAGAGAACAAAAAGTTTCATTTTTTTGAGTCACTGCAAAATATAACCTCTCCTTCTTTTTCTCTCTCTATTTTCAATAGGACTACAAAGGCTCACAATATTAAACACATTCCTTCTTCTAGGTAAAATAAATGATAGACTACCGCAGCCCTGCGACAGTTTGATCAAAACATAAAGGTACTTGTTAGTAACTATAAGATGAGCAGTAGATACAATGTACAGTTTCTAAGCAATTAGCAATCAAAAGAGAAGAGTTTCATGCATTTCCTCTTTCTCCTCAGATGCTAAGCCACAGATCCAAGCAAACTCTCCAGCCATGTAAATATAGCTGCTATTCAAAAGAAGCTTAAATTTTGGCACATAGCTTCTTGGGTGGGAGGGACCCAACATAATACTGATTATTCACTTCTTGAAAACTCTTTACAGAAGAAAATTCTCAAAAACATCCTCCCACTGCCACCTCCCCTTCCTTCCCATCCTGAGGTATCTCAGCTATTTCTGGCTTCTTGAATTAACTCAGATTTTTCAGTAAAATGATGAAACTGACAATTCACATTAGTGAAACAAGTATTAGTAGTAAAAAAAATGTAACTGTAAAACAGTTAAGAAAAATATTTATTGCAGAGTCATTATAAGAAATTAAGACATAATTAATTTGATTTCAGAATTGCACATTAGTTAATATTTTATGAATAATATTCTTTATCCCAATCATATACTTAAAACTACAATGGTGATTATATATAACATTTCTTCAAATCACCCTATTTCTCAGTGTGACAAAAAAATAGTCTTAGAGATAAGCGGGTTATTCCCAATAATTTCCATGGGAAGTATCTACCAGAAGGATGAACAAATTGTATTATCTGTGCCAGCTCAACAATGCAGCTTCACTGCATAAGCTATGAGAGCTGAGAAAAGGATTTATTAAAAGCTTAGAGTGAGGCAAAGAAAAATGTTATTGCAGAAACAAAGTATTAAAAAAACAAAAAAAAAAAAGAAAGAAAGAAAGAAACCTAATTTTCAAAATGTCCAGATTTTCATGGCCATAGTCCATATACAAAGGACAGGCATAGGTATCTGGAACTATTCGCATTGTTTTTATGAAACCTTGCCCTGACACCTGGACTTGAGGATTGAGGGCTTTTTTGCAAAATCTAAAATATTTCCTATAATGACACTATACTCATAGCTTTTGGGAATTTAAGGCACTTACTTTCCCAGGATTCACATACTTACAGTGAACAGAGGGAGTCACACCTTCAGCTTATGTTAGCAGCTGTAATCATACCACTATCAATGCTGACTTCTATTTAGAGACTTACACCTTCCAGGGGCTTAAGGAAACATATACCTGCAATATTAAGGAAGTAATCATCTAAATCAGAAAGGCAGACTGACTGGTTTAGGGCAATTTAAATGTTAGATTGGTTCAGAAACTCTGCCTGAGTATATTATGTCTTCAAATGTGTGTGTTATTTCTTGCATCCTTGGTGATCTAATCTTTGAACACTGTCCCGAATTCCACTACTGCAGCAGCCAGGAGAAAAAAAAAACAAAATGGAGATTTGTGTCATTGTCCTAACCTTATTATTAACATCAGTAAGGCACAGATGTATCATTCAGTCAGAGACTGAATCTAGATTAAGCCTCAGAACATGATTTTATTTACTGTGAGTAAGTAAGAACATAGAATGGAGTGTTTATGTTAGCCATATGCCTTTTCATTGGCATGATATCAGCAATAGAAGATGAGATAATACCAGATTTGATAAGTGGTATCTGGTTTGGCATAAAGTTTGCTTCAACAATGCTACCTATCAAAATATTTTGAGTAATTCCAAATCACACAGCCATGGCATTTCTTATCAGACAGTAGGCACTTTCAAGCTAGGTTTATTGTCTTGTCAAATCACAGTCCTATTCCATGCATCAAGAGGATCATGAGCAATCAAGGGAAGAAATTAATCAAGACAGTGCTACCACTTATAATAACGTATATATCTACATTATATATCAATATCTATGCACAGATTCTGCCATTAAAAATGAGCAAGCAAACAATACAACTGTAAATAGCTTTCATTAGATTAGCACTTGAAGTTACGAAGTCTTTCAACATGACAATACTCAGCAATACAATTCAATGTGGACCTGTAGCTAGACTTTCTTCTTTCTCCTTCAGTTTATTCTTCAGTATACTGATGGTCATAGCAAATATGAAAGACCTGTACTGCTTATTACCTTAGAGAAAACTCTTGTCAAAGGCATCTGCATTTCAGTCTAATGGTGCAATATTGCAATAATCATCATTCTTTCATCATCACTATCCAGAACAGCAAAGTGCTTCCTTTTCTCTTTTTTCCTGAAGTGGCTGTCATTAGGAAAGACACTTCCAGCTATCATGTGGCACTAAATGTGGCACTTCTATTACACTTCCCAGAGACACTAGATTTAGTACAGAGGAAATACTTACCAGGGATATCATTTCGCACACAGCCGTAATGGCAATGTATATATATATATATATATATATATGTTCCAAATGAAAAAAGTTTTAGCATATTAAAATGGTATATATATAATATAGCAATTAAAAGCTATTAACAACTGCATTTATGATAGCAAATAGTACAGGTACACAATAGTAACATATAAAGGACAATTAACTATGGTGAAATAAACATGTTTCTGATATGTAGAATAAGAATAGAAATCTCGTTAGCAAACAAACTAGGAGGTCTCTTCATCAGAGCTAAACTGACTCGTAACAGATTGGTATCTCATACTCCTTTCGTTTAGTCATATAACCAATGAACACTGGACCCAATTGTCACCAACTACTTGTATTTCATAGACTTTTGAGTAATAAGGAATAAATACACTTATGATCTATGAGAAATGAAAACAAAGTTATGTAGAAAAGAAGCAAGAAAAGATTTTAAGAGGAACATAATGTATAATTGGCTACTTGTGAAAGACAGATGTAACTTAAACAGGTGTAAGAAGATCTACAATATGCTGTATGCAATGTATTTTATGTCTGTGAAATCTGATAAACATAAGTAAAAATATGGATAAATTGGCTTTCTGTTTAATTCCAATCTTCACTAAATTGTACTTTTTATCTAACAAACATTTCTGTGATGAATCAACACCTGAATGTGAGTTGGGTTCAAGGTTGCAGCTATTAAGAACCAATTACATAATACACAAACATATACATATTTGGAATATGGCATATCCTGATATATTTTTACAGTTTAGAAGAAATTTCACATTGAAAGAGTTATAACTCTGCTTCCAAAACTAACAGATGAAACTCTTCATGCTGAAATGATTATTTTATAACAAGGTTCACCTTAACATGTGCTATAATAAGGTTTGTCTTAGTATGTGAGTCTTATCTGCATTCATGTATTTCATTTTGGTCTGCATAATACTTTTTTTTTTGTTTGCTTCTTCACTGTGTAGGTTTAAAAATCCTGTTAACATATTTGCATGAGATATTTGTAGAATGACTGATAAATTCATAGTCACAGGTTTTGCATTCGGATTCTGTTATTAAAACTTGAGACAAAAACAAACAAACAAACAAACAATCAACAACAAAAAACACACCACACTGCAGTTATCTGGAGAAAAAATGCTTCTTATAAATGTGTTTGGGTAAGGGATAATATAAATTTCCAATAAAATGCTATAAACTGATTCTGAACAATTTTCTCTTAGGAAAAATTCTTGACAGGTTTATAGCTTCAGTGTCCACTTCAAGAAACAGCCAATTTCAAACAGTGTCTACTAAAATTGTACATACACCCTAGTACTACAGTTTAAGAACAGTGATTGGCTGCCAGATGAGAGGTGCCACAATAATTGTGAGATTTGAATGATTATTCCCTAGGCTGGTGAAAACTGTTAACACTGTGTAAAGTGTCAGTCTGTCATACTACCTCTAAGGAGAAGGTAATTTATTCCTCTGAGGTCAGCAAAGACAGAGTTCAAAACTAATTCTCTCTTGTCACTTCTGGATTAAAAAAAACATTTGCAAGGGGCCACTACTCACTGGCTTTAGAGCTCCTACTGGCTAAAAGCTGTTTTCAGTGAAATAATGGCATCCTCCTACTGTTGAGGTCAAATATTGCTTTAATGACAAGAGTAATGGTGTAGACTCTTTCTCTAGGTATTAACCTATGCTGCAACAATATATGTGGTGGGAAAATTTCATACTATATGATGGTAATAATGATGGCTTTACTGAACCATTTCCACAGTTCCATTGACTTTCTCAGTTTACTTTTTTGTCTGATCACATTTGCAATGTAACTAAATTTAAAAAGAGAATCTCCTTCATACAGATGACTTCTGAGTCCACAGCAAACATACAGGTATTTTATCACAGAAAATTAATCTACATTTCCTTATAAAAATCTAGCAGAGGTCCATGGCCATCAGAATAAAGATGACCTTCAGTCAAAAAGGCCCTACATAATACAGGTCACTGAAGAAATGCTCAACAGGGTTTATGCCACAGTGAACTTCGGACATAAGTTATAAGGAAGGGTTTTGTCTTCTGTAGGTGAGCAGATTTTTTAAAATTATTTATTTATTTATTTATTTTTTGAAGAACAAGGATAACTTGCAGCAGCTCAGGACAAATGCCTTAACAGTAAATTCTCTTTCTTGTCCAGTTATGAAGGTTTTCTCTTGCATCTTGCATGGTTTTGAATATTTAGACAAGGAAAATGAGTAAGCATCTTATATTCATATCAATGATACCATTTAAATTTTCTGTACATTTTCCTTTTTCATAGTAGCTATACACTAGCATAATATCATTCATGTCCCTGATAATGTTCCTGATTTACTGCAGCATAAGCAAAAAAATTACCACCACCACCACCACCAACAAATAAACAGTCACACCTTGAAGATAACAGCTTAAATTGTCTCCCTCTTTGGTATTTTATTATATAATAAACACCACTGCAAAATTTGTCGCTTGTTCCCACAGTTCAATACAAGATTTGAAGTACGGCTAAGGTAATAAGAGTATATGAAGAGTCACTGTAAGCCTTTCTTTATATTTCTTCTGTCCTAAGACACCTTGGTGCTGGCCCAATCCATGAGAATAAATGCTGGTAAGCAAATCAAGAAATCATACAAAATGATAAAGAAGCTCAAGAAAAAAAAAAATCCTCATTCTTATACAAGATGAATAGAAGATCAATGGTCTTAAAGTACTGCGGTCACCAGCATTGAGAAGAGACCTTCTTCCAGCTGCACTACAGAGTCAAAATAGGTTATTGGTGCATATATTATGACTGAAAAAATCACACACTGGTACAGATAATGCTCAGTACTTGCCATCCCTGCCCCCCTGCAGTTACTTGTTAAAAACAAGCTGCCTTAATTAATATATGGCAACAGTTAAGGAGAAAAACAAGACTGTTCAGAAACAGATTCATAGAAAAGCACTACAACAGATTGACACTTACACCAAAATGCACATACTTGATCAGAGGAAAGTGTTTCTATAAGAGGCATGGAAGGGATAAAAAACGGCTGAGCTATTTCTCAGAATTAAATACCTGCTCTGATGAATGGGGAATAATGAGACAGTTGACAAGACCAAATATAATACACTTCCATTTCCTAACCCATAACAGGTTATCTTTTCCATCATAAAATGCTCGTGACGTCAAATGTTTAGTAATGATAGACTGTCATCTCACAAAGCTCTGCAAAACTGCTGAGACACCCTGGAAAAATCTAACAGTAATAATGGATAAAATCAAATGACCAGTCTGTCAACAATCATTCAATCAAATAGATTTATAAAAATTACAATGAAAATAGACTTTTTCAAATTTATGTTTAAGCTTCAACATTTATGTAAGCTCTGAACCCTATTTTCAGCAAGAGCATTGCTTGACAATATTTCTGAAACCTGGGATCTGCACATGTGGAGCAGAGACATAAAGCATAGTTGGGTACCTGCATTCCTGATCTCATGCCATCAATTAATGACCAAGAAACCAGGAAATATGACAACTCCCCATTAGATGTCATATAGACAACATACAGAAACCGTATTTAAAAGCAAGAATTGTTCTTATTTTAGCAAAAATATAGGACAGTATATGAGCACAGAAGTTCTACTTCGGCATGTTAGCAACAGATATTTAAGAAGAAAACATTTTGTTATTGTTATCTATTTATACACATGTATGGAAAGGTAGCAAAATGAGGTGAAAATGAAAACTTGCTTGATGCAGTTTTCACTAGCTTCAATGAAAAGACACCATAATAAGATTTTTTTTATTTTATTTATTTATTTTTTTTACAGACACAGTACAGAAGAGAATAAATCTGTCCTGGTTAATTAGTAAAAAGTGGGAAGAATGAGCAACACTGAAAACAGGGGAAGAATATTCTTCTTGGAAACTGAAAACAAACAGCTGATCAAAATCCTCTTAATAATATTTGGTTCCAAAACAAACAAACAAACAAAAAAAACCAACAAAAAACAACCACCCACATTAATACTATTGTCAGGCCATTGTACTTTTCACAGATACCTAATTCTCAGCTAAGTGTTCTGGTAAGAAAGTAAATGTTTTACTGTGAGTGCATGATAATACTGACTATAAGTAAGTTGTGCCTGTCTGTTTAGGTCAGCTTATATCAAGGACACATGGAAACAGTCTGAGGTGGCTATACAGGGATCAGCTGAGTTTGTAGAGCAAAAAGGATTACTGGCAGCAGTAGCTCCTACCAAGTATTGTCCATCAAGACAGAGGGTTAGGGAAGAACCTGTTTGTTATCCTGAATGGGGACGAAACTGAAAGACAGATGAGAGGCAAAGAGAAGATGCGTCCTCAGCTCTGCCAGCACAGGGGTCAAGCCATGCCTCCCCCATCCAGGCTGCTGCCTGGAGAAGACTGGAGAAGCAGGTACCAGACCTGGATTTTCTCCACTTGGGCTGGGCTGAGGCATTGGGCTGATGGGACTCTGCTAGGAACTCTGCTGTTCATGTTCTGTTATGTTGCATGCACTAGCAGTTCAGAGAAAACTAATGTACAGTCCCATCGCATGTGAACTTGGCCTAGCAGCAACAACATTAATATGAAGTCACTAATGATAGTAGTAAAGATATTTTCATTTCACCCTCACTTTCCAATTGAGGCATTTGCTGCTGAACAGCAAAACATGTACCACTCATGACTTTACTTCTCTGGTCTGTTAGCATAGGTATGGCTTTATCATACAGTGCTCTGCTACTTCATGCTGAATATGCATGTGGACATATCTGATCACAGGTAGGGAAGGACAGTGCCTTTGATATTTGTAATGTAAATGCCAAATCACCAAGCAGCTAACTCCACCGTTCCTCTCATTTATACCAAATCCTGTCACTTTTCAATCTATCCCAGTTTGGTTGTGCATTTTTCTCTGTTTAATGTAAGAATATTTTGTGTGCTCTTGAAGTCAGAGCTATAAAATACCCTCTCAATAGACATTTTCATAGAATTTGGAAAGATAAACAAGTATCCAGCAGCTAAACAGCAAACTTACTTCTCGTATTCAAACGTGGAGCTACAAGGAGTTGGCAGACCAGCTTTGGAAAGGATGAAAAGCTTTCACTTCAGTGAAATCTTTTTAACTCTGCATTGGGAGGAAATTCCTATTATTCACAGTTCTTCGTTCTGTGAAAATTATCATAGTGTCTTACAACATATCATTCTGATCTAATAAAAGGTTGGCAGGACATAAGTATTCACCAAGATGAAAAGGCTTTTTTTTTTTTTTTTTTTAACAAATAGACATTCTAAGATACTTTTTTGAACATGTCTTTTTTCCTCTACTGAATAATGCTGTGATTTTTTTAATCAGTTCTGCACAGCTAAAATTCACTATGGAGTTATAAAGAACATATTCTTATGGCTCAATTAAACTGAACATAGTGGGTAGAGTGTCCATTATGCTTAAATTGAAAATTCTTACCATGAAATAAATAGTCTTCACTAATATCAGACTCTGTGTTGTGTGCTACAAATATTGTCACCATAATATTGTTGCAGATTAATAAGGTGGGATACATAAGATGGACAATCTCACTGAAACGTTATATTAATATATTTGAGATCTTGCAATGCTCTTTCTATAGCAAATATATTGCAAACTTCACAACAAACAATTAACAGGCAGGTCAATGTTATGTCACTTTAGACAAACAGATAAATAGATATTTATATGATGTCATTTTAACTCATAAACATTGGGATGTGAAGGGGGTATTATATCTTTTTCTATTTAAACACAATCAATGGTATTTGATATCCTTGTGAATCCTATTCTCATTATTGTAGGCAAAGCTGATATTATTAATGTTCCCACACTCGTCCAATTATACAGCCTATTTTCAAAACCCACACTGTTTTTAGATTATAGCAATTCTTGTGAACATGTTCTGTAGAGGTGTCAATTATAATCATTTCACATTATTTGAAATAATTACTGAAAGAAAAAGAAGTGCAAACAATTCCTGCAAATAGGAACTAAAGAAAATACATCTTTTTTGCTCAGGTATTTTTTTCTTAAGTATGCAGGGCATGGTTGTCTTTTTTTTTTTTTTTTTTTTTTTTAAGGGGGCTTAATGCATTCATGATTTTGAGCAATAGTTAGACTAGAAAATAGGGTTTTTCAGCATAGAAATATTTTCAATTTATTTGAAATTACAAAAATGAGATATTAAGCCTACCGACAATCTTATTGATAGTAAGTGTAATTACATACTTAACACAAAATAGTTTTAGCTAGAAAAGTCTGGATTTATTGGTGAAAAGGTTTAATAGAAAAAAAGCAGTTTTCACAAAGTTGACCTTTGCCAAATAATTCAATTTTCTCTTCAAAATAACATGGTTAACCTTTCTTGTTCAGACAATCCAATGCCAGCTGACAATTAGCATCCATGGAGCTGGTTACATCTATTCTCCCACAGCACATGTTCTTTTTCTGAGCTACAGGTCTCATGACACAATGAAGGTCCTGGAATTTTATCACACAACAGAGATAAAATGACTGCAGCAGTCCAGCTTCAGTATACGTGTTTTCTTGAGCTAATTCACACTAAAAATTCCTGGGTTTGGTTAAATTAAGCTAGGACCAAAGCTTAATTTACTTCTCATACTGAGTGAGAAGCTAGTGTTATTAATGAAATCATTAACCTAAGATATAAAAAGAGATTTATAACTAAAAAATTCTGTAGTTGGTACTAAAAACATTTTTTTTTTCCTTGAGTAGAAAAGGCAATCGTTAGATTTAACTACTTTCCATAAACTGTTCAAGCTTTCAGTTGTAACCTCACAGTACAGTGACTCCTGAGCTTTCTGATCTAACACAAAATAACTTTGCTGATGAGTGATCTCACTGGAGGACCATATACTGAGAGAAAGTGCATTACAACAAAGGCCTTAAAGTAAACCAGAACTTTTGAATTTGACAATGGAATATACTTTATTAATCATTTTTGGCATTCCACCTGTTTTTTATGTCTGGTAACCATAAGAACCTCTTAAGCTATTTACCAGAGTGAAAAGGAGTGTGTTAAGATACTCTCTACAGCAGGTCAGTAATGCACTTATTTAGCTATAGCAATCATTGTAAAACAAAATGAGGTCCTTCTTTACTAGTTTCTGAGTAGGACATTTCCCATTTCCAATATGACATTTTAAAGTCAGCTTAGTGATGCACTATTTTGCACAGAACTTCAAAGCTCAGAAGAAAAAGTTTTAATCTTCAGTGTAAGACTTAAGAAGCCACATAATATAGTCATTTTAAATAATGTAGCTCTCACACATTCTCTACTCAGTATATTGTTTCAGGTGTCCTTTATTCATATTTCAAGTTTTATAGGCTTCATTTGCTAATGTGAAAGTCCTGATGAGATTCAGAAAAGGAAATGGGAAGGTGGCAGGATATAAAGCATGTCGGCAGCAAAGATGCTGGTAGACACTTAGTGAAACATTACTGAACAATCAGGTTTAAATAACAGATATATTCTAACATTTTACATTATCCACATTATTCTGGCATCAAATTAGATGGGGAAATGAATTCTGTGCTCTTTTCCTGGGCATATGAACAAACAATGGAAATGGCAAAATGATGAATGTCCTTCAATTCATTTTACATGCTTTAATTTGTAGAAAATTGCAGAAGCCCACATAGGAAATTCCTGCAGGATTAGCCTAAAGAAGGCTGAACAGGATGATTCAAATCCTTCTAAATATTTAGCAACTCAAACAGTATCTAATTATTCTAAATGGCATATGAAAAGGCTACTTTGGAAAGGCTGCAAACTTTTGTATCTGGAAGAAATCTTGTGTCTGACTGTCTTTCCTTTTAAATACAAAACCTTTTACCCGAATGGGTTAACCCTACATGCTATGCTATTTAAAATATATTACAAAAAAGAGAGGAGAGCTCCTAAGGAGGCCAAAGACACTGAGCAATGCAGGCCTGATTTTTGAGGAGGTTTGCATTAAAGAGGAACCAGAGGTTCATTCTGTTTTGATTTGCAAAAGTTTAGTTTCCCACATTTTTAGTGTGAAATACAAAAACCAGTTTCATCAATAGCAAAATTTCTATGACTTCAGAGAGGCTACTTTTTAATCCATTATGTTTTTATTTTTCATATATACTTACAAGCTTTAATGATGCTTTTGGCCTAAGACCTGTCTCACTGAAGATTATAGTTTTATTTTTCCAAGTTCCTAACTGAGTTGAAAAATGTAGACTCTTAGCAGGAATCTTAGTGTTATTTAATCACTTTGTTATGTGCTTACTACAGAATTTGATAAGCAATTGTGATAAGCAATTTGTGTTGGAAAAAAGCATTACTGCTCTCTTTAATAGGATAACATGTAAGGTGTTACTGGTATAATTCTTATACAAACACACTCACACATGAATACCTTCATAGAAATTATTACGATTGCTTAAGTGGGTAGGTATTCATCCCTTTGTGTATGCAAAAACAAAGCCAAATAAGACTCAAACACAACAGAGGTGATTGAAAGCAATTCTTTATTTTGAATTTCTTGGAGAAAGGCCAAACTGTAATTAGATTTTCTGAAAATAGTTTCCTAAGGGATTTCCATAACTGCAATACAAAAAGCTAATGTAGGTTTCCATACCAAAATTTTATTTGGCCTTGTTTGTTTAATAATATGATCATGACCATGATCAAAATTTATACTATCTGCATTCTCTACAGCAAGGTGCACAAAACTACGTTTCAGCTAGCTGAATATTCGATCTGCAATCCTTTATCATCCTAAGCAAATCTAAATGCCCAAATGGAAAATTTTAAACCATACCAAAAGTTAATATAATTAACATTTGTGGTATAAAAAGACATTCTTTTTACTTACTTCAGTTTTTAATTATTTTGTGAAACAATGCTAAATCATATGCCTGATAATAATGACTTATGAGGGTAGATACTGTTTTTTCTTCTCTAAGTGAAATTATTATAACACAGAAAGACTAGAATTTAACCTGATGGCTTTAAAAACTTTGTGATTTTCTGTGTGAAAACAATTCCCTCTCCCTTCCCATTCCCCTTCCCCTTCCCTCCCCTTTTTCATATTGTGCAGTAGGGCTTGCCACATACCCAATGTCACGTCAGGAAAAGAGGAAAGGCAGTGCACAGCAATGAAAAGACATGACTGTTTCAGCTAACAAGGGCCTATTGCACAACCTACACAGCAGCTGCAGATCACATGGCAGCTCTGCCAGACCTGCAGCACTATACTGTAAAATTTGAAATAATACTACTGGTGATGTGCTACCACTGGGAAAAGCCAACCACCAACTTGTACCTATGTATTAGATTAATTAGACAACTAAATTGCTACTTTCATCATAGTAGTGCAATCAAGAACTGAAAGAGTGCAAGGAAGACCAAATAGAAGAAAAGGTATATAAAGAGAAACTAGTTCACCTCATTTTTAAGATATTTTGTGCAGTTTGTGTTCCTTTAACACTATTATTCACTGTTTTAATCTTTTTGGGTCTGTACATGAAGGATTTTCATAGGCAGATGGAGGATGATAAACCCAGTATCCATCTACTGAATTGCCTTTTTTTCATCTGAAATAGAGGCTCTAAAAAAAACACCCACCCCCTCCCTTCTTACTCTGCAGCATATTCATTATCAGATCAACTCACAGTACTAATTAAGTTAAATTTGACTGCTAAATAACTCCCAAAGAGCCAATTTATCTAAGGTAGTATGAGTACATGTTCATTTCTCCTTATATATCACCAGCTGTTATTAATTAAATTCTAGTCACTTCAAACTGCAAGTCCGAAATAACTGCCATTAGGCAAATACTTTTGCACTGTATTTAACAGTGAGCTTGGATGTTACTTTACTCTTATTGATAGTAATCTGAATATTGGTAGACACCATAATAGTTATTTTATTTTAGAATCTGCAAGACAATGGGAATAATGTGAAATTTTCACCTTTTTTAATGTAATATGCTTTGTAATAAACACACATGAAGTGCTGAACTGAGTTTGCTGGACTATTCTCTAAATAAAAAGTCTCCTCTCTGAAGGTGAAATATCCCTTTTTAAACTCAGAGAAGACCACGGTAGCAGCAAGTGTTTTTTTTTTTTTTTTTCCTCTGCAACAACTCTTCTCACCTGTCTGTTGTGCTAAGGTCAGTGTTGAGGTAATGCTTTAAATCGGCTTCCTCCCTATCCACCTTCCACCCTCATGTGTGAAGCATGTGGGCTAAGGCTTTGTTGACTAGTAGGTCTTTTCTGTGCAAAGACTATTAGTATGAACAGGTACTAGGACAAAAACGTGTACTTTTTGCTCCCTTAAGCTTCTGCACAAATATACTGCATTTAATTAGCCAGAAGCATTGCAGCAGAAAGTTCAAAGAGATCTTCATTACAGATAATGAATAATATTATTGAATGTTGAAGTTTTGCAATCGGAGGCAGGGAAATTTGTCCTCAGGGTGCATTTCTTAGCCCACTGTTAAAACTGGACTGCTCTCTCCTGAAATCTATTACGCTTTCTCAAGTTTCAGTCATTGTAGTACATGTAAGATGAATGAAAATATTAAGTTCTGAAATATTTATTAGTCGCATGTTTCAGTGGACGTGGGAATAGAATCTGCCTACCTCCAAAAATCAGAATTCTTGCATTTTTAATAATACACTTCCAATAAGTTGCCTCCTGCAGACGCAGTTGGTATGCATATTGAGTATTTGATGTATCAAATTTTGCTTTTGTTTAAATTAAATTGTACTAAATTACAAAGCCCAGTTATGAGAAACAAAAGGTACAGCAGAGATAAATAATGTTCCATTTTCTCACGTCCTGCATGTCATAACACTTTCACTGTTCTTTTTCTAAAGGAAAATCTCACCAAGAACATAAGAAGAGGAACTCTAATACCTCTATAAAAATACTTTTTCCATTCTTATTGTGTTCATGAAAGATATCAGTGACATAATAATTTTTTTAAAGGTGATCTACAGGCACAACCTTTTTCACAACCAACTTCTGGAAGGTTATTATTATTTTTTCATTAGTTTTATTTAACTGTAAGTCTGTAATTATGATTAGCAGTTTACTTTGCCTTTATTGGATGGGGATGAGGAAAAACAAATGCTGTACCCTTTAATGAGTCACCTGTTGAATTCACAGCTCACCTGCTGATTTTAATTTATGTGATAATTTACAAAACAAATACATCGTGGATTTAATCTATATATTGCATGAAAGCATGTAATATGTTTTCTTGGACGGCATACTCTGGTTCTTGAGTAGTTTCTAACCTCCCATCTAAATGTAAATTGCTTATGCAAACAGCTTATTAAATGGGAATTCAAATGAAATCCTTAAACTCTTGCTCAAGGAATAAGTTTGGTACTTTTTACTTTTTTTTTTTTTTAAGTGAAAAAATGATTTTAATTAATGTCTACATTTTAAATTTAATGATAATGTCAATTTCCTAAAAGATACAAAATAATTTCAGCTTAACAGCAGTGAATCCTCCCTATCCTCCTCCTTATGCTAATTATACCATTTAGGCAAATAGCTTAGAATCTAAATATATGAAAGAGATTTGGATACAAAAACAGATGATAGTTGTATACAGCATGTCTGTAAGTTAGTCTAATCAACAGTCCATATATATGATTCTCTGAGCAAATTCACCAAGAGTAGCTCTTTTTCCTAGAATTACTTCATTCTAATCTTGCAATTTATACAGCTACCTGATGTAGATTTAATTGGGCACCCTGAGGATGCCCAAATCTTATTGGAAATCTACACAATCTTATTGGAAGACAAGTACTAAAGCACCCTGACATTCATTAGCTACTGAGAAACTACATTGAGCCAAATTGTCTATCTAGTATGTATATGTAGTGATTCTTGGAATAATTTTCACCAATAGTTTACAAACTGACTAAAAGAAACCTGCTTTATGTAAATTTGGGAATCCTGCTGCAGTTCCTGACAATTGATAAAATGAAATGGAGAGAAAACCAGTGCAAATAAAAAGCAAACTACATGAACTGTGGTAAAGTGGAAAGAAGTTAATAGTCATGGCATGTACTTAAAAGGAACTTGCCTTGTAAACTGTAGATTTCTCCAACGCTGTTCTGCCGAGTGATATGATGCCAATATGCACTTCGAGGAAGTGAGATTGACTTGGATAATGTCATTGGTTCAGACAGACTGGTCTGGAGCTAAAAAAGAAATCAAACATAAGGGAAAGATCACACATAAGTATACTTGATAGATAAATATTGAAACCATAAATTGAAGCAATGCTGTTATGAAGACACTATTTGCTGAATTACCACAGGTTTTCTACTATCATTTAAAATGCACTGTAAGCATGGGCATTCCGAATGCTCAGAAAAATGGATGCAGAAGTATACTTTGCTATACAGGTTTGCTAGCAAAATTTAATATTAGCACGTAAGAGTATGTCCTTATTTGTCAATGGCTATTCTTACCACCACTGGAATTTTGTTTTATTCTTTAACTTTACTATAGTGATGCATTAGTATATGCCTGAAATCTTAAAACCCTCTATAATCACATTTATTTGTTGTCATGTAACGTGCATATTGGATTGCCTATCCAGAAAGATGTTAAAAAAGAATCTGAGACAACCAGCAGATAATTAGCAACGAAGGGTCATTAGTCCCATAACCCTCCATTTAAGTAGAGGCATTTCATTACCAGTACCAGGCTACAATCTCAAGAGCAAATTTCCCAGTCTTGGGGACTTTATGTAACTGAAGGCATGAATTACACGATAAGTGTTCACATCTACAAGAGCTACAGCACAGAAACCTGACAGGAGGAATGTAAACTTTAATAACGACAGTTCTGTCTCCAAAACAGATGTGAAATGAGCTGTGGAAGAAAGACAAGACTAGGCTATAGGAAACAGAAACAATGACAGAGCCTTTTTCATGCTGATAATACACCTGATAATGTTTTGGATATGTCTGTGTACCTTACACTTTCTCCAGATAGAAGAAAATAAAATTTATCTGCAAAAATTGTGTATCTCTGGCTTTACAGAAAAAATATAAAATTTGTGGGATCTAACAAATCATTGTATCTGTGGAGCATGTCATTTCTTCAGATGTCTGGAAGGAACAGCACTGAATGGATCAATTGCATGTAAAGATTTAGAGAAAAAAAATCCTTAATTTCAGGAGCAGGACCAGTATGGTGAGGGTGGTAGTCTGAAATGGTAAGCCACATTTTCAGAGAGTCTGTCTATACAGCAGAAGGTATTCATGGTTTAGATCGCTTACTGCAGGCTAATGATTAATTCCTAGAGACTCCTCTTTCAGAATCATAATCCAAAATTCAAAAAGCCATTTTTATCCATACAATTATATGATAATCTGTAATACTAATTAAAAACATACAAACAAAAACAAATAAACCAACAAATACGTGGCTTGTTTAGAAACAATATTTACCCAAAGATTTATAATTATTTCATCTTTGAGAATTAATATTCATTGACGTGTGGTGAATATTTCGATCTCTGTTCAATCTATAGCAATTACTTTTTTTTTTTTTTTTCTTGAGAATTATCATCAGAATTAATCCCTTTCTATAGCTAATGTCTTCACAGCTCATTTATAGCCAGTATTTCATTTCATTTGTCGGTGCTGCAGATCATCACTACAAG
Source organism: Netta rufina (assembly GCF_964035555.1). Lineage (NCBI taxonomy): Eukaryota > Metazoa > Chordata > Aves > Anseriformes > Anatidae > Netta > Netta rufina. The sequence goes on from NC_140124.1 coordinate 100,587,043, forward strand.
CTATTCAATATGAAGTAAAGGCTGTGAAGAAACAATTCAACCATTAAGAGAAGTTCAAAAGCTTGATCTATTTTGGGGAGATTGGGAAGTTTAAGTTTTTCAGTGTACAGAAGTTCCTTTATTGTGGAGATCAAGGCAATATCAAACCTTCTAAGAATTACTGTTTCATTTTAGCAAGAGTAACAAAGGTAATTTTGTTGATTTAGAAAAATAAAACATCATGTAACTTCAGTACATGGATGATTTATTCAGAATTTAAAGGTAAACTTCAGTCTAGGCAATGGGCAAAACTCATTATTATGCGTTATGAACAAATTCTAGTAAAGAGAACTGCTTTGACTATGGTTCATTGTCTCAAAGATAAATCTATGGGATTGAAATAGTTAAAGCTATTTTTTTTATTCATGATCTGAGGTGATTAATGGCCTGATCTGACCAACACTGATGCAGAACAGATGCAAATATTAAAGCTGTGAAAGAATTAAAAAAAAATCATTCTTATTTTAAATTAAAATAAGAAATGCTGTAGTACATTGTGAGCATTCACAATATTTTGTTTCCTCAGATTCTATAATTAAAGAACAACTTCTGATATCACCTTTTGGGAAAAAAAGTATCACTATATGCTAAACACAATATGGTCTGAAGAACTAGATTTCTTTGGGGACACCATAGAGAGAAAAAAACAATTTATATTTTATGAAAATACTATCCTCAGAAAACAAACAAACAAAACACCAAAAAAAAAGTAAAATACAGTCAGTTTTGTTTTTAATTTGATACCTTAAAATATAAACATAAACATACAGAATTCAAGACCTTAATATCTTGTCAGTAATATGAAGGATGATAATCTCATTGTACATTGTACATCTCATTTGTCCATGAAGTTATTTTTACTAATTGTTAGGTCATTATTAACTACAGTGTATATTTTTATAATTTTTATGAATAAAATTAACTTATTGGTCAAATGTACGAGACAATGATAGGAGGCTTACTCCTACAAACTGGTGTTTGCAAAAATATTGCTATGTTCAAAGGAAAATGGATAATCAGCTGTCAGAAACCTACTTTCTGCACAGAACATCTTATGTGCTAGCCTGTGGGTGTTTCAAACAAAAAACTTTGGAAACAAAGGGGAAGAAAACAAACATCTAAACATACATACAATCAACTATTCATGTATAATTACATAGATTTTTTGCTATATGAATAATATAGCAAATAATACAGGTTAAACAAGAATTGAATGTACAAAGATCTACTGTTTCAAAATTCTTTTTACCAGAAGTGTAAATGAACATTGTGAGTTAACAATGTCAAAAACAAGCATTTTACAGATCATGGAAGGTGAACCAGAACTGCTAATTTGTAACATAATTAGTCTCTCAGGTTTGAGACTTGCTCTCCAGCCCAGTGGAAGATATCACTCTGGGTAAATTTAGAGACCTCATCCTAGATATTCTTCTTCCTTTTCATCTTCTTACTATGCCTCAGAAAATATCAAACCAAACCAAACCAAAACTGAATTGTCCTCAACCTTTTTCTGATTCATCTAACTCAAACAGAAAACATGTCCTTACAGGAGAAATCAAGCAAAAAACCTCTAATTTTTCTCTTTTCTCTAAAATTGTAGCCCATCAGTTTCCTACACAGATTTATTTCTGTCCTTGACTTAACAATATAGCAATTCAAAAATATCTTAAAAAATTATGTCAGCTGTGTCCTTAGGCTTATTTTCCAATTACAGAATTAAATCAATATCTCTGAGTATGGAGGCCAAAGTTCTGTTGTTGTTTCCCACTCTAGCACATTCTCAGGAGCTGGCAAAACAGGCTCAGACACATTAGCATTAACTCTTCAGAAAGGAAGGGCCCATAACAGCAGAAGTAGTACAATCACATAGAAGAAATAAACACTTTTCTCTAAGAATTAACTAAATTTAATCTTTGCTAACTAGATTTAGAAATATAAAGGAAAGTAAAAGCTGTATACCAAATCAAGAACATTAATATAATAATGTACCATTAACTAAAGCATGCACCTAGAATGCTTTTGCTACAAATATTCCTCACATCTGATGAGACTTCAGGAAACAAATAACATAATGTAGACTTTCTTGCCCACCTTAGAAGGTAAAAGTGATGGGGTAATTAGAATTTGGGGGAAGAGTAGAAGTGCATACATCAAAAGCACGCTAACTAATATATATATCCATGTATATATATATATATACACACACATATATATACACACATATATATATACACACGTATATATATAAAGCCATCACCAAAGCATTTTCATTACTGGATGTGAATTACCTAGTAGTTTGGTTTTACCTAATTTCTTCCAGAATCTTTCTTTGATAAGATACCTTTCATATGGTGAACACTTTCTTTCTTGGTTACTTAAAATCTTAAGTCATATGAAGCTTTTCTTTGCCAGTGACAACTTTATAGTTCTTAAAATAGAAATGAAAAAAAAATATATATTAATATGTTATTCTATGTTGTTCCTCATATTTTTTCACTATTTTTCTTTCATGAAACAGGGCTTAGGGGCTAAATCTTTGTTTTAATTCCCACAGGGCAACTCAACTGACTTAGATTTGTTACTCTCTTATTAATAATGAATGCAGTTCCAAGAATGGAGCCTCTTACACATATTTTTGTGTTTTTAGAGTTTTGATCTGTTTAGCATATTATTCTCTAATTTTCTGTTTGCAGTAAAATAGTCAAAATATAAAAGGCAAAAGGAAATAAATTTGTCTTGGGGAGACAACAGTTCAATCCATATCTTAATCCATATTTTAATCTGCAAATAATATATATATATATTTAACAGATTTGCTTTGGAAATAGTTTAGGTTATTACAGATAAAAAAGTCTGGCCCATTTCACTTTTTCATAAGTCTTTAACAAAATAGCAAGAGAACCAGGTCACAGAAGACTAACAAGAATTGTAATCTAGAAACATGAATTTTACTTTTTTTTTTTTCTTTATAACTCTAAAGAAGATTCCTTTGTGAGTAAGCTTTGAAGTAGAAGTAGAGGGGATACAAGAAATATATTTCACTTCAAGAATCCACAAGTTGCCAGTGGAATGGCACAAACTCATTTCACAGTGACATATCATTGGAATTCAAAAATTATACAATCTAGCATCACCCAAGCATAAATTAGAGCACAAAAAAAAGAGAGAAGTAAAACACCTTTTATTTTTTTAATGATTCTTAAGTTAAAGCCAAGAAGGTGTCATGTTTGCCTTTTTGCAAAGCAGACACTATTGTACCATGTTCAACTTGTGTACTTAGACCTGTTCTACAAAAAGCAGTTTCCGTCCTGTATTGTGACACTGATTATTCTTAAGTATAGTGGTTTGCATATGCTTCTGTTGAAATTATTTTGCTGTTGCAAACAGTTTGTCCACATTGCCTTTTAAAATTCTTTTTGAATTCCTACTCTTCACTGACTCAATTTCATATTATAATGATAAGATCAGGAATTTTCATGACTAGATAGTATCTTTATCCAAGACTTATGCAAATACTTAATAGGATACAGGATATATTCCTATTGAAGTCCAATGTGAATGTACTATTTATAACTACTCTATGGCTACAATCTTCCCATAACCTTTTATTCACAATCCCTTATCTTGCTTACAAAATAGTCATTCATGCATGATTTGGACTCAGTATTTAAAGCTGTCCACTAACAATAAAAACACTTACAGGTATCAGCATACTATTTCTTTCCTATATACTGCTTTACCCAGCTTGCTGTTTCTGACATAATATTGGCAAAGAACTCCAGATATATGATCTCATAAGTATTCTGGAAAGACTTACAGAAAAACTAGCTGTGAAAGTAATTTCAGCGATTTCAATCTTTGTAATACATTTATAGTATTTGAGTTTTCAGTAACTATTCTAACTTTGTAAGGACCTTTTACAGAGTTTCTTAATCAATCATGGAGGAAAAAAATCTCAAAATACTAACACTGCTTTGCAGTGCCAACATGGATGATGATTAGTCTTTGGCTGTGGAATAATATTATGTAGGAATAATAAAGCAGTGGTGAAAGAAAAGCATTATGAAGGGAGATTCAGTGGGACTGATATTCTTTATGACTGTATTATAATAAAAGAATTGGGACATTTTGCTCCTTTTCTGGCAGAAGTTTTTTTTTTTCTTTTTTTTTCTTTTTTTTTCCTTTTTTTTTCTTTTTTTTTTTCTTTTTTTATTTTTTTTTTTCTCTGAAAGAAGCTCATAATAGATCACTTTGTTGTCTGACAGAATAGATTAATGTTGGAGGAAAGTAGCTGGGTTTTATAGTGCATTGGGATAATATTTGTTAAATGTCAGTAAGGTGTGTGTCTTCACTTATTTCTGTTATGAAATCTTGTTTTTGTTTCTTTCTTTCATTTACCACCCGTGGAAACTACTCTGATTACTCTGACGGCAGAATGTCAGGTTCTTACATCTTTACAGGGTTTGAGCTATTGTATTATAAGCCATATTTGAACTATTTTATCTTTTTTTTTTTTTTTTTTTTAATGAATAAAAACATTTACTAATAACACGGGAGATGCTGCTGCCAAGAACAGAGTTGAGACTATTCCAAACCTGACTACACAGTAGGTTTTGCTGAAAACAAACATAACTAGTTGTTAGGGGTCCCAAACAAACAGAAACAGTTCCTAGCAGGTTGAACTACTGTGTTCAATGCATATGTAATAGAGAATCCAGTATTGCACAGGTGCTTTGGCAGACATTGATTGTCCTTCTGTCAGCATGATATGGGAGCTTTTATCATAATAGAGATTGGTGCTGGATGACACAAAAGAAAAGATTTTTGTAGACCTGCTGCCCTGCAAACATACAGAATTTTGGGATAAGACTGTGTGGAACTATAAAATAATTTCTCCACGCAGCATTACTCAGGACAAAGTCTTCAGGTTTTAAAAGAAAAAAATCTCCTGGGACATTTGAAAGTGGTTTGCTTAAAGGTATGACTATTTCCAGATGGGAAATAGGGAGGATCAGAGTGAAAAAACAAATACAATTGGAAACAAAATAAAAAATAACACCTTCCTACATATTTTCTTCAAGTTAAAAATGGTGATGAGTGACAGTCTTAGAACAAGCCCTCAGATCGACTTATGAATGCTTAACTGAAGACAGGTGGCATATAATGCAATGATATAGATCTGCTTGTGTTGTATTAGCTTAAGTTTCTAAGACGTGTTCTAGGGGTCATTCATCTCAAGCAGTTCATCACTGAAATATTCATTTTTGTCTCATTTTGGAAAAATGTAAATTATTTGCATTACTATGAGTGTTTGTTAGTGGGTGATGAATTGTTGGAAGGCTAGGAGAAATTTTGACCTTCATTGAATCTAGGAGTTAATAGCAGGATAGTCAAGTACAGGCTTGCCAAAGGACAGGAGGAAAGCCAATGTCACTCATATCTTCAAGAAGGGTAAGAAGGAGGACCCTGGGAACTACAGGATGTTCAGCCTCACCTTGATCCCTGGGAAGGTGATGGAACCTTGGAAGGTGAGGTAATCTTGGAAACTCTTTTCAGGCACATGGGGGACAAGAACATAATTGTGAGTGGTCAGCATGGATTCTCCAAGGGAGTCCAACATACTTGACCAACAGGATAACCATGTATGGTGAAATGATTGGTTTGGTAGAAAAAAGGAGAACAGTAGATATTGTTTACCTAGACTTCAGTAAGGCTTTTGACGCTGTCTCCAATAAGATCCTCAGAGAAGCTGTTGAAATATGGGCTTCATAAGCAGACAATGAGTTGGATTGAAAACTGAATGAACAGCTGGGCCCAGAGGGTGATGATCAGTGGCATGAAGTCTAGTTGGAGGCCAGTCAATACTGGGCACAGTCTTGTTCAACATTCTCATGATCTGGATGATGGGGCAGAATGTATCCTCAGCCAGTTTGCTGATGACACAAAACTGGGAAGAGTGCCAGAGGGCTGTGTTGCCATCCAGGAAGACCTCAACAGGCTGCAGAAATGATCTGACAGGAACCTCATGAAGTTCAACAAGGAGAAGTGTAAAGTCCTGTATCTGGGAAGGAAAAACTCCACGCACCAGTACATGCTGGAGGCCACCCAGTTAGAAAGCAGCTTTGCAGAAAAAGACCCGGTGAACCTGGTGAACACAAGCCAACAATGTGCCCTTGCTACCAAGAAGGTTAATGGCATCCTGGGCTGCATTAGGAGAAGTGTTTCCAGCAGGTCAAGAGAGGTGGCCCTTCCCCTCTCTCAGCACTGATGAGGCCACATGTGGAGTGCTCTGTCCAGTTCTGGGCTCTTTAATACAAGAGATACATGGAGTTACAGGAAAGAGTCCAGATAAAGGCCAATAAAATGGCTAAAGGACTGGAGAATCTCTCCTATGAGGAAAGGCAGAGAGACTGGAACTGTTCAGCCTGGAGAAGAAGAGGCTCAGTGGGGATCATATCAATGTATACAAACACCCGAAATGAGGGTGCAAAGAGGACAGGGTCAGGTTCTTTTCAGTGGTTCCCAGTGCCAGAAGAAGAGCAATGGACACAAACTGAAACACAGAAGTCCCCTCTGAACAAGAGGAAAGGTGACTGTGCAGGTGCCTGAGCACTGGCACAGACTGAACAGAGAGGTTCTGTAGTCTCCCTCCTTGGAGATATTAAAAGCCATCTGGGCATATTCCTGGGCAACCCGTAGTGGTTTGCTTGAGCGGGTCTCTTGGACAAAATATCTTCCAGTGGCCTCTTCAAGCCTCAGACATTCTGTGATTCTGTGATTAACATCTCCAAAATTAAAAAGTAGGTTTTAACCAAAAAGGGACAAGTGTTTGATCTTCTGAAAACTATAGAGATAAATAAGTTGGGGTGGGAAAAATGAAGTTAAATGAAGGAGTTGGAGACATCAAAGACACTGTCTGCAAAGACTGGTGTGTTTCACCAGGAATAAGTGTTTTTAGGCAATTCAACCTGAGATTTACTGTATTCCAGAATGTTCACTTTCATGAGGTGTGTCAAACCAAAGTTAAAAATAGTGAGACTTGCTATCAGTGCTGACTTAAACAGTCTTGCCCTACTTCCTCTGTCTGCTTTTTGCTGTCCTTGCTCTGCTGGGTATCCTTCTCTCTGACAATACTGCCCATGTGTCACCTCAGCCTGATATGCTTTAGAGAAGATCTCAGAGTATGGAAGTTTTTTCACGGTGCTGCTCGCCAAAAGATATGACATCTTGAAGGATCTTGGACACTTGAAGTTCTCAATGTTTTACTTGAGAGTATTGGAAAGATAGCCTTTCTGACTTCATAGAAGTAGCTTTGGCTAGTTTTAGAGCTAGCATGTTAAAAATCATGACATGAAGAAAATGACCGTTTGTGAAGAACCCTTTCAAAACTCTCTCTAGTGTGTAGCAAGAAGGGTGAATTAAGAATGTCCCTGTTTGGGCAAACCTTACCAGAGTAAATTTGTAATTTTAAGGCTTACACACATGTTTTGGCAACAAAATGCTAGAATCTGTATTGAGTGTTCACTGCACAGTTATCTGAGTTTCAGTCTTTCTGATAAAATAAATGCCTGGGACCTCACAAGCTTGTTTATTACATTTTTATTCTATAGTCTAAAATAGATCAGTAGTTCCCAATTATACATATTTGTGGAAATCACATTTATTTTAGTTACTTCATCTCTGTATATAGAAACTGCTGATACCAATGAACTCTAATAAAATGACAGCAATACAATTTTCTGAATACTTGCTAAACAATCATCAATATTTTGCCTTATTAAGCTTGTCATTGAGTGACTCCAGTATTTAGTAGCACATACAGATTTGCTGACCTCTACTTTCTGACATTTTCAGAAGTTAATTTTATATGTCAGACACAGACATTTCAATTAAAAAGAAAAAAAAAACAACACAAACACAACAAACCCATAAAAATCAGTAGCATGTAGCAAAGGTACAGATGACTCTTCAAAACCTTCCAAAACAATATATTTTCTTTCCATTACGTATTTATTTTTAGGCATCTCAAATGCATCTTCAATCATACATATCAGGGCTAGTTATACAATGCACATGAAAGTAAATTATAAAGTTTTAAAGTAGAAAAATACTTTTTTTTTTTTTTTTTTTTTTTGAGGAGGGACGCTAAACACACTTGCCTATTTTTGTAAGCAAATACATATATTTTTTTTAATATCAATTAAAATAATTTATTCACATTTAGTTTAATATTTACTTCATTGCCTTTAGTGTTTTTTACAGATTTAAAATAAACAGAGAAGCTAGGATGTAATAATAAAGAACTATTCCTTTACACTGTATGTGCCCACACAAATGGAGCTCTCATTGATCATGTATCTAGATAGATACAAACAAAATTCTCAACATTTCTCAATTTTAGCACTGCAATAATCAATCATTCAAAATAATTCACACACAACTAAATATATATATAAATAATATATATAATATAATATATATATAAATATATAATAAATATATAATATAACATATAATTGTTGTGGTTCCGCTCAAGTGGGCAGCCGAGCTCCACCACAGCCGCTCTCTCACTCCCCCTCCTCAAAGAGGAATGGGGAGAAAATATGTGAAAAGGGCTCAAGGGTTGAGATAAGGACGAGAAAATCACGCAATAATTATTGTAACGGGCAAAACAGACTCGGCATAAGGAGATAGTAAGATTTATTGCCTATTACTAACAAGCGAGAGAAGTGAGAAAACAAAGGAAAAAAAAAAACAAAAGCACCTTCCCCCCATCCACCCTCTTCTACCTCCTCCCCCCGAGCGGTGCAGGGGAACGGGGGAATGGGGGTTATGGTCAGTCTACAGCACTTCTTCTCTGCTGCTCCTTCTTGGTCACTCTCGTCCCCTGTGCTGTGGGGTCCCACCCACGGGATGCAGTCCTTGATGAACTGATCCGGCATGGGCTTCCCACAGGCAGCAGCTCTTCCAGAACTGCTCCAGATATGGGTCCGTACCACGGGGTCCATCCCTCAGGAGAAAACTGCTCCAACCTGGGTCCCCTACGGGCAGCAGCTCCTGCCAGGTCACCTGCTCCTGCATGGGCTCCTCTCCACGGGCTACAGGTCCAGCCCGGAATCTGCTCCGGCAGGGGTCTTCCACAGGCAGCAGCCTCCATCAGTGCAGGGCCACCTGCTCCACCATGGTCTCCTCCACGGGCTGCAGCATGGAACCCTGCTCCACCGTGGTACTCCATGGGCTGCAGGGGGACAGCCTGCTTCACCATGGTCCTCACCACAGGCCGCAGGGGACTTCTGCTCCGGCGCCTGGAGCACCTCTCCCCCTCCCTCTACACTGACCTTGGCACCTGCAAGGCTGTTCTCTCACTCCTGGCTGCTGAGTGGCACAGCGTTTTTTCCCTGTCTTAAATATGCTCTCACAGAGGCGCAAAACAACATCGCTTATTGGCTCAGATCTGGAAAACAATGGGGCCCTTCCCAAACATGGGGCAGCTTCTAGATCTTTCTCACAGAAACCACCCCTATGGCTCCCTGCTACCAAAACCTTGCCACGTAAACCCACTACAATAATATATATAATTTATAATATATAATATAAATATAATTTATAATTTATAATATAAATATAATTTATATTGGAATTAAATAAATATTATTATTTTTTAGCCCAGAAACATTTTAAAATGAGAGGCAAAACTTTAAAATGAGAGGCAAAACTCTCCAAATCACAGTCCAAATTTCTGCATATAAAAGAAACTAGTGATTTTTTTCTTCCTTACTGATGCTAGTTTACTAATGTAAAAGAAATAACTGCAAAAAAACAATCCTACAACTGGTATTTTTTTTCCATTAAATTTCATTTTCATACTATAACTGACTTGAAATTGCTTGGTGTAGTAGAGGTTGTGGTTGCATGACCAAATGTCCTATAATTGAAGCCTTTAAAAATCCACTGTTGCCATTTAACAGAAAAGAATCCTTTGCTGCTGTGTTGGTAAGTTCCAACTTCACAAAACAAAGAAAATAGTTATAGCTGTTGCCATGGAAATCTGCAACTACAACATTTTTTTTTTCTTCATGTAATATGAAAGGTATGTAAAGGTGATCACCAAGCAATGGGAAAAATTAGAAAAAAAGCATTAGAAAAAAAGACATGAAAACAACAAAGATTTTACCAAATCTCTTAGCCAGTGGTAATTGTAACTTTTACCACCGTGCCCTAAAAGGAAATTGTTAAGAATAATGAGGGGACTGCAAGTTCTTTCTTCTTATAAACAAGAACCTACACTGATTTGGCAATGGATTTAGAATCATAAACATTGTAAAGTTATGTATTCAACAACCAGCCATATGAATACATATGAATCTTGCCTGGCAGCTACCTTTATGGAAATTTGTGCTGACAGACTGAATACCTGATGAGACTAGCGGCTTTTATCCTGAGACAGTCGTAAGTAACAGCATGGTATATGCTTCTATCATAACATTAAAGAAAATGTAAAAATCATTAAGCCCTTGCTGTTGAATGCTGCAGAACTGAAATATTTTTGAAAAACTTATTCTTAAATTTTAGATGGGTCAGTATTCCAAAACTTTTTACCATCTTCATCATAGATATGGGCAGCAGGACAGAAGCAATTCTTAGCAAATTTGGGGGTGACGTCAAGCAGGAAAAAGCCCAGATGGGAGAGCTTCCATTCAGAGGAACCTCAGCAAAGCAGAAAAATGGGCAAACAGGAACCTCATGGAGTTCAGCACTGACAGATGTTAATGCTGCACCTGTGTTAACGCCACTCAGTGCTTGAGTACATGCTGACTTGCCAGGAAAAAGCCCTGTGAAAAGGACTTTGGGGTCCTGAACATAACATGAATGACAACTGTAAATGTGCAGTGATGGAAGTTAACCACATATGGGACCACATTAGCAAATGCATAGCCAGCAGATCTGGGGAGGCTACGATTCTCCACTATTTGGCATTTTTGGAACTTCCACATCAGGAAGTTCAGCTGTGTTCACATAGTCTTCAGGTTTGTGCCCCAGAACAAGAGAACTGTGGAGAGCCTGGCAGGGAACCTCTAAGAAGCAGAATATGATAAGCAACATTGTATTAAGGGATTATTCCGCATGATAAGAGAAGGCTAAGAGAAATCTAACTGCCATTTCTCTCTCTCCTCTTAAAGGTAGAGAAGACAGAGCCAGACCATCTCTGTTAACAGAGATGCACAATGAAAGGACAAGAGGCAACAGTCATAGGCTGCGGCAAAGGGAATTCTTGACATAATAAAAAAATCTTCACAATGAGATTGTGGGCACTGGAACAGGTTCTCAGGACCTACATCTTAGGAAGTATTCAAAACTTGACTGGCTAAGGCCGTGAGCAAATTGATCTAGTTTTGATGTTATCCTAGCTTTGAAAAAAGATTAGATCAGCTGAGCACCAGTGGTCCTTTCCAATATTATTTTTTTCTGGTGCTATAATCAATGGGTTTGAAAGCCTAATGAGATGTACTGTGCCAGTGTGTTAATCTGACATTTCACAGCACCTACAGCAACTATATTGTATAGATGTGCAGCTACTACAGTAAGTGAAATTATCAGGTCAACAGTTCAGAGACTAGTCTGTCTGTACTAGTGGCTTTTATATTTCTGCCAAAGCAGATTCTTGCATATCACTGCAGAGCAGCTGATAAACTGTTAGCATGGCTGGAATCATTCAGGGAATATCAGTCATGTAAGAACCACGACCCAAGGCTGAGCAGAAAAAGAAACATAAATAAACCTTGTCTGGACAGGCTTTGATTAATACATATCAAAGGCAGCTTGTACTTGGAAAAGGGCCCATAATTCAAGTATGGTTTTTTAGATACTAAGTATCAGTTTTCTTCAGTCTAAACATAACCAGCGACATTATTATAAGGAATTGTCAAGTTACAAAAATCTATCATCAGCAAAAGGAACAGAAATGGGGAAAAAAAGCAAAACGACGATAAAGTGTGAATTTCACATACACGTATTTTTGTCATACCAACAGGCACTTGATGAGCCAAAGCACATAAAGCACAGGAGGGATTTACAGAGTAACTTTATGACTATCATGAGAATTTCTGATCCCCTCTCAGATTATTACTTTTTATGAATCTCCCATTATCTGAGAAGCACAGTGTCCATCTGTAAATCATCAATAAAGAAGTTTCTTATTAATCAGAGACAAAGCATTAACTATTCCCTCGTGTGATATAAAGAACAGAGTTACTGAAATAGAGGAAGGCCTTAGCTGATGGAAGACACAGAATGATACTATACTTCAAAAGACTGATGAAAACTGTGTGAAAAAATGTGTTTTTCAGAAGTTAATTCTTCTATGAATAAGTAATCAACTATGATCCAGGATTTGTTTTGTTGATGTGCTACTCCCAGCATACCACTGATTACACTGTGACCTTGGGCAAGTCACACACAGTTGAATTTGGCCTTAATCTTTCTGTGCCTCATTTTACGCATTAGTATAATTATTATAATAATACCTATCTCCTGAGAGTATTGGGTGGCTTCATCAGCTATTATTGTGGCTAATAGGAGCTCTATAGACTACTTTAGTTTATTTTACAAGAAATGGTTTTCTCAGAATAGCAGAGAGGAGATTAATAATATATTAAGCCCATTCGAGAGCTGTCCTGAGAATTACTTTTCTAGTAATACTTAAGTCAACATAACCTGTTCCTCTGTTAAGAGAGTTTAATGATATAAACCTATCAGCACGGTTATGCAAACAAGTTAAAGTGTACACAATGCCAAAGAAAACTTCCCTTCCATACTAAATGCTTTTCAGAGTTTACTTAAGGGGAGGGTTGGGAATAGCCACATAGCGCTCAGTCAGGCATGCAACAACTATTGTAAAATTACAGCAACTATTCCTAATTATAATTTGTATCACCCATGGCTTTTAGCAAATAAGACTGTTAACCAAATTATTTTGTTCAGGGGAAGTTATTTGGCTCTTCAATTTCTTGCATTTTCTAGAAAGAAATACAAGTTTTAATTTGACATTGCCTCTCCAGCTATTTTGATAGTTCTGTAAAAATGCAATATTTTGCAAAATATCGAAAAAAAAAAAAAAGAATAAAATAAAATAATAATTAAAAAACAACACCAAAACTTCAAATGCACTTATGTTACCAACATTAAAATTCACTTATATTCAAAGGTTAACTTTGTACAGTTGAAATAAACTACACCTGACTTCTAAGAAATATGTACCTAGGTCTTTAAAAAGTTCCTAGAAATGTAGATAGGTGGCTACCTGGATTTTTAAAGAGCTTACACACTAAACCCTCAATAGGGCTTGCATCTTCATAAACCTGATTCTGTAAAAAACTGTGCCTTATTGAATTAAAAAAAAAAAAAAAAAGACTTTATTTAATTGCTTATATCAAAATGTTCACAGTACAGCATATTTGAACTCAAGTATACAAGTGAGGTGCACAGAACAGGGAGAACAGTGTTCACAGGATTCATGCAAGCAAGTTTAGGACAGATTCATAGGATGAAACAGGGTCCTGTCAGACAGGAAATTGTGTTATCTCAGTTATGAGATACCTCTGAGAAGCTTTTATTACAAATAGGTTTTGGTTCAGCTCCTACTTCATATTAGGAAGAATATTTCAATCAGAGTCTTAGGTAGCATGATAAGACAGAAATCTAGAAGAGCACTGTGATATTACACACTATATTTCAGGTTTTTTTTAAGAAGACTCAAAAGAATTTCTAGGTTAGGATATATATCCACATAAAGAGGTACCTGGGTTTTAGTCCCTAGGACGGATTTAGAGCATGTTGTTGCATTCAAGGTCATCCAGGCCAATAGCTAAGGATAAGACAGAGTTCAGATTTCTTGCAGGCAGAGGAAGGAATTGAATTTATCCCACCATGCTCTGAGTGAGAGCCCTCATGACTATGACCACTTCAAAAAACATTAATAAAGCCAGTGCAAGCTCTAGTGAATAGCTTTCTAAAAGGCAAAACTGCACCTATATTACATCACCAACTACCAAAATATCTGATATACTCTTATACAAGGATTTGCCAGCTCTGCTCCCTCACCTACTCACAATAGTTATCTATACACTTCACAGAACTTCATGTGGTTTGCAGTGTTTCTGACACAACAAATAGCTCTGTCCTCCCACCTGCTCTAACGCTTTGTTCCCATAGTAAAGACTTTCCCTATTCTGTGGTTCCATTCAAACACACAGAAAATATTCAACAACAACCACTGCCTGCAACTTCCTCCACCTCATCCTCTCACTGCCTGTAATGGCACCCTATAGGAAGTAGTAGACTCCTGCAGCTGACAGAGGAAGGGACAGGGACAGGGGTAAATAGTGTTTACTTGGAAAAAAAGTAATGTATGTGGGACAATAGCGTCTGTGGAAGTTACAATTTCATAGCAGAGCAAAGTATTTTCTTTTAGGAATTGCATGGCATCTACTGCATAGTTCTTGAATGTTCCTGCAGTATTTGTATGTTTATTATTGGATATGAGTAATAGTCCCTGAAAAAAATGCTAATGAAATACATGTACTTTCAAGAAAATATTTTATTTGAAATACAATTAAAAAATAAAACACATCCAGTCTGTATATTCACAAATCCATTACTTTATTCTGAAGTGGTGAATGTCCAGAATTGACCTGCTTCACTGCTCTAGGATTTACTTCATCCAAGTACACATAATTTTCTGAGTCCTAGTACTAACAAGGAGCCTGGCAGAATTCTTAACACATTTTCACAGAAAAATATAAATCAGGAAAAATATCATTATGTGTTTAATGAAGTAAGAATCTTTTTTTTTTTTTTTTTTCCTATAATATTAATTTTTATCTTTTATTATTTATGGGAACTAAGGTTACAAAACTCAAACCAAAAAGTACACAGATTCTGACTTGGCGGGGGGGGGGGGGGGGGGGGGGGGGAAGGCATCATTCTTGGTTTTGTTTTTCATCTTAGCAATATTTCCTGATGGTGTGGTAGTTTTACTTGGGTGGGCAGCCAAGCTCCACCAGAGCTGCTCTTTCACTTCCCCTCCTCAAAGTGAAAGGGGGAGAAAATATAATGCAAAGGGCTCAAAGGTTGAGATTAGGATGGGGAGATTGCTCAACAATTATAGTGACAGGCAAAACAGACTCAGAGTAAAAAAACAACAAAAAAGTATCAGACTCAGGAAAGATACCAAAAACACCTTTTCCCCATCCATGCTCTTCTACATCTTCTCCCAAGTGGTGCAGTGGAATGGGAGCATGGGGACTGTGGTCAGTCCCTAACGCTTTGTCTCCGCTGCTCCTTCATGGTCACTCTCTGCCCCTACTCCAGCATGGGGTCCCTCCCACAGGATGCTGTCCTTCCCAAACTGATCCTGTGTGGGCTTCCCACGAGCTCTTCAAGAACTGCTCCCACATGGCTCCATACCACAGGGTCCATCTGTCAGGAGACAAGCGCTCCAGCACAGGTCCCCCACAGGCGGCAGCTCCCTCCAGACGCCCTGCTCCTGTGTGGGCTCCTCTCCACGGGCTGCAGCTCCGGCCCGGGACCTGCTCCTGTGGGGGCTCTCCATGGACCACAGCCTCCTCCAGGCCACATCCACCTGCTCCACCAGGGGCTCCTCCAAGGGCTGCAGTGTGGAGATCTACTCCATGTGGGACCCATGGGCTGCAGGGGGACAGCCTGCTCCAACAGGGGCCTCTCCACAGGCCACAGGGGAACTGCTGCTGCGTACCTGGAGCATCCCATGCCCTCCTTCTGCACTGACCTTGGGAGCTGCTGGTTCTCACTCCTTTCTCTCCCAGCTGCTGTTGAGCAGCATTACTCCCCCCCTCCCCCTCCCCCTTTCTTAATTCTGCTCTTACAGAGGCACAAACAACATCACTTATTGGCTCAGCTCTGGCTAGCGGTGGGACCCTTATATAATGTAGGGTAACTTCTGGATTCTTCTCGCAGAAGCTACCCCCATGGCCCCCTGCTACCAAAACCTTGCCATGTAAACCCACTACAGATGACCACAGTTTACCAGTGGATAGACAGGTCCTGCAGTAGAAGACTCCCATTTTTCTATTATTGTTTTCTACTGCAAAGAAGGGTGAGCTCTACTTCTCTGGAAGTCATTTCTGCCAAACACGCTGAAAGGCTATTTCAGCTTTAACCTGTAATTTTCAAAGACCTCTAGAATGAGTAATTGAAGCTTCATAATACCTGTGTGAACCAAGTAAACAATGCAACAACTATACATCATAATAAAGCACACATCTTTTTATAGAGTTATCAATTTTCTAAATAAATATTCTACAACAATACTATACAGTAGTTTCAGGTGGGAAATACAGAACAGAATTGAATTACGTATTTACAGGAATAAGGAGCCTGAGACTATACCTCAATTACCATAAAATGCATGAGTTCATGAATGATCATACGTATTAAGAAGCTCAATATATGAGCTCATACATCATATGGAAGCAGAAGGAAACATCCTAAACAGTGTGTCATGACATGGAACCATGTATGGGTGAACTCTGGAATTTTCT
Organism: Netta rufina; assembly: GCF_964035555.1. Taxonomy (NCBI): domain Eukaryota; kingdom Metazoa; phylum Chordata; class Aves; order Anseriformes; family Anatidae; genus Netta; species Netta rufina. The sequence continues at coordinate 100,603,659 of NC_140124.1, forward strand.
CCTCCATTTTCTCCTCCAGGTACTTGCTGACTTCAGGTAAATGCCAAATGCACTTAGGCAGAATAACAACATGAAAGATTTTTATCATATTAAGTAAACTACAATGTTGAAGTGGAGCCCAAAAGACATATATTTTAAGTAAATATTTCATATAATCATTGTGCCTGCAGTATCCACTAGTGTGTTCCTGCATTTCCTATCTTTCACAGTTGGAAAATAATAAGGTGTAACATTACACAGACATAAATGACAACCAAATCCCAAGTAAGGCCTCGAAGATGCATTGGCAAAGGTAGGATACTTCAAATGGAAACCACCTTTTGAAAGTGAAAAAATTTAGAATCTGTAGGTGTGTTCATTGACAATGCTTGATTCTGTAATGTTTTGATAAATACGTGTTTAGGCTATGATCAGCTTAAAATAAGTAAAGAAATACATAATAAAGAATTGTTTAAAGAGCAAAGCTAAATTAAAAGCTTACTATGAAATTAATGATATTATTTTCTCCTGCTTCAGTTATTTTTTCCTGATTCTATGACAATTTACAGTGATATTCTTAATTCTATTTACATTCTCATTCATACCATGCCTGACAACCCTGTAATTTATGTTTATCCTCAGACCAGTTTTAATGAAATACTGTCCTCATCGTGTTTCAGATAAGGAATAGAAAAATTAAGTTACTTACAGGCTTGTTTCTTAACCACCTTCCTCTCCAGCATCTTTTAAAGTCCAGTTAAATTTCCTGATATTTGTCTTCTCTGGTAAATTTGTTATTCCCCTACTACTGAGGTTTGATTTATTTATTTGTTTTTAATACAAACTCACTGATATTATTTTATTTAAATGACAGAAACCTATCATGATGACTCATTCACTTTTATTAAGTTGAATATTAGATACAAGGCTTGTAAATAATGAGAATGGAAGAAAAGTATACAGATGCGTTTTATGAATGTGTTTATCTTCTGGTAAATGTTAAAAGTATCACAATCTAAAACTACATTATTTTTGCAGCTTCGTTCTGTTAAGAAAAACAAGTGTCATAGAAAGTTTCCTATGATAATAAATTACGGAAACTCCAACCACTCATTTTTTATGAAATTTTCCTTCAGTCTTACTGATGTTTCATTAACATCAGAAGGTCAGTATCAACTTTCTCTCTTTTAGAATTATTGTTTTACATATTGTATTATTATTATTTTGAGATTACATAATAGGTTTCTATTGGCAGCTTGAAAAAAGTAATTATAAGGTTACAAAGGAATAACACTATTACCTCAGTGTGCTTCCCTCATATGAGTCATAATATGAGAAATCTACAGTTCTGAACCTCACATTTTAGACACTCAGACAATAATAGGTGAAGTAGTTCTATCAGAAGTGTTTTCAGTGAAGGCTGAGTGGCAGAATAAAGCTGACATTGGGGAGAAAAATCATGCCGTAAGTCACAATGCTGTTTGTATGCATGTTGTCATCATGCTGTAGAGGTTAGACAAATGAAGCTAAGAACAGCAGTGTTTGTATGCTGATGCATAATATTTACTTTAACTGAGATTCTTTAAAAAGATCACCAAAATCAACCTCATTCACTAGCTGCAGAAAGGATGATGCTCAGCATTTACAGAGTTAATAGTTGATTTTCCTCCTCTCCTTGTGAAGACACAATGGAGAAGATCTCATGGTTTAGTGCAAACCAGTTCAGCCCAGTAACCCAACAGAACCCTCTTCCTTTTTTTTTTTTTTTTTTTTTTTTTTTGCCATATTAGCAAACTGAATTAACTCACTCTGTCACTGTGTCAGATAAGAACCTGAGCTTATAGAAGCGAAGTGGAAGGAATTTGCAGCCCAGCCTGTGGACATGGAAGGAATGTATATCTTCCATGCTGAACATCACAATACTGGTGGGGATACTTGCTATTCCTGAGGATATCATCTTTTTGTTTTTAATTCCTGGACTACCAATCCAACTGGATTTATAAATCTTACATTAAAAAAGAAGGGTGTGTGTGTGTGTGAGAGAGAAGAGATATGCAAGAATACAGACTATTCTGATGATAAAAATATGTTATCATAGATAGGTTAACAACATATCTTTAAGAGACTATCAATTATAATGTTGCACAACAGAAAATAGCACAACGAAAAAAATAAGCATACAAGAATTATTTTTAATTACACTTTCATGTTGATACTGAAAAAAACACTAACAAAACACTCCAATATCAGTCCCTCCCCCCTAAACACACACCACTCTAAGCCCAAATTGTCATCTCTATTACACTCAGCAATTAACAAATGGAAGTCTGAAAAAAGTTCATATACAGATAACACTTTCCCTGCAAATAGTTTCAGTTTAAGTAGTAACATTAGCCCAAATTTTCTATTGCCCAAAACAAAGTGAGCATAAAACATTATCATACTGTCAATTTAACATTTCAAACTCAATCAAGAAGAGCACCTGAGCTAAATTAGGTCATTCTTCACTTAGTTTTGATTTAGTTTTTGAATAAAATCCAGTCTGTTTTGATCACAGTAAAGCCAATAACCAACCTGGAAACACATCTATGTCAGTGACAATTGATCTCATGTTTCAGATCCTTCTTCCAGAGTTATACTTTGAAAGAGTTGTGGTAGAAAACAAAAGTGTGCACCTGACTACCTACTTAAGCTTTTTTTTTTTTTTTTTTAAACGTCTGTGTGTGTGTGTATGCTTCATGTCTTTTTTGCTTGTTTGTTTTTTAATCAGTAAGGTTTGTATTGTCTTATATTCTATATTCACTTTATATATTCATTATGAGAACTAATCATTACCTACACATTTCATCAAGGTTGTTCTAGTAAAGAATGCATTTTGATTTCTGCTTTCACTTTTTACAATATTGGATTGTAACATAATCTGGAAAAAATAAACTAAACTGAAGTATTAGTTACTTAAAATGTGTTAACATTTAGGAGAGAACACATATTTAAGAGTCCTTCCTAATATATAACTTCTGAAGATTGTAAGGAAGAAGTAATGTCATTAGATTTCTTCCCTTTTTCTTATCTGTATAGTAATGGATATACTATTATACTATTTCCTTTACTTAAATTTCTTTCATTTTCACCTTCACAAAAAGTATATATATATTTAATTATATGATATTATATGTAAGCTGTATATTACAGAAAGGGTCAAGAAAAAGTAAAACAAAACAATACAAATCAACTCTAGGGCTGTAAAAACAAAGGAACAAAGGTCAAGCTTTAGGAAGGCTTAAAGACAACTGTAGCCCCTAGATCCCAGATTTAAGAGATCTCTTGCTTGTACTTTGATTTCAGAAATTAAGGGAAAAAATAATATAGATAGGTATTTGGTTAAACTGTAGGGTTTAGATATTAGAGAGAAGTTATACTTGCTAAAAGGAAAATAATACATTTAATCTATTTAGTATCTTCATATTTTATTCCTAATATGAATACAACTCAGATGCTGCAGTTAATCCAGAAAATGTGTTAAAAGTTCAGCACCCCATCAGTCAAGAGCAGCAGAGCTTCCAAAACCAAAACATTACCTTACTAGTTGGAGTTTAAAAATCAACTAGTTTTTGAGCCTCTTTTGCATAGCCTACAGCTTCTACATAGCCTACAATAGGCCATAAGCCTCTACCCATCTCCCCATGCTGATGACAGAACAGCTTTATCTAGAAACCAGGTATATTATATGCTGCATGGATGTTGAGTCATTTCTACTTCTCAGTCTGCTCTTAGAGTTTGGTACCATATGGCCACAGTCATCACAAATGAGGTTTTAGGGAAGTCATCTGATGGCAGAATGGGATCAGCTTTGCTAGGCAGTGAAGTTGCTAATCAGAAGCACTGGTGGAAAATCTGAAATTGGTGATTCCATGAAAGGAATATGGATTCAGGTCTAGAGTGCTTATTAGGGCAGCTTGAAAATGCTGTAATTTCTCTTACGGGTGTAGACATTTTAAAAACATAACATTTATAATGATGCTTTTTCCTGGTTTTGGACTATTATTAAATCATTTCCAGCCCAGCAGAATGCAGTTCCCCCCCCCACCCCCCCAAGTGCTTGAGATACATTTACTCTGCCATCTATCTTGGCTTGGACTTTCTAGCAATTGTTTTTGTGTCCCTAACCTTATATCTTGATTGTAAATATTCCTTTTCCAATTTTTTCTGTCCAAAGTTTATGTATCTCAAGTTTTTTTGAACACGGTACTACTTTGTTCAGTTTTTATGGCTTCCCATCTCAGCTTTTTCTTAGAGACAAGGAAGAGCTTTGAAAGAGCTTTTCTCTCAGGAGTGTGAGATATTTTGACAGCGATGGAGTATGTGGGAAGAGGATCATGCAGTCATGTTTGTGTGACTGTGGACAAAGGAAAGAATGAAGAGAATGTCAGTGGAAAGGGTGCAATTACCCTGAAATCTCTTTCTAGGGAGAAAGATGTGTGGAGAACTGTGGTCATCTGAGAGGAAAGGTGGATGATATCCCTGCCCATCACAGGAGTGTTGGAACTAGAACATCTTTAAGGTCTCTTCCAATTCAAATCATTCTATGATTCTATGAAAACCATGCAGAAAATGTTTCCTGGCCTTCCCATATCTTCCCTCTTCGGTGAATATAAAGGTAGCTTCAAACCACACTTCAAAGTTAGCTTTCTAGAATGATTACTTAAGATCATCTCTACTCCTAAGCATACAAAGGTAGTCTTTATTATTATTATTATATTATTATTATTATTAGTCTTAAATATTCTAAACTTTTCAGTAGCTTCTATGAGTGCTTAAAGATAACTTGTGAAAACTAGGAATTCTGACCTTGAAATTAAAAAAATAGCTCTTTATGAGTTCACTTCACTGTAAGGGGAACTAATTTCTTTCCTGTGTTAAGTAAAACAGTACATGCCTGCTGTCACCTTGGATTGTTTACATTGGTCTTTTTCCACATGTGAGGCCATGAGGACCAATTAACACTTAGTCATTGATAGTCAGCTGTCAGCTGTCAGCTGACTATCAGCTGACAAATAGTCTCATCTCAGAGTAAGAGAACCACAGTTTTCAAGAAGATAACCATGGATCTAGCGCTTAGTGGTATCTACTCTTCCAAAAAGACAGCAACAATAGATCACTGTATAGCAAATACTGAAAATCCATGACCATGAAAATACATAAAAGCTAAAGATTGTTTTGTCTTAGTCATGCAGCTAATACTGTTATTATGTCCGAATCCATAGACTGACATTAGTACAGACTTCTGTTCATTGCCAATCCTTATAAGTTCAAATATATAAGTGATGGGACCTTACCCGTGCCCTCTGCTCCATCTCCATCATTAATCTTTCATGTTGTTCTGCTATTGCCAGTGTTGCAGAATGGACTTTCTGATATATCATTTCTCCTTCTCGTGTCTGAAAGGTGAACAGCCCTTCTCCTGTGTCACACATCCTGCAGTAAGCAGAACAGAAGGAAAAAAAAAGAGTAGTGTAATTTTTATCTATTATAAAAAGTGCACACCTTGCAGTAGAAAATGCCAACTTTTATAGTTAATCTTTTGGATTCTGACTATCTGCAGTTATTTTTTCCATTAAAGAGAGACATATTGCAAGAAAAGTGCAGAACTTCATGAACACAACCTCTAAATTCAGTTTAAATCATTCTCTGAACAGTCAAAAATAAGTTTTATCACAGAATAAAACTTGAAGTAATGAAGTCACTTGCATATAGCATTATTTCAAATGTCTGCATGGCTACGTAGGAGCTAAATTTAATTATCTTAACCAATTGATAACAGAAGTACATAGTATAGCATGACTTTGAATAGCTGACATTTTAACATAACACTGGCCAATTAAAAATATTCTTTGGGTTGATCACTACAGAGAAGCTGTATGGAAAGGCAGCATTACAAGAGTTAAAATACGTCTGCCTCAGTACATTTATGTGAGGCAATATCTAAATCTCTTTATAATTACAAGAGACATTCAGTCTATTTGACAATAGAAACAGTAATTCTATTGCCTAAGAAGATTAAATAAATAAAAAAATCCATAAATTAACCTTCTTCTTTTGAAAGAGCAACTTCTATCACCCTTACTGTGATAGCCTTATGGCATTATTCAGAGGAAAAAAAGTGGTATATAGTAAATGCAAGGACAAAGAGGGCTGAGAAACAGAAAAAATTAGTAGACCACACATGGTAGACTATTGAGTGACGGTTACTTCAAGGATATATACTGTGCTAAACAGCAGTGGAATCTGACATATTTATATTAGTAGTTCCATGATGAGATTATCTATGTCTCATCTCTGTATTTTTATATATTTCTTTTTGAAATTTTAGAAACAGAACAATAAAAATCCTTTTGATTTGGTCTGATACTGCCTGTAAAGATTTTCAGAGTTATCTTTGACAGAAAATTGTTGACTTGAGTCACTGATGCATAACATCCTTCAACAACAGAAAGACTTAAATTTCCCTAAAATACCAGGGTTCTTTAATTTCTTTTTGGTTTATTTATTATGTTATAGGACATGTGATGTTTTGAATATCCCAACACCTTCAGTATGGTCCCAGGATGTCCAAGGCATACAGAATTACTGTTACTAAGCATTTTAGAAAAATGTGTCCTGGTTGAACATTCAAAAAAGTTTTAAATATCAATATATTTAAAGTTTGAATCCAGGATCTGAATGATTATTCAGAAATTAAATTGTACAAAATATTGTCCAATCAAACTAACATATAGATCTATATTATTTTATTTAGTCATTAAATATGTCTCCTGCTATTTTATGTGCACACACACAATTACAAAACAGCTTTTTGAAAACTGAATCATTTCTTTTCATGAGTTATCTTCTTATAAATACATCTTCTGAATTCTAAATAATTCTTATTCTGAAATTTTATTTTAAAACCTGTCTCTCTAATTCGTGACATTATTTCTTTACATGGCTATTGTGTTTTATAAAAAATTATTGAGAATCCAGCATTTCCTTTTGATTTCAGGACTGACCACTTAAAATAAAACCTTATTAACACCTACTAAATCTTTGCTTGTACACTGGAGGAGGCATGCTTTTTTGGGCCTCCTGTAAAGAACTTATGCATGGCTGTGCATAAGAGAATAGAAAGTATTGGAAGCAGAAACATAAAATAGAGCTGCTTCTGCAAAATGCCTGGTGAACATACTTAGTAATGACCATCTGAGATGTTGAAAAGAAAGTCATAGTTTTAGGAATAGATGATTCACGATGTTACAAACATCCATACTTTTGAAATAAAAAGTCTCCACTCATCCCAAGATGTAAGAAAAATATAAGCCATTTTGCAGACAAGTATTATTTGCTCCGTAATAATGAGATGTGCCAGTTAATAGACAAATGGGAAAAAATACCCAAACTTTCACATTGAATTCCAGTGGAGATCAAGATCCCTGCTATAAACATTTAAGATACTTTATATTCTTAGCCACAATCCTCCAGAGAGCTTATGGTAGAAATAAAATGTCTCAAGAGTTTTGAGACATTATAGCAACAGTCTTTGAGATCCCTCAGGGCATCATATAGCTGGTACTCTGCTTTTGTGTAAAGAGATCTTAATAAAATTCAAACAGCATGGAATGGAATGTCTGAAAAAAAAAAAAAAGAAAAAAAAAAAAAGATGAGGTTTCAGAAACTGAAGCAAAATATGATCTCTTTGTTGGTTTCAGAAGATGAAAAATCCTACAGGGATAAAAACAAGGAAGCAGGCAATGGAACGTGATTAAGATTCAGGAGTTAAGCTGCTTATTTTGACCGAGCAAAACCTAATCACCCCCACTGCTGATTTGATCACATCCTGTATCATCTGTGTGCCGCCAAGTTGGAGGCAGGCATGCAGACTGCTGCACCCCTGAGGCACTGCTTCCACCACCCAGGATGGCACAGCTGGGACCAGCTTTCCAGTTGGAGCGGGTGACCACAGTTGACATGTCATGCCAACGTTGGAAAACTGTTGATGGCAGCCTCCCAGGATTATGGGTTTCCCTAGCTAACAGTGTATGATATACATGCAGAGGCTCAAAATTAGATGTGGAGAAGAATTATGGGCCTCATTTGTTCGAGTGTCAAATAGCCCTTTTATGTTAAACATGACTTAAAGGCACCAGGAATGAAGCCAACAGCAAGCCTGAGCTCTATAAAAGCAAAAACTTTGAATGAAACTCCCTTCCTGCCATCTAAACTTGTTTTTTGCAAGCAGCCTTCCAAAAAGGTGATTTCCTTTGCTATAGTGAAGTATTTCTGTTCATCTCCTCAATATTTTATTGTTTCATTGAGATGAAAAGTGATTAGACCTTAGTTAGGTCACTGAGAGGAGAGACATGTTTCAGGTTTAGTTACAGTCTTTCAAGGGAAGGTGGAAACAGACTGAATTAGAAAAACTCCTGAATTAGAAGAATTTATGGAACTAGAAGAAGCATGATGGGGACAGGGAGAGGGGTAAGTGTACTCTATGAGTTTTCCAGAAAGGACAAGGGAAGTTTTACATATCTGGCCAAAGAAAATGGACAAACAGATATGCTAAAACATACTTTTGGGCATGTCCTATTTACAGTCAAAACAGTCAGCAGAGCAAAGACACTATATATATATTTTATTTTATTTTATTTTATTTTATTTTATTTTATTTTATTTTATTTTATTTTATTTTATTTTATTTTATTTTATTTTATTTTATTTTATTTTATTTTATTTTATTCTGCAGCCTCTTTTAGGTGCCAGATAACTGTCCATTTCAAACTACAGTTTCAGCTTTAGCTTTGTTAACACGTTGCTTGACTGAATGTGAAGTAACTGAGTAAATTAAAGACTCTTAGTTCAAAATACACACCACATGTGGTTGTACTTAATGCATTTTTTTTTGTTACAGTGAATTATATTTAAAATTCAATCAAATTATTGTTGCTTGAGAGCTGTCCTCAAAAACTTTTAAACTCTTTTTTCTAGAATCTTTTGAAATGAAAAATGACCTTCCCCAGAGCATAAACCAAAAATTTTCATCATATTTCTTTTTTTTTTTTTCCAAAATAGTTTTATGTCCATTTTTTTCTTAATAAACAAAAATTATTTTATATCCAAGTAGTAACGTATAAATTTTATATTTCCTAAAGTCACATTAGAGAAAAGACGGAATGAAGGTGTGGAACTGTTCTTTTCCTGGTACTGCCACAGGTTTGCACTGCAGCTTTTCCAACTTGATATGACCTTCACTGTCAAAAAAATTCACTGGTTTTGTATACGTTAATTTTTTATGAGAGACTTAACAGTCTGTGAATGCTTGAAAACTGCCGATGTTAGCTTCTCTATTTCTGTGTTTTCCAACTTTAAAACAGGGATGTGATTAACCTATGCTTTAGGATATTTAAGGATTCAATGCATTAAAATGTATGAAGTGCTTTGACTGAAATAGAAAAGTGTATTTTTTTCCTCTATTGTTAAAGAATTATAATGGGCAGATAATGAAACAAGTAGATGCACAAGGTCTGAAAATCATCATAAAATTTTTAGTTCTTAAAATAAGAACTTTGTGGATTCATTGTGGACTCAGAGATCCACAATGAAAGTTCCTGGTTGTACTCAAGGTAAGATTTATGTTCAGCCAAAAGAGATTTTCCCACCACTCTTGCCAGATGTTCTCAACATTTCCCAAATCCACATAATGGTTTCCCACTGCCTCTGCTCACTACAGAAGTTTGTCTATTAGAGCAAAGTCAGTACCATATAGTAACCTCACAGAATTCCCCCCAAAAAGGAAACTTTGTTGACTTGACCACCATATACAAATGGTACTTTTTCCCAAACAGAGGTTCATACTCTCATGCCTGACAGTTTCATTTCACTACTTCAGTAAAATATAAAATGTATTTTCACAATAATGAAGGTTGTCTGAAATATGAGATGCCTAGGAACATTATTTGCTATAAGTCTTTGCTTTAAAACAAAAGAAACAAAGACAATTGTAACCAGAAAGAGTTTAGTTCTTCATATATCTATTTTTTAATGGTTTTGAGTGATTTCTTTATACCCATATACAGTTTAGCATTAAAGAAATGGGTGATTTGTAAGTTCATTACTCAGCAACGTATAGAACTACAGAAAAATAACTTTAAAAAGGTAAATATCCTCAAATAGGCACCAAACAAATGACCTTTAGAATTAACAACTACTTACTATCAATAACTCTTAATAGCTCTTAATAACTAATGCATAATAAATTAGTACCCTTTTTTGGCATTTCTAGTTCTTTAAATAAAAATAAAATTTAATTTTTGAATAAGACTAGATCATGATTAAGTATTGTCCAGAAATCTGAGTGCTAAAAGTCAGCAGTCAGCAGTACCAAAATGAATGCAATTACTGTAGTGTAGTCCACACTCAATGTGTGCAAGATGATTTCCTTTAAAGAGCAAAGCTGTTCACTCAGATACTTCAAGGTGCAGTAAAAAAGTTAGCTAGTGCTTATTTCCTGTATGCAAAGAATGTGGTCAGATTTGATATAGGGAAGCAAACCTTCTCTGTCACAAGAGGAGCAGTAAATAATAAATGGCCTTTCTTTAAAGCCTCGAAGATATGGATGTCGGTTGGGAAAGAGCCATATGATATAAAATATTTAACTTTGAACCAAGGTACTTATTTCTTGTGTTACTACTACTGCTTTGATTTTCTAAAAAGTGGTCGAAAGTAGCAACTTTGCCTTCAGTTTAATTTGATTATCAGAGGAGATGCACATCCCCTTGTGCATGTCTCACTTTTGTTCTTTCCATGTTTGTTGTTATCTCAACTTGGACTAAGCCATTTTGACAGAAATCCTGTTTGTTCTTTGTGTGCAAGGACGTTACACACAGCGCACACGAAACACAGACTTGCTAACCAGTAGAGCTCACAGAGAAATGAATACAAAGCTCCCCTGAGGATCCAAAAGCTTTGCTCTCTCCAACTTTCAATACACGCTAACTTGCTTCCTCCCAAAGTTGCTATTTCCTGAGATAATAATAATAATAGCAAGAAAAACAAATAAACTCCTTCTGATGGGAGCATATTGAGATAAACAAACAAACAAAACAAACAAACAAATAACAACTCAATTTATACCTTGGAATAGTTATCACGAATTCTAAAACAAACAATGTAGATTTTTATAAAGCTGTAAGGTGAACTTCTGTGTTGAAAGGATAGAAAACCAGGAAGAAGCAAGAAAATGTTGCTAAGAATCTGACTTAGAATAAAGCAATCAAAAACTGATACATTTTGTGGGTGAATCAGTAGGAAAAAAAGATAACTACAAAAATAGGATATGTATGGGATCCAGGAAGGGTCTATGAGTGAAGCAGAGAGAAGGCAATTAATGAGAGAAATGTGCAGAAAGTGTAATTAATTCAGATATAGACGTGGATAGAAAGCCCTATATGTGGGACAAGGTCAGTGAAAGTAGGGAAATGTCCTGTGAAATATCCACAAAAGGGAAATGGAAATCACCAACACAAAGCACAGCAGCAATATAAAGGGCAAAACACAGAACAAGCAGACACAGAATCTCAAAATCTGCTGAGCCTTGTCTGTTGCTCACATCCTATGTGACTAATGAGTTAGATTGCCTTGCTTTGCTGTCATCATTTCAGAGTTTCATTGGAGTGTCAAACAGGGATATCCTGACAATTTTATGATCTGAGAAGCAAATAGTGAAAATTATCTGATATATAAGGCATCTGGCTGTCCCCCTAGACTATAGTTATTTACTGACAAGTATATACAACAAGAAAAATTAATTATGTAAGATATCTACTAATTGCTTAGATAGACATTCCTTTATAAAATTTATTGTAATATTGTTGCACTTCAGCTGAGATGGATAACTTTTCACTGTTCCTGCACATAGGTTATGAAGTAGCACAGTGTTTAATCTTAAATTGTCTCTCTTTCATGTGGAATCTTCTTGAATTTGGCATAAGTTAATGCATGGAGTATTACCACATGATGAAGCTCAGTAACTTGATCATGCAGCTTAGATTTGTTCAAGGTCAGATCTTGTATTTCTTGAGTCATCTTCAGTGTTTTCAACTAAAAGAACTAAAGGCACAGATTTCCTAATAAGTCCTTTTGTGGCATCATTCTGCAATTCTGAGAACATAAGGATGGAAAGGAGTGATGATATTCTCCAAGATAGCTGACATTCAATTACTCAGAGGAAAGCAGTCCTTCTCCATTATTTCCTAGAGGACTGTGATACTTTCCAAATGATAGTTACATAGCTTTTTAAGATATTATATGTAGTCATGGTTAAAACAAAACAACAACAACAAAAAAAGTATGATGAGATTATTTCTTTTTCTGCCTAAACCAAGTGATGATTTTAGGGGAATAATACACATTTTTTTTTTCAATCATGAAAACATGTTTTTCTTTGTTTTGTCAGATGGGAGAGATTTCTGTACAGTATTTGAGGTAATTATGCCTCCTGGGAAATTTTTCTTCTCATTGCTTGGGCTGCTTCTACAATTGCTGTGTCTTTGCTGTGTCTCTGTTTTAGCCCATTTAGACTAGTGGGGCATATATCTCATTGTTAAAGCTTCAGGGACACTATCCCATTCCTGCATTCCTGCATGTCATATGCTGTCCACTTTTTGCTTAACAGAAGCACAAAAAGAAAGCTATGCCTTTCTCTGGACTATACCAATGACTGAGTGATTGTCCACCACCATTGTAACTCTCTAATTCGTTTCCAGCAATATTTTCTTGTCCATCATAAGACATAGTTAAGAGACAGTGGCAATAATAATATTAATATTTCTTCTTCTTCTTCTTCTTCTTCTTCTTCTTCTTCTTCTTCTTCTTCTTCTTGTTATTATTGTTATTATTGTTGTTATTATTATTATTATTATTTTCCTTCCCCAAGGCTTGGTTTTGATAATAAGCAGGACTCTGTTTTGGACTTTTTTTCAGACCATTTTTATTTAGGTAACTAACAAACTTCCTTGTGTATTTCCATTAAAATACTTTATTTATTTTAGTTACCATTGTGTATCAGAATAAATGTGAAATAATGCTGAAGAGTTAAATATAGTAACTCATTTCCAATGCTAGTTAAAGTACAAAAAGCAGAGAAGCAGATTTCATTGGAGTTGTGCATAAGAAGCAGAATGTTGAGATTGACATAAAATTATGAAATATATCCGTACTTAATGGTAAACATACCATACAGAGGCTACATTTTCTATTTCTTCAACGGTAGAAACTACAGTTAGTTTCTCCTCTCTTAGAGGAGATTTCCCGGTCTAATAAGCCAAATCCCAAATACTTTAATATGACTATATATATGAACTTTATTCCTTCCTGTGTAAATATTAGTTTCATAAAACATCAACAATTTGATGGGGAAGATTGAATGGTGCTGTTTATGCTTTAGCACCTCTAAGTAAAAGTATACTAGCTTGAGCATGCAAATTGCTATCTTGTGTCAGTATTCAATTCACTTTGCACTGTTTAATCAGTGTAGGCAATTAATAAATATGTATATGCAGAACAACCCACTCTGTGGAGATTTTTGACCGCACCCTTCCCTTCCCTTCCCTTCCCTTCCCTTCCCTTCCCTTCCCTTCCCTTCCCTTCCCTTCCCTTCCCTTCCCTTCCCTTCCCTTCCCTTCCCTTCCCTTCCCTTCCCTTCCCTTCCCTTCCCTTCCCTTCCCTTCCCTTCCCTTCCCTTCCCTTCCCTTCCCTTCCCTTCCCTTCCCTTCCCTTCCCTTCCCTTCCCTTCCCTTCCCTTCCCTTCCCTTCCCTTCCCTTCCCTTCCCTTCCCTTCCCTTCCCTTCCCTTCCCTTCCCTTCCCTTCCCTTCCCTTCCCTTTTTAGATCTTATATATATCATGCAAAAATGAAATTGATAAAAAACAAAGGAAGGATAATAAAAACAATTGTTGACATATTCTTAAATACACAAGACATTTGCATTTTTTTACAGTTTAACAGAACGAACACGAAAATGTTCCTGAAAAATTAATTATCTGGGTTTGTAAAGCTCAGTTCTTGTTGATAATGATGAAATAATATTTAACAGTGTCTTGGAAGATTATATGTCCTTAGCAGCTCTGAGAAAGATAAACCAAGAACTCTTATATCACTATTATAATTTTAGTGCAGAAGTGGCAGTTACAGTTGGCTATACTGCAAAGACACAACTGAAAACAGTGGTCTGAAAAAAATAAAGATGTTATGAAGATGACAAACAGCTAAATGTTTTTGATTAAGCTATTTCACTCAGCATGGTTCAGCTATTATTCTTCATGTCACTTTTGAATGAAAGGGATATAGTCTCCAAGTTCTGGAACATGGGATCATATTCAAATACAGTTATTTGCTACAGGATGTTTGCCACCCTATTATTCTCTAGTGAAGGCAAGCACATCTCATAACAATATTACTCAATTCCTCTCACTGTCTTAAGTAGAAAAACAGGTGAAGCAGCATTAATCTACAGCAATAACACTGATTTTGCCAAATACATAAACGTTAGTGAGAAAACTCAAATAAGATCACTACTGTTTAAAGTAAATGAAAGCATACAGGGACCCTCTGGCCTCTGGCAGTGCATCACTACTTGCTACAACAGAGGCAACAAAACTTAGCAGCTTAGGATCTTCATTTTCTTCTTTTTCCCTTTCAGAGCCCTAAAGGCACCATTATGTTTGGGACTACTCCCAGTGAGGGTGGAAATCCTCTTAGCTTAGACTTGCTAGTGTCCAAGTTGTTTCTTGATGAAATGAGGCACAACTCTGAACTTATTCAATCATCTCTCTGGAAACAGAGTTTTGTAAAGGAGGCATCTGCCAATTTACAGATGTTAGCAAAGTAGTAGCCGAGGAACTAGTGTTAGTAGATAAAATTGTTTATTTCATTTTTGAGGAACTGGGGGTGCTCCAAAGCTATGATACTGGACACTATTGCACATATGCCAACAATATTTGGAGTAATTGATCATGGTCAACCTAAAAGTTCAACCAAAAAGAAGTAATAAAAAAAAACACTTTGTACCTGCACTTACCAATAATATGATATTAAATATTAAATGTAGGACCACGTTCAAAACGATCTGTAAGATATTTTATCCTATAATGCCTCTACATATTAAATGCTACTGGAAACACTTTGTACCTAATATGATGCAGTCAGATATTGCATTTGTGTTGTTACTCTACTTTTTATGTTTACAGAAGCAGAGGACACAGGCATTTCCTGAAGTTCAATAAAAGTATAAGAATATGTTCCCTTAAGGAGGCCAGGGAAAAATTCTGGAGGGTTGAATGGTAATGAACTAATAAAGTTAACATTTTTAGTGGTTGAGTAAATATTAAGACACTAGAGGTAAAAAATATTAATGAGCTAATATAAAGCCAGGTTCAGTACTATAGAACATGTGAAGAAAAGCAAATTATAGTTAATTATGATGTATATTCAAAACATCATCTTTTCCAGGTTATGGAAAATAAAGCTGAATTCTCCCATATCAAAAGTGGGACACACAAAGTGCAAAGGAGTAATGAAGGGAGAACACAGCAGTCTATGCTGTTTGCTTTGTGAGTTTTCACTACTACAAAAGTAAGACATTCCAAGTTTTTTTTTTTTTTTTTCTTTTCTTTTCTTCCCTCTTTTAAGTGCAGCATCATTAATGGGTTTGGCCACTTTAAAGCATTTGTGGTCAGCCACTCTGAAACTTTCCGTACACTTTGTTTTTATTGTGATGGGGTTATAACCACTGTTGTTTTCTTTCAATGTCACTCTCTGTCTGCATAGTATGAGAGCTACTGCTTTGACTACTTTGATGAAAGAGGAATTTTCAGAAAGTCATATGCAAATATTATGGGCACACAGGGTTGTCCAGAGACACTCACCATGCTATGTACGTACACTAATGAGTAATTAACATATGCTAATAATATCCAAGGACTCACCAACACTAATCACAAAACTGACAGGTTGTTAGCTCTTGTTTGGGAGCAGCCTGCCACAGCAGCAACTCATGGGACAGAAAAAACACTGGGGGCAAGACAGGATGGGGATTTGCTAAAAAAAAAAAAAAAATAAAAAAAAATAAAGCTGGATTTCTCAGGAGCTTACAGTAAGAACAGAAGACCACATCCCTAGTGCATACAGATACAAGCAGTCAAGTAAGTCTTTTGGTGGTAAACTGTATGTGCAATAATAACATTATATAGAAAAATAATTACATGAAAGGCATGGCCCCCACCACAAACATAAAACATTAATTGAACTTCCACCATTTTTTTACTTGTGGTATGTAGAGAAGAAACATGACTTTCCTCCCACTTTCTTTACCTTTTCCTCTTTTACCTAAGCCAAGCAGAATTGAAACAGACATTTTTTCTGTTCTTCTCTCAATTGATAACAACAGCAATTCTATTATGGATCAAACAAATCACACTGCATTTGCCTGGCATCTCTGACTCCAACTTTGACTGTGTATATAATATCTTTCTGTTGATGCTTCCAGCAGGGGGAAAAATCTCAGCAAGAATTTCTCTTTAGCCTGATTGTTGAAATGTTCAGAGATGTAGCAACTTGATAAGAACCCTCATAACATTTCTGTAAAATTTTGTTATGTAAAAGTAGACAGTCTTTTCAACTACAGGAGTAAGCGTGTAGGAAAAGGTACTAGTATTTACTTCACACAAAAGGATTAAAAAAAACCAAAGAGATTAAAAAACGAGTGGCAGGTGGTCTGCAAAAGAAAATCAGCACAAGGAAGCATGGACCAAAATGATGCAGAAAAAGGAGAGGAAAAGCATATAAAAGGATGAAAAATAACTACAATTTATTAGTTGCCATTTATAATTTCATATGCCTAATATTCTAATATTCTGATATTCTAACGACTGGCTCACCACATATTTTCCAAGAAGTATCATATTTCTAAAACTTTGCTGGATGGAATGGCTATCCATTTTCTGAAGTTTTAATAAATGCTTATTCCTGACCCTGATTAATAGCAATCAATTACTCTTAGTTGAATATCTGCTATGAGTCCTGTGTGAAACTGCTTACACTGTACTAGAGAAAGAAATGCTTTGGGTTAGTTTCAGTGAGGATTTTGCTTAAAACAAAAGAGTGTAAGAATGGCAAGTATTAGTGATTGCGTGTATGTGCCACTGCCTATTCTTTGCAAATATTCCCTCAGTCCAGTTTCTTGCATGGCAGGAGATGCTACTAATTGACAAGAAATGCTCCTTGACAAGTCCACCAGCAGAGAAAAAACACACAGACTTCAAAACAAATATGGGAGAGTAGAATCTAAAAGCATGAAATCCATTTTCTTTAATGCATTGGCTTTTCAAATCTATTTTCTTTAATTCGCAAGCTTTTCAAACACAGCGTGCCTGCTCTCTTCCCATTGAATCTGGGGCATTGTTAGAAAGCAAAATGAAAAAAAGCAATCTACCTTTGCTGTGAAAAACAAACAAATAAACCAACAAAAATAACAACAAAATAACAACAAAACAACAACAACAACAACAAAAACACTAATGAGTTACTTTTACACTGGAGCTTACTCATCTAGGTTCAATGTTTCATAATTTAAGCTCCTACTGTCCTGCACTGCTTTAGTAATATTTTTATAAGAAATTTATAACAGCCATGGAACTGCTCTGAACACTGGACTGTATCAAGCCCTTCTGTCCATGATTCTGTATGCCAGGTTTAAAAAAATAAATTAAAAAAATCCATTAACTATAGACTTACTGATTTCATTAAACATTTATATATAGCTATCCAAAAAGCAAACACTATAGGTGGAAGAATAGAATCATAGAATCATAGAATCATAGAATATCCTGAGTAGGAAGGGACCCTTAAGGATCATCAAGTCCAATACGAAGGACACAATTCCGTTACGGTATTGTGGATACTTCTTATGCAGTGAAAGATGACCACACCTTCCCTAGATATTTATGCATCATAGCTTGGGTATGTTTGTGGCTATTTCATGTATGCCATTAAAACGATTTTGAGTACCCCTGCCAAAAGTCTTTTGAAGTACTTCCCTATTTTCTCACTCTGGAACATTCATATTATAGGTACCCTTCATATCACGGACAGAATATTAGTCTCAAGACAAATGCTAATATACATTTCTATTTCTGTGTATTACTATTTCTGCTCTAATTGTCTTTCTGCTCTGATGGTCCTTTTTACCAGTTATTTGACACTACTTCCACATGCACTGAACACTTTTTTCTTGGCTGCCCTCCATTTCATCTGCACTTCTAAGGCTGAGAGCTAATCATGCTCATTTTTCTTTGTTTCTTTTTTTTTTTTTTCTTCTCTCTCTCTCTCTCTCTCTCTCTCTTTTTTTTTCTCTCTCTGAGAAAGAAATTGGTCCAATGGGGCTTAAAGAAGCAT
Source organism: Netta rufina (assembly GCF_964035555.1). Classification (NCBI taxonomy): domain Eukaryota; kingdom Metazoa; phylum Chordata; class Aves; order Anseriformes; family Anatidae; genus Netta; species Netta rufina. The sequence goes on from NC_140124.1 coordinate 100,622,117, forward strand.
ACCATAAAATGACACAGTACCTGTGACACGAACTATTTGAGACAGTCAGTTTGCCAATAACATGCATCTATTTGACTAACTTCTTCTTGCTACTTTGTGCTCAGATCTTCCACACTTTCTGACTAGATGTTATTCCTGAAATGCTAAATGTATTCCAAAAGTTGTTACAGTGCTTCTTTAAAAAAATCAGGTACCTTGCTTTTACTCAGAAATCCCTTTCTTTTTCTGTCTTACCAGCCTATGTATTTCATCACCACATTCCTGTCTCCTCCTCTGCTTCCATGCGCTTAGTCCTCCCACAAAACAGTTTTGCATCAATCTCTTTCATTTCTATTAGTCCCAGCAAGCTGGTCCACTGTGTATGCAAAACACCTTTAACACACTCATGCTATGGTTGTCTCCAGACCACTGTTGGTTTGGATCACTGCTGTCACTCTTCATTCTCTGGTGGCAGTGACAGTTCTCTTAGACAAGTCAACAGAAATATCATCCAATCAGTTTTCACTAAAAAAGATAAGGCACCCTTAATCATCATCTGAAAGAAATTCAGGGCTTTCCACTGTGTCATCATCTAAACTGTCCTTCAATACCATCACTAATGGTAAATGGTACTTATCAGAGGGTTTCAATTTTGTTTGTTTCTTTTTATATACTGTATACAAATAAATGCAGTTTTGCACTTTTATTTACTTAATGCCAACTTTTATGAATTTTGAGGCATGATATCATGCAATTAAGGAAAATAAAGTCTCTTCTGTCATTCATCCCAAGATGCTGTTTTCAAAAAGTATATCAAAGATCATTTAAAATATCATTTTAAAGGAGGGATATTTTCCAAGTTGGAAAGACATGGATATATCATAGAACCATACAGTAGCTTGGGATGGAAGGGACCTTAAAGATCATCTAGTTCCAACTCCCCTGTCATGGATGCTATCCACTAGACCAGGTTGCCCAGGGCCTTGTCCAGCCTGGTCTTGAACACCTCCAGGGATGGGGCATCCACAGCTTCTCTTGGAAGCCTGTTCCAGTGCCTCACCACCCTCTGAGTGAAGAATTTCCTCCTAACATCTAATCCAAATCTCCCTTCTTTTAGTTTAAAACCATTCTCCCTTGTTCTAACATTATCTGACTAAGCAAAAAGTTTCTCTCCATCTTTTTATAAGTCCCCTTTAAGTACTGAAAGTCTACAATGAGGTCTTCCCCTAGCCTTCTCTTCTTCAGGCCGAACATCCCTAGCTCTCTCAGCCTTTCTTCGTAAGAGAGGTGCTCCACCCTTTGATCATCCTCTGGACCTGTTCTAACAGCTCCACAACCTTCTTGTGCTGGGGGCCACAGACCTGAATGGAGAACTTCAAGTGGGACCTCACAAACGCAGAGTAGAGAGAGACAATCACATCCCTGGCCACCCCTCTGTTGTTGTAGCCCAGGATGCAGTTGGCCTTCTGGGCTGCAAGCACACACTGCTGGCTCATGTTAGGCTTTTTGTCCACCAGAACTCCCAAGTCCTTCTCTGCAGGGCTGCTCTCAATGACCTCTTTACCAGGTCTGTCCTCATGTCTGGGATTTCCCCGACCCAGATGCAGCACCTTGCACTTGGACTTGTTGAACCTCACTAGGTTCACATACTCCCACTCCTCAAGCTTGTCCAAGTATATATGTGTATATATCTATCTTTAAAATGTGAAAATCTGTTTTGTTGCACTGGTTCAAGCAAGTCATGCAAGTGCAATGTTATATTTGACTTTTTGGCCACTGACAGGATAATCAACTAGATGAAGCATCTTGGTGAGTTATAGCACTGTACTGAGTTTTCTTCTAAAAAGTCAGGAAGATCAAATGATGTCTGGAACTGCTGAGACTGAAGGATTCCATTAGACTCTGCCTTTCCCTCACCTCTTTCTAATAAGATGGAAGCTTTTTAGAAAATATGTGACAAGTGACTACTCATAGCTGAAATAAATCACACACCATCGCACTATTACTCAGAGTACGGAATTATTAATAGTGCAACAATAGCAATAACTTACTGTGATAGTGAAGAAGTATTAGTAGGAGGGACACAGTAGCTAATAGCATTTCCTCTAACAGGGGCTAAGGGACATACCTTCCTTCAGTACCTTATAAATAAGCGGAAGATTAAAAGAGCCTGTGGGACCAGTCAAGCCCACCTCAAAAATAGCCTCACTTTCTAGAATGCTTCTGAGCAGGCACTGTGTATAAAGTGCTCTCCATCTCCCTTATGTGACAGCATTTTAAGAATTCTTTAGTTAATTTAAATTAGAATGAGAGAACACTTAGCTGCAGTAAAAGACTTGAGGGGGGCACAATAATGCTGGGAAAGCTGTGATATGGTTTTCAATTATTACACATTTTTCTCTTTAGGAGAATGCTTTGTGAAAACAGAAACTGAAATTTAGCACATGGACATTTGTATTTCACCAGAGTATGCCATCACTATCTAAAAAATAAAAGGAATTACCCACAAATTTTAAATTTGATAGTTCTTCCAGGCCTGGCTATTTATATGTATAGACATTTTGCTACTGTATTGTATTCCCTATACAATTGGGAATAATACATATTTTATATTATTTTATAAGTAAAATACATCTGTAAAATATTTTTTCATGTATTTGTAGCAAATAGTCGCAAAACATAACTTGGATATCATTAAGAGTGCAGATGTTGAGAAGTGATGAGAAATCAATATCAGTTTCCGAGAATGCTTTAAATGTTTTAACCAAAATATCCAAAGTGTTCTCTGGTATCTATGAATATAGAATTAAAAAAAAAATATAAAAAAATCACAAAAAGCAAATGAAAGAAAATTCCTCATCAATTTACTGTTAATATTACTGTCTTGGCTTTGTACAGCTATAGCTTTTTACAGTGGAGAATATTTTGTTTTTCTAATTGATGGCATAACTAATGGAATTAATAATTAATTAATGAAATTAATGGAAGTGAAAAAAACTAATTTAATAAAAAATAATTTCTTTAATGATTATTGATTGATTCATAAATGACATTTGAAATAAGTATAGTGGTAGAAAAAAATTAGTACCTTATACAGTCACACATATTCCAACACAGTCGTGGGTGTACTGAGTTCACACATGCAAGTATATATGCAAAAGTATATAGGTAATATACATGTTTATAAAGTTCTGTTAATAATGGCATTCAACTTAATAATGACAAGAAAGAATTCAATGCCTAATAAAAAGAACAGCCATGGACATTCCTGCACTACAGTTTCTGCTGTCACATAGTTACTATATCCAGAACACAGAGGTACTTCTGAAACTGCTGTACTGTTCTGTCAATGGCATCATGGGCCCAAACCACTCCAATGAACCCTTTTTGAAGCAAAGAAATCAGTGGCTGCCCTCATTCTCCACTAGTGATATGTCTTAGTGAAGTTAAATAAAAAGATGGCAATAGGCATTTTATCAGTGAACATATTATTTGTGATAACAATGAATTAACACTAGCTGAGAACAGGGAATCTGGCAGATATTAGTCAAACCCTCCAAGACCAGCCTGCTGACATAAGCTTCTCAGCTCCTGAGTCATGGCTGACACTTGATTCCAGAATAATCAAGTCCCAAGACTGAGGGAAAAATAAAACTTTCATTGCAGATTTTCATGTGTGACACACAACAAACAACTGTTCAAACATTCCAATGACCTTTAGAATAAACCTATATGCCAGCCAAAGCCTAGGAAACACAGTTCCTGACAACAAATGAAGCCTACAAATGTTTAAAAACACACCCCTCAATGCTTCTGCAATGCTTTGTGTGTGTATGTGCAAGTATGCCTTCGCACAGGTTCCTACATATTCATGAACAAGACTCTTTTGTTGTGCAAATTCCGCCCTTTGCATTTTGATTACTTCCTTCTGCATTTGTGCAGTACACAGCACATAGAGGATATTTCAAACCTCCTCAGCTGATGGTACTATACTCAAAGCTTTGAAGAAAAGGAGGATTTACTTGTGTTTAGCATTCTTGGTGGCTAGATAGTCTCTGTTAAAAGTGTTGCTTTCTGGATTTCCCTGTGTAAAGTATTTAACAGTCTCCTACTGTCTGTATAGGTAATTAGCTGCCTAGTTTCAGCATGAAATCAGCTCATGAAAATTGGCTTGGTAGGGGTTGCAGCAGTGTTTAAAAGCTAAAATAGAAACCCTGTCTCTTAATGTAAATGTTATATGTATAAAAATGAACACCATTATGAAATTTATTAGCATTTTGTATACATGAGTACCTGAGTTGTGCTGTTGATTTATTTATTTTTTAAATGGATGAAACAACATTTTTATAGCTTTACATTTCAAATCTGAGATGTTTCAGTTGTTCTGTATTTTGAGGTAGAAGATTAAAGGTTAATACAACTCCTTCAGAGTAAAGGATCACGTGCTGGGGCATCCACAGTTATTTAGAATTGCTATATGGGACTAATTTTTGCCCACTATGGAGTTCAATGGTTAAAAAATGTAGTAGTAATAATAATATAGTCCTAATATGATTATGAATGTATGAATTATTTTGTCTGTTTCTTCTCACACATTACATAGCAATAACCTCATTAGTCATATTCAGCATCAGGAATATTAATGCAAAAATGGATGCTTTCAGTAGAGCAATGTGTGAAAAAGGGACAGCTGGAAAATGGTAAGTAAATATCAACTCTTCTGGGCTTATATGTGGATGAAAAGCCATCAGAAAGCAAAATGGTGCGTAATCTCAAAATATTTCAAAACAAGTCCTATTTTGATTATGCCATAAAAGCATGTTAGAAGGCAGAAATCAAATTGTGCACTTCAATTGGAAGGCATAGTTCCTGTTATCTCAGGATCATCAAAAGGAATATAACATGCTGTCCACAAACATACTAGGCTAACCCAATACCATTAGTGATTTCATTAATAACTTTGTAACATTTAGATCATGCCAAAGATACTGTATACATAGTGATCAGCTGAAAAGAAAAATTCATGCTGGGCCTTCTGGCTGGAAAATATAAAAATAGGAGACTTCTATAAATACCACAGAAATGACGAGATTTGTTTTGAGCTGCACATTTTTTATGTTCATTAGACAAATTTCAGGTGACCTTTTCTAACTACATATTTTTCACTCAGTGCAAATTTGTAAAGAAATTTACTGCTTAGACAATAGAGAATCAATGAATTCGTGGTGTTTTCACTCCTGTTGATTTAGCATTTATAAATTTGTTCATTACTGTGCTACAAAACTTCAGCTGTGGACTTTGCTGCCCTGTCCTAGGAGTCAGTGACTTTTCAATCTATTTGCAATAAAGTTACAGCTTAATAAAAATACTTTTATTCTTTGAATAGATTATCTTTCTGAGATGTGATTGTTTTTCTCATCAACAATAGAGCTTTTACAGCAAAGTGGAATGTCACAAGCATTCTTCGTGAAAGTTTTGTAGGTGTGTGTATACATATCATGGCTGAATTTTTAAAACAAGGACTAAAGGAAAGCAGAACACTTTAGAACACACAGTAGAAATGTAGCATAAAAAAGCTAGCATATAATCCTTTCTGTCTGCCTTAGTTGGTTATGTTGTGAAGAATTTTATTTGCACGTGAGTTTTTGTGGACCACACTGTGTCTTACCAACACAAAAGCAGTCTGAGCCTTGGCAGAGAACAAATGCAATGAGCACTTTATAAATAACTTACAACAAATTATTACTATTATTATTATTATTACTATTATTCCAATAAAAGAGCTCTAGATTAGGTGCCATGATCAAAAACAGAATAAGAGTCATGTAGATGAGTTAAACGCACAACTCCTTTTTAAATGGGACTTAAGTAAATTAGATGACTAACACAGAAATTCTTCCAGGTCAGAAACTGGGCAGAAGGAAACTGAGAGCTGGAATGAAGTTGCAATGGAAAAAAAAAAAAAAAAAAGTAGTAATGGAACTACAATTACAACATATTAGAGTGTAACCCTGGTACTTCTGAATGCCATGAACTAATTAAATCTTTTCAGTGGTGAAAATGTCACATCTTAAAACTAGAGCTATGTGATTACTCAAAAAAGAAGGGAAGGATAGAGACAAGATATTCTTGTTTTGTTTGTTTGTCTTGTCTTTTTTTGTTTGTAGTTATATTCAGATTTTAGCAATACATGCCACTTTCGGTAAGAATACAAAAAAGAAGGAAGAGGCAGTGAGAAAAAAACAGAAAACAAAACCACATAAAATTCATGTTATAGCTTTTTAAAAAATATTTAAAAAGTGTCACGGAAAAACAAACAAGCAAACAAAAACCTAACAGTATACAGTAGTGGATACTGAGAGATTTGAGTGAGTGTTTATGTGAAATTATAAGTCTATTTTACTGCAGCTCCATGTGAATGCTCATATGGCTTATAAACCCATAGAATTTACAACTTTCAGTGATATTCTGAACCTATGATTTAGGTTCATCTAATGATTTAGATTCATCTTATCACATGATTTAGACAATTCACCAGCAATCAGGATTTAAATGCTTTCCTTCAGGGAGGTGTAGACCTGAGCTGCTACATACACCAGCATGTGAAGTCCCAGAACTGTCTCAAAAGGCACATACCTAAGGAACTTCTCCTCACATAAGGGAAGAAAAAGAGGATGTTTCCCAAAACCTAAGGGTTAATCGACTAATGCTTTTCACATTCACACAATCACCACAGAACACCGACAGACAAATGAAAGATATCAGTCAGATGTAGTGCCTGAAGCAAACATTGAACTTTCTGCTTCAGATAACCCTAGCATCTGTGTATCTACCACTGAGAAAATGAGTATGTCAGTTGTGGGTCGCATACACAGAAAAGAAAATCTGAGAAAGTCTCATGTAACCACTCTGCCATGCTTGAGCTTTATATTTTTTTAACCAAACAAACAGATTCCAGATCTTTGAAGTGTCATGTGTCATGGAATATCACATTTCATTACTTTTTTTTTTCTTTTTTTTTCTTTTTTTCTCATGACAGAAACACAATCAAAGACAAATAAAGAAGCAAAAGTTTAGTGTGATTTAATGCCACAGTATTCACACTATGTTCTTCAAATGCAGAGCATGAATAAATTTAGAAATATTGAAAATCATTTAAATTTCTACATCTTGTCTATGAAATAGAAGAAATTATATTTCAGGAAAAAGGAGGGTGTAGTGGATTCGTGGCTACTTTTATTCTTCTTGAAACTCCAGGAGCATATTTACCTCTCTGCTCAGTTGGAAATTAAAGGTATTTGACAAAGTTTGGCTTGGCATTTCACAACATATTCCCATATTGCAACTTCTCACTGTACTTAACTTGACTTCAGCTTGACTGTTTTTTTGTTTGTTTGTTTTTGTTTTCAGATATCTCAGATATTAACAGACTTGACTACACAGTTTTCATACATAGCAAATATTGTTTAATGTCCATGGAAGAATTGCAGCAAAGTGGAAAAAAAAAAAAAAAAAGAACATTTCAAAAACAATGAAACATCCATGAATGTTTACTTTACACAGTACCCTACCCCAAGACATGAGAAAAAATTATGAATTCTTAGGAGTCTCCTCTTACGCTCCTACAAAAAGTGCCTCAGCCAGCTTGTTTTGCCAAAAGGAAAGCTTGGATAACTGGTTTTTTTTTTGTTGTTTTTTTTTTTTTCAGTTTCCATAAAGTAAATTTTAAACATTGTTTATGGACTTTAGAATGTTTGGTTTACATCAGAAAAATGAATTCTGAAACTTTGGCACTGAAAACAGTGTCTGTCTTCACATCTAATATGGACCTTGAGATAATTTATCTGTACCTATTTTACTGCTTTACCAGCATGTTTCTTAGACTGCATAAAATTAATTATTCCAATGCATATCTGCATTATCTTCATCTGGACAGTTGAGTAGGCATAAGGCATAAGACAAGTTCCATAAGGAACTTCTTTGCCATTTCAGGGTCAGTCAAGGATTAACACCCATGTGAAGTGGCGATTCCATAAATTCTAAGAGAAACTTGCACAGATTAACTGCATTCTTAGGCACAGTGTCTCCAACACATCCAATAACCAAAATAATAACAATGAATTATCTGAACACGTTACCTGTGTACAACCTTAAGGAAAATTGTTGATAATTCAACAATAAAACCAGCCAAGCCAATCTGAAGCTTGTTAGGTGGAAAGCCTGGCTCTTGGAAAAAGTAAATGCTTGGTCCTTTGGGGCTCTGAATTACTGAATTCCCATTCACTATATCAGATGTACAGCATTAATCAGTACAAAGCCATTGTAGTGCCCAACAGGGATGTGAATTACTATTTTTTGATCAATAGATTAAATGAGTGGGATTGCCCTTAATAAGATACTTCAAATAATGAGAATCTCACCATTCTGCATCAAACCACACAAGCCACATAAGCCACACAAAATTGTTCTTCCCCCACTTTTCAGCAGAACTTGAATAGCGAAGAATGCAAATGACTAAATCAGTTTGCAAGAAATATTTGCTTTCACCAATTTGCTTAATAATGAAAAGTAAGGATAGGTCTAACTTTGTAGCTAGTACAAAGATACATATTCAGAAACTCCAATTCAGTGGAAAACACAACAGAAAATAAAATCTGTGTTCGTTCTACCCATGATTTATGCATACTCTCAATTGTGTACTTATTAGATTTCATTAGATAAATGAATACTTTAATTTTATATATCTGAATTCCTTTTAAATGCAAGACAATATGCTTATTAAAGATAAATTTAATTGCCTGAAAGATTAATTCTGATCCACTTGTTTGTTATAGTACTTTGTTGTGAATATGTCCATTTATTTTAATGTGAGGGATATTTTTGTGTGTGTGTGTGAAAGTAATACCAAAATTGAGGTTGGATAATAAATAAATAATTATGAAAATGAGCTCTTAATGTTCATGCAAATTGAGCACATACATATATACTTTAGCATAACTGCTAAAGCTCAGTAAAAAATAAGAACCTATTTCAAAATATTTCCTTTAAAGAAATTGCCTCTATTTAATATTTAAGCCTTGGGGAAAAATTAAAGCAAAAACACTTTTACTATGTAATATTCTCATAAACCATGGATGAACACTTTGCTTCTGATAAGACAGCATGCATCAGGAATTTACTGTACTATATATACTAGGAGATCAAGGGACAATGATAAATTCATGTCTCAGGAAGATAAGAAAGAAGATGCTGATTGAAAAAATAAAAACCCAAACAAATCAACAGCAGATTTTAAAATGAGCATTAGTCTTTATAGTCTTCAGATGTTATTGAAGATACTGATTTTTTCTCTAGTCCTATTTTTTACCTCCATATTTTTCTGCCAATCAAAATCTAGTCCTTACACAATTCCAAATCAGACAGATTAATCATTCCCAAGCAAGTAAAAGGGACAAATCAGATCAAAGTTAATAAAACATGACAAATAAAGGCCGAACTAGCTCATACTAATAAAATACAGGAAAATAATCCAGTTTCATCATGTTGCATGGTCTGTGGATGTAGAGGATTGTGATATTTAGATACTAGTATGAAATTTAAATACTGTGGGAGACTTGAAAAAGCAGAGAGATAAAGCTCATTTTTCCTGAGTAAATACAGTCACTATATATAGACCAGTACAGAAGGCAACCATCCTGAAAAAGTTAGAATTTCAGGATGGTATAGAATGAAATTTTTCATAATGAAAATACTGTAGAAGAAGCACACCCACATTTTGAACACTGTATTACAAATCAACTTCAAGTGATTAATTTGAATTAGTTTTAGCACTTTAATTTTGAGTTAATGATGATTCTCATTTCCAAAGAGAGTTTCCTTCAGAATCAATTAAGAGAAGACAGATAGATATACTAATCTGTGTAAGCAAACAGTTCAATCATTATCTTTTTATGCAGAAATCACCCCATTCCCCCTTAATAGAACACATGCTTGAAAATACAAATTTAATCAAAGAGTTAGATGAATGGGATATTCAGAAAGAATAAGATAAAGCTAAATCCTAGTTTCCTCTCCCCCCTCGCCCCTTCTTTTTCCCTTCTTCTCGAGTAATATGGTACTGATTGGTAATTTCTGGTGTTGAGCAGGCATGTGCCTTTTAGTTTCCCATGAAGTAGTTTAAGGCCTGAGGGAAGTTATGATTTACCAAATGATTCTTACTAAAACTGTATACTTGCATGAACCCCACAGTTTAATCACTGAAATTAAACTGAAACATGGGTCAGCCATTGCTGATTTTTGGAAAAACATTATTAAATAGAAGAAGGAATTATGTCTTCATGATTGTTAATGTTGAAGTTATCACTGAAAAATAGCAGAGCACTAAGACGCTCTGGTGATCAATTTGGATATACAAAGTTATGAATTAAGTAATAATTCCCATCAATAAGAAGCTGTATAGGAATTTTGCTTGCTACCCAATTAGTCTGTGGAGTGTATTTGATATGTCTTTTTGTTTGTGATCACCAACTGTATTTCCATGAATATTTAATATTTGTTACTACAATGGTATTTCACACACTGAAATTTGTATCAAGTTTTTTAATGAGGCAGTGTGGCTAACAGAAGAATGCAGAAACAATGGCAATTCCATAGATTTCTCCAAAAAATTCAAGTCTCAGCATAAGGAAGACAGACTTCAAAAAGTCTAGAACCACAAAATGAAAGACTAAACATCACCAAGGAGAGAATGTATCAAAAAGAAAAGGCAGTGAACCTAATGACAGGAAATGAAGACATGAAATATACTAAAAAAGACCTGAAAGGGAGACAAAACAGAGCTGCATGGATATTTAAAACTGTTCTGAGAAAAGAAATGGCAATGAGGATTAAAACTGCAGGCAGAAAAATAGAGCTAGCCTTTTTATGGGCTCACAATGTTCTCTGTACTCCTGCTTGCAGTTATATACCAGGGTGGCAATCAGTCATCAGAAACACCCAGAAAAGTAATATCTACTGTGATGGAAGCTATTCCACTGTATGATGAGCCTGTTCTATATTCCAGAATTCACTTTTGTATCAACTGTACTCAGATATATAGCACACTAGTGCAGAAGCATTGTGAGACCCATAAAACCTAAGAATGACAGTTCAATGGCAGTTAAATAAAAATCAGAGGAAGGGGAGGTGACAAGCCATAAAGTTTAAGCTCATTTTAAATATGAGGTATATTAATGTTTATTTCAAACACCGGGCTGAATATATTGAAAAGTGATATTCAACAAATGGAAGTCTATGGAGAAGCCATGTATTCCATCTTTCTTACTTTAAGATGAGAGGCTAATCTAACTTATCAGAGTGCTTCCCAAAAATCATTGTTTACTTCTTGTTGCTGTTTCTCCTTAACTCTTACCTTCCAGACTCAAATGTGAACCATGTTGAGTCACGTCCATATCTCCTCAAAGAGCTCAGAGGCCACATGACCAGCTTGACCTTGGCATTGTGGATGTCCCAGAGATAGATGTTTTCATGTGTGATTTGCATTGTACATTCCCCATAGATATCTAAATTTGGTGTAGGCATAAGATATACATTGAATCGCTCTGGAAGACAAAAGCAGAATAAGGCATAGAAGGTTTAAGCAAGATTTAACATTGCATATATATATATATATTTACAACAATAGTCTTTAGTTACCAAAGGTTCAGATATCAAGGCCAAATTACTAGCCTGTGAACAGTGGTGGGGATTCACTGATGCCCAAGAAGTGTTGCCAATACTCCAAGAGGAGAATTTTCATTTCATTTTCAGTATAAATAATGCAGCAGACTGAAAGATCTTTCACACATGATCTTCAGAGTGCTTTTTAATATATGACTCCAGCAACTGAACTGAAATCTGCATCCTTACAGTAAGGTCCATGACTTTGCAAATAAAAATTGCAATGGCTTGAATTCTGACAGAGAGTCCTCTCTCAAAGAATAGAACTATAAGTATCTTGGCAAAACAGGTATATACAATCATTGCCCCTTAGAACTGAATTTGAAAACCCAGGTTTACCTATTGAAGCCTGTTAATAATTACTCTTTTGCATTCAATTTCTAATTATTTTCCAATTCAGTAAAATTCTTAACACTTTTAATAATCGATTTATTGAAAAATCTCATTTAACACTACATAATATTATGGTCTCAACATCAATTGCTATCAGCTACACTTCTACTTCATAGTGCTGTCATTGTAATACGAGTTCAAGGGCATTAACAATTTTCTGAAGTGCCTATATTGCGAGTGAATTAATAAGCAAAACAAAAACTAACTTAGAAGAAAAAATAAATAAATACACATACCATAATAATAGCAAAAAGGTTTTAAAGCAAAATGTAATTTGTTTTGAAGAATAACTAATGTTACTTCTACAAAGAAAGGAAAACAAAGTTCAGGTTGTATATTTGGAAGTGCAAGAGTATTTCATCTCTAAAGGCACTGAAACATTTCATTTTTGAAACAGGTTAGTAATGCAAAGTGTCAATACTGTTATATTGAAGGGTGTTGGCAAAAAAAAAAGGTAAGAAAAATTAGAAGCATGAACATGATGAATGCTCATTCTGTGAACAGGACTAGAAAACTGTACTTTGAAGGGATGCCTGTCAGAAAGTTCACTCCTAGTACTTAACAATGAATGATAATTTGGCATGGAATATTTTGAACACACTATTTGCACTGTATTTTCTCATAGTGTTCTTTTAAAAAGGAAGGAATTTAAAGTAATCAGAGGTATAAAATGAGAGAAATAATCATAACAATCAAAATAAGATGCAGCTTCCAGTTGTGTTTGATGGTCAATAACTCCAACATTATGACTCCATTTTAAATAGTTTGTTACATGTACTTTTCTGACAAATCGGTGAAAATATGGCAAATAAGTGAGTTAATACAAAATATGCCAGAATTGTGTATGAGAGTGTGAGTGTCAATAAAGTAACAAAAGTTTGGCTGAAGAATTAATGGAACAGCTGGATAAGCAGTAAGATTTGCTGTCCTGCATAGCTGTATGAAAACTTGTCATTTACAATGTTATTCTGTTTTAGTCAATTTCATTTTGTCCCATTAATGACTCCTCAGCTGATTCACTCTGTCTCATAGCCATTCAACCTCTACTCCCAGGCTCCAGTTCTCATTAATCAAGCTAATGGTCTTATCCCTAAAACTTGTATTTTAGGACTAAGGTAACAAGTGCAAAACTCCTGATGTTTTGTAAAAGTCTTCCAATATACAGCATAAATATATAAGCACATGCTGTTGAAATTGCTGAAAAGAACTTCCCCTAACTCTCAAGAGTTATGTGTTAGGCACAGGTCAAATCTAATGTCTACTGAAATAAACGGAAATCTCACGCATGGAGGTACAGGTCAATGACTGCATCAGAAAAGCAATTGTGGAGAAGATACCATAATTTACAATGGAATTGTGTATATTTGCCCTTTTTCGGTATGCTGCTGTGATGAGTCATACAAAACTGCCTAGGAGGTATGCAGATGTGATTTTATCATATACTAGATTCCAATTTTACACTACCGTGCTGTTGCTTCCAATTACTTACCTCCAGTATTTGAAAGAAAGATTCAGCATATCAGCTGTTTCTCTAGGCCTCCCCATTATACAGAAGTTACACAGTGTGCATGGGGGGGAAGGCACTACTATATGAGAGGTGAAATCCTACCCTTAACTCTTCACTGACATAGTACTTGGACAGCAGAGAAAATGGAAAGGTGCAATTATTTTCCAAAGCAGACATTAAATTATTGTGTTGAAGACACAAGGCTATTTCAAGCTGTTTTAGAAGCCATCAGAACACACTCAAAATGCTCAACTTCTCTAAAGCATTTGAGGACATTATTACATGAGGGATTTTGAGGACATACAGTATCTTTGAAAGGTCAAGAGATATTTGTTTGTTTACTTTGTAGTGGAGGTTGGTATCTAAGGTGAGGTGTCATGAATTAAAGAAATTCTGCCTGATGGAAGTGACCATGAGCTGCAGCACAAAATGTGGAACTATTAGAACTTATTCAAACTGGCAAGAAAAGAAAGTGTACAAATGTGCTTTTGAAGCTAAAATTTACTAACACTTTAAAATAGCAGGAAATTGAGGACATGAAAAAGTGTGAATACTACTAAATGTTTTCAAGAATTAAAATGTAGGGTCTAATTTGTCCATTTGATCAAGTTTCTAGATAATGTTAATACAATCATTCAGTTTTTAGAGGGAAGTTTTGCCCTTAAACTCATACTGGCAAGAATAAGCATTCATAGTCTAGATTTGGGATGTCTGGAATCAGTTCCACTTGAATTCAGTTTCCAGATTTTCTGCATCACATTGAATGAGATATTTAGTTTGTCTGTGGATCAGTCATCATCTGTGTATCAGTGGGGTGAGATAATCATTGTCCACTGGGCGGTCAGATTAAATACATAGAAGTTAATGAGGTCCTCAGCAAATAGGGAATTGGAAGAAACCAATCAAGAAGATGCTATCCTGTTGCATAAGTCAAGACTGAGACTGAGCAGGTGCAGTTCCTCACCATTTTAGTATTACAATCTTGCTCTCTCCTCTAAAACTGGTAAGAGCAAAGTTCAGGAAGTGCAGGACTCCAGCTGAGGTAATATATTGCCACACTGTTTTCAGTGTAGCTGCTCTTTCCCATCTCCTTGAATAAGCACAGCAATGCTTCGTCATATACTTTGTCTACATAAAGGTGTTTAGCATTTGGGCTTTGGCAAGTACATGACCTTTAATAATGGTTTCCAGAGAACAGAAGAGGCTTTGTTAAAATGGGCGTATTGACTCAGATGGAGACTTGGTGGCACCTATGAAATGCTCTCAGTCTTTCAGTTTGAAGTGCAGCTGTACTAGGGAACAAAAAATGACTGGGAGGCCTAATAATCCTGGTTCTAATCATTTTATCACTGGATGCCTTTGCCTAAATCATCCCAGATGAAGAGTTGAACAGACAACATTCCAATCCTGTAATCCAGAGGCTTCATTTCATTTCAGCTTTAATGTGAGGGAAAAAGTGCTTTCAAAAGGAGGCAGTCAGGTTGGCCAGATCCATATAAGAAGAGGCTTTGAAAGCAAACATTCACATTCTGTCTGGAAGAAACTCTTTCTTCATCTAGGAATCTTATGAAGCTATTATTTTCAGGTGGAAAGAGAGCTCCAAGTCTTGGTCACAGCACTTTTTGTTCATATATATGTCAGGTCTGTTAAAACAATTTCTCTTGGTTTAAAAAGTGAGGAACCATGGTTTTAGAATTAAAAAATTATGGCTTTGATTCTGTTAATAATGTGCAGAAATGCTTATTAGCATTTCAATGGAAATTAAAAAAAAGTTATCATTAATTAATTATCTTTAATTATTTCACTGATAGTGAGGTAGAGAAGAATCTGAAAACTGACTGTCTTACCCAGCCATTAAAACTGTAAATGTCTTTATTTTCTGGAGAAAAAAAAAAAAATCAAATAATATAAAGTTGCCTTTATTTGGGTTATCTTAAAAAAAAATACACACACAAAAAAACAAAACAAAAAAAAAAAACATACACACAACAACCCTGTAACAGTTGATTAAAGATAACAGAAAATGAATAAAAAGCATGTACAATGTTTTCATGTAGAAAATCACAAAAAGGACTTGTGCAGACCCTAGAAAATGCCTTAAAACAGGTCAGCTATATGAACTTCATTACGAAATCCCTATGATTTGGCTGTAGTTTGTAATCTCAAGATGTAGCATAAAGAAATAACTTGTAATCCTCTTCTGAGGATTTAATTATATAAGGAGCTACATTCTTTTCTAACAAATTAATGAGTTAGTGGCAATTAAAAAACAGAAAGCAGGACTGCAGTATGGTGCAATCTTTTTAAATAAAAAAGGAAGACAGAACAGTTATGAGAAAGAGAACTTTACAAAGGAAGTAATTTTCTGAGATATCAATTGAAATATTAGGCAGGGAGTGAAAGAAATAAAAATTAATTATCTTTCAAATATTTATAAAACATTTCCAAAACAAAACAAAACAAACCAGGTAAAGCAACACATAATAGAAATGCAAATACATTGAGATTTGGAAATCAGGTCACCAGTTTTTCCAAATGAAGACAGCACTCTACATTCATGTTTTCCCTATCAGCAGCTTGAGAAATCTGAGGGATATCTTGAGAAACCTAAGGGATATGAGGTGTGTATATATTTATATACGCTCACTTATATATACTCACAGGATAGAAGACCACTTGTCATCATTGTTATAAACTGCAACTGAGTCCAGACTTTCTTTCCAGAAGTTATTACTGTGTATTGTTATTTGTCCTATCATTGTATATATAGCTCCACTGCCATTATACTAATTTGGTTATCTAAATGTGATGTAGTCTTTACTGGCTTTGATTTAATACTGAATTCTCTTTCCTTAAAAAAATTATCTAAATGGACACTCACAAATAGTAAGAAACTGTGTCTGCTGTGAAAATAAATTTAAACAGGAACAGGGTTGCTTTTATAGGGCTGACAAATGCTACCAAATCACATGCACTTGCAGAAGAGAGAAAGTAAAATGGTTGGAGAGAAAGGAAGCTTAATTTCAGTTTCAATAGAAACTGCATATCACTGTAAACTATGCAGACATTAGTTGTGAGCCTTAGATATAAAAAATAAAACCACCTAAGGGTCATTTTCCACAGTGGAGTTTACAACTTTAATGCTTGTGGTAGTACTTGAAAGCAATAACAGAGATGAAACTCAGTGAGAAGCTTTCTATTACTGATGTGCTTTGCACAGGAATCACTTAGAATTCTTCTCTATTCTTCTCACAGTAGCCAGAGGTCTCTGCTATAAGCAGTGAAGATCTATAGTTTGGCTTTTGTAGCTACAATCACCACAGAACTGCTTGGTGCTAGAGGGTCAAGCAACAGTGCAAAAGAGAACTTGCTAACACCTACTAAACAGCTCAGAATGAAAAAAGGAATTAATCTGTTTCAGATTGGTGTGCTATCATGCATTTTATCCTCGTGACAGAAATACATGTATAATGTACAGCCTTTTAACCATGACATTTGCCCACTAAACACCAATTCTGCCAGTCTTTAAAATAAATAAACTGTTTTGCAAATCGTATTGTTGCATTTATCACACACACACACACAAAAAATAAAATAAAAGTCTCAGGAGAGATACAAGAGTGAGAGTGGGAGGATAAACAAACTCAGATGTAAGAAAAATGAATGTTAGACAAATCACACACACAAAAAAGCTTATTTTTCCTGCCATGTATTTTCATATGTCAATGAGTCTTTGGGTATAAAAATTATCAGTAGCATGTAACACAGATTTTTTATGGCCCCAGGGCATATGTAATAACAATTGAGAGATTTATTACTAACCCTCCAAACTAAATATGCTGGTTGGTGTGTGTGTGTGTTTGTCATATCAAATGACTAAAACAGAGACTACACAACAGAAAACCTTCCCTCTTTTGTCAAGGGATAGTAGGCTTACTTGATCCCTCTACTGAATACTCTTAGATGCACATGCCATATATCACATAAATGTCCTCTAAGGACAGGAATGTGTAAGGACTTGGAGAGATGAAGAACATAGAGTATTAAAAATATTATTGCCAGGACAAAGTGAAATATCTTATGAAAGAAAACTCATTAGGCTAGTTCTTTTCTGATCAGAGAAGTATCTATCAAACTGTAAACATTTCACAAACTCTTAAGGGAAAGTAACCATTTGAAAAAGATAGCGGGATGGATGGGGTTAACACCTGCTCTGAAGGGATTAGTGGTTTTAACATCCTGTCATGTCTAACATCCTGTCATATCATTTAGATATAAACAGCATAACACTATTATTCAATTGCTTTTAGCCCTTAAAACGTCAACAACAACAACGACAAAAATCTAAAACTGTAAACCCACTAATACTGTAGTTTCTATGAGAATACAATCTATGGTCTTGCTCAGGTACTAAGAGAAATCTTTTGTTCAGTCGGTGACCTGAAGGAAAGCCTTTGTATGGCTACAGAACATGTGTGAAATAAGGTGCTAAGACTTCTTGATTCTACTCCAGATTGTACAAACTATATGTTTGCATCTCTTTTTCAAGTAAATTACTACATAGACTAACTCAAGAGTCAATCTCAAAATGAGTTTAACTTATACTTGCTATGTGTTTTGAAATAATGACATTCAAAGATAAATTATCGGTGTACAGTTATTATTTAATGTGAAAATAACAAAATTACCTTGGCAGTGATACAGCTTCCATTTTAAACATGAGCAAGAATTCAGATGTATTATAAATATACTCACTTTTCATGAGTTTTAAATTCAAAATGTAACTTGGACAGACCTTTCAGTTTCAGGTCAAAAAGAACCTCAGTAGTCTTTTAAGAATTTTTTAGATGTGTTTTGAACTAAAATTTTTGATAGTATGCCTTTATGAGCATGCAAATTTACTCTAAAAGCGAGAATGGATAAGTACTTGGACAGATGAAGAACATAATGTATTAAAAATATTATTATTAGGACAAAGTAAATTATATGATGAATATATATGAATAAACATGAGGAATATTGGCAAGATAATACATTTTAAATTTTAATTTTTTATTAGAGCTCCCAAATGATTCCACCCTCTGATCAGCCATACTTTGTTAAGAGGGTGGTGATCCTTTAGGATAGCCAGCTGGGATACGTTGAGTGGTTTCTAATCCTTATCACTTTCCTACGACATAAGTAGGAAATATACGTTAAGTATACTTCTATACTTGTACTATAGTTTGAGACGAGTGGTAAATTAAACCAAGTCACAAATTAAATCCTGCCTCTGATAAAAAGGAAACGACTTCACAAACATTTGAACTTTCTTTAAATCACACACAAAAAATACCTGATCTTTGAATCAAATTTCTTGAAGATTTCTGTACATTTTATGCTATTAGGTTCAGAGATGTCCAGAATCTCATAAGAAATGAATACAATATAATTGATATAGTGCTATTCATTCTATAATTTAATTATGTCATTTTTTATAATGATATTTTGCTTGTTTTGTTATGACCATTGAGGCAGCTCATTTTATTGTTTTGTTAAAAGCTATTGGATTTTATAAAAGCATCAAGACAGTAATAATCATTGAGTGATGTAATTTAGGGAGGAATAAATGAGCACATTTTTTGTTTGCCCTCATGTTCATTAATAGGAATTAAATGACAGGAAAATCACAGATTTTGTTTTGTTATAGCATATTCCATCCACTAGCATCCTTCCTGTGCATGTGTCTAAATTTTGGTTCAAAAGACTTACAAAGCTTGGGCTTAGTACTAGCACCTGCCATTGTCCTTTCCACCTGTGTTTGACAACATTTAGATTTTGATTTTTTGTTATTCTAGGCAGATATGAGTTTAAAGCAAATATATTTTGTAGTCCAAAGTGCTGTTGAAATGTTTATCACTGCCTTTTAAAGGCTGTGGAACAACAGCTACTGCTTTCTTCCACTGCTTCCTCAACCAGAAAGGTTTTTATCATCCTTTCCCATGAGAGGAAAATGTGAACACAATGAACACATGAAGTTTATGCTATTTGGTGTAGAATTTAATATTTATTTGTAGAAAAAAATATGATTAAGCCTTGAAATCACATCCAACAGTTTAGTTTATACATCCAACAGTTTAGGTAATAGCAAAAAAAACCCCACAGACACAAATACCAGCAAAGATAACATGGGACATCAGCCAAGAACTGATATAGGAGCACTTACAAAGTTACTTACCATTTTGTTCTCTCTGAACTCCAGCAGCAAGCAAATCTGGTTCCCCAAGACTTATATCATTGAGCCTGGTTCCTAGACACTCCATGCAAAGATGTTTGCACCATTCCTCTGCCTCTAATTCTGAAAAAAAACAATAAAAATAAATAAATATTAATGTTAACATTTTACTAAAAACAAACAAACAAACAAACAAAAACAGTAACTTCTTAAAAACTAGCTTAAGTTAGTAACAAAAAAATTCCACTTCTATCTCTTAGTCTTGATTTATGAACTTAAAAAAGGGGTTTTACACTATGAGTACTGCAATTCCCATTTTCAGACTTAGGGATAGGAGGTGGAGTTAACAGAAAAGAGAAAATACTTGTTTTCAAAACAATATCTTTCCAGAAGGCCTGCATGAAAGAAAAATGCAATTTAGAAAAAACATCAAACATAATATCTGAAATAGTCTTTAGCTCTTTAGCTGAACTATTTAAAGAGCTTTAGCTCTTCAGCTGAACTATTGAAAAACATTCTTCTTCTAAAGGTTCATATTTTTCTAGGGGTAAAGGAAACAACAGCAATAAAAAGTTCTTTAAATGCAAAATTTATTCCTTTGCTGTACTGAACACCTACGCCACTCAAGTCAGACTGAATAAGGAATTCATTCAGTTCTGCTCACCTCTTTTTGGTCTAAGAGCAATTTAGGCATTAGTTGGAATTTTTGTATGAAAATTCAAACCCTCCTCATCCTTTTTGAGTCATCCATTGCATCCCATTGATCTTTATCTGAGAGCTCCGTATCTGCCAGTTTATCAAGATATGAACACTGTCTGAGACAGCACAATAGCTGCTCTCCACACCCACTTGCATTTCATCCACTTTCCAAATTTAACATCACAAAATGTCTGGTATTGGTCAAACAAATATCTCAAACGGGTGTTCCAATAGTGTGAAACCACAACTAATAAAAATCATGCAGCTAGGCGGGTTGCCTTTTATTACAGAGTAAGTGTCACCTAAGGGAAACTTTCTGGAGAGCAGGCTGGGCACCAGGCCCAAAATGAAAATCCGTTGTCATAGTCTATATCTGATCATCCTTAGGACTGGCTGACTCCAGTTATCTAGAAATGTCTCTATTAAACTGCCACTTTTTTTTTTTTCCAATTCCTATTTTTGTGAAGATCTGGAAAATACTTTGGTACTTTGGTGACAATCTCTCCAATGCAGTGCTGAAATTCAGAAAGACAAAAAAAAAAAAAAAAAAAAAGGCATCTAGTTATGATGACTCACTGTAATTAGTAAAAAATTATATCCAAGAAAAATCTTTCCATGCCTAATTGGTACAGTCCTTGAATCCTTGCACAGATCTCAAGTGACAGAAACATTTGCTGGACAAGAAAGGGAGAAAGGCCTTTTTCTTCCAGGTTCCCACAATATATTTGGAAACATGGATTTATTCAGGGCCCTGAATAATCCAGCCATAGATTGTTCCTGAGTTAATCTGTCTATTAGCTGACAGAGTTCCCAGACAGAAAGATCAAATGAATGAGACTAACATGACTGTTGCTGCAGGGATATAATTTTATTTATTTATTTATTTATTTATTTATTTCTTGAGTGCTGCAAGCCAAGAGGCTTTCTTTAACCCTTACTGATTTTTTGCAGTCTTTGTCTCAAGACACGTATTTCCAAAGTTGTTCTTCTCATGACATCCTCAGCTTCTGGTAGTAAGAGAATTTTGTCAGTAATCTCCAGATGACATTTAACTTTGTGTGTAAGAAGAAAATACTGAGGTAATAGCATACTATTTCTTAACACTTTTTTTCTACAGATACAGCCTGCTTGATGGAAGTATGGAGAAAGAAGCTATATCACTAGAGAATAAAAATAAAAATAAAAATAAAAATAAAAATAAAAATAAAAATAAAACAGGGGGTTAATAGTAATAAGATGATTTCATTTAAAATCCTACCTCCCAAATTCATTTTTTGCTCACGCATGAAGAAAATAAATTTCTCTCCAGCTTTCCTGCCTTCCTCTCTTTCCACCTTTGCCTTTTCCTTGGATATTTGTGAGGTCTGATGAAGCAGACTTATGTCTATAGAGGAGAGGACTTCACAAGACATGTTGTAATACGCTGCCAGCATGGAGACGGGGGCACGGGGGCAGTGCACTTACATACAGGTAAACCAAGCCCTCAAAGGAGGGTTACTGTTGACTTGCCCAACAGCTACTCCAACTCTGGGGAATCAGTGTGGAAAGGCTTGTAGCATACAAGTGAGAGAGCAAATCTAGTCTGGTGCTCTCATGTTTCCTTTCCTTCCCTCTCACATTTTCCTTTTTGACTAAATTGTACTACAGAATATTGTAAATGCTGACAGGATGTCTAGGTTTATACAGAGCCTGCATTTTTTTTTTTTCCTGGAGGATGATCAGGATACAAAATTTTACTTAAATCCATATTTTATTATTTTATTTCATTTGCCTGCACCCAGACCAAAAGGGTACATTCCTGAACTGAGATGATGGTAAAAATACAAAACTAATCTTTCTAATTTGCAAACATCTAAGGAGAAAGGAAAATGTACTGACATTTCCCTAAGTCTAGGTTAACATCTATATATATTCAAAATACTACTCTCATGTAAAAGCAACAAATTCTATTTATATATTATCACACCACATTTCCAGCAGACTTTTGGGGAAACAAGCAAACAAACCAACCAACAAACAAAAAAAGCTCTAGGAAGCTGCTCCTTGTGAGTGTTTTCATCTCTCTAGTCCACTTGCTCACTTGCTTCTTCCTATTATAGCAACATCTAGAACTTGGAATTTTGGATTCAGAAACAGCCTTTCCGAGTGTTTGACTCTAGCAGTTTAATTTAAGCTGCTGCTTCTTCCTTGCAAGATGTTTGTGATCAGACCCAGATTAGACCATTTTCCACCTACCACACAGAAGAAACTCTCTTAATGTGAGTGCTAAAAGATTATGGCTGCATTTTGCAAAGTAGACTGTAATGCATGCACTGTATTGTTGTATAACTCAAAATTTGTGTCTTAACAACTATCTATGCAATACAACAAAGAATACAGTTTCAATGCAAGTGTGAAATATCTTCCCAAAAAACTGTGAGGATTTGTGTATGCTGTCAGAAGCATCAACATTATCTCCAAATGTGTTTGGAAGATCAAGGGTAGGAGGGTACTGTGTGAGTTACTTTTACCTAATGCATCCTGATAGCTATTGCTTACTTGCAAGGGATTGCCTTAGACCTTTTCCTTGTCTCACGTACGAAATCTTCTTTAGAAGTAGGTGAATGACCTTTCAAAGTTAAAGCCATATTTCTCCTTTCATCATGTGTATCTATAAAGCAATTTACCCGTGGCAAGTCTAGAATGCTTTGTCTTTCCGGGTAAAAAATTAAATATTACTTATGAATTTTAAAATGTATTTATTATAATTTATAATACATAAATGGACCAGTCACAATATCAAGCTTTAAGAATGATAGTTACCACATTGCGAAAGAGAGATATCACTATTACTAGTTTGTTTTGATTACATGTAAATTTTGAAACATGAAACACTACAGTAGAATAAGGTCATAAAATACTGCCAGCAAAATTCTTCTTTTTAATGCATGTAGATTAAATTTATTGGTGGTAAATGCTGACTTTTTACTGGTAACTGGTACTTATCGCTAAAAAAAAATTAGTTTCCTTTTAAGATAACTGAATTCTTGGACTGAATGATAAATTGCAAACAAAAAACAAACAAACAAACAAACAAAAAAACATTAACAGCTATAAATAAAATCAAAATTCTTGCATTTGCATCTTTCCCATAATTCATTTATAAGATGCTGCTATAGAAATGTCATGAGGTGATATAAAAGCTCTTCTGGTATTTTAAGTTTAAAACAGTTCATGCTACACAACATATGCTCTGGGAAGGAAGTGATGGGGTAGATTTATATATATAAATTCACTATACCTACAGTTTATACTTTGCCTATATTTGCTAGAGTTGTGAATGTTTTCAGAATCTTAACTTAGGAAACCTTTTGTATATGGACTAAACCCCATGCCTGAGTTCCGATAATGTCAGATTTTTCTCGTTTATCTCTGAAGTTCACATTCCACACTGTCACCACACACCACTATGAGCTGCCAGAATGGTTGAAGAGGTAAAGCCCCAAAGAGGTGCTCACTCTATTGCTCAGTTCAGTTTTCATCTCTCTGAGAAATGCCATCTCCTGCTCTGTAAGGCTGTGCCCTCTTTTCCAGGAAACCCCCTCCTGTCACTATCAACAGCACATATTCCATTGGTAAAAAAGGGCTCTATTTCTATGTAATTCACAAAGCTTAAAAACAAAGATGAGGAATTTTGTTGCTTTGCCTTCTCATGCAGCCCACTTAAAGTGGTTTCACCATGGATTTAAATTGAAAATAACATGTATGCAACATTAGAGGGAGATAACAGAAACTGTCCTGATGCAAATTCAGAAATCTCATGTACTTTTTGAGCTTTCCATAACATTAAGCTGTGCAAACCTAAAATGTTAGCTTTTCCTGAAACATATATCTTCTAAAAATATAAATTTAATAACATCCCTACATTTCTCTGTACATTTCTAGCAGTATAAATTTTGCTTAAGGGAGTATTGAATGATGCAATGATCAATTTAAATGAAAAATTACGGTATATGAGCAAATATTATTCCACAACTTCAACCATTGGTATAATTTTAATGATTTTAATGCTTTTTTATTATTATTATATTTTTTTTAAGCAAACATAAACTAAGTGATATGCCAAAAAAAAAAAAAAAAAGAAAGCTTATAGTTTCCTTTCATTGGCAACATTAAACATGGCATGAGGGTAGCACAGCTAATTACAACAATTAGCAAAATACATTTATTAGTTATTATAAAATCAAAACTGATATTTCTACCAACAATCATTCCCACTTACCTAAAGATGCTGGAAGAGGCATCACAAATAGGATTCTGCTAAGTTTAGTCTCTGCGGGTATCTATGCTTGTAAATGGCTAGCTGTGTGTCCCTATAGTTACCTAGGTATATGAAAACTGACATTTTCCTGACAATTCCCCCTTCATTTCTGAAAGTCTGATCAAAACGGTCAGCTCAATTAACCAGTACCCAGGCAATACACCATCTATTATCCTGTCTTTAACATAAACATTAAATGTTATGTGACTGCTTTTGAAGACAGTAATGACATTTAAAAAGATTTATCATATTGTTGTTACCATCCACTAAACTATTCCTTAAAGCACACTCTATTTGCATATAATATCTACACTTTTACCTACATTGCTTATTATAAAGGTTGCTGGATATATGACGCAGGGGATATTATCTCCCCAAAAGAGTCAGGACCAGACTTAATCTTCTGAGAACAGTTTGTCCAGTGAAGGATTATTTACACAGTATCATATTCAAATGTAGCAATATGAAATTAACATACAACATATGCAGTGTATGTATTAAAAGCATTAATCGGATGCTTTTGAAGGAATAGCAACTGCTAATTACAAAGCTAGCTAATATGCCAACCAATTTAGAATGGCTCTGGGACTGCAAGGGTCCATGCACAATGATAGCTAATGAAACACTCCAACTGAAAGAACATCAAACTCTGAGCTCAAATCTGAGCATCAAATTCTGAGCTCAAACTCGGAAATGCCACACACAGTTGAATAGTAGTCTGTAACCAAAGTTACAACATTAGGAACTAAAGTTTCTCATCTGAAATACTACTTGAGAATGTAGTCTTCAAACAGAACTAGAACCTTCTGCTGACTTGTTAAAAATGGAGAAGGTGTGGGGAAATGAAGAGATATAGTTAATCTACAAAACAGTGATTTCCTCTGATCAATACCAGTGCTAATGTAGCTTTCTTTTTTTTTTTCCCTTTTCCTTTCCCTTTCCCTTTCCCAAATGGCTATTTTGAAAAAAAAAAAAAAAAAAAAAAAAAAGTGACCATCACTCAGTGATTAGTCCTACAGAAATGAATTAGAGCATTCTGGGAAGTGAATTAGTGTTTTAATTAGTCTTTAAGGTTAGATTTCTAGGTACGCTTATGGACCATGTATGGTACTTTACACTGGGGACTAGTTCTTCTTATTATACCACAACTATTTATCAAGCATTAGTATGTCCAACAGACCAACAGTGAGCTGATAGAGCATCATTACTCAAAAATATCCCTAACAACCTTTCACTCTCAATGTAAACTTCCTTTCAAATGCAAAGTAAGAATCATAAAAACCTGCCTGAACATAGAGGAAAGATTTGCATTGTGACTGAAACTAACAGACCAGTTACAAGGATCTGGTGTGGGAATTAGACATTTCCCCAGGACTGTCAATTCATACCTGTTTCAACAGTTATTAACATCAAATGACAATGGCATGAAAGTAAAATAACCTCAGGCAGCTTGTCTGTATTGGGAATGTCAAAAACACCATCAGTCAACTGTCCAAAAAGGGTCTGTCACCAGCAACATAACATGCAGAAGATGCTATCACATCAACTTATGCAGCTACTCCATGACTGGCAGTCAGCAATGACATTTGTCTGGTTTAAAAGTTCATACTATTTCAGATCTAGTTTAGTCCTACAATACTTTTATTTCTCTTGGGAGTAGAGACTCTTCTTAAATGTGCAGAAAAGCTGAAGTATTCTTCTCTCCTATTGTCAAATGTTTAAGTTACAGCCTGGTAAGAGAATCTAGACCTAAAGAAACTATTGCAAGTTCTAAGGTTCATTTCACTTTTTTTTTTTTTTTACTTTTTTTTTTTTTTCATATCTTCTTATCTTTGAAGTAGTGACAATTCGTACTGTTTGAAAAGAAGAATTAATGTAAACGATTCCAGCAGTATAATCTTTGCATACAAGATCAAGGTGGTAATGACTAGTTTCAAAATGGGGGAGGAAAAACATGCACCATTGTCATTACATGCTTCATTGCTTTTATGCCTTTGACCACAGGACTTTTCACTCGAGCCATCTGAATATCTGCTACTTTATTAACTCAGTACATAGAGACAGCTACTAGTAGACTAGAAAGTCTTAGGAATCTCTGTTTCTTTCTTTGACTGAACATATCTGAATGAAGTCTTACAGATTCAAATGTTCACATTTATTAAATATTGTCCTATTTAATAGGACAAGTCAGTGTCAGCGCTGCACCCTTCTGATGTTGCAGAGACTGTAAGAAACCTCTCCTGCATGGTTCTATATGATTCTTTTAAAATAAAAACAAGACCAATGAAAAAATCCTTTTTTTTTTTTTTTTAAATATTTTTTCTTTCTTTCTGTGCTTCCGTTACCCAAGAACACAATGTTTGGCCCTAAACCCTAAAATGAGTAACATGAAGAAGTGATTCCTTGCTATTATTAGAGTTGACAACCAAGATTTTATGACACTGTAACTGCAAAGAAACTGATTCAAAGCAATTGTGGACAACTTCTGACTGAAATTACCTAGAATATCATAACACAGTCTCATGTGTTCTACTTGATTTTCAATTGCATAAAATTTTACTCTCAGACAGAACTAATTATTAGCTAGAGAGGACTCTGTGTTTTTACTGATTCATTCTCAGTGGAATTTAATGGGGTACTACTGCAAAAAGAAAAGGAAAAAAACACCTTAAAGCTGCAAATTTAATATCTAAGGAAATATGAGAAAAGTGTTTTTGTTTTTGTTTTTGTTTTTCTCTCTCTTTTTTATTTTTTTTTAAATATATATACAGAACTTAAATCCAAAGGAGCTTCTCATTTATTACCAGTTCTTCACTTTGTTTACTGTTATTTTACTCTTTTCCTGAATCTTTTATTGTTACTATGAAATGGATCTTTACATTCCATATACCTAAATATAATTTCAATTTAAAAAATGTCTTATGAAAATAGGAACAATGAAAACATTCACACTTTCAAATTAGGCAATGCCTCCTGCAAATATTAGGTGTTTGAAATAAAACTGTATCTAAGTTATATCATTTTAGATTTCGTTGTCTGTTTGCTTGTTTGCTTTTTGACATAGACTGCTGATGTCGTTACCAACATAATCTTAAGTAAGAGACATATGGCTGCCTGAGGGGAAGCAGTCTGACTAAAACTTAAACTCAGAATATCATCTTTCAAGAACTTAATAGGCCCTCCCCTCTCCTCTCATTCCCTTCCTTTCTTCTTTTTATTTCAGTAGAAGGCATCTAAGATTCAGGACAACAAAAATAACAGCAAATAGGCCCATATTCAATTGTGTCATTTTTCTCCAAGAAAATCAGGGTAAGTCTTGATGAATTTAACATTAGAAAACACACGCCATGATTAAATAATATGAAACTTCAAGAACTCTGTGCTGAATCATGGCTTAAGGCCATGTTAACTGGAGACTCGCTGTTGAAAGATTGTTTTATTTCAAATCTTTCCTCCTTATTTCAGGACAAACAACTCATCATAAAAGTATAAAGGACATTTAAATTTATTAGTTTGAACAATATAAAGTGAGAGCTGCATAGAAAGTTTAGGGTTTAGGTTTGTAAATTGGGAATGCTGGTTACAGTGAAAAACATTATCTGAAGATGAAGCTCTAATTTATGAATGCTGCTGATCTCTTGCCCACTTACAGCTTAGTTGTAAATTGATTTATAAGCACACACAGGGCAGGGGATAGATTCCCTTTCTCTCCTTTAAGGAATAGCCAGATGGACAACATTCAAACGGTAGCAAAGACTGGTCTTCTGTGTTTCTTGCTTGGAACCCCAGCAAAAATCCTCTTTGGGATCTCTCATGGTCAGAACTAAGTTCAAATCCAGGTTCTTCTCCTTGGCTGATTATTTTACAACGGAGAGGACAAGCTGGACAACAAATTATAATGAGAAAGGCATTATTAAGAATAGGGATGAGAAAATTGAACACTGTCATTTAAAATTCTTTTCCTTACTTTCTGCATTTTAAATGATTATTTAAAATAATTTATTCTTTTAAATGAAACTGACTTGAATATTACTCTTCCTTCTGCTTGGAAACCGTGCCCTACTTATGGATCTTCTGTTTTTAAAAAAATTTCCCCCTAAAAATAATAAAATAACAACTTGATGTTGTGATATGCGAGTGTAATTGAGGATTTATTGACTTAGTTATAGACCAATTAATCTGTCATCATTTTTCTTTTCTTTTGTTTTTCTGGATGCCAGTGTTACAATATGAGCACAGCAGCAGCTAGATCATGAAAAGTAACTAAACAGTATAATTCTCTTCTTTCTGAGTCAGAAAAGGACAGGTAGACACTTATTATTCTTCACATTTTCATAATAAATCCCAAAATATGCACAGAATTCTTATGGCTGAAACATAAAGGCGATGATTTAATTTTTACTTTCAGAAAAGGATAATTAACCATGAATGTAACAGGAAGGTAATTACACCTAACAAAACTGCCCAAATGTGGCTTTCTAAGATACTCAGCTGAACAAAGACTGCTTGCATATTCATTTCAACATTTCTCACTGTGTTGGGTTTGAGGTGGATGTTAAACAGCTGTAGTACTTTCAAGACAGATGCTACAGCACCCAAAGAAAATCGGCAACTTCTTTACTGAGAGTGCAGATTGCTTAACACAATGTGAATATCCAGTTTCAAAATAGTTGGATTTATGAGTTTCTGATGCAAATATTTTATTTTTGTTCTAAACAACATATTTAGTAAGAGAAAGGAAAAAGTCAATTTTACGTTTATACTACTTCAGAGTGTATTTTAATCAAATTAGAATTGTTCATGTTAAATCTGCCTAATTACTAGGTAGTAGGTTCTCGCTCATGTCATACAGTCTTTGTTATTTAATTCCCTTCTTTTTTTTCAGTCAGATGATTACAAGCTATAGGAAAATGTAGGCATATTCAAGCAAACCTATGTTTTGCATACAAAGCAGAAGCAACTCAGTAAGACATTTTGTCATCCCTACTGGATTCATGCTTAGAGGAACATACCTATAATGACTTGTCTATCTTTCTCAGACAAGTTTGCTTAATTATCTGGAGGCTTGTCCATTAGCACATTCAAATGTTCTTTGATTTTACATTTATGAGCCATCTTCATTTTATATGCCCACAGCAAATTCTCTAATTTGATTATTTCAGTTGCTATGTCCAGTTAAAATTATCCATAACACAATCTAGGCAGAAAAAAAAACAGCTGTAAAATCGACTTCATGTTTTATTTATGGAATATAAGCTTCAGCTACAGGATTGATTTAATTTTTTCCCTTGAAGTTGAAATGAAATGCTGTGCTACTGAAAGGTTTGGCCAATGAAGAACTTGAAAGAAATAGACAAATTTATAATGTAATTGAAAATGTATCATTCTGAAATGGAGCTGGCTGTTTTCTGCAGCACTCCAAAGAGCTACCTTTGTGGAACACTTCACAAAGTAGTTCCCATTTGTTGAAACAGAGATAATATGTATTGGTAAAGCATTGATCTTATTTGGAATATGATTAAATGTTTACATTACTGACAGACTTGGTTCCCTTTTCCATTTCACTAATTACAAGTTTGTTTCATTCTTCTGTTAGCCAACAGGCTTACATTTTTTCTCCAAAATACCAAATTATTTTTAATACTGTCTAGTTCAGAAAGAAATTATACTTCATAATAGATCTGGTTTTATGGGTTCTTTAATAGGAAAATAATATTATGTCTATATTTTGACTTTAGAACTACACACATTTTTTAAAAAACGAACAAGATACTTGAGATTATCATTTTTCTCAACTATACAAAAAGGATAATTGCTCCTCAATGCTGCCCCATACAGTGATAATCTAATATGTGTTGCTAGTAACCTTATGCTGATATAGTATTAAAAAAAAAAAAAAAAAAAAAAAAAAAAGGAGAGAGAGAGACAGAGAAAGAGAAATAAAATCCAGGAACAGATTCAAACATAGAAAAATTAGGAAATGTCCCACATTTTCAAAATGAACAGCTTTCCAGAAACCAAATGGATCTAGGTTTCCATCATTTAGAACCAGACTAACGTTCCTCATCATTCTAATGAATATGTAGCTTTCACTTCAAAGCAAGGCTTCAAAACTTCAAAAGACTTTAGAAGACTAGCACATATCATATACATTTTACTGAATATGAAGCTCAAACTTGTAAAACATACTATACAAGTGCATTTTCAGATGAAAAACTTATGTTGCTTTTGTGGAAAGAATCATTGATATTCTCTTTACATAGCAGGTAGAAGAATTTAAATGGATGATAAATGATTTTGGGGGGTTGGGGGGTGAGGAATAACGTCCACCTAATATGAAGCAATCCAAAGCTTGTCTGAATGGACATAGTGAACTGTTACTCTAGGTGGTCATCAAAAACTACCGAACAGCAATGCAAGCTTGATGCACCAGACACTTGCAAAATTTAAACCAAGGATGGCTTTGGTTCTACATTCTGGAACATTTACAAATTGATAAAAGATGAATATAAAGAAAAAAAAAAAGAGACAAAACAACAACAAAAAACAAACAACCCAATAAAAGGGAAAATAAATTTCCTACATTTTCAATATTTTTTAGATCAATGATAGCTATTACAGCTAAGAGTAAGAAAATCTTTGCCATCATTAACACTTTACTTGCCTTATTTTCACATTAATACACTATTCTCTGAGTTTCAAAGGCATAAATTGAAAAACAGATTTAACTATTTGGCTACTACAGATAAACACAACTTCAAAGACCTTTATAGTCAACTGCTTCCCTCTATTGGTATTAATTCTATTAATTCAGTTTCAACCTCAGATTAACTTGCAAGACAGCTGTAGCAGCAGTCGCAATTGCTTAAAATAAAACTTGAAGAGCAGCCACATTTTAAAAGAGAAATTGGAGCAAAAAAAAGGAAAAAAGGAAAAAAAAAAAAAAGAAAAAAAAAAAAGGAGGCTTTCTTTTACATGTCTTTGCAACCTTAGACTGAATTCCTTTATTTGAAATTAGGAAAAAAAAAATCAATGGGGAAAACATTCTTATTTATTTACCAGGGGAATGGCTGAGTCCACTTTTCAAGAGACTTAATGCTGACTTGCTTGGAGCTTCATTCTAGGATCATTAATTACTGTAAATAGGGGAATCTCAGTCATTTGGGAATGCCGAAATCTGGGAATCTTGACCATTATATGACAGAAACTGTTGCATACAAGACACACAACTATTAGAAAGCATTCAAAGGAGGGCTCTAAAGATTATGAAACACCTGGAGGGCAAAACATATGAGGAGAGGCTGAGGTTCCTTGCACTGTTCAGCCCATAGCAGAGGAGGCTAAGAGAAGGCCTCATGGAGGTCTGCAGCTTCTTCACAAAGGGAGCGGAGAGGCAGGCACTGAGCTCTGCTCTCTGGGGACAGCAATAGTACCTGAGGGAATGGCATGGAGTTGGGACAGAGGAGGGTCAGGCTGGATGTTAGGGAAAGGTGGTTGGGCACTGGGACAGGCTTCCCAGGGCAGTGGTCATAGCACCAAACCTGCCAGAGTTCAAGAAGCATTTGGACAATCAACTTGGAGGCATGCTTTGATTTTTGGGTGGTCCTGTGTGTTGCCAGGAGCTGGACTCAGTGATCCTTATGGGTGCCTTCCAACTCAGGAGATCCTATGATTCTGTGATACTATGTGAATCTATTCTAACTGAAGCCCTATTTTTGGAGATTAATGAACTATCCTAGTTAAATCTCCAAAACCAGATTCCAATCACAATAATGCTAGACTACTCTCAGAAAATATAGTCTTGGTAAGATGGTGAAAATCAGTGTATAACTACTAGGAAGGAATTGATATTTTAAAAGATGAACACAAAAAATAAAACAAGAAATTCATAAAAAGATTGGATACTTCTCCAGACAATAAGTACACGGAGTATCACAAAATAAGAGATTGTTTTGTGTTCTGCTCTTGGAGATTACCAGACCATTATTACACACTGGAAAGCTTCTTGTTCTTTTCTGAAGTGAGCACATTTTCTTCTTTTATTTGGAGGACATAAATTATAGATGTGGTAGTCCCTTCAAATACACAGAAAAGGTTAAAATTCTGAATTTATGAATTCATGAATTTTAGAGTTACTTCTACATAAAATTTGTTTGTTTCTGTTCTTAAAGTCAAATCATAGTTCAATACATTTCCCATTAAATACTGCCAAAGAGATTGCAAATGGACTAAATGGACTGTGTGAATGCATTAAATAACTGCTCTGCAGGTATAGAAGGGGGGACACCTCTGGAAAATTTCATGAAGGCATATAGTCAGAAGTCATATAAAAGTTCACCTTCACCTGTAGCCGTCTCACATATGGTTCAGTCTTAAGAATTGCTTTAGTTCTCACTTCTACCCAGCAGCAAAAAACAAATTTATAAGCTTTATAGATCACTCTGACAGCAGTTACCATTCTGATTGTTCAACAGCCCACTAGGGTTTTAAAGCTGATAGCAGCATCACATTGGTGTGGAATTCAAGCAACATCTCAAAATGATATGAAGATAGATGGACAGTGATCTTTTTTTTGTTTGTTTGTTTGTTTTCTTTTTTCTTTTTTCTTTCCTGTAATCTGCACAAAATTGTCTGAATTGTTCATGCCTAGACTGTACTGGATATACGGTTAAATACACATTCATAGCACATAAAACTTTCTGCGCTCATTTACATGCATTATTCTTATCAGCTTGTCCTCATTCCAAAATAAAAGTGTTTCAAAAGGCTTGAAACAGTTAACCTGCTAACAGTCCCCTATACCTTACACACTGTAAGTAGCAAAATGTAACTCAAACTGAAGAGTGACAGAGAATAAAAAATAGATGTGGTGTTTCAGGTTTGGAGCAGTAAATTATCATGTTATTCATTGAACTCTCCCTAGGCTCAGCCAACCATACATCATCTGTCAATACACCAAATTCAATCTATAAATTAATGTCATGATTTTTGTGCTGTCACTAAATGTATGCTATTCACAGGGGAGGTCAGGAACCACAAAAGTTACGTTATTTTACAGGGTGATGCATATTCACAAATCCCAGGAGATGTGACCTATATTCCATGTAGCTGAGCAGAAACCTTTTTATCTGAGTTGATAACTCCAGTTTCAGCAAACTTGAGGAGAGGAGGTGGGGTACTATACCAACAAGTCCAAAGGTAAAGTATATGCCCAAACACAACATGGCTTGTAAAGTAGGCCTGAATTAAGTATTTGTATCTTTTATTCTAGTTACAGAAATGAAAATTAATGGAAAAAGTGAAAGAACCTAGAGGTCCACCACCTATGTACTTCTTTGTTGGTATCTTAAGACTGAGTCAATGACATCCCAGTACTTTCCAAGACACCAGATTGTTACAGGGTTAGGAGCTTGAGTGAATGACACAGCAAATAGTTGTGCTTCAAAACCAAGGGTCTTAAAATACCAGTCCCAATAACAAATACATAGAGATACAGAGTAAATGATAAACAGCTAAGTAGAACTGTCTTAAACTTTCTTATTTGCTAAGAGTTTCTTGATGTATCAGTAAATCCTTACATAAATGAATGTTTTCTGGGTCCTAGATATGCTTGTCGGAATTAAAAGTTATGAAGATTTCTTTTACCTAATCATACAGCCTGAATAGTGCCATTGAACAAGGCTTGCCTCATCACAAGTCTAGCATCAGGTATACTGGAATGAGCAATTGAAGAGTTTTCTATTTCGATTCCACGGCAAAACAGAAGAGATGCACGGTACTTTCGCAGAAGCATGATGCCTTTTTTGCAGACCAGAGCTGGCTTGCAGCAGACTGGCTTGGCAGGAGAGCATGACTGGTTGTATGCATGGAGACATAACAACAACAAAAATTCTTTATTGACTTTCCTTTTCATTGGGCAATGAAGAATACAGCCCTTTTCAGATGAGACCTCTTAACATGGTGCTAACATTTCTGCAAGGTTTTAAAGGATAATTCATAAGGCAGTGAGGGACACCTAGGGGTGTTCCTAGAGCTAGATGGGACTTTTCTGACTGAACAGAGATTTATCCAGACCTAAATGTACTGTCAGAAACCTACCCATCTCTCTGCCAGTCTAACTGGTAGGCTGCTGAAGAATCCATGATTTCAGCATCAAGGACAATTATTTCATGTTGATGGAAGTCAAAAGTTCAAAAGCCTACCTTTTAAAAAGGAACTATAGCTACAATAGAATAATTAGTCAGGCTCTGGAGTCCTGCATAAATTTCCAAGAAAAAAATCTTGTTTAAATCTCCTTTTCACAAGAACATTTTTTAAATCCAGTTTTAAATTTCAGTTTTAGGACACAGGATGTAGTAAATGTGAAACCATACAAATGTGCATTATTCTCTTTTGTAGTACCAGGTGATAGAAAATATAAGCCTTGGAAAGAAATTGAGCCTGTTTCTCCTGGGTTTACGTTGAACTTTTTAAAAATAAAGTCTCATTCACTTCTTTCCCAGAGTACCTAGTACAGCAGAGGACCCTGGAACAAATTACTCAGTTTAATGCTACCACATGCATAATGCAGTGTGGGATGGATTAATCAAGGCCATGACAGGCTTCTGTTCCAGTTTCAACTAGATGCTGGTATGCCATTCTCTTTTCAACCTTAGCACTTCTGATACATTTTTGTTCTTTTTGATTATGTTAAAAAAAAATCTAAACAAACAAGACAATCTACAAGGAATTACATTATATTACATTACAGCATACAAACATATATACACTAAAATACATATAAATACATATACACCTACAAATAGTTACAGATTCTAATTTCTTAGGACAATCTCCACATGATTACTTTCAGCCTTTTATTCCATTAGAAATATAGACAGTGATTCTTTTTTTTTTTTCTTTTTTTTTTTTTTTTTCCAAACTAAGACCTATATTGTTCTGTATTGCCTAATAATGAAATTATAAATCAACTAAATGACAGGCAGACCATCCATAATTTCAAATGCAGTGGCTATTAAGAATTCAGTTCTATGATCGTTATAATAAAAACAAGGTAATATGCCTAAGAACTTGAATAGTGTGAAGGAAAAACAACCTTAAGTATAATGAAAACATTACAAAGCCTTTAGAAAAATCCCAAAGCCTTCTATTTTATGGAAAGTCAGTAAGAAATGACTTTGCTTAATGTAGAATGACAAATACTTAGCGTGAGCTGTTCTGTGAACACCAGAGTGGTTGTTAACATGGATGTTTAAATGGTGCTTTTAAAATGAAGGCATTAAATTTGCTTGCAGTCTTACCCTTTTCCAGCCCAATGTGTCATTTTATATCTTGAGTCCCACATGTAAGAAAGCATTGAAAAGCAACCCTGTAAAGCATTTAGCTTCTGTCTTTTACAAAATACTCAGTAATTTGAATTAGCAGGCTTTTGGTTCTGTTTTTCAGGAGAAAGGAAGCATGGACCTACTCATGCTTCAGAACATAGTTAATCTATTCTCATGTAGTTTGGAAAGACAACTATTCTGTCACTGATATTCATTCGTGCTATGAATTATACAAAGGATAAAACAGTATCTCTATATTTTTACTTCACAGGACTAGCAATTATTTATGGTATAGTACATTTATCAAATCCCCTAAGAAACTCAAAATGGAATCAAGAAGAAATCCTGTTATATATAGATGCACAAAGTATTAATAATTTCAGATTTCAGTTTTAGGGTAAACAGCCAGAGAGCAAAGAGAACTTTTTTTTTTTTTCCTTTTTTTTTTTTTTTCTCGTTAGCTAAATATTAGACAATGTTGTGAGACAGCATTTTTATAGACCTGTACCATCCCACTAATACACCCTTTGTCCTGGTACAAAGCATGGCAGCTGCAGATACGGCAAGATTCTTTCGATGTTTAGCAGCTTAGGGGAAAAAATAATTATGAAACTTTTTATTAAAATCTATGAAATAATTCCATGCCTCTGCATGCCTGACATCCTGGACTTCACCAGGTTAGTGAAGACTAACCTGCCTTCAGTTTGTGCTCATTGGGAAAGTATGTCAAATTTCTAGGGCAGAGGCTTTGAGATTTGTATATTTGTACAAGTCTCTCTAAAATCGACGTTCTGCTGAATGTTCACTATCTACCAGATTAAGTTGGAATCTGCTTTCTTTCTCCTGTTTGCCTTCTGCAGTTAAGCAGATCTTTTTCTACTTACTCACTTTCGAGGAGTCCTACATGTTCTAAAATGGGTGATTTGCTATTATCTTAACTATCTTGCTTGACTTTTGTTCCTATGGGAACAGTTTAGATTTCAATCCCTCTGAGTAGAATTGTGATAAGGAGAGCACTTACAGTGTCTACACTTCAATATATTTGTACAGGAAGAAAGAACAATACAGAACTTCTCCACTTATCTAGATCCACTATGTTAAACATTAGTAAAGACTGTCCAGACAAATCTACAGTAAGTGAACAGCAAGGGCAACTGAATGGTTATCATATCTGCAAAATACACAACTGTGTAATGAAACTTTACTGAAAGACAAAAAAAAAATAAAAATAATAATAATAAAAAAATCAGCTTCCATATGTTTTGACTTTCAAAACCTTAAGTTTAGAATTTTTCATGTTGCAGTTCCAGAGCAAGTTTACCATTTTGAATTTCTGCAGCTAGAAGTCATACAACTTTTCTACTTATTTAGCCACAGCTTCCATGTGTGCTCCTGCTAGGCTGGATGTTTACCTTATTTCCTCACTGTCCCCCATTTGCCCTATAAACAGGGAATGAAGCAGTTTTCCCAGCTAAGGGGGAAGAAGTCTGGGAGAAGTCCTGATGGGAAGGCCATTTTGTGGGTCTAGTGTTTTAAAATTTAACAGCTGGCAGTTTTACAAAAACAAAACAAAACAAAACAAAACAAAACACAAGTTTATCTTCACAAAAATTGTTTTGTTTAATGTTTATTAATCTTAGAACTAAGTTTGCACCTTACTTAATAATCTAAAAGTGGCTGAAAAACATGGAATTTAATAGTGTAATCTATCTAAGGCTATCTATCAAGGTTATCTAAGGATCTATCAAAGGTTATCTCCTGGAGATAGGGTAATATTTTCTCTATTCCTTCCATTCACTACTTAACATAATGCTAGTGTGTCAGAAAAT
The DNA here is from genome assembly GCF_964035555.1 of Netta rufina. Classification (NCBI taxonomy): domain Eukaryota; kingdom Metazoa; phylum Chordata; class Aves; order Anseriformes; family Anatidae; genus Netta; species Netta rufina. Next base: position 100,660,080 of record NC_140124.1, read on the forward strand.
TGTATCAATGTAGTTCCTAAACTCACCACAGAAAAATGAGGACCAACATAAAAGCAACTATGAGAAATGACTCAAAATCCAAATATTTCTAATTTATAAATGTTAAAGTCAGAATAAAGGTGCATATTTTTAGGTAGGCATGAAATAATTAAGAAACAAAAGTGAGTATTAATGATAAGGCAACCAGTGGTCAAGAAAAAGAGAATACACATCCTAAATATCGATCTTCAAATATAACATTTATAACCATAGATTGAACTTTGCCCTGAAAGTGGAAAAGTGTTTCAAATATTATGATCAAAAAGAGGAAGGGTAAGAATCCATCTGGATGTTTAATCTCATTCAATGCCTGTGTTTTCACCTTTTTTTTTAATCTCAAAAAAATTGTGGCACATGTGGAAGTACAAACATATGTGAACTCCAATGAACCATTCATTCAGGTCCATCATTTAAAAACAAACAAACAAACAAACAAACAAAAACAACAGAAAGTGGAAAATAACAGGTCATAAATTTTCATATGGCAATCCTCACTGATACAACAGAAACATATCTTGCAGAAAGTTTTCAACTGCACAGATTATATATTTTGTTTTTCTATAAGCAAAAGGGAAGCTTTGCATGTGTTCCCTCTTATGGTACCAGAACTCTGTTTGGGAAGCTGTTCTACACCTTCATGATCCTAGAGCTTCAAATCCACAAAACAGTGAAAGCCTGGTTGTTTTTAAAACTTATGTAGCTATTTGTATTGCTAGTAATAACAGCAAGGATAATCACTTCATTCAAAGACTCAGTGTTTCACTGTGATTTTAATCCAAAACCTCCAGGGTTCTTAGCTGTCAAAGGATATAGTGATATGAATTACATCTAATATTCCAATGACATCTGCCAAACTATTCAATCACAGGATATAGAACAGAGTTGTCTTCACTTTTTCTTGTGAAAACAAGCAAGGAGAAGAATCCAGCTCATAATCAGTGGTAATTCAGTAATAGTCTAAAAGCTTTTTTAGTATAAAAATAAACAGAACTTGTGCCTTTTAAAAAAAAAAAAAAGCAGCAATGTAATTTTTTTTTTTTAATAAGAGATGGCAACACCAGAAAATAGTGAAAACAAGTTTAAAAGAAGAAAATGGGGACAGAACCAAAAGAATAAAAAGTAATTTGACACAGTGTATCATTCTTTTTCAACAAAAAGGAAAACTTTTTTTTTTTTTTTTTTTTTTTTACTATTAAGACATCAGTTTCACTGCACTTAGAAGAGCTGAAAGCATAAGAATATAAAAGAAAAGAACTGTTTATTTTATGGATGTATAAAAAAGCATTATCAAAGTAACAATCATAGCAACAACATATTCAAGAAATTACAATGGTGGATTCAACCAAAGCAACTGTACTATCATTAGTTAAGTTGCATCAATATATTGTGTTGATGTTGTTGTGTAGAAACCTCACAGAAGTTTCAAATATTCAAAACTGACTTTTTGCAATACCCCATTTTTGTTTTCCCCAGGGCTTGTAGAGTGGGAGTTTTAAGGGAATGACAAAATACAGCGTCTTAAATATAATGAAGATGTTTCTTAGCTGTGATGACTCTTGTAACTGCAGTTTATGTATGTTTGGGAAGAAATAAACTTCTTCAGTTCATCTACTACTTTGCAGAATAGGGCATTGTACTGAAGAGAGACCAGACAAATACCAGTATCCTGGGAGCTGCCTGCATTTACCTCATGGTTTGAGTTCTAGAATTGCCCTATGGTTTTGCCCCCTGCTTTCTGTTGGTCATGCCACTCTTATTTTATACTCAAGAAATCACTGAAGTCACATTTCAGACCTAATTTATTGAGCTGGTCATATCTGAATCTCCATCATTCAGAAAAAAATAGTAAAACCAAAATGAAATAAACAAGCAAACAAGCAAACAAAAAAAGCCCACAAATATTTTCCTTTTATTAATAAGCTTACAACTTCATCATTTTTCTTTACATTCTGTAGTTGGGATATTAAAACAAATTTGTTACAAACTTGTGCTGCACTAAGCTGATATGAGCAAGGAACTTGTATCACTTAATATTTTGTTGGCATCACTGAAGGAAAAATCATGCTCTCATGTGGCCTGTCAGTGACCTAGAAATCTCATTCATCATAAGCTAGCTGTCATTCAGGCACAATCCTTATCATGGTATCAACTTCCACAATAGTACCACAAACTTTAATCAGTATTCCTGCCCTTCAATTTAATTTTCTTGTTGGTCTTGTTGGTCCATCTACAAATTTAGAGAAAATTTACAGGACATTTCAGAATGCTTGTCTCACCGCAGACACTTGGTTACTGCCACATTACAGACAGTAAGCCTTGCAGGAAGAATAGCTTCTCAATAGCTACATTTGTCTGAGCATAGCCATAGATATACAAAAGACTAATAGAACACTTACCTGAAAACAAAAAACAGATTTTTTAATAATAGTATTATAGAAAGACAACACCCCTAACACAGTAGCTAGAGTGGTTCTACTTTGTTTGAAGTACTCTTGGAAGTTCTGTGCATTGTAAAAATACCAGGAAATGTGGCAGGTAAAGGATGAAGGCATTTTCCCACATGGCAGCACGGAGGTACTCTTACCCACATGCCCATTTTATTTAAGCGTATGAAAAATGATGCAAAAGGGATGAGTGAAAAACACATTAAATAATCATTTATTTTACAAATGCCCTTACTGCTAACCAGTCATTACATCTTCAGTAATGTTGCTACGGCTACTTGAATGTCGACTTTAACCTTCTGTACTTGTTCTTGTGATAAGGTAATTTCCTATCTTAAATTATATTATTATTATTATTATTATTATTATTATTATTATTATTATTATTATTATTATTATTATTATTATTATTATTATTATTCCTGATGCATTTAAAAGACAACAGTAATATTTTTTTCAACCTTTATTATGCTGGAGTAAACATGTTAGATTACCCCAAGCCACTTCATTTTTATTCACAGTGTTCTATCCTTCTACTTTTAACCTGCTTATACATTTGACAACACTAAATTGTATGTCATCTGAATGTGTTAGCAACCTGAAAGTATTGCATTTCCCCTGTTCTATAGCAACTGAGAATTTCATGATTCTTGATAATGAGATTGTTAAAATTCCCTTAATGACAATAACTTTCACATGACTTTCAGGAAGGCTGAAACTGAAACATTAGCATGTTCCTGACTAAGGTGGCAGCAATTTCCCATGGACTGAAAAAGGAGTCCCACTGTTTAGAGTCTGTCTTAAATTGAATAAGTTATAGACTACTTTTCATGTTATTTAACCAGCCATGACTTCTCATTGTTTTGCTACTATTAAATAATTCTGAGAAAATTTAAAAATATTTCTTACTAATCATCAAACTCACAACTTTGTCTGCTAGAATGGAATTCAGAAAGAAATAAAACAACTGCAAGCATGTTCCTTCTATCCCTAAAGAGGGATGATTCTTCTTTAAAGACTTGTTATCTCATGCTTTTTATCAGAGCACTGTAATATCTGAGAAGGGTTTGCTCTTCAAAACATTTCAACAGACCTTCAGAATCAGATTTCTACAGCTGTTATAGGGTTTGGGAGTACTGGTGTTAGTGATGGGAACAACTAGTTGATAACAAAGGCATATGGAATATTTCTGTTTTTCTATGGAATGTTTTCATCAGCAAATGAAGATTATCAAAAATTAGATGCTCCTCAGATGTCTCATTTGATGAAATCCTAACGGAAATATGGGGGCTACAACACATACAGAGCTCAGGCTTACCAGCATCTGCCTTGAAGGCAATAAGCAGGCTGAGGGCCTATAAGCCACAGGAACTTGGGAAAAAAACAGGCTCCCAAACAGCACACTCCATGGACTGGTGTTACAGCTCTCAGGCCTTCTGTTTTCCAAAGTGTTCTACATCTTTAGAGTCATATTTTAGATTAGAATACATTTTACCGTGTTTAATTTCGTAATTAAGAAAGCAACAGAAAAATGTGCTTTGTTTCAGACTGCACAGAGAAAGATACCAACTTATACTATCAAAAGCAAAAATGATATGTGTTATATCGAAACATTCACAGGTACAACTTTGACAAGAAACCTGTCTCATATTCTTCAGTCCCCACATACCTAACCCACAGTACCCACATACCTCAAACCTAACTTAACTGTCTTCTTAGAGGATTTGCTCCACAACCTTCGCAGGGACAGAGAAAAGGATAACTTGCCCACAGCTATCTTCTTGCCCTTCTTGATGATGGATGTGACATCTATCCTTTTCCAAACACCAGGAACTTCCCCAGGCTGCTATAATCATTCAAAGATGCTAGAGAGTTGTCTAGCAATGCCACAGGCCAACTCCTTCACACCCTCTATTGCATCCCATCTAATTTAATGGAGTTGTCTATGACATAAAAGTGATTTAACTGAGGACTGCCTCTGTCTTCCTCTACTGTGGGATCTACTTCACTCCTGCTGATTGCTAGGAGGCTCAGGGACCTGGAAGGTCTGAGGAAAAGCCTTACCAGAGAAAAGCAAGGTATAAACAAGGCATTGAGTACCTCAGCCTTTCCCATGTCCCTCCCACACTCATTTAGCCCTCCTTTTGATGTTGATGTACTTGAAAAAATCTTTATTGTCCTTCTCCCTGGCTAGTTTCAGCTCCAGCTGAGCTGGAGTTTTTCTGGCTCCATTCCTGCAAGCACAGGCAACGTCTCTGTATGCCTTCCAATTAGTCTGTCCCTGCTTCTGCCTTCTGTGTGCTTCCTTATGTGTTTGAGATGAGTCAGGAGGCCATGTACATCCATACTAGCCTTACACAATGCTTTTCTTCTGCAGTATGGAAATGACAGTTCTTGTGCTCAGAGGATGCTGTCCTTGAAGATTAGCCTGTTCTTCTGGGCCCCTTTGCTCTCCAGGACAGTTCCCCACAGGATTCTGACAAGCAGATCCCTGAACAGAGCATTGCCTATCACCAGTTTATTGATCAACTGCATCAAGAAATTATCTTCAATATGTTCCAATAATCCAGATTGCTTTTGTCCACCTGTATTGGCCTTCCAGAAGATATTGGTGTGCTTAAGTTACCCAACAGTACCAAGGCCTGGGACTGTGTGGCTTTCTCCACCTGCCTTAAGAAGGCTTCATCTGTCTCCCCTTGTTGATGAGCAGGTCTATAGCAGAAATGTACTACAACATCAGCTGTGCTGGTCTGTCCTCTGATGTCTGCCGACAAGTTCTCCACCGGATTGTCACTTTACTCAAGACTCCATTCACTCAAAACACAGCTCTACACAGAACATAATCTTAAGGTAGAGTGTCTAATACTGGTATCTTGTTATCACCTTAAGGTACCTGCATCTTTTATACACAGCTGGGTTCAAGATTGAGAAGGTACATCATATCTTTTATAGAAGAGAGGGATGAGAGCGCCAAACAGCCTGAACTTAGGTTTTCTCCTTTGGTGAAACATTCCTAAGCTATCAAAAAGTTGTCACTTTAAAATACATCTGCACTATAGTAACTCTAGGGAAGGAATAAGACCTTTTCATTAGAAAACAAGGGGAATGCATGTGTTGGCAAATGGAAACATTTCTGTAGAAGTGATTTCTGTGCTGTTGAAATATAATGTAAATGCTTTTATTAGGTTATTAATCATATTAAGGTAGAGAGTCATTAATATTTACACACATAAGGAACTGAAGACTTTAATGTGAAATACTTATCTAATGAACAGCTATCTGATCCTAGGAAGCCATTATTTTTCTATGTTTGTGTTTTTAAATTTAAATTATAAAAACAAAAGTTTTTCTGTCAATCTGTCTTTCATGATGGGATAAACAGATCAATGCTTGAAAATACTTGATTGTACTTAACTAAGATTGTAAACCATGCAATATTTCTATGAAAATTTAAAGATATCATTTTAAAATGCACAGTTTCAAATATGTCAATTAAAACAAACAAACAAACAACAACAACAACAACAGAAATCTCATTAGTAACTAATTAAAAAAAAATCTAATTAAAAAAAAAATCAAGTTAACTATTCTTTAGGACACAGACATAGATGTATATATACATGCATTTCCAAACAAGAAAACAGTGCACTTTAATAGTGCAGCGTTCAGTGTCTCACAATAACTACCTCTCATTATGTACCACGATTCCCAATTCTGCTCTCAATTTAACTCACTCATTATACTATGTAGCTGTTCAAACTGCAGACTACTTGACATCCAGCTTTACTATATCCTGGGGTTTTAGCTGTTATTTACCTCTTTGCAATGGAATGATAATTATAAGCTTAGCAAGTGCCTATAGCAAAACTTAGTAAAAAAAAAAAAAAAAAAAAAAAAAGGTATGTTTCACATCTTGACTTAATAATACCCCATAGGTAATGTTTACTCATTTTTACAAATTTAGATGAAAATCTCCATTTAGGCCATCTAGGTGCAGTCAAAGATGAGTAATGGAGGAAAGAGCTCTATAACAACCCCAACATCTCCCAAATTGTATTATAAAACAAACAAACAAACAAAAACAAAGAGAAAAACAAACAAACAAACAAACAAAACCACAAAAAGATACCCCAAAACATAAACCCCAAACACCAGAATTCTTGTTTATAACACATTTCTTTAACTTTAGGAATTCTCTCTGGTGTTTTAAGTTAATTCATCTGAGCAAGGCTTTGATGTGTAACTTGATTTCATCAAGCCCAAGATGCAATACCAATTGCTTACCTGACTCACACGCAAATGTCTTTGAGGTCTCATCATGAAAGATAATTGCCACTGCATGCTTCTTTGTCTCTCGAGGCAATCTAGTTATGTTTTTGATATTGTGCAGCTCTGTTACCTTAAAATGAAGAAAAATGTTTTAGGTCAGTTTACAAATAATACAAATAAGAATACACAACGCAATTTTTACTACAGTCTATATTCCCTATATCCACCCCCCACACTTCCCCTCCCCCCCCAACTAAGGCTAGCTAAATTTGTAGGTTTGTCATTGACAAAAACAAATAAATAACTACTGTTTAAAGTTGTAAAACATTCTATAAAATTCAATATATCAAAAAGTGAAGTATATTTTAATAATAAATTTCTGCTTGAAAACACAGATACTACAATGATACTAAGAGTCTTGTGATACTTTATAATAATTTTTCAATTTCTACATTCATACAACTTTTATACATTTCAAAATCTACATTAAATATATACCTAATGTAGAAACAAGAGTGTATTATAGGTTCAGGCAAGTAACTCAGTGATCATGCCAATTAATATCACTACAGTTGTGTGGATAGATCTTCATTTCTTTAGAGTGTAATTGTCATCCTCATCAGAACCAACAAATTTATTTTATTTTCCAAATATTAGTAAAGTTTATCAATTAAAACAAAAACTCCGAGAGCAAATTTACAGCATAAGCAATCCGATCTATTTCCAGCTTCCTTTGATGCAAGTAGATAACTACAATTAACAAAAATGGAAGAAGAACATGTTTTTACAACTTGGGTTGGTAGCACAGCCTATATTAAGCTGCTTAGCACTTATCGTAAAATGTTCTTGGTTACTTGTAACTCTGGGCAAACTTTATCTGTTTATAGTTAGGTTTTCCACCCAGGCAGAACATCTGCCTCAGGCAGAATTAATTTCTTTCAAATGTCACCCATGGAGAAAAAATGGACTACAAGTGGGTGGGGTTTTATTTATTTATTTTTGAGTTCTGATGATCCCTGTGTGTAGCTCTAGCATTCCTTTTAAGATACTTGGAAGAATGTTTTTTTTATGAGGCAGGCTTTATATGGTGCAGTAAAACAAATAAAAAAAAGCATGCTAGGGCAATTCCTAAAAAGATTGAGAGCAGATGAGCAGGGTCAGCCATCAAGAAGCCAGGGAAAGAAATTGAGACAAAGCATGAAATGTATGGGTGTTGTTGAGATCTTGATTTCAGCAAAATTCACTCTAGTTTGACAATGTCTTCAGCTTTGCTAAATTAGAGGTACTCAATAACAACCACTGTTCTCTTCTCATTCCCAAATCCTGTGATTTAATCATAGATAGATATCAGATTGGTCAGGTATTATTTACCCTTGGTGAACTGATGCCATCTTTTCCCAACTCTCATTCACATGCCCAGAAATGTGTTTTAGAAATGTGTTTTAACATGGTTCTTCCCATGGTCTAAGGTGAGGTTGTCAGACCTGTAGTTTCCCCAAGGTGACCTTTTGGCCTTTTCTGGACATGGGCACTTGCATTGCCATTGGGTTCCTAACACAATAGGGCTTTGCAAGAAATCATTTATTTCTCTCTCTCTTTGTTCTTTATTATTATTATTGTTATTATTTATTTTTATTTTTGCTTAGAGGGCAAGAGAGGGTCTGAATACTAAATACCACTGTCTTATTCAGAGAATGTGTATGACTGTTCATAATATACAAAACAATCTTAAGTCTTGTTACATTAAGAAGAGTAAATGTTTCTTCCTGGAATAACAGGAAAGACAACATAAACGCTTTGAATAGTGACAAGAGGACATATTAAACGTTCTTTCAATCTCTCTCAGACAGTAAAGACATATTATTTTCTTTAACATTCAAGTGTTAAAGATTACCAAAAGTCCTGCAATGCTGATAAGTTTAATAATAGATCCAAAACAAAGTTTACATTGCTGGCACCAAAGTAACGTAACGTTCACAGTAATTTTTGTTCAGACTTTGGTAACTGCAGACAACGAAGGAGGCATACATATCTATCTGTAAAGATGATTTTATGGGTTGTCTTGTTGATCAGTACATAAAGCTGACTTAATTTAATATTGACAGAACATTTTCTATGTAAGACCATTTATACACTTGTAAATACCGTCAGCATGAAATGAACAAAAACCACAATTTTATTTTATGTGCTGGTGGGAACTTCATGTCAGAACAAGACTAGCAGAACACCACCAAATTTTGACATTCTGCTCTTCAGTGCCCACACGAGAGATTCAGTAGAACAAAATGCAAGACAAGTTAAGAAAAGCAGTTTCAATTCAGGGGAAGAAGGGTTTTGTTTTAAACACATTTCAACTTTGTTTCTGGAATCATACTGCCTCCCCAGACAGCACAGAATTTCTTATAACTCCTGTGTGTTACATACATGAATTACCTCTTCCCAACATAAATTGCTTCTTCCAAACTCCCTGACATTTGCTTTTCTTTCTTTCTTTCTTTCTTTCTTTTTTTTTTTTTTTTTAAACAAAAAACAAAACAAAACAAAACAAAACATTTTTTTAGAGCCATTCAGTTTCATGCAGGTCATATTTCCCTTGTGTACATCCTTCAAAAATAATGGACTTGTTTCAAACTATCATGAGATATTGTGAGATATAACTTTTCTCATCAAATGTTTTAATGGTTTAACATGAGTAGCCAAAATACACGTATTTCTGGCAGTTAAAAAAAAAAAAAAGTGTTTTTTTTTTTTTTAAATACATCATATCTTACACCTTGAAATACTTTGTTTTACAAGAACTGAAGATATTGAAATAATACTGATTTCATTATAACAATCTATGGATAAAAGGAATTTATACAGAGATCAGTAAAAAAAATAATTAGTCAAACATAGAAAAAAAGAAAAGTGAAAGAGGAACTCAGCTTTAGGACACAGTCCCATTACTATATCTGAGAAAGCAATGAATATCACAGAATGACAGAACAGTTGAGGTTGCAAGGGACCTATGGAGGTCATCTGGTCCAACTGCGTAAGCAGGGATACCTAGAGCTGGTTGCCCAGGACCATGTCCAGATGGCTTATAAATATCTCCAAGGAGGGAAATTCCACATTTCCCAGTGCTTGGTTACCCTCACAGTAAAAAAAAAAAAAAGTGCTTCCTGATACTCAGAGGGAACCCACTATGTTTCAGTTTGTTCCTGTGCCCTCTGTCCTCCTTGCACCCTCGCTTCAGGAATTTATAGACATTAATGAGATCTCCCCAAGCCTTCCCTTCTCCACATTGAACAGTACCAGCTGTCTCTGTTTCTACTCATAGCAGAAATGCTCCAATCCCTTCATCATCTTTGTGGCCCTTCATTGGACTCTCTCCAGTATGTCCATGTCTCTCTTGTACTGGGGAATCCAGAACTGGTCCCAGTACACCAGGTGTGGCCTCACCAGTGCTGCTGAATAGAGGGGAAATACCACCTCCCTTGACCTGTTAGTAATATTTTGACTAATGCAGCCCTAGATACTGCTAGCCTTCTTTGTGGCAAGGGCACTTTGTTGGCTCATGTAAATCAAACAACACAAGTTACAGAAACTGCTCTAGTTTTATGTATAGGAAACAGACAACAGTTAACATCACAGAAATACGAGTTGATATTAACAGAGAGGTCATACTAAAAAATATGACTTCTATTGAATATGTAACTTTTAATATAAATCGGAGGCATGAATTTTTGCTTCCATATTCACCTTTTGAAATTATGCTTCCCTTCACAATCAGAGCGAAAAGACAGAGACGAGAGTAATAATGCTGTGAAAGTCTTTCCTCCCACAGCTAGAGAGATCTGAAGTTAATCAAACCCTGAATTCTGGGTTTAATGCCAACGAAGCATGAATCATTTTTCTACACACTGAATGTTTGCAATTAAAAAAATAAACACCTTAGAATTTATATTATTTTGTATGAATGAAAAACAAACTTTGGTTTGGCAACTAGACTGCTTTATCTCAGTGATTTTTAGAAGTTCAAAATTTCAATATATTAAAAAAAAAACCCTTTTTATAAGGAAATTGCAACTATTTATATTTGTGTCAAAAAGCTAATTCACTGAAAATACTGCTGTTTTTTACAATAAAAATATAGTATTCTGGAATTATCTACTATTAGTAAACCATTAGTAGACCATTAGTAAAACTGTATCATAAAGAAGAAAAGAATAAGGAGAGATTTTAATGGGCTGAAAAGCCCTGCCTAGACTTTACACAATACAGGTGGAAATATAAAAATAGTGGGATTAAAATTTGCCTAAAAAATGGTATATTAATAAAAGTAAAAGAAATAAATAAAAAAGATGAAAATCATTTTTCTTATTTTCCTCCCCTGCCAACACCTTCCTTACCCACAGTTATGTCCCTCTACACCAAAGCAAGAATAAACTTCAATAACAAATAAAATCCCTATCACCCGTTTTGTGAGTAATCTTGCAAATGGATTTGTTGCCTACCCTTAGCTTTTGTGATTTCTTCTATTAAGCAAAATAGATCCTTTTGTATTAAGCTATGACTACATAGCTTACATGTTTTTACTAATTTTAGTATGTTAACTTAGAGCTTTTCTCTTCTATCACTTAGTGCATGCCTCCATATGGAACTCATTGTGGTACATGTAAGGGACTCCTAGCACCTGGCCTTCTTCTCAGTTCTCCTACTCCTCACTCCCGCCTCATATGTCCATCACTCAGCATCCTACACATACATTTCCTTGGATTTTATTTCTACTTGGTTTCTTGATTTTGTCAATCTCTAAAACCATTTTATTTGTTTCTAAGATGACAATGAACACTAGTTGAAGAAAAGAATATAGGTAATAGTTAATTTAGTTAATAAATAATAAAATTATTTATAAATAATAAATAAATAGTTAATTTAAACAAACTTTCTTTGCCAAGATTTTTGTTGTTGTTGTTGTTCATTTTTCTTCATATACAAAAGCTTTTTTTTTTTTTAATTTATTTTATTTTTATTTTCATTCTTAGTGGGACTTTCTGACATCGCTATAGAAGAGACATCTATCTCCTTTCCTTTCATTTAAGATTTGGTGAAAAAGGACCTAAGACTGAAGATCTCTGTGGTAGAGGATATTCTAGGATAGGTATAGGCAGTTCTGACATTGCAAAATTAGGCTAGGCTCAGCTTGTAACAGTGTCTCAGTGCAACCCATTAGTTTTGGTTTCTGTAGCTTGCTTCCTCTCATAGTCCTGAATTTATATTACCACAAAATTTCTACATCAACATAAGTAATCACCAGCATAGCCTCAGGAAGAGAAATGTACTTGATCTGCACACAAATTTTTTTTGGTGAGCCTCAGATTGTTCACCAAAATGCAAAACTTCTTTACAGAGGAACGCTAAACATTGAGCAAGAATGAAAATAAAACTGTAGTTAGTTTCCTGCTGCCATTTCTCACATATCCAGGACACTTCATAGTAATTTCAAGATTGCTTCAAGATGCACTTCCACTTATCATCATCATTTTTGTTTATCCTTGTCTGCAGATGGACCCAAAACTCATACTTGCTTTGTTTTGATATAGGATCTCACCTATACTCAAAAAAGATGAGAGGGTGAGAGGAAGAATTTATAATCTCCATAAGAAAATAAAAATTTTAGTTTCCTTGAAGATTTTTGCTATCTTACGTCCTAGGATAATCATTTGTACCCTAAGATGTCCACGGGAACATAATTCACCTTTCATGCAGATCCCAAATTTTACACTAACACTATTAGCATAAATGCTTCCATTTCCTATTCTCTGCCAGAATTTCCAAGTATTGCCTAATACCAGAGGACTGAACTACATGTAAAAGTAAAGGACTGGCCTTTTCAGATTACATAAATTTCTGCGTCGACAGACTTGGGAAAGATCTAAAACACCATCCTGATTTCAGAAGTCGAACCTAACTTCTCCTTAGCTGAAACAACTATCACCTTATTTCAGTAAATTCATGCTGTGGATTCCTAGTAAATAATTCTATTATAAAATAAAACTATCTACAGTCTACATAGTCTACAGTGGCAAGTAGCAATAGCCTAAGTCCAAGCAAGATATACAGGTGTGGGATGATGATCAAGGAAAGTACTCAGAACTCTTAAACGGAAAAAAAAATAAAAAAAATCTCTTAATAGTAGATCCAACCTCAAGTTACAATTACGTCTGCATAACAAGATCAGATAATACATTGCTGATAAAAAACTTCTGGTCCTTCTAAAGGTACTTTAGACCTTATCTTTATGTGACATTTCATAACTCTCTTAGTTTGAGCTCCAGCTGTAACAACTCAGCATGTCAAGAGCTTATTTTCAAGTAGGGAAAAAAATCACATTTTTTTCTGTTTGTGAGTCTGTGGCCCATGTTATAGCAATCTACAGTCTTCCTTCTGGAAGTACAGTTGTAATCTAAGTAAATGACAGGAAATAATTATATTTCCATTATTTTAGCAAAATATTTGATATGACAATATGACTAAACAGTCCCTGTCAATGTAATTTAAATTAAAGCATGCTATTTCATGTATGCTTTTTTTATTTTTATTTTTGCATTTTCCTTATCTTATTAGATATGAAATGCAATTAAATTTCAAAATACATTTAATTTAAATAAAGACTCAGATTAACTGTGTTCTATTGCTTCTTGTCAATGTAATTTCACATTTTACTGATCATTTTCTTTGGAAATGCATTTAGTTCTTTTCAGAGAGAGCGACTTTTAGGAACAATTCATTCCACTTTCTCTTGAATCCATCATAATTTATCACTGACCTACACTGGACATTTATTTGTTTATTATACTAAAATCTGTTCTGGTCAGGGAACATTTTAAAAATGGATGGGCTTATCTAGGACCTGCAGTATCCACTTCTGTGTCACATAAACATGTGAAGACTACATGTATACTAGGACGTTGGTGCTCAATTTGTACATTTAAATAGGTTGGATAAATCTTCTACAATTATAGAAATATGACTTCCAAATAGGATATTACATCCATCTCACTACCAAAAAAAAAAAAAAAAAAAAAAAAAATCCACAGTAAATAAGAAGGAGGGCCAGAAAGGAAGGAAAAAAAAAATGCATAAAAAATGCATAAAATCTCAAGTGGGATATTCTGGGATGTATCCTACTTGATTTCTTCCAAACATGTGCCTCCCATATGAAATGGGGAGGGAAATGATTCTAAGATTCCAGCTATTTAATATTATTTCCGCTGTGCAGAGTCCTGGAAATTGCTTGGTCAGAAGAAAAGGTCTGAATTTACATAATTCTGATTCTGTATTGCATTGTGCACTACCTTCCTGTCATTTAATTTCTAACTAGCAAAATTAGAAGCAGAAGAGCGTGCTACAAAATGTAACTGTTCACCCTTTTATTTCTAAATAATTGCCTGCATACTACCATCTGTTGTGCATTAATAAAACAAAGCAAAAGCCAACACAGTGGCAAAGAGAAGGGGCTCTAGCAAGTGATGCCCAGGCAGCTGAGAACAACCTTAAGCCAGAAATAAGAAGAGAGCAATATATAAAGCAATAGCTATGTTAACTTTCATAACTATAACAGGAAAAGGGGATAGGAGCCACCTATATGCCAGTCACACTGAATGCTGCTGTCACTCTACAAAAGGAGAAAAGCAGATACCAGCCCACTGCAGATGAACAGAATACAAAGAGGAGTAACCCAAAGAAAAAAATAAAAATAAAAAAAATCTCCCTTAGCTCAGTTTTCAGTCATCCTATCTGCAGTTAGCTGGGGCTCCTTTCACATGGTTAAATCCAATTGCCACAGAATAGAAGTCTTGTTACTGCTTCAGACAAAGACAGATGTGGCTTTGGCTTGAGGAAAGAAAAAAAAAAATCACTGCCTGAAAATCATAAAGACCTCTGGGATTACAGAATTGGGACCCCAATACAACTGATAGATCAGGGCAAGCTGATCAGTGCCCCCAAAAACAGTCAGAGCTCCTACTCTGTGGGGCTGTGGGCTGCTCCAGCCTGGAGCAGGGACAGTTTCAGGGGCATCTAATAACAGCCCCCAGTGTTCGCACAGAGGTGAGGAGATGGAGCCAGTCCCTTCACAGCTGTGCATGGTGGGAGGGATAGGGACAATGGACATAAACTGAGACTAGAGGTGTCCAGGCTGGATGTAAAAAGTAACGTTTTCCCCACAAGGACAGCCTGTCAGTGGGATAGGTGGCTTGGAGAGGCTGTGCGGTCTCCATTTCTGGGGGGGTTTATAACCAACTGGACAAAGCTCAGAGAAACCAGATCTCACCTCAGAGTTGGCCCTGCTGTGAGTAGGAGGTTGGACTACAGACTTCCTGAGGTCCATTCACATCTGAATGAACTTATGAGCCTAAGAAAGGGATGCTAAAAGATCTGCAAGTCTTTTGGGACCCTTAGGGGTTTGGGTAAATCCATATGGTATTAAAACGTTCAGAGAAGTTAAGGTGAAACATGTTTTCCTGACTTCAGTATAGTTCATCCTGCACAAGAGCAGCACATGATGATCAAGAATAGGAACATGATGCAAGAAACTGAAAAACAAGACTTGAGGGAAAAAAGTGCTAAGAGGCAGAAAAAAAATATTGCATGAAAGAACAGCAAAACTTAAAACACCAGACTAGAGGAGGAAGAGAATGGAAAAGAGAAATTAAGAGATCAGAAAAGTGGAGGAATAGATCATACAAAAGCAATATAAATTCACAGAAAAGACAGAACAGTTTTTCCCATCTCTGCATGCAGATTTATCCCTGGAAGATGATGAGTTGTTATGGTAACAACGCTCTCCAGGAATTTTGCCAAGGAAAGGCATATCAACCTCCACATTATGCCTCTGGGGCAGGTCTCCAGCTGCCATTTCAGAGGAATAAGGGTTTAAGAAACTGCTACCAAGTAAATTATGTTCATTATTGCAAGCACTAAATGGAGAACATACTTATATAGCAGCAAGAATTTTATCTGATAACTTAAAAGGTGGATTACAGAAACAAAACAATAGGGACAGAATGAACACATATATTCAAAATAGATCAGGATAAGTAATGTCAGGGCAAGAACATAAAGTTTGATGGGATATGTATAGGTCTGATAGCAGAGAGATACTGAATCATATTTTCTTGCCCTTAAAATAAAATTAAGATTTAAAAAAATTAAAAACAAAATCGGTATTTTTAGAGGATGTATGTGCACAAATTTATGTTATCAAATACAGTAACTGTTTAAAAAAAAAAACACTCAGAACTTAAATAAATATAAAAGAAAGATAAATTGTTAATCTTCACCTCAACTCTCTCCTTTTTCTAAGTCATCACTATTGCTAAGTATTGCTAAGTGTCACTATTGGTGATTTGTAAAAGGGTTACTGTCTCAGGACCCAGACTTAAGCTGCATTCTAATTGGCCACTTACCATATAAGCAAACTCTTTTCTTTGCCTCAGTGAAATCTAAAACAATTAAGGATAGAACACAAACTAATTATATGAGCTTTTGTTAAGCCACTTCAAATTCTGCAACGTTTCACATTGTATAAATCAAACCTATCAGGGAAGAATAAACATATTGTCATGCTATCTACTTTTAATAGATGAAAATTAGTTTTTTGTCGGGCCAAGTTATTTTCTCTCAAACTTTGCTGCTGTAATACTGCAAAAATTCAAGAACTGAAGAACATCTCCATAATGTATAAATTCAACCATTCTATTTATTTATTTATTGGGGGGGGGAGGAGGAGGTTAGCCTGGTGTTTTAAAGCAATAGTTAAAATCTGATCAGTTCCTGTGAACATGCACCTCTTCCCTTAATAAGGATTTTTAAATACATTCTGAAGAAGAAATGCCTGCACATTTTAAAGAGTATTTTTATAGGCAATCATTTGTAATAAAAATTAAAAGACAAACAAAATGAAACAAAACAAATACAAACAAACAAACAAAAAAACAAACCAAACCAAACCAAAACAAACAAACAAACAAAAAAAACAAACAAAACAAAACAGAATATCATCAACAAAAAAACAGTTCTCTCCAATCCAGTTTCCCTGCTATCCTAAAGAATCTTTGAAATATGTTTTCCAATTTGACCCTTCATTTCAATGTGCAAAGAATATCAGACTGCTATGTTATTGTACCTCTAAAAATTGGAGGTGGGGTGGGGTGTGTGGGGGTGGAAGTCCTCTGTAAAAGTGAGTGTTGGCAAAGTTTAAAATAACTAATACTTTAATACTAAAAGACTGCACTTTGGAACCCAGATTCACACTTGAAATATAACACCATGGAGAGATGATTCACAACTGAAATAAAACAGGCTTCCCAATTATCTTCCTAAATTTCATCTACAATAAACAACAGAGACTTTTAACATCAAACTTCCTGCTATAGTTACTAGGTATGCAAAGAGTAGCACTGTTCTTATGCCTGAGAAACAAAATAGAGTTATTATTATTTTTATTATCATCATCATCATTAGTGTACTTTAATTATCCAATTATTATAATAAGACAATACTTCAAAGTGAATGTATAAATGAATTAGATCATTATATGAGTTTTAATAGCCTCAAAAGGACATAGTGGACAATTAGAATCTGTTTTCATTTCTCAAAGTTTTCACTTATAACATTCTCAAAGTATATAATTATGTCCAGATCTTCTCTAGTTTCAGCCCAAACATTTTCATTAATTAAAAGGAACACATTTTTGCTATTTGAGTAAAGAGGAAAGGGGAAAACTACTTTTCTAAAAGTTCCTTTAAACCTTCTTTTTGCTGTACTTAAATTGGCTGACCTCTAATAATTGCCACTTACCTTGTTAGATAAGCTAAATTAAAAGTAAGTGTTTATTAACATGGGATATATTTCAAAACAAATTACAAGCAAAGACATGTTTACAAAATTTAACTTAATTGAATACAGTGATAGGTACATAATTCTTACTGCAAAACTGTGAGATATAACATTAGCTATGAAGTGTATCACTGCAGTTTATCTCCTGACAAACTGAATAAGGAGTGTAGAGGATATAAGCAACTTTCAATGCACATAAATTATTTTGGCTGTATTCAGGATGTATACAATGCCAGTGGCTGAGCCTTAGGTTCAACTCCTCTTCATATTCCTTTGACACTGTGAAAGCCCTAAAATTCAACTGTAGCTCCTTTTAGCCAGATCTTGAAACCCTGGGGAAATCTCGGGTCAAAACTAGATAGGGAAGGCTGGCTTATTTCTACTGTACTACTCACAGAGGAAAACAAGACATGACTGAGAGGTACTTTACACCGCAATTTTTAGGCACCCTTCAGATACTGAGGATCAGCTGGGCTATCAAGAGCTATTTTGAGAAAAGTAGAAAGGACATTAGACAGGAAAGGAGAAGGGATGTCATCAGAACCCCCTCGTTTCTGCCCTGCTCACTTTGTCCCAAAGGAGACTAAGCCCCACAGAAACACAGGACTCTGCTGGGGGATCTGCAAGTGGTACCATTCTTGTGAATGCACAGAAGAGATAGCCACTATCTTAAGTTTTTTGTTTCATTGATTAATACAATAAAAACGTAATAATAATACTAAAAACTAAAAAATTAAAAAGTTACCCATTGATTTTTAAAGGGTTGATTTTTTGCCTCAATGTCTTTAAAAATAACCTCCTGTCCCATCTCAGCAATGCAAAACCTGAAATTTTGATGCTGTTCTTCTTAAGCACAAATGCATATATTCATAGTAGGCTTTTCATATATTCTGAAAGAGCACCAGATTAACTATGACATTCTTCATGCTCAGTAGAAAAAATCATCAACTGGATCAAAAATTAACATATAGAGAAAGAAAAAAAGTTTAAATTAACCTAAATTCAGTGTGTACGTGTGCATACACACACAATCAAAGTGGTTCAGAAGTCTCTAAGAGAAAAATGAAAGAGAAAGAAAAATAACATAGAGAGAACCTGAGGCAAAAGAAAACTAAAAATATGCAGTAATAAGGGAAAGAAGAATTGTAAAGATGCAAAGATGCTGAACAGAAACTCTGCCATTCCTTTAGATTTTTTAAAATGAAATAATTCCAATTTTTTGACAATTTTTTTGAAATGTTTTCACTTCATTCACTTATAAAATTAACTGAAATTTGTTAGCTGATCAATCGAATTTACCTTATTTGTCACTGGGGATAAATTAATTTTGAGTATCTATTATGACAATTGCACACAGCTATATTTTCAGCTCTAATGAATTTTTAATAACCTTCTTCATCAGCCAGTGATTTGAATTTCAAATTTCCTTCTGTGAAGAAGTAAAAATTAGGTAGTTTTCTGCCAATTTTCAAATACTGTTCTTTATTACATTGCAAATCTTCCCTCACTATAAAATCCAAACCTTAAATGAAACTGTTAGTACTTGCAAGACTTGTATTTCACCTGTCTTTATTAAAAGAAAGTAAATTACAGTGTCAAACTTGTCTGCCCTCCCTGGTACACCGTAACATAATGTTTGTATGTCTGCTTCCTTTTAGTACACAAGGAAGTATGCCTCTTCCCATTTCTACATCAAAATAGTAAGCATTTCCCCCTCCCCCTTCACCCCCACAAAACACTTGCACGTAATTCAGAGCATATTTAATGAAAAAAAAATTGTCGATAAGAAAAAAAAGAATCCTCACCTAATGTTCTTTGCTGGTGTTAGCAAATAGCATGTTAGATAATTAAGTCTTTAACATTTGTAATGAACCTTATGTTATATACCTACATTCTCCAAATAAATAATGAAAATAGATACACAAAATATTGGGAAACAACAACAACAACAAAGACAGACTCAAATGCTGAAGGGTAGGAAAGGAACATATACATATTACATTGAATACTAGTTCTATAGGTCTAGTCTACCATGTTGTCTTCTTGTATGGCAGTGAGTCCCACCAGGTCTGATTCTGAAGCTGCGTGTTAACACAAATATACCTACATGTTTACTGGTAGCCCTTCTATATATATTATGATACACATTGTGTTGATTATATGATCACATTTGATTTTTCCTATTTTTCACCTCAGAAAAAAACACAGAATCACAAAATATTGGATGTTGGAAGGAACCTCTGGATGTTGTCTGGTCCAAACCCCCTGGCTTGAGCAGGGTCACCTAGAACCTGTTGTCCAGGATCATATCCAGACAGCCTTTATCTCTCTTCAAGGATGGAAACACTACAATCTATCTGGGCAACCTGTGCCAGTTCTTGGTTAGCATCGCAGTGAAAAAGTACTTTTTGTTGTTCAGAAGCCACCTGCTCTTCAGTTTGTGTCCAACACCCTTTGTCCTGTCACTGGACATCAACGAAAAAAGCCTAGCTCCATCTTCTTATGCACCCTTATTAAGAGGGTTTAAAAATTATTTGTTATTCTCATAATTTCATGCATTTTTTTCTACAGTGATAACACCCTGGCTTCCCTCAACATAATGGTCAACACACAAATATGTTTTACACTGATGGTTTCACAGATATTAATTTCCTTTCACACCTTCCTCACTTCTGAGAAGTGAAGATTATATTGGCAAGGAAGGAACAGAGCAACTGTATGGTGAAAACAAATGAAAGTCAAAAAAACGTCCTTTAAACTTTCAATTTGAATTTGAGATACCCAGGATTCAAATTCTCAACAACACTTACATCCAAAGGAGTGCTTAGTAAGTGTGATACCCCATGCAGCACCCCAATTGTTTTAAAACCTATCTCAATTTTTTGATCTCTCCACAAGGAGCAGTGGAGACCTCCATTAGAGACCTCACTTCCCATCTCTCTTCTCAGAAGTACCTCTCCATCAGATTCATCTGCGTATGTGGCACTAAAACACTCCCAAACACAGGCTCTTCTTATTTCAGCATTTGCGACTCCTGGCAAATTTCTGAGAAATACACCCATTCTAATTACCAAAACAAATGAGGCAGTGTTATTAGAGAGAAATTTGATTTCGTGTAAAAAATCTGAATGACCCCACTTAATGTGCATCCATCCTGCTGCACTGATACTCTTTACCCCAGAAATGATTGAGCTGAAGAGACAAACTGTGTTCATACTGTTTGCTTTCTTGTCACCCTCCCTCCCATTGTCTGATTTTTACTTCTGTATCAGTCACTTCGGTTTTGTGTAAAATCAGCTAGAAGGGATTTCAGTTTACCCTTAAAAATACACACACTCTTCAACATCTTTTGGTTCCATTTTTTTCCTTCAGCATTTCTCATCTCAGTTTCTCCTAGATCAACTAGGTTTCCATCTGCTGCAAGCTCTTGATATTTTGGGTGATGGAGCCAGTCTCTATTCATTTGTGCCCAGTGAGAGGATGAGAGGCAATGGGCACAAACTGAAGCACAGGAAGTTCTCCTGAATATGAGAGGACACTTTTTTACTCTGAGGGTGACAGAGTGCTGGAACAGGCTGCCCAAACAGGTTGTGAAGTCTCCTTCTCTGGAGAAACTCAAAACCCACATGGATGCCATCCTGTGCAATGTACTCTAGGTGATCCTGCTTGGCAGGGGGGTTGGACTATGTGATCTTCGAAGGTCCCTTCCAACCTCAGCCACTCTGTGATTCTCCCAGATATCTAATCAATAACGTGTTCTCATAGAGTGCCAGTGCTTTATTCTTTTACTTTTTTATTTTTATTTTAACCACTCTCTAACATTTGGTCTGCTTCTTCTCTAAGTTTTAATTCAATAACTTCCTTTTCCACGTTACCTAGATGTAAGAGGTATATACAGAGAATGTGTCCATGATCTCATCTCAAATACCTGACCCTATAAAAGTCTTCAGAAATGATAAATAGTTATTAGAGTGAATGTCAGGTGTTAGCCCTGAAATAACTGGGGGGAACACATTTCATTACTCAAGAGAGAAAATTATCTGAATTTCCATCACACACGAAGCATTACAGATGACATGAGACATTTTAGCTGTCAAAGTCAGAAGTGTTTCTAACAAACATGCACAAAATACAAGTTTGCAAAGTCTTTAAATCTAGCCAAAACATGGATAGATTTTCATAGGAAAAGCAGACTATACATAACTGACACACACACCATCATGTCCTCAACTATAAAGCAATAACACTAGAGCAGTTCAAAGAAAAGGTCTCTTGAGACTGTTTTAAAAGACACTAGGAAGATTAAGTATATTTTTTTTCATCACTAGAAATAATTGAAATATACTCAGGAGAGGACAGGACCAGTTTGACACAATGCAAGCAGCCCAGGGATATATCAAGAGCTTGTAGACACTTTAATGACACATACTCCACAGTTCACAGAGAAGTCTAAGCTGGAAGGGACCCTTGGCTAACATCTGGTCCAACCTTGAAAGAAGGGCCTTAGATAAGGTTACACAGGACCCTAAAAAGCTAGTTCTTCAATTTTTCCAGCACATAGATACTGACTTCTCTGCCCAGCCTGCTCTGATGCTTAATTGTTCCTATGGTGAATTTCTTTTTTCCCCTTATATCTAGAGAATTTCCCCTGAAGCAAGCTCTACCCATTGCCTCTTGCCCCATGCCTCCTTGTGAAGAGAGTATTTCCATTTCTGTTTTCTTCAAGACTGGAAGGGTTGAAATACTGGGGGGCTGAAATAATGAAGGGTTTCATACTGGGGGAAATAAATCAGTAAGTCCTGAAGTGTAAGCCATACCTCTTATACTTCAGGCTTTTCTTGCCTGTGCTCCAAGATAGCAATATATTGTCAGAGACAGACCCAGCTCCTAGAACCTTCATTTTACATGAACAGTATTTACCTCATTAGTGAGAAAACGTGTGCATTAACTGGAGATTTTACAAGAAATGGAAGAGTCCACATCAATTCCCATAATAGACTACCCTTAGTAATTCAGCTACATTGTTCTTAAGTTCCCTTTGGCCTCTTGTTCTCCATACTTCATTAGTGACCACACTGCCTACCTGGGGTTGAGTGCTTATGATCAAGTTTATCATTTGGATGTAGAACTTTTTTTTTTTTTTTTCAGACCTATTCTCCTGATGTACCCGGACCTGTACTTATAACCAGTTTTGACTCTCGTTACTATTTGTTCTTCAAGCTCTACTCTGTTCTTTCTAAATCTACTTTGATCTTTCTAATTCTGTTCCAACAATTAATTGGCCAACTTTATTATGCATTCTAGACTGTTTGGATACACTTTAGATTTTTTAGTTTGTTTTCTTATCTCTAATAACTTTTTCACAATGTTACTTAGTCATGCTGACTTCCTTTAAGCCTCCTGCAACCCTCTCCTAAGGGTTAACCCTAACAGGCTAAACCCTTAACAGTACCTTAACAGGTACTCTCTGATCAGCATGCTTCCAAAGCCTAAAAGAAGAATTTCACATTTTACATAATTCTACTTTCTACTACTAAAAAAAAAAAAAAAAAAAAAAAAAAAGAGAGAGAGAGAGAAAGAGGGAGAGAGAGAGAAAGCTATTTCTATTGCTATTTCTTCCCTCTTTTAAGTTTGTAAAATTGTGGTGTCTTTTTTCATCCTTTTCTCATACTGTAAGAATGACTCCCAGGAACATTACTACCCCTGGGATGGATATGGAACTATTGCCACTCTTTGGAATAATGGGAGTAAACACAGCTGTTTTATACAACCTCTACAATGAATGTTCAAGGGAAAACAATACAGCTAGGCCTACTTACCTGAGCAAGAGTGTAATGATTTAAATTTACAGTAATGATAAGTTATAATTAGATGCCAGAAACTGGAATGAACAGACGAGGTCCCATTTAAACTAATTCACTGTTACTGTCAGGAGGCGCTTGTCTTTAAGGACTAATGCTATTACTGGTATTTACAACAACTGAAAAATCACTAGGAAAAACAAAGCAATGCATTAGAGAATTTACAAAATAACAAATATATCCAGATAATGCCTGGATGCAAGAAAACAAGTAAACAAACAAAAAACAAAAAAAAACGTCAATTTTCTATAGAGGTCAGCTTATCTCCACATTAATAAATATTTATTTAGGATATGTAAAACAGAAGATTTTAGATCCTAGCTTTGTACTACTAGGCCAATTTTTAAAATTTATTTATTTATTTTCCTACAGTGCTTTCTGTAATTTGCATTGCCCAGTCAGTACACAGGTCTATCACAGGTCTATGAGTGTAGGACACATGTAGCTATCTAGGTGAAGTACCTTTGTGTTTAAAACACAACTTTGACTTAAGTTGCATTTCAAGTTCAAATATCTGTGAAAAAGTGGAAATGCTTAAGACCTTGATGATTTACTTACTAGGAAAGTGTGTTCCTGGATACTTATTTGAATACTGATATATAAAAGGTATCAATTTTTCCCTTGTTTCCACTTGAAATGTAAAATTTCTTCTTGTAACCCTTTGCATGAGAAAGACAGAAAACATGCACAATTCAACCTCATGAGGCTATGTGCTATTCATAGACCTTCTCCCAGAGTAACTTACAGTGATCTGAAGGACACAATTTGCTAGAGAACCCCAGTAAGTTTTGGGCCACTTCTGTGCCACCTCTTTCTTCTACTAGTTACAAAGAGATTAGATGGCAATAAAGATCTCTGTGTTGATGTAAATAATTCTAATATTCACATCAGGGGATAATGAGTCTGTCATCCTTTTGAGCATGTTTTCTCTTCATAAGAAGTCAGGTTTGCAACCTATATATTAATCTTCCTTAACAAAAACAACAACAAACAACAACAACAACAACAAACGTCTTTCATTTCTTCAATATAAAATATTTTTTTTCATTGGTAGACATCAGAGTTACCTTTCTTCAGCTCTGCATACCAGATACCCTGTTTTCAATATATTTAAAAAAAAAAAAAAAAAAGATAAAGAAATGGAATTTCAAAACACAGGCTAACATTTTTCACTGGATAACAATAAACATTACTGAACTATTTAAAAATATAACAAAGCAATAAGAAGCTCTAGGAAAAAAAAAAAAAGAGAGAGAGAGAGAATTGGGATATTTATATTTGCTTTCATAATGACCTGCACTGTTCCCTCAATAGTAACACTCAAATAGCAAAAATTAGTATTCATAACTCATATACATCTCCATCACTTCTCCATTTAGCAGAATGGCAGTAATTGAGGAGAAAGGTCTCAAATTGTTATTATGAAATAATAGTAATGAAACAAAAATATTTTAAAAAGACATTGAGCCTGAGGATGAGATTCAGAGATCCTGTTTTCCAACGCAGACATGACAAACAAAGCAGGGAAAATCTCATTTAGTAAATCCTATACTCTTACACTTAAAAATCCTTGCTGTGCACAAAGCTTGTGAATTTTGAAGAGTTCTGGGGAAAAAAATACTTATTCTCTGAGTGTTGCCGTTACAACTGAGGCATTCATCATCTTCAGAACTCAGTCAATACTTAATAAATAATGGTTAAAATTTGATTAAGCAGCCAATTTAACACATTTACAAAATACTGATATGTAATGAAAAAGAACCATGAATTTGTCACTTCACACACATTGGGGCTTTTGTGCTCATCAAGAAAAAATAACTGTAATATTTGACCTGTATTGCTGAGATATAGAGAAAGTTTACTGTGTTTTTAGTGTCAGGGTTAGGTTTTCAACCTGATTCCCAGTGTATTAGTTGCAAACTAGACATATCAAAAATACACTCTTCCCATGGAAGAGTGGTAGACAGCCAGTGCTTGAGTTCACTAGAAAGGCATGATTTACCTTGTGGAAGTTCCTGAAATATGCTGCCTTCTCATCTGGAAACTTTTCTAGCCTCCTGGGCCCTTTACTGGAAGCCTTCTTGAAAACCAGCCAACATCGTCTGAAAATCTGGAAACAATATCAATGGATTATATTAGCTTTTCTTTAGAGGTAGAAGTTATCATAAATGCATTCAGTTATGTAATTCACTTAGTATGAAATTTTAAAGCCAACATATTTTATTTTAAATGGCTAGAAAACCCTGAAATATCAATTATTTCTACTCTAGTGATTCCAGTTCCTCAATTTATAGATATTGATTGTCAGTCTTTTATAGACTTTGTTGCTTCAGTTTCTCACACATGCCAAATTTGACAATTGCTGAGATGCAAGTAAATCCACGAACTTTGAACATGAAAAGAATTAAAAGTCTGTCATTAGGGAAAGTGCTTTCAGATATCACTCTATGCATTTGTAGCTTTCACATTTATATTCTATTTCTACAAGAGTATCAGAAACATTTATTGCAGCTTTTAACATAACACAGTAATCAGCAGCTACTATATCTTGTACACACAGAAGAAGAAACTCCAGGTAAAATAAGTGACCATTGCTGGGCGTCTATTTCTCTCACTTAATTCAATGACAAACTTTCTAAGGAAAAACTATGCAAATTATTACATTTTGGGAATGTAGTATGTAAGAAAAACATCCAAGAAGCACAAAACAAAACATTTCAGTGAAAACCACACAAAATTTTACTTAGAATGCATGTTTAAGACTATTTACCAAAGGTCTGATGATATTGCCATAACCAGAAGTTTAAAATCAATCAAATAAGAAAACATTTGCAGTTCAAAGAAAAGCTGGTTGAGGCTAATCTTCTGGTCTATTTGCGTAAGTAAGGAATTATATATGGTTTTAAGATCTATGGGAGTAGTTTAGTTCATTTTCCTTTTCATTACTTGTACAGCTCTGTGAAAAATATCATATGGAATTTTATGTTATTATTTTACTAGTACATTTAGAATAAAACACAAAAAAATGTTAGCTAATGGTTCTCCCACCCATATATACAGAAGAGTCTTATTTCTTCAGAAATTCTACAGAATTTAATGACACAACAAAAGAACTGCAGTACTATTTAGTTTGGATGATCAGATCAAGCAAATCTAACATTAGAGAAAAAAAATTAAAAAATAATGAAATAGGGGCAAGGAGATCTAAACTGAGTTTTCTCATAGTATGGTATTCTCTAAACTGAGTAAAAGCAGCAAATACAGTGTCACTAAAATAATTAAACTTATTTAACTACATTTTGATAGAAGAATACTGACACTATCCTGTTGTCATTATTTCAAATGAATGTTATCAGGCAAAACAAGTATTTTCTTTTAAAAACCTACTAATTGGACTATAAGTACTTTTATCTTCATTTAAATATGAAGACATTTAA
Organism: Netta rufina; assembly: GCF_964035555.1. Taxonomy (NCBI): domain Eukaryota; kingdom Metazoa; phylum Chordata; class Aves; order Anseriformes; family Anatidae; genus Netta; species Netta rufina. The sequence goes on from NC_140124.1 coordinate 100,687,014, forward strand.
TGAAAACTTCTGTAATTAGACTTTAAAAGTATACAAGTTTTTGTTTGTTTGTTTGTTTTTGTTTTTGTTTTGTTTTTGTTTTTGTTTTTTCTTCTAAGGTTGTAAAGTGGCAACTACTGTAGAGCTGTACTTTCTACCTTAGAAAATACTTCACCTAACCTGGGGGAAAAAAAGAGAATATCATTATCTCCTGAAAAAATGGCTTTGCACTGTGGGACATTATAAACCATATTTATTAGGTAGTGCTTTCTTCAAATAACCTCTTGGCAACACTGCAACTTATTTTACCAAAACTACAACATTTCTCCCACAGTTTTCTTCTGCTTAACCCATATTAATTCTTCACAGTGTTATGGTGCAAAAATCTCCACATTTGCAGGAGATGCAGAAGATTCACTTCTTTTTGAAGGGACTCCCTTTGACTCACTAGAAGCAATAGTGCCAACTGTCCTAAGAGGAAATATTTATTCATTTAATATAAGTGTTTCTTTTAATAATACTCCCAGATCTTCTGGAAACCGTTCCTTTTTTAGGCTATGTGTATTTTCAGTTCGTCTCTTTTCCTCTGAGGATAGTATTTTCCGAAGTTCTTCATCAAGGTAAAAATCATTGCCTTCATTTCAAATCTTCTATTGATTTCCATTATCTGCCCTTAATAGTTTGCTGCCCTCACAGATATCTCTTTAGAAAAACAGATCAAGCCACAGGCCTCATCATCAGTGAAAGCAGGTTTTAGAACAGCCACAGAACCCTCATTTTACAGGTGACCTGAATTTTGGATAGATGGTGATAAGGTAACAGAAATTTTACATCAATTGACTGAGTTGTTTTATTATTTTTTAATTTATTATTATTTGTTCATTCTTTAAATTATTATTATTTGTTCATTTGTTCATTTTCTACACCACGGTTATATTTTATTTTAATTTAAAATATCAGTTAGATCCAGTACCTCAGAAGCATGCCTAATAAATAGAAAGCTAGACAAGCTAAGTGACAGAGTCAAATTTCTCCCCAGGAGGATGAGAGTATCTTCCAGATAAAAGGTCATCTAATGCATACTCCAAAGCAATTCATTCAGTGACAAATGAGCAGGGTCTCCTGATTGGCAATTTCAGTCTTTTTTTTTCCACTGGATATCAACCTGGTTGAGTGTGGAAGGGGTTCTGAGGGTCTGACAGCTAACTAACAGAATTCAAGAGGGAGGCTTTGACTACCACCACCCCCCTCCCACTCCCCCCGGCCCTTTATTAGAGGTGTCTTCACAGTATCCATTGATGAGGGCCAAATGTCAGTTATCTTAAGGGATGCTCCTCATTAGGCCTAATCCCAGAGCTGTGTTAAACACAAAAGCTTTGGCATATATATGGGCTGTGGGATGAATGACTTGCTTTTACAGCAGAACACTTTGAACTGCAAGAGGAAGGAACTCACATTTTACCTTTAGATTGCTACTGTTTTGGTTTATTGACAGCTGTTTTTTCCAGACCTCTAAGGAAAGGAAAGATCTGAAGAAAGCAATGGCTCACTCAGCACTGGAGTATGTACACCAAGACACATTCTTGTATTTGATCTTTTTTAACCTACAATCACTTTTAAAACTGGTAAAAAGACTTACATATTTCCAGTGGATTTCAGCAGCATTTTATCCGATCACAACAGACAGTTTGTACCATAGTGCTTGAAAATGCATTAGCATATGAATTTACCTATAAATATGAATAAATAGGTGCAGATGCGAGCACACAGCAAACAAACGTTTGCCTTTCATAAGGTACCTCATTGTTATACAGAAACCTACTCAATTATTCACGAACTATGAGATGCTCTTTTATCCCTGGCCTAGTTTAAGATGCCATTGGCTGTAATCAAAACTTCTGAAAGACTTCTGAAGTCCTCAGATAATTGGGGTAGTCATTGTGAAGGAATTCAGCATCAGCCCTTTAACAACAGAGAAAATGATAACCACTTGCAGGTTTTGTCTCTATAATATTTAGTACTTCCTGTGAGATTTAAGTATCTGTTTCTGACACATGCATAGTTGAAGAAATGCCAAATATTTGATCATTCAATCAGTTTTACAGCATTCTTGGATAGGCACCCAGAACAACAGAAGTAATTTAATAATTTTCTGTGAAGGGCAAACAACAGTTTAATGACATCCTTTTTTTTTTTTTTTTTTTTTTTTCCCAGAGAAATTCAGAAAGATAACATTAAATATGTGCTGTACTGGGGTTTCCTTTTTATTATAGTATCATTTAGAAGGACCCAAACTAGTTCAGTACAAGTCCTGAGGAGGACTGTAACAAAACTACCTGCTGAGTCCACGCCAGAGCAGAGTCTCTTCAAACAGAAATATTATTTCCCCTCTGTTTTGCAAGATGCCCATTGGGCAGTAAAAACACTCCTCTCAACCCCATTATCTGTACTTCCACATCAGTAAGCAATGGCAGTAATTCAGCACACTTGTGGTCAGGTGAGAACTGGTTCAGCAGCCACTTGCTATAGCACATAAAGACAATTTTCATGATGATGCAGAGGGCGAACAGCCTCTCTTGCTGAAGATGGCTCTGCATAGCCTTGTCCTGCAGCAAAGAAAAAGGAGTCCAGACCTGGAACAAAATAACCTTATCTCCCCAGAATGGTTCCTAAAATCTTTCTAGTCAAAAATTCAACTTCCATTACTACTTCATTTAATCTTTAGATATCCCCTTTTTATATTTTACTTAAAACACTGCTATAGACCAATTTATGATGAAAATCTCTCCTTAACCTCTCCTTGCCTTTTCTTCTGCTTAATTCACCTTACTTTTTCAGTGATGTTTTTATTTTTTTAATATTATTGACTAATATATGCAAAAGTCTGTCCTCTGAATAGATAACTATTCTTCATATCCGTACCACACAGTTCTGTTTTATTATTGTTGTGGATATTCATAATAAATCTATTAAAAGACACATTACAGCATTTACGCATTGATTTACACATTACACATTGACTAAACTAGTTTTTTAGAAAAAAGTTGTTTTTTTTTTTCCTTTTCCTAAAATAACTTAAAAGAATTAGCTTGCTCTGGGAATCTTACATAGGAGTTTCCATTTTCCAGAGACTTCTAAAGACTTTTAATACTCATTTACAAAGATGCAATGCCTGTCTTTATCCACAGCTGTAACTAATTGAGCTTTGCCAGTCATCACTGATATTTAGAGAAGGGATTTTTATTGACAAGTCTCTACATATTATTCCAGAAATTCCACCTAACACTCAAATAATACATGTAATAATAATTTGTTTTTCATTCATTTTAACGTTTAAGTTATCATCCCCGCCCACCAAAAAAAAGTATAGATCTGTAATCAGATCACTTAAGATTTCTTAAAGGGATACATTCCTCTGAAATCTCCATCCCTCTATCCAACAGTACAAATGGCAATAATTTCCTCTACTATATTGGAAAACTACCTGTTTTTCTGTCATGTTTCTGACATGTTTCTGTCAGTAGAAACATGACAGCTGTAGAAACATTTGTCTCTTGAGAGAAGCAGCAGGGAGCCAGCTCCTAGTTACCGACAGAAACCATCACTGACCAGGACAGGATCAAAGAATCATTAATGGAGCTCTTTGCTAGAGAAACCCCAATGGTTCTCCCAGGAAGATACCTGTAGTAATGTTCAGTCTTGTGTTTACATCTCATTATTTACAAAATAGGCTGGCTGATTTATCCTTCCTTACTTTCCATGTGCAGAGGATACAGGACCTGTACCATTAGATGACACATCTCCAGTTAAAGCCCTAAAATATTAAAAGTTCAAATTGACTTTGTTAGTTTTCTACATTAAAAGTGGATGAAGTTTTTATGGGGTATGTAAGAGAAATACAATATGTCATGAGGTTAAAAAACAAAGACCACCACCAACAAAAAAAGTACCTTGACACTCAAATTAAAAAAAAAAAAAGTAGCATCCATTGTAATGAAAATAAAAACAGTTGTCACAATAACGTCATATTTAACCATTGTTTTGACACCACCACTTGTTGATGTTGTTGTTTTGATTCTCCCGTGTATACTTTGGCAAAGGGAGAAGAGATGAGAGGTGACATTTCACTGCTTCAGCGGAACTACATGTTGCACATTTAAATAAACTTTAAAAGGTACTGATGAAGTTATTGTCTGTGAAAAGGCCCAAGAGGAAAATGAGAAGGCAAAAATTATTCATTCCTCAGCTAAAGAGCAAGTTATAAGATTTGAACTATTGCTGAATAAAGTCAACAGTTTAAAACAAAGTCAACATCAGAGTCCATCTACCTGAGTTACCAATACTTTGCATTAACAAGATAGAAGCAAGTACTCTTGTAACAACACATGCCATCACATCTGCCCTTTGGTTTCTGGGCACATTTGAAATGAAGGTGCCCCAGAAACATTGTTTCTCCTGTCTTGACCAGCACAGATCTTACTGCCTACTTTTCTGAATTACAGTTACCACAGCACTGAGCAGGTACCTTACGAATGGCAAACTTCAATCTGGATGACAAAGCCAACAAGGAGAAATATCCAGGCACAACACTGAGCTTCCAAATGGGCACAGAGCAGTAGGAATCAAGCATACTGCCCCATAATGCCATGCTAAGAAGTTGCCCATTTCCCCACAGACAAGCAGGGTTTCCCCATGGCCATCTGACACCCACCAATTTCTGCTCAAGCAGGAAGTAAGGCAAAAATAACCTACAGCCCTGATCAAATGTGTGACTTTACTTGCTTCTGTCAATAGTTCTGGGATATGGGGCTGTTTGTTCGTTACAAGATACAAAAACCCTTGGGAACATTCTTTTTTTTTTTTTTTTTTTTTTTTTCCTCTCTTGATTTTAACTTTCCACTCTCTCGTCTATTTCAATATATTTTCTTCAAACATTGCCAAAGTGTCTATCACAAAACATTCACAATAGGAGCAAAACTGTTTAAACCATAAAGCCAGGAGTCAAAAATCACAGATATATCCTAAAATGATCACTAGTAATGCCTATAATAAGTAAATACTGTCTGAAGATGTGTTGTTGAAGGCTGTCAAATACAGAAAGATTCATCATTTTTTATATCCTTCTTCTTGCTCTTGAGCTTCATTTTATCATCCTAATTAGGAAGCAAAGATAAGCCTGCAGTTTAGAAACCTTGTAGTATGACATTCTACAAGGTTATAAAAGACTATTAGGTCTTGGATCATTTTGGTATCACAGTTCAAATCCTAAACATTTTAATAGCATATTTTTATTATTTGTATTTTCCAGATTGCAAAGTTAATGGCATTTAAAAACAGGAATAGAAGAAATATAGAAACATCTGCCACAAACTCAGATTAGATCAATCCTGGTGGGCTTGATTGCAGTCAGTGAGAATTATGATGGTTAGAGATGATTATGGACAATTCACCCAGTTAAAGTATATATATATGTCAATTCTCTATAACATACCATTATAGATTCATATACATGTTTATAATATACTATAATTTGTGGTTTTATAGTCACAGGCTATATATGTAATCCATAAGATTCATTTTACTATTAGAGAGTTCTGTGAAATCAAAGCATACCATAGTAATTTTTGAAATATTCATATAGTAACTAAAGTACTGTGTGCACAATCAGTTTAGCTGTGGGAGCTGAAGTATTTAAGTTTTTTTTTTTTTTTTTTTTTTTAATATATAATTTTTTCTCCTTGTGGGGGAACCAAGAGGGGGATATAAATCTGGAAAGAAAGACTTGCAAGTTTTATTCTTCTGAATAGTGATTTACTTTATTTTTTTTATTATTTATTTTTTTAATCCATAGGTACCTACAGCTGAAAAACTTGGAAACTCGGCATCATTATTTTGTTTCAAAGCACCAGCAGGGCAGTTCAAGGATAGAAGGACAACAAAGAGTGCACTCAGATTTCATGGTGGTTTGTACCTGCACAGAATATATCACTTTTTATTTGAATCAATTATTTTAATAAAATCAGTTCCAGTAGCCATTTTTGGCTTTCTGCATTTCCAACTCAGTTTCAGCAAGACTAACGTCAGTGTCTCTTTTCAAGAAAAACTAATACTTCATGTTTGGCCTCATAAAGTAGATAAAAAACAAACTGTTTGCAACAGTTTTAGCAGGCATACAGCAGGAAAACCCTAGAACTTAGAATATTTTAAAGAAATGGTTATAGCCAAGAAATATGAGGCATTTCATTGAGCTTAAACAGAACATGCAGCAATTATCTATGAGCAATTGTGTGGCCAGAGTTTGCACCCAAATCCATATAAAAAACTTAGAGAGAAAACTGCAGTTTGATTACCCTCTAATACAGAATTTGAGTAATTTCTCAAACTGAACCAAGCTTGGGCCATTAGTTTATTTCAGTCACCAGACACTATTGTTGCTTTTTGATGGAAACATTGTTTTTTCACTGTTTTTTATACTGTTTTACTTTAATTAGTTAAAAACACACATAGTCCACTTAAATATGACAGACTGAAAATAATGCTTTGATATTCTGCAATGAAAAGTAGTATTTACAGAGGAGAAGTTACAACTTCTCTCTTTAGTTTTTAATCATATAGCTATATATTGAAGTAATGGAAATATCACTGGAGTAAAGGTTCTTAATTTTTAACTCTTCCATGTGTAAGTTTATTAAAGCTGAAACACAGTAACTTTTACACATATTTAGTAGAAACTCATAACTTTGTTCCCTCCCTCCCCCAAATAATAATAATAATAATAATAATAATAATAATAAAGACACTTCCCACATCTGCAAGGGAATTTAACATTGAGAAACAGATAAAGCTGGAGTCTTTATAATACAAAAAAATCAGACCTTTACACACAACCTGAAATAACACACATTGAAAGGAGATATAAATCTACTCAGATGCTCAGCATTGTACTTTAGGAAGGTAGGGATTTGTGAAAACAAGTGTTACAAAATCAAAACCATGCAACAGAATACCTTAAAATGAAGCAGAGCTTCTGAACAGAACAGTTCAAACACCTATACTTAAGGACAAAAAATTCAAGTAATTTTTACAGCTTCAATTCAGAGGGTTGTAAGCTCAAATTCAGAGTCAAAAATTATTCTTTAGATTGACATCATCATCAGATAGCATTCTGTCACATCTACCTGCACTTCTCTTGACATTGCAGCATAGAAACCTCTCTCAGCAAAGCTATCACAGTCTTCAAGATGTATATTGTTTTGACTTATAAAATAGGTGAAAATAGTGTGCTTAGCATGAGATTTAATAAAGCTGATCACAGCACTAAGTCCAAAGCACTGTTCACAAAGATTAAAACTGTTGGATATAGATACCACTGAATATTTATATACGTGCATGATATCTAACAGCAATTGATCCTAAGAGTAGAACAGGAAAGTTAAAGCATTTTACTTTTGGAGGTGTTTTGAAGTTTCAGCATGTGTCTATTAAATCCTGCAAAAATCAGCCACATTAATACTCGTGAAAGACAACTGTGATCTATAGGTGCTGGTATTAAGTGCTTGGTCACTGTTCCAAGAATTCTTGGAAGTGTATGCAACATATTTAAATACAGCAAGATTAAACAATATGCTAATGTAGAAGAAAAGCCCTTCAAACACCCTCTGATATACTGTATGGAAGAACAGCATATAAATTCTGAAAACTGCACTAATCCATGACATATGATTCAATAAACCTCTAAAGTAGGAGGTTGTATGAATCAATCATTTTCTAAAAATCAAATTTATCATTTTTTTTTTCCAATGGAGTTACACATAATGCTTTGACTCTCCTTTAAGCATTATGGCATCCACCAGATTTTATGGAGAAATTAATTTTATATAGAAAATAAGGTGCTCTGAAAAGTGAAGCCTACTGTAGGACTAAAGTAGTACCCTGAAAACAGCAATGATCAAGAGGATGTCTAATAACAGTGAAGATTTATTGATATCTGATCACCTGCACTACTGTGCCCTTAGCTTAAACTCTTCTGCCAAAGAATCACAGATTTAACAGATGCCAGCCCAAAGACCTTCATTACATCTTTTAACCTAACTGAAGGGGAGGAAAATTAACTAATATCTGTAAATAACTGGAAATAGTTAAAAGATTCAAATTTGCAAGAATCCTCTGCAGCAGTAGGAAAAAAGATATTCAAAAGAAGCTTGCTGTTGAATAGTTTGGTGAAACTTCTTTTTTTTTTTTGCATTATTCACAGAACTATCTGGAATCTGTAAAGTTGAAGCAAACAAACAAAAAATCTAATTTGCTCTAGATAAAAATTTAAGAGGAAGATGTATATAATAAATATTTCAAATACTTCACTCATTTGTATTAGTGGTATATTTTCTGCCATTTCTGCTACTTATTTTAAAGTATTTCCTGAAAATCTCTAAAAAATAATAATAAAAAAATACCAGTCTTCTATTGCAATGCATCAGTATTGCACAGGGAAGGAAAAAAAAAAAAAAAAAAAAAAAAAAAAAAAAAAAAAAGGAGAGACTTGCCTAAGCAAGAAAAGGGTGAGAAAACAAATATTTACACAAAACTAAGAGGATTTGGAAGAAAAAGCTATAGCCGTTAGCTCATGTAACTACTAATACCAACTCTGTTCAGCTTTTGTTGCAACAGCACAAATTTTTAAGATAGCATTTACTCTAAGAAAACTAGAATGAATGATCTTCCCTAAGAACTCAAAAGCAGCTGGTGTGCTACATCCCCACCCAGCACATCCTCTGGGGATATGTGTTGGTACGTGGGTTGGAAATTTTGTTGCAACCCAAGGGAAATAATGCAGAGGAAAATCAGATGGTCTCCAAATCCAGGTTTCATAAGTACAAAAGACCACTCTGAATTCCCTGCTCTGTACCTGTGATAGATCTCAAAAAATGTCTGCCCTGGAAGTGTTTTAGAGATTCACCCAAAGTTTATCCAAGTAAATCCACAGAAGCCATGTCAATGCCAATATACTTTAACTCAAACCCAATACAGTAGTAAAACTTAAGTCATCTCAGATCAAATGAAAATTTCTTTGGTAAAGGAAAGGTGGTAACCAAATCAATTATATTATCTCAAGAAACAACCAATCAAACAAACAAACAAAAACTGTCATTGCTTCCACTGATTATCACCAGCTTTCTAGAGCCTGTAGGAGATAAGGCTATCCTTTTACAATCCCTCCCAGTGGGCAGAAGAGAGAGATTAGTCTGCTCAGCTGATGCTATTATTTTGATATTCTAAACAGATGCATACAAATAGAAAACATCTTGATTTTCTTTGCCCTGGAGACCATCTAGGGACAGGATTGGACAGCAGAAGAGAAAAAATACTGCAATATTTGTGATCAAATTAAGCAGACAACCTCTGATACGCTATATAGACAATACACTATCTAGCATCCTGGTTCAATATTAACTAGAATAAGTCTCTTTTCTCATTTGCAGTACTAAAAGCGCAACTGCAAAAAAGTGTTGTTGACATCCTGTGACTGCTGAGATAGTGTTGGTTACAAGTTCTGAAGCTGTAATACAAAGCTGAAGCTTTCTAATACAAAAGAGGAGGGAGAGAGACAAAAATACGCTTGTGTGCTCATTAGTATTACTTCTATATTAGTAGTAATTGGCGGTATTACCAGAAGCAAGATTTGGCTTTGCGGTATTAAATGATTAATCCTAATACTTTAGTTGTGAAGTTTCAGGTAGAGACTTAAAAAGTAGGAGACTTGTCACAGATACAGTTTTATATGACAGCCAATCAGTTAACTCACAAAATCAGAAAAAGTCAGCTTTCTTTTTAAGCAATCTTTCCATGCAAAAAGCCAGTAGAAAACTATAGTTACAAAATAAAATATGCAGATTGTATGGAAAATATCTCATAGGGTCAATAAAGTAATTATTAATTATTTTTATCTAGCTTTATTAATAGCCACTCTGAATAAGAACATACTATGAATCATGAACTAAATTAAAGTTGTCAAATTCTGATGAATGCAGAGGCTGTCAGAGTGTGGACTAAGATTTTTGGGGGTGTTTTTTTGTTTGTTTTTTTTTTTTTTTTTAATTTTGTATTAATGAAATAAGCAAAGTGTGATGAGCAACTCTTCATTATGCAGTATGAGTAATTCTTACCTTCTTCAAGGTAAGAGTTTGCATACACAGTACCAGTAGACTGGCTCACCACAGATACTATCTTACGTATCAAGAGTCAACGGAAAGCGTACTTTTTTGACCTATTTGTTTTGTAATGAAGTTATGGAGAAATTAACATTGCTTCCACTTCTGAAAATTCCCAAATGCTGTTCAAGACCTCAAAATCAAGGGAACCAAAGGAAGGAAAAAAATATCAATGTGGAATTACATAAATGAACACTCATAATCCCAGGTATCCTCAATGGTTCAGAGTTGTTGTTTAGAATTGCATACTTATGCACACCAGATAATATATAGTGACAGCAGTAGGTAGATTTCAGTCTCTGTATGCTAACTAATATATTTTCTGGTCATACAACAATAGACTTATTGATGTATTTCTAACATAAGTAGGTCTCTAAACTCCCAGTCATATTTCCAGTATCTTGGAAATCAACCCAAGCAACTCTTTTTATTAACAAGAAAAAAAAAAAAAAAAAAAGAAAAAAAAAGAAAAAAAGGTATCCAGCATACAGACAGATCTAAGTGCAGCACTGCAGAGGAGCTATTGCTACACATATTACCTTAATATGTTTTAAAATCTCCATTAAGGTGACTCAATTTGCATATCAACTGAAATAGTTAGGTGAGAATTAGGCATAGATGAATGAGAAAAAATGTGCAAGTCACTGAGCCCTGCCTCTTTGGTTGTAAAAATCCATTCAATATGTGGCCACCACTTTTTTAACTTCTTCTACACATCAACATATTTATATCCAAAAAGATATCTGAAGTCTGTCAGTTTTTCTTGTCCTTGTTGTACTGGCTTACCAGAACAGACTAATTCCGTTCCTGAGGAGTACAAGGAGAATGGTATCAGGCATTTCAAAGTCGTGCTTCTTTTTTTCATAGTTTTGGAAAACTATTTTTTTGGAGGGGGAGGGGGGATTTAATTTATAAGCCTTGTCCAGCAGAAATTTTAATTTTTGCAGCCAACATTTTCATTAACGGATTTTTGCCTTTGAATCCAAATCACTTGGTTTAGTATATTTTCCTGTTGCCTTAGTACTTTTAACATGTATTATAATGAATCTATCAGCGGGAAAAACTGTTTAAGTGCAGACTCAGTAGTTGAATACAGAATTCACCAGTGAATTCACAGCATCAGTTCACAGCAAGATAGTCACTGTGACACTCATTAGCAGAGGATCCTGAACCATCTTACCTTTTGATGACAGAACCTTTTGTTCTACTTCTCTTCAGAAGGATCCTACTCTATTCTTTTTATACATAGCATAGTATGTAATTTCTCCTTCATCTCTTCTACCTTTCAAATTAATAAGCCACTGCTTCCTATTGTTTTCCCTCAGGCCTTTTTAAGTCTGCCTGCTGGTCTTTAAACATCTTTCAATAATCACCTTAAATGAGTTCAGTCATGGTTTATGATGGATTTACACTTTTAGACTTTATAAATGAATAAAAATATTACATAAATGGACCCGACCCATAATGGAACATCTATCAGATGTCTTTACAATGAAATATGTCATTGAACATTTCACAGAATTCTACATTTCTCTACTGTTACCTCTATTATTGCTGCTATTTCTACTGATGCATGTGACAAATTCCTTTTCTGCTGTTAACAGGCTTCATTCTTCTGTTATTAGCAGCACAGCAATTAAGGAATATTATTAGCTTTAGTAATTGTCTCATAAGGTAAGTTCCTGGAGATATATTAGAATGCTATATAATACATAGTCTGCTTATTTCCATCCTACATACATAGCTGAAATCTTCTATTTTTATAGGAGACATACCAAACAAAACATTCTACAACAATACTCGTTTGGATGCAAAGTCTTTTAAAATATTTTCCAGATATTTTAGATGCTCCTGTCCTTGTTTCTGAAGTCTGCAGAAACATCAATAAAAAGCAGTGGTTTCCAATGGCACAGACATTTTAAAGGTACAGGCAATGAAGACGAGGTCTTGGGGTTATTAATTTTTTTTTTCTATCTTTTTCTATCTCTGTCTTTTAAGGAAGTAATAGAATAGTTGTTAACTACACAGTTTCTGAGTCTTATTTATATTCAACTTCTCCAGTCATCTCCTGCACATGGGGGTCTTGCAGTTGGTTATCTGCATCTTAAAACAGTGAAAGCAGTATTATCACTGACCACAGACAGAAACAGGAAGAGAAAAGTGGTACATTTCACCAAAATTAGTCAAGTTTTACTTCAAAATACCACCGTTAGGATGGGTGGTCAAAATTAGCCAGAACTGGTCTGTGTACATGAATATTTTCCCAATTTCTTCTCAGAATTTTCTTTTATGCCCATTGCTAATAAAAAATTATACTCAAAAAATAGTTAAAAAATAATAAAAACAAACAAACAAAAAATTAAGAATATAATATATTTACAAGCTATACCTACATAGATCAATAGTAGATCTTGTAGCTGATCTTGTGGACAAACTCTTTCTAGAAGCACGGAATCTAATAATTTCTTATTCTATGTCTTCCTTGTAAGAACCATTAGAATTGTTCTAACAGAATGTTTATAAAGTAGTCTGTGTATATCAAGTTTGTCTTTCAGTGCTCTTCATCATTCAGATATCATGAGAAGGCCACAATTTTCTGTCCTTAGTCAAGAAGTCTTCAAACAACCTCTGGTTGCATATAAAATCCCTGCACCCATAAAAAGAATTTCCTTTGGACTAATTCAAATGTTTCCAATTCCTTTGGATAATTATTGTTTTTTATCCAGACAAAACATCAGTAATTTTGGATTAGACCATGTTTTAGGCTTAGTCTTGGAGTCTTAGTGTTTATTTAAAATGGGATTACTTTAAAAGCAAGTTTAAAAGTGTTTCCTTGCCTTATTCCCCTGCTGTATCTACAAATACAAAGGAACCATCTAATTTAGTATAGGAAATAATAAGTTTTTGATTTTTTTTTTTCAGGAAAAGGAAGACAAGCCTAATTTAATTGTTGAATTATTGAATTAGCATAAAGGTCCCTGAGGTATTTATATATATATATGTATATATGTATATACATATATATTTATATATATATGTATATATGTATATATTTATATATATATATATATGTATATATATGTATATATATAAATACCTCAGGGACCTTTATGCTAATTCAATAATTCAACAATACAACATATACTTAATACCTTTAAGGTCATGAGTTCTGTGTCATCAGAGTTGTCATGGTTCTTTGTAACAATACAACACTTTTCCAGAGATGCAAGTCACTTATGCAACTGAGTGTTTGTACTACATATACACACACAAATAAATGGCTCAATATGTAAATACAACTTTACTCAGACACTTTATTGTGAGAAATGTACACTATCAAAATGAAGGCACAGAAGATATCAAAGTTTAACTAATTTATAGATACTAAAATTGGAAAATTCATTAGCACAGAAGATGTAAACAAAGTGTATGTTCTTCAAATAACAATAATAACGATAATAAAGCACTTGCAAGGTTTGCTGACTGAAATCCTTCATTTTTAAGGCAGCACTTTTTCAGATATTACCACTGGTGATTAAAATTTCTTAGAACTGTCATGAAGATGGTGTGCATCATATAAGAGTGCTTAAATTAAGAAATCTATTTTAGTATCCCTTTCATTACTGCTGCAAAGAATTCTTATAAATTGTGAACAGCAAAAGTTTGATATGATGGCTGAGATTATTTTTAAATCACATAATAACAGTCAATAGTCCCACTCAGGGTTGATGGATGTCCTGGTTTCAGTTAGCACAGAATTAATTTTCTTCCTAGTAGCTGGTGGAATGCTGTGTTTTGGCTTAGAATGAGAAGAGTGCTGATAACACCCCGATGCTTTAATTGTTGCAGAGCAGTGCTTATACTAAGCCAAGGACATCTCAGCCTTTGCTCTGTCCTGCCAACGGGCAGGCTGGGGGGTGCAGTAAGAGCTGGGAGGGGACAGACCCAGGACAGGTGACCCAAACTAGCCAAAGGGGTATTCCATACCATCTGACGTCATGCTAAACAATATATAGGGGTGGCTAGCCGGGGGGAGGGGGCCGGACTGCTCGGGGTTAGGCTGGGCATCGGTCAGCGGGTGGTGAGCAATTGCATTGTGCATCACTTGTTTGTACATACTATTATTACTTTCGTATTATCCCCATTGTATCATCATTATTATTATTGTTATTATTATTTTTGTTATTTTTTTTTCCTGTCTTATTAAACTGTCTTTATCTCAACTCACGGGCTTCACTTTCCATTTCTCTCCCCCGTCCCAGAGAGGGAGGGGGGAGGGTGAGCGAACGGCTGCGTGGTGTTTAGCTGCCGGTCGGGTTAAACCACGACAGTCTTTTTGGCGCCCAACGTGGGGCCCGAAAGGTTGAGATAACGGCAGATCTGATCAGAGTGTGTTAAACTAAAATTGGTGTAAGGATTAGACCTGCTTAATAGTCACTTGTCATGATGCTGATTGCTTTAATCACAACTCTGCTGCGCCTGTTTTCCAAATTGAGTATTATAGTACATTATTTTCCGTATTTGCTCTCTGTAGTGTTGTTTCTCCTCTCCGGGCCCTGGTTTCAGACCATTATGGTACTAAGTGTTATAGCAATGGCTTATGAGACGATAAGATATCTGGTCATGACTCTAACTTGGTATTTATACTCAGTAACATCGTGGACTCTGTACTTTGGAAACAGCATCTTGGGAACTATTAGCAATTATACCTATTGTTTTTCTCCATTAGAGAGTCAATCTGTGGAGGGGAAAGGGGAGGATATTTTTCCTTACTTGCTTACTCTCCCTTTCTCCTTCACCACCCCTGTATCCTCCTGGGTCACTCTGCCTTCCTCCTTCACCACCCTCTTATCCCCTGAGCTTGTTACAATAGCTCTCCAAGATATTGAATATTTCTGGAATACTCAGAATACCATAGTCTTGTTGTTCTGCCTCATGAATGCACTTCAGATTCTGCTTAAAGTTAAACAACTACTTATGAAGCTCATCCGGAGATCTGCCCGGAGGCAGTATAGTTGTGGGTGGCAGGGAGTATGGGTGGATATGGGCAGGCATCTAGAGCAGTTGGCACCCCCAGTGTGTTGGAAATTCACCCCTGAACAATGGCAAAATCCTCAAAAACTGGCAGAATGCTTGAAAAAAAGGTGTAATGATTCTGGCAGTTCCAAAGTAACACAAATCATTGTAACGTGCTGGGGCCTGGCTCATGCCTATCGAGCTGCCATTGATACTGCTGTCAACTTAGTGACAGACCCTGCGGCCACTCCAAACCCTGTGACAGATCCAACGGCCACTGTGACCCCTACGGTGGATTCTGCAGCCGCTCCAGTCCCAGCTCCTGCAGCCGCTCCAGTCCCAGCTCCTGTAGCCGCTACAGCTCCGGTTCCTGCAACTGCTCCAGCTCCTGTAGCCGCTCCAGCTCCTGTGGCCGTGTCAGAGAAACGAGCTGTAGCAGTGCAAGTTGACCCTGCAGAGGGCATTCCAACCCCTGTGGCAGACCCTGTAACAAAGTCAGAGAAACGAGCAGTAGCAGTGCAAGCTGCCCCTGTAGAGAAGGTGAAAATATGGTACAGAAATTCAAGTCGTTTAGAACGCAGAGAGTCTTCTGCCAATCCAGGTAAGGCTTCTGCCAAAACTAAGTATAGAGATGACGAAGATGATGACGACGCTGGGCCGTCAAGGATTCAGGAGGAGGAAGATGAGGATGCCGAAAGAGCAACAGTAACTACCCGAAGCCTAAACGAGCGCGAGCTACGAGATGTGCGAAAAGATTTTGGTCGCTGTATAGGTGAGCAGCTTGTCACCTGGCTGCTCCGGTGCTGGGACTCTGGAGCCAATTGTGTGGAATTAGACGGCAGGGAAGCCAAGCGGCTGGGATCCCTTGCTCGAGACGCCGGCATTGACAAAGCAATTGCAGATGGAGCACGACCCACCAGCCTCTGGAGGCGTCTCCTCTCAGCTGTGAGGGAAAGGTATCCCTTCAAGGAAGATATTTTATGTCTACCAGGCAAGTGGACCACTATGGAGAAGGGAATCCAGTACCTGAGGGAATTAGCCGTACGGGAAGTGATTTATGAGGATCCAGACCTCAATCAAACATCCACAGATCCAGATGAAGTCAAGTGTACACGACCCATGTGGCGGAAGTTTGTACGGAGTGCACCATCATCATATGCCAGCTCATTGGCAATAATGGCCTGGAAAGAGGATGAGGAACCCACAGTGGGTGAAGCGGCTAAACAACTCCGGCAGTACGAAGAAAGTCTCTCCTCTTCCTTACAGGCCTGCGTCTCAGCTGTGGAGAAACTTTCTGAAAAGGTTCACCAACTTGAAGAGAATCTATTGTCCTCCCCACCTGAACCAACCAGTGCCCACCGACCAAAGGAGAACACTTGGGAGAAACTTTCTGAAAAGGTTCACCAACTTGAAGAGAGATTATTCTCCTTCGCACCTGTACAAAGCAGTGTCTCAGCTGTCAGGGGTAGGCGTTCACCCACACAAGGAAGACGATATGGTGGGTACTCACCCCGTGCCACCCTGTGGTTTTACTTACGAGACCATGGAGAGGACATGAGAAAGTGGGATGGAAAATCTACCGCGACCCTAGAGGCACGGGTACGTGAGTTGCAAAAGAAAACAATCAGGAAAAAGGGATTCTCCGAAAAGTTTGCTGCTCCAACTTCCAGCAGACAGTCCTTCAAACACAGAAACGAGGAAGATTCTGACCAGGATTAGGGGGGCCCTGCCTCCAGCCAGGGGGAGGAAAGGGACAATCGAGTTTATTGGACTGTGTGGATTCGATGGCCTGGCACATCACGCGCACAGAAGTATAAGGCTTTAGTAGACACCGGTGCACAATGTACTATAATGCCATCGAGCTATAAAGGACCAGAGCCCATCTATATTTGTGGAGTGACAGGGGGATCTCAGCAGTTGACTGTATTGGAGGCTGAAGTGAGTCTGACTGGGAATGAGTGGGAAAAGCACCGCATTGTGACTGGTCCGGATGCTCCATGTATCCTTGGCATAGACTATCTTAGAAGAGGATACTGCAAGGACCCAAAAGGGTTCCGGTGGGCTTTTGGTATTGCTGCCTTAGAGACAGAGGGCATTAAACAATTATCTACCTTGCCTGGTCTCTCAGAGGACCCCTCTGTTGTGGGGTTGCTGAGGGTCGAAGAACAGCAAGTGCCAATTGCTACCACAACTGTGCACCGGCGGCAATATCGCACCAACCGAGACTCCCTGATTCCCATCCATAAGCTAATTCGTCAATTGGAGAGCCAAGGAGTGATCAGCAAGACTCATTCACCTTTCAATAGTCCCATATGGCCAGTGCGAAAGTCTAATGGCGAGTGGAGACTAACAGTGGACTATCGCGGCTTGAACGAAGTCACGCCACCACTGAGTGCTGCAGTGCCGGACATGCTGGAACTTCAGTATGAACTTGAATCGAAGGCAGCCAAGTGGTACGCCACAATTGATATCGCTAATGCATTTTTCTCCATCCCTCTAGCAGCAGAGTGCAGGCCACAATTTGCCTTCACTTGGAGGGGAGTCCAATATACTTGGAATAGGCTGCCCCAGGGGTGGAAACACAGCCCTACCATTTGCCATGGGCTGATCCAGTCTGCACTAGAGCAGGGGGAAGCTCCTGAACACCTGCAGTACATCGATGACATTATTGTGTGGGGTGACACAGCAGAGGAAGTTTTCGAGAAAGGGAAGAAAATAGTCCAAATCCTTCTGAAAGCCGGTTTTGCCATAAAACAAAATAAAGTCAAAGGACCTGCACGGGAGATCCAGTTTTTAGGAATAAAATGGCAAGATGGACGTCGTCAAATCCCAATGGATGTGATCAACAAAATAACAGCTATGTCTCCACCAACTAACAAAAAAGAAACACAGACTTTCCTAGGTGTTGTGGGGTTTTGGAGAATGCACATCCCAAATTACAGTCTGATTGTAAACCCACTCTACCAAGTAACTCGCAAGAAGAATGAGTTTGAATGGGGCCCTGAACAACGACAAGCCTTTGAACAAATCAAGCAGGAAATAGTCCATGCAGTAGCCCTTGGGCCAGTTCGAACAGGACCAGATGTAAAGAATGTGCTCTACACTGCAGCCGGGGAGAACGGCCCCACCTGGAGCCTCTGGCAGAAAGAACCTGGGGAAACTCGAGGTCGGCCTCTGGGGTTTTGGAGTCGGGGATACAGAGGATCTGAGGCCCGCTATACTCCAACTGAAAAGGAGATATTGGCAGCATATGAAGGAGTTCGATCTGCTTTGGAGGTGGTCGGTACTGAAGCGCAGCTCCTCCTAGCACCCCGATTACCGGTACTAGGCTGGATGTTCAAGGGAAGGGTCCCCTCTACGCATCATGCAACTGATGCTACATGGAGCAAGTGGGTTGCACTGATTACTCAGCGGGCTCGAATAGGAAACCCCAGTCGCCCAGGAATATTGGAAGTGATCATGGACTGGCCAGAAGGCAAATACTTTGGGATATCATCAGAGGAGGAGGTGGGTCGTGCTGAAGAAGCCCCACTGTACAACCAGTTGCCAGAGAATGAAAAGAAATATGCCCTGTTCACTGATGGGTCCTGTCGTATTGTGGGGAAGCATCGGAGATGGAAGGCTGCTGTATGGAGTCCTACGCGACGAGTTGCAGAAGCTGCTGAGGGAGAAGGTGAATCGAGTCAGTTTGCAGAAGTGAAAGCCATTCAGCTGGCTTTAGACATTGCTGAACGAGAAAAATGGCCAGTTCTCTATCTCTACACCGATTCATGGATGGTAGCAAATGCCCTGTGGGGATGGTTACAGCAATGGAAGCAAAACAACTGGCAGCGTAGGGGCAAACCTATCTGGGCTGCTGCATTGTGGCAAGATATTGCTGCTCGGGTAGAGAACCTGGCTGTGAAAGTACGCCACGTAGATGCTCATGTGCCCAAGAATCGGGCTACTGAAGAACATCAAAACAACCAGCAGGTGGATCAGGCTGCTAAGATTGAAGTAGCTCAGGTGGACCTGGATTGGCAGCATAAAGGTGAATTATTTATAGCCCGATGGGCCCATGACACCTCAGGCCATCAAGGTAGAGATGCAACATACAGATGGGCTCGTGATCGAGGGGTGGACTTGACCATGGACGCTATAGCACAGGTTATTCATGACTGTGAAACGTGTGCTGCAATCAAGCAAGCCAAACGGTCAAAGCCTCTTTGGTATGGAGGACGATGGCTGAAATATAAATATGGAGAGGCCTGGCAGATTGATTACATCACACTCCCTCAAACTCGCAATGGCAAGCGCCACGTACTTACAATGGTGGAAGCAACCACCGGATGGCTGGAAACATATCCTGTGCCTCATGCTACCGCCCGGAACACCATCCTGGGCCTTGAAAAGCAAGTCCTATGGCGACATGGCACCCCAGAAAGAATAGAATCAGATAATGGGACTCACTTCCGAAACAACCTTATAGACACTTGGGCCAAAGAACATGGTATTGAATGGGTGTATCACATCCCCTATCATGCACCAGCCTCCGGGAAAGTTGAACGATACAATGGCCTGTTAAAGACTACCTTGAAAGCAATGGGCGCTGGGACGTTCAAAAACTGGGATACGCATTTGGCAAAGGCCACCTGGTTAGTCAATACTAGGGGATCTACCAACCGAGCTGGACCTGCCCAATCAAACCTGTTACGTACTGTAGATGGGGATAAAGTTCCTGTAGTGCATGTAAAAAATATGCTGGGTAAAACAGTCTGGGCTACTCCTGCCTCAGGAAAAGGCAAACCTATTCGTGGAATTGTTTTCGCTCAGGGACCTGGATATACTTGGTGGGTGATGCAAAAGAACGGAGAGGTCCGGTGTGTACCTCAAGGAGATTTAATACTGGGTGAGAATAGCCCATGAACTGAATTGCACCATGTTAAATAGTATATTATACTGTATGTTATCACTACCATGATTACTATAGGTGACTAATTAGAATGTATGGAAAAGAGTGTAACCTGAGCATGACATAAATGGTATGGAATAAGGGGTGGATAGATGTCCTGGTTTCAGTTAGCACAGAATTAATTTTCTTCCTAGTAGCTGGTGGAATGCTATGTTTTGGCTTAGAATGAGAAGAGTGCTGATAACACCCCGATGCTTTAATTGTTGCAGAGCAGTGCTTATACTAAGCCAAGGACATCTCAGCCTTTGCTCTGTCCTGCCAACGGGCAGGCTGGGGGGTGCAGTAAGAGCTGGGAGGGGACAGACCCAGGACAGGTGACCCAAACTAGCCAAAGGGGTATTCCATACCATCTGACGTCATGCTAAACAATATATAGGGGTGGCTAGCCGGGGGGAGGGGGCCGGACTGCTCGGGGTTAGGCTGGGCATCGGTCAGCGGGTGGTGAGCAATTGCATTGTGCATCACTTGTTTGTACATACTATTATTACTTTCGTATTATCCCCATTGTATCATCATTATTATTATTGTTATTATTATTTTTGTTATTTTTTTTTTCCTGTCTTATTAAACTGTCTTTATCTCAACTCACGGGCTTCACTTTCCATTTCTCTCCCCCGTCCCAGAGAGGGAGGGGGGAGGGTGAGCGAACGGCTGCGTGGTGTTTAGCTGCCGGTCGGGTTAAACCACGACAATGGACTAGCTAACCTCAATGATCTTGTGAACATGTGAATTAATGACTAAAGGCAATTTCAAATGCTTACATTTTCTTTAAGAGACAAATTCAGGTACATTTCTCTCTGAAGAGAGTTTCTGAGAAAAAATGACTTAGAGAGGTATTTTTCTACAGACACTTTTTTTTTTTTTTTTTTTTTTTTTTAATTCTATTTAAGTGAGGTTGAGCAGAATTGGTCCACAGGGCCTATGAGAGGTTTTGCCACTTGTAGACAGGGTTTGACAGGGCTGTCAAGCAAAGGCAATGGCTGGAAGGTTTCCTATCATGTTCTAGTTCTGCAAATGTTGAAAGAATTAATACAGTTTGCTTCTCCCAAGCCAACCTTTGTCTCTCTTTCCATTTCCCCTCCCCTCATTCTTCCTGCTGCTGTATTCTTGTCAGCAGCAAAAATGTCACCTTTTGGGAAAACTTACAGTGATGGCCCTTTCCCCACTTTAGATTGCAAAAATAGCTGAAATTCAACTTTCTCCTTTCCAAATAAAGGTCTTCCCAAAAAGGGTTGTCAATAGAAATTTTTAAGAAGTCAATGAACTAAAATACGGGTCTTTTAGCAATGGTTGTGGCCCACTGTGTATCTGTAAAATTTGATTACGGTGTCTGCAGATTAAGGTTTAGTTATTTCTAAGAAAAAAAAAAAAAAAAAAAAAGTTTAGTGTTGCTAGAGTATAAGAGTAAAGATATGCATTTTTTTCCTAAATTCATCATGCTCTATGCCTCTGAATTCCATAATTCTGACCTCATCTCTTCAGTCTAAACATAGCACAGTTCAAAACATGCACACAGATGTCAGACTCTGAACAAAAGCTGAATAGAAAATAGATTTCAAGCTTTCAAATGTTAGTTTCCATTGTTTTGAAAGTATGAAGGGAAAGAAGTAACTCCATGTCTGGGATCAGAGTTCTATCTGCTATTACAAAAATGTGTGCTTTTACTTAACATCATACAATGCACTCACTGTTGACAAGTTTTCAAAGTTTTGACCACATCGTCTAGATACTTATACCACAATACTTCTGGGATAGTTCAAAACTTGTATTTTTTACTCCCAGTCTACGATAACTCACACCCTGCACATGCTAAATACAATGATTTTGTTACATTTTATAGAAGAAATAGTATAGGCACCATACGGATTTTTAAATTAAGGTGCTTATTTCCACAAAGCCACTTTTCTCTCCTTTTCTGTGTCATGTTTTAAGAGAAGCACTGCACAAATCAGCATTTACAGGCCTGCTGTTGTTGTAGTAGTGCTTTGGATGAAAACATCCATCATGAATCACAGAATCATAGAATTAGGGTTGGAAAAGATGTCCAAGATCATCTGGTCCAACCATCACCCTACTACCACTGTCACCCAATAAACCACGTCTCTAAGCACCTAACTTAGTCTAGAAAGGCCAGAGGCTCAAACCAACTGTATTCTTTAGATTTCATCAAGGCACTTAACAACTTGCAAACTAGAAGTTAAAATTTCATTGATATTTAAATATACATGTATCACCTTTATATTTCTGACATTCTTGTACTACCGCAGGAGCACTCCCGTCTCACAACATCGAGACTGGTGTGACTCCACAGATGCAAATTATTGCTTGAAGAGAAGAGAGTGTGCTTCCAAGCATTCCAGAAAACTCATTTCCTGCATGTCACCTTCAATTAATGATAGCTGAATGAATAAGACAAAAACTTATGTGTGAAGAAGACACACAGGATGAATAAATAAATTTGATTCATTCATTTTTCATCTAAACAACTGCAAATACCACTGAAGACAAGCATAGCAAGTTATCCAAGTTATTGACAGGTTGTAAGACACATCTGAAGTGACAAAAATTTAAAATGAAACAGAACACATTTCTCATTTCCAACTCCTGGTAGCAGATTCCTTTAAGAAAAAATGACAGTGGTAAATATATAAATAAAAAGAGATTGCCTACCCTTCTTTTTATCTTACCTTACTTCTGTTTTCTTGCTCATATATAATTATTTCCGCTGCCCCCCAAGGAAGCACATTTCCAAGACTAAACAGAACTAAGACAAACAAATTTGATTTCTGAAAATTAAAATGGAACCAGCACTAAGTTTTTATCTTGTCTCACTGAAGAGTTATTTTTCGTATAGAATGAAATAATTAACATTAGCTCTCAAGAGAAGACTCTCAGATGATCAGAGTCTTCCCAGAGCACAGGGAATTATGCCAGTGGAAATGGCAGCTTATGCCTCAGTGATTTGAAAGCTTCAGTTGTCTTGTTTATGAGATCAATTTGTGCAGGAATTTCACCTCTGAACCTCTTGCATATATTCAAGCAATAGTGACTAAAATATGGAAGAGAAAGAGAGGCCAAAGAAAGTACAGTCATGACCTTGTGACATGGTCAGCTACCCACTCTACTTGGAGGCAGTCACATCTGGCCTTGTGGCTGAAAGCCTGGATGACTGTCTGCAAAACCAAACCAAACCAAACCAAACCAAAAACAAACAAACAAACAGCTACCTCAGGAACAACCAATGCTTCATCATTATCATTCAGGACATCTCATAGGAAAGTTATGACTCAGACACACATTTTGTCTTAGATGCATCTCCCATGACTACAGTGGAGAACCCCTAAAAATCACTCATCTCAAACCTGAATAATCCTGTTCAGACCCACAGGAAAGATATTTCCAGCAAAACAAGCGGCGTAACAGTCTCAGAAATGAGCATTTTCATCTTGTATTGTTTTACAATGTTGTCTATCCCCTTCCCTGCAATATCTGTCCTTCCAAACCAAGCAAAATAAATGTCTGACAGAATCCCTTCTTCTGCACGCATGCAGACGGATACCCAATTAGAAACTTCAAAGCAAATAATTGCTGGTACATCCTTCCTCCACTTTGCTAATTTCTTGAAATGACTGAGAACTGGCCGTAAGGCTTACTGGAAAACAATTATACTCTTTCACATAAACAGAAAAGGTAGGATAACAAGGTATTGACATAAACTCGGCCATAATTTGACATCCCTGTTAGGCATCCTAATTTCTAGGTTGAATGAGTCTTTTCTTGGATAGTTTTGAATCAAGCACAGACCCTGAACCTCTCAAAGTTCAAACAGATGCTTGACATGTCAGCTATATTTAAAAAAAAAAACAAAACAAAACTCATTATTAAAGTCAAGGTTTGGCACTATATTTTTTCCCTACTACTGCAGCCTAGAGATTTCTCCTTCACTTATTTCTTTACACTGGATCTGGAAATGAAGAACAAGTAAGAACTGGTGGCATCTCAGTAATTTCCATAGCAACACACCAATTTACCAGGCATCACTATGACTCTACTGTCACTGAAAGCTGAAAGAAAAGCAAGACAGAGGAAGTCTTTTTCAAAAATTCAAACACATGGCTAATTTCAAGTAGACCAAATTTTAACTTCAGTTAGAATACTGGTACAAATATTAAAAAAAAAAATAATAAAATAAATCAGTCTTAACATGGAGTTTATTTCCTGTAGACCTTAAACAGTGAATGGATGACTACTTTAAAATAGCCACTAGATTTAATCATTAATTTCATTCTGTATATTATTTGCATTACAGTAAAGATAACTTAAATGAGGGGTGACATCTTCATGTTTTACTGCAGTAGTACTCCATATACCCATTCGAGGATAGAAGAATGCAAAACATATTAGGTTTTAAATATGAATTTAATTTAAAATTTCCTTGCCTACTTTTGACATTCATTATTTACTAAACAATACTAATAGAAATTTGATATTAAGAACAGCATAAGTTTCATTATCAATTAACAAACAGAAAAGCTTTGGAAGAAAGTTACCTATTTATTAAGTGATTTGTAATCACTAAAGATACCAGTAAAAATAAAACAAACAAACAAAAACAAATACCGCAAGAACTAAACTCAAATGATTTTTATTTATTTATATATTTTTTAATAAAGCCCAGGAAATTATAGTACTCAGGTGAAATCTTAAAGCTAATCAAAAATTAATTCATTTGAATACAAATTGTTATGCCTCCTATAATCCAAACTGATTAATCATCATGCTCCTATAAGAGCATTCAAAATATATTATATTTTGATAAATTGATTACAAAAAAAAGGAGTCATAATAATGAAAAAAATGCAGAAAAAAAATAAAAACACATTGAACACTTGCTCTGCCTTCCATAGGGTCTCTGCCTTTTAAGGAGTGCTTGAGTGATGAATCAAACCTCCTTATTTTCCTTCTTTTCAACTCACACCATTATAATTCCAGCCTACCCATGTATTGACCCATCAAAAAACACGATCTTTTTCCCCAAGTACTTTTCAGGGATGCACAACAACAAAAGAAACTGTTAATAACTTTTTACAAGAACCAAATGCTTCCAGAGTCACTTAGCCACAGGTACCTCAGTGAGATCATCTTAGACAACCATCCCACAGCTGGAAGATTTAACACACGTGTGTGACTTGAGGAAGTTGCTGCACTAAAATAATGGGTCTATAAGCAGATGAGGATAGTTTTGTCAGTCAGGAGTGGGGTAAAGAACAATATGAATGGCCTTTCTGTGTTACAAATCACAGAAACCCCTGTTTGATGCTTTGTTACATGATGCCTGGTACCTTAAAGGGAAATGGCTAGCTGCAGGGAGACAGAACTGGTATGATGACTGAAAATATTTTGCGATGAAGGAAGGTAATGATTTGCAATCTGTGTTTTACATGACATTGAGAGAACCTCAATACAAAATGTAAGTGAAGTCAAACTTTAAATTGTTCTTAACATATCAGGAATCTGATCTTCTCTGTGGAAGAGATCTGAGCTGTGATATGAATATACTGTTTACTGCACCCTTATCTTCAGAACTCTTACCCCATCATCCCTGCAGTTCCTGCAGAACTCCTCTTACCCCATCCTCTTCATCCTCTTTATTTTCTCCAATTTCATCTCAGATTTGTGAACTTGCTCAGCACCATCGTTCTTGTTCTCACTGCACTGTCCCATACTTCAAGTAGCAAACATTCCCAGCTTGCTTCCACTCAGTCCAGTACATTTCCTACTTCCCTGTCTAGGAAAGCAATGAGTGTCTCTCCCTGCTTTCTTCCTTGAAATTCTGAGTTCAGAACCTCACTTATACCAGGCTGCCAAACAATCTTTATTCACACAGTGTGGTGAAACAGCTAAACGTACAATTACTTACCTATGAGGTATGAGCTCTATAACATTGTCAATAACATTGTCAATGTTGTCAAAGGACAAACAATGCAGTGTAGTGATAGGACAAGGAAGAATGGTTTTAACTGAAAAAGGATAGGTTTAGATTAGACATAAGGAAGAAGTTCTTTACTATGAGGGTGGTGAGGCACTGGAACAAGTTGCCCCGAGAAGCTGTGGATTCTTGAACTTCCCCAGAAGTATTCAAGGTCAGGTTGTATGGGGCTTTGAGCAACCTGATCTAATGGGAGGTGTCCTTGAACATGGCAGGGGGGTTGGAAATAGGTGGTAGGTCCCTTCCAGCCCAAACAATTCTATGATTCCCAAATATTTGGCTGTAAAAATCCATTATCTTTATACCTTTCCCATTCTGTCTCACTTTTACAATGCATAACCACTTATCCTTTTTACTTGCTTGTTCTTACATATCTACCTTTCACAGGAAGACATTCACTTCACCTTGTAAGTACTCTTGATACAGGGTAACCTAGGAGAATTAAAGAAGAAAATAATAGACCCTGTCAGGTTTCAGTACAGAGGATTGATTCAGTTAACCTCACTAATGTGTGGCTTCTCTTTTGCTGCATATCAGTGACTTCAGTAACTTCTACACCAGCTGAAGGACTCAGTGTCCAGACAATGTACTTGGTTTCCTTAATGTATTTTGAGGAAAATGTTCCAAAATTTTCAGTCAAAAGCCTTCCAAAAGAGTCTACGTAGCAGCTCCATGGCTGCTGTCATTTCCCCCAATACATGTATGCAAACTGGTGCATATGCAAAGCTGAAGACCTACCTACCATGCTTCCTATCTACTGTTTTGTGATTGTTCACTTTTCTCACGACACTGAAAATTCCCCTACCTTCTACTGTTCTACTTCTTCTTTATCTGTTGAGTACATGTCACAAGGCATGCTTGTCTTTATCATTTCATAGATATGTTGTTGCTATAGCACTGAATTTACTTTTCTGTTTTAGACTTGCAACACTGAACTATAAATACAAAAACAAAATCTTCAAATATTTAGCTTCCTGTTATACTGTTAAGACACCATTTTTGGTTTGCCTCAAAATTATATGAAGACACAAATTGTGTAATTGAGAAGACATATTTCAGGTGCTACATATGCAATTGTAAATATTTATTCATCATCTTTTTTATTTTAATCTATGACAGAGGCCCCTGATCCAACAGCTGTGGTGATGTAGGCAGTGTAATGGCCTGGGTAGGAAGACAGTATTATGTTGTGAGAGCAAGATAATAACTTTATGCAAAAATGATTTTCACTGTTCATTTTTCTAAAGAGCAAAATAATTAAAAGTACAGCATAATGCTCTGTAATTATAATCTATGTCATTTCCCCTGTTAAAAATACATTCTAATTGCTTTAAGTGAAAATACATCATTATAACTTCTCTTGAAAGGGAAGCTAATAAATAAATTAGTAAAATTTATTTTTTTATTCAGTCAGTACATTAAATCATGTTTATTCATTCGTCTGAGACTGGAACATGTTACATACATCTTCTTATGGAAAGACACAATTATGGGGAATGGCTGGGTCGTGGAATTAGCCAAGGGATTTTGAGTTTTCCACATCTTGTTTGAAGGTGTAAATCCCACCCAGCTTGGTGTTGACTGAAGCTTATTACCATCTGCTGCCTACAGAAAGAAAATAAGTTATCTTTGCCCAGTTCCAAGTTCATAGGTGTCCAGTGTTACAGCAACTGAAAACAATTACCACTTATTTAAATAATGTCAGCAAAACGGCAGAAGATTTTAACAGTATAACAAAGATACTTATTTAATTTGATATGAGCATTATCAATGCTACATTTTGGGAAGAAGACGGATGATGGTGTGGACACAATATCAATTATTTTCTGTGTCAAATCATTGTATGTAGATGACTATATTCTTCCATAAAACTTAAAATATCTATTTCACCACATTTTAAAAACTTAAGAAAGTAAAATACTATTGTTTATCTTTATTTTTATTTATCATTTATAAATTTAGGTTTTCTCATCTTGAAGTAAAATTTTAATAGCCAAAATACAGTTATAATAATTAGTATGGCTGTACTCAGAGGCTTGAAGAACCATTTTGGAGTATACAATTAATTATTTCAGTTTCTATGACCCCTAGAGCAGCTGTGCAGGAAACTACTGTAAGCAGGAAGAGAGCAACAAAGAAAGTTATGAATTAAATTATCCAGACCCCTTATTATTAACCTTTAGGTGAACAGGGTTGATTCTTTTGTCATCTTAATAACCTCAGCTATAGCTTTGTTATGTGGAATAAGCAGCAACTCAGACAAACATCAAACTAACAATGTGACAGAATAATTACAGTGTAAAAGCATTGTGTTCTAACAGTATTTGAATTATACTAATGCCAAGTATGAAATTAAAAGGAAAGGAACTATTTGCCATGTACTTCACTCTCTACTAATGAGTCCCTTGTTCAGCTACTTGTTTGTAATTGAGCAATATGTTAGGTGCTGTAAAATCTTTTCACAGAACTTGGCCTGGAGAAAACTCCAGTATTTCCCTTATTTATTTATTTATTTTTAGTTCCAGAATAGATGAATATATATATATATACACATATATATCTATACACTATATAAACTATATATAACATGTACCAAAGTAGACATTGCATCGTGGGGGATGACTTCCAGTAAGTAAGTCCACAAAAGGAAAAATATGACATTTATTTTCATATCTAGATAATACAAAATGAAATATTTGTTTTAAATCTTTAAATTTAATTGGGAAAAACAATTAAAATCTGCAATTTACAGTTATTCTTTCATTAGTTATAAATAATAACAATAATTCCTGTAGTAGTTGCATTTCTTTAAAAAGGGCATTAGAACAAAAACTTCCCAACTGGCCTTATAATTGTTTTATGTTATCTCCATAACCACTACTCATTGTATTCACTTAATTCCTGTGATCTTCTGCTAAAGCAAAAAAGAAATCTTAATATGCCAGGCTTGAAAAATTCAATTTAAAAATAAAAGATAATACATTTGAAGCTTTTGTTGTTGTTGTTGTTGAGTTCACATATAGTTTTTAAACTTTCAAACAGTTCAGTAATTTTCTTTTGGTCTCTTGAATAAGGATGTCCCTTTTTGGTATGATCAGCGTTTAAATCAGTGGAAAACTTTCCATTTATTCCAGAACAGGATCAAGATCTTATTGTTTGCAGGCAGAAATATACTGAAACCCTGTAAGAAAGGTTGACCTTTTAAAACTGAATGAGTTTTAGTTCACAGAGCTTCTGAATTTCTTTT
Organism: Netta rufina; assembly: GCF_964035555.1. NCBI lineage: Eukaryota > Metazoa > Chordata > Aves > Anseriformes > Anatidae > Netta > Netta rufina. Next base: position 100,716,404 of record NC_140124.1, read on the forward strand.
ATTCAAAAGATGGTCATTTGTCTGAAGAATTAATGGGAATCATCTTGTTTTTCAGATCCATGTCCCTCTTTGGATGATAAATGACAAATATTAGGACTTTCTCATGGTACTAAGCACTAATCTCTTTACTGAAAAATAAGGATTTTGGCTAGGTAAACGGTCATTGCACTGTAGGTGTCCAGTACACAGACTGGCACTGGGTTTCATATGTATTTTGTATCTATCATTTAATAACAGTAATAATATACACATAAAAATATTGATGTTCTTATGTAGATATTAAAATAAAATAAGGCAGCTATTGATTTCCTGAATCTGAAATCAAATTTATTCTATCCTAAGAAGTTTAGATCCAGATGAAACAAAATTATTATCTATTCATAAAAACAAGCATTACGGAAGAGTGCACAATTTGGAACTCACTGAGCACCTTTCTTAAAGCAATGAAATCAAAGATAAACAGAAAAGAAAAAAAAAAAAAAGAAAAAAAAAAAGACTGTGTAAATTGTAGTGGCCGCTAGTTATTTAGGTATCTAACTAGTCAAAATGTAAAGTAGGGATGGCAACCTGCTTTAGCAATTTGATTCACTCTGACCTGGAATAGCTTCTGCATATTTTACATGTCACCTTTACAGCAGAAAGGTTATCTTGCCAACAGCACTTTGTATTCATGGACACTCTTCCTCCTGCTGTAACTGAATAGACCTCTTATTCAGTTTTTCTGCTTCCCTTAGACACATTATCAAGGTTAGTAACATATTAAGAATTAAGTTAATAATGTTGAACAGTTTCAATAACTGAAAAAATATCAATCTTTCCTACTTCATCTCAGACAATGGAACTTGGGTAGCTGTAGAGAAGTTCCCTGTTGATACCATCACTCATAGTCCATTTAGCTACCTCATGTTCTGACATTTGCATACAGAATCTCTTGACAGTTACAAGCAAGCTCCGTTTAGTTTCAGTGATATTTATTCTAAGAATTAGATATAGCTGCTTACATATGTGCTGATTCAAACTTTCACCTAAAACGCAAGAAATCATCTTTACTGAAACAATTCGTTCTTCAGCTTGCCTTAACACAATCCAGCTCTGTGCAGAAAGATGACACCCAGTTCATTCTGCTAAATAAGACTTGGCAGTCTCACTTTGACAAGTTATTTGGGATGAAGATTCTTACACAGACTTTTGTTACAGTTCTCCATGGGACAGAATTCCACTCTGGCTCTGAGTAACTACACATTTGTAAAAACTCACTTATGCTTAACAGGCACTCTTCCCAGTATTTACATCTTTCTTAAAAAGAAAAAAAAAAAAAAAAAAAAAGGATCATGATGTATGAAAGACATTCATTCATACTGCTAATACAAATTCTGTGTAACTAAAAGAGAAAGGTTTTATTTGATGAATCTTATATTATAAATTGAATATCATAAGAGAGGGTTTAATTACATATTTTCTTAAGGTTTAATCATACCAATGCAGTGCAGTGCTATAATTAAGATAGAGCATGTTCATGATTAAGAAGAAATGAATTAAATAATAGTTGGCAAATACTGAAATATTGCTATTAATGATGTATTTTGAAATGAAGGCTGAAAAGAAAAAAATCTGAAGTCTATGATATGACAGAATTATGCAATGTCTTTAACTAACACCATCAAATAGACCTAATTCTTAAATGAAAATGTTAATATACTTTGTCACATATTAAAAACCAAATATTTTTAATATAGAATCTGTATGTAATTGTAATATTTTTTTTATAACCTGAATTTTGGCCCATATTTTGGAAATTAGAGAATTTTACAAAAATGACAAAGAATCCAGAATAGGTGCACCATGTAGGTGCACGATAGGTGCAGGCATGTAAGATTTTGCTGATGCTTATTATAATAAAAGGAAAGAGAGAACAAGAGAGAAATTATGAAGACCTTTCATAGTTAAACTAACATGATTTTTTATATATACATATAAACAAATCTGGTGAGGTATGCTAGCATTTTGAAAGCTCTGCATAAGGCACCTATGCAACCTACTGAGGTTGACTCACACACATTTTCCTTAAAACTTAGGCAGTCCCATCCTAAGTTTTAAGGAAAATGTGTGTGAGTCAACCTCAGTAGGTTGCATAGGTGCCTTGGCTTTCTCATAGAGCAATTGAGATTGGCTTGTGCAAAACATGTTTCAAATAGAAAAATTACATTCTACATTGTAAGAGGCCACTAGCTTGCCATTTGCTTTGTGATTAAACGGCACAGGCAGTCTATCAATGTCTTCTACCTGGTTGTTTACACTCCATGAGATTGTATGAATGAAGGTTTTTAAAGTTTTCATTAAGTCCTCGGTTGCTGTGCATGCACAATCACAAAGCCAATTAGTTTAAAGGTATAGGGTATATTTTACCTATTTTAAAGGTATAAGGTATATTTTATCTTTCTTGAGAGCCTTACTGCTGCTTTTTATACTTCACTGAACAATGCAAAATTCCAGTCTTTTGAGTGGTATGTTACAATCATCCTATTTATATATAAAATATGTTCTGGTGTGTCAAATCAATTCCTTAATTTGAACTGTCAGTTGCAATAGCAAATTCTCACTTTGCCAAAAAACAAAAACAACAAAAAAAAGACTTCCCTTTCTCATTGGCAGAAAAGGCAACATAATTGAGCCCATAAACACTGGCATCTCTCCGCCACCTTCCTTCTTCCTTCAAGACACCTCCTGGTGTCTTGTTCTATTATTGTCTCCTCTATCTGTATAATGGTTTTCTTTCTTTTTTCTCTCTCTCTCTCTCTCTGTCTTCTAAAGCCTGATCATGTAAACACAAAGACAAATTTGCTTTTTGTCTGAGCTGATTGAAGAAAACTATTGGAACATTTGCAGAACTAATTTCTGAGTTGACGAGGAAGAAATGTCTTGAATTGTAAGACTGGCAATCCAAGTGACTTATATCTCCATATGTTCTCCATGTTAGGTTATCCATCTTGAATTACAACTCCTCTCCAATGTACAATGTATTTCTATATTCAACAGTGTCATCTAAATTTATCAAGTGTTTAGTATAAAATATATATTTTTTCTTTTTCCTCTAAACAAAGGAAAACACAACCCTTACTACCTAATGGCACCATTTTATAATATATATATATATATATATAACTGTTTATGCAATTGCTAGATTTAGCTATACTTTGCTATAGACCAAGCAGGCACTTCAGTAATAAATATGGATGTCCCTAAAGTTGGCAAGCTAAATTCAAACACACTGAGTAAATTAATATATCATCAGAAACTACATACATACAACAGTAAAATTTGTAAAATAGTTTTCAGCAATATTGTTATCATACAACAGAAAAAGAAAAAAACCTCCGTCCTAACCACTGGCATCTTGTGCAGCTGAAAATTAATATATTATATTCTCATTTAGAGAAGCTAACAATATCTATCTATCTAAGTGATAGATTTATTGTTTCTATCTTTACCTGAGACTTCAAATTTGCATTAATTTCTTATGCAATAAATGAATATCTTTTAGTTAGGAAAGCACAAAAATAATCCTTAGCCCATATTTAATCCATTTATCTTAAAGGGTGAAAATAGCAACCAATACTCCTGAATTTTTCTAAAGAATCAATTCAGGGCACAGACAAAGAATAGGAGGCAGAGCACGCACTTTTAGTAACTGGCTACTGAAATGGCAATGATACTGGCAATGGTGCAATGGTGATCCCAACAAAAACAGTACCTGAATTTTCTAGGAGGGACAATTCAAAACTAGCAGCATCTTATTTTTTGCAGTCATTTATCATTTCTTCAAATGTATTCTTGTGCAAAACCCTACCTTTTAAAAAATATTACAAGATTGCAAGCAAAGATATTTAAGACAGAATGCAAACATGCAAAAGTACATCTCAAAAATGACTACCTTGCTTTTTTAAAGCTGTTAAAGAGCATCAATAGGAATCCTGTGCATTCTCAGCTGAAACTCAGTGATAGACCTATAGCACTTTCCAGTATGCAAATATATTTGTCCAAATTCTTCAGGCATCAAAAATTAAAGCATTATTACTGTCTCATCTTTCCAAAAAATATATCTTTCAAAAACAAGATGGAAGGCATAGCATTCTACCCATAACAACAGAAACAAAATAGTAACACATAAAATCTTTCCTTCAAGAATGTCATTAAAAACAGATTCAACGAAGTTCTTAGTAAAAAAATAAATAAATAAATAAATAAATAAATAAATAAATAAATAAAAAACCCACTTACAAGCCTCCCTATTATAGAAGGAAAATGTGATTTTAAGATACAAGATTAAGATTAAAATACAGTAACTAAAAGACTAAACGAGTTAGAGAAACATCAGGGAATTCTTTGGAATACTTGATTCTATTGTGTTATTGGAGATGGGCAAGATGAAACCTCAAGGTCTAACTTGGTTTCTGCAATAGAACAACTCTACAGATAAAAGCATGCCATATTCTTGTTTATGGCTGGGTAAAAACTAGGAATTATCTTTTCATCTCCTTGTTTCACTTGATTGCGCTGATAATGGATATAGGAGATCCATGTCAATACCTCCAAACATGTTTTCTTCAGGATGTTATTACAAAGAAGCAAACACCATTATTATTATTGTTATTATTATTATTTTAAGAGAAAATGATTTTTTAAAGAAATATTTTAAGTGCCTTCATCAGCTAGAGGTTATGAAGTTTTTTTTTTTTTTTTTAATTTTTGAATAATCATTCAGTAAACATCCATATGCTATTATTTTTTCAGGTTAAGCCCTTATAACTAACTGCTCGTCAGTAAGTACATTCTAGAACCCATTCTGAATCATCTGGGTCTCTCCAGTGACCCGGGTGAATAAAATTTGGCATTTCCATTCAGAAGCCAGAGCTGAAATGCTCATTTGAATTGCTTAGAATATTTACTCACCTAGCCTTTAAAACATGCTACAATAATAGGGCTTACAGTTACTTACAGGTCAAAACATACATAAATATGCAGTGCTGGATTGCTATCTTTTGATGCACAATTTGGAAATCTCTTAAATCAAAAGAATAAAAACAGTGGTAATTGCTTATTGAGAACATAAAAGAAACATCAGAGAAAAAAGGACAAAGTAAGAATTAGTCAACAGGTTATTTTTATAGAATACTTCAAATAATCTGATTTTTCACTTTTGTATTTTTGTTAATCGTTGCTATATTGTAGATGTTACCACGATATTTTAAAAATCCTAAGCCTAACCATGTTGCAAAATCTGACAGACTATGTCACTCAAATTCAAAACTCAAGAATAGATATTAAATCTTTGCACCCTCGATTTGTATTTCAGTTAGAAACATCATTAGTAAAACTTTGTTACACACACTGTAGCCATTGCAAACGTGTAGAAAATCTTCCATGGAAGATTCTTCCAGGTTTTATTAACACAGCAAATGATTCTCGGGGCAATTTTGTGTAAGAAGTTTTATAAAATAATGTTCCAAGAAAGGCACAATATTACCGCACTTGTGAAACCAAAAAAGTCAATTAGCTTAGGGCTAATTTCTGCCTATTGCTGGCAGAAATTCATAGTACTAAATCAGCACCATCAGCAAAACTGTAGTTTGTGAATTGACTGAGAAAGCTTTCATAGCTAAGGTGAAATATAAGCATGAGTGACCAGTCAAGAATTTCCATTAACAATACCGACCAGAAAAATATCATTAATAGAATACAAAATAAAATAGATGTACACTGACAGCTCATTATGAAAACAGCACTTCATTACTGTTACTATACTTAACTTGGAACACCAGTATTCATTCATTAGATTATATATGAAAACAAAACAAAACAAGAAATACAAATACAAATCCTATAGACGGTTTAAATTTATTTCCAGTGACATGACTAATAACCTTTCAGATAATTTTAATAGGATCAAACTATTATAGCATTATGTTCCTTTTTCAACATAGTTAAGGAAGTATATAAATAAAACTATAAAAACTATATAAACAAATATATATAAAACTATATAAATAAATAAATAAATAAACTATAAAAACTATATAAATAAAAATGTATTTCATGATATGCTTAGGATTTTTAAAATATATTCTAATTTAATGAAATTGCACAATTTATACTCATGCAATATTTGCACTGTTCTGATTTATGGCTTAGTTCTAAATGTTCAGCTTTTGTCTACAAATATATATTATTTTTTTTCTCATTTTTTTTTCTTCAGAACAAGAATATTAGCATTATTCTTATTTAACTATTAATTCAAAAGTTTTTATGAAGCATTGTAAATTTACAGAGTAAAAAACATTTGCAAATATATTTGCAACTGGTATATATAAACCTACCTTCCAAGCTTTTGTTTTTAAAGTTCTCTGCTGTCAATGCTGAAAACAAATGTAGTTTGGGAGAATGTGAGAATGCTGTTCTTCATTGCAAATAGTAACCAGGCTATAGTGTGTCTTGTTTATGTTAATTGTACAATGCCTACAAATGAATAGCTCTTCAGCTCAACCTCCCCAGTGAAATAAACATCATTCCTCCCAATTTCCAGATGTTCCTTATTATTTCTATTTCAAAGAGTGAAATCAACACACTTGTAAAACATTAACATAATTAAAATCCCACTACATGCGGATTACTTCAGTGATCAGAAATAACCTGAGGTCTTGTTCCCAGGATTTATGTTTGGAAAGGAATTAGGAGAATGCAGTCCACTATGTAAACAGCTTCTGTTACAGCGTAGCCTATGTTTGGTAGCTCAACAATTTCTTACAAGTAAGAAAAAATAAAATTTCCTGTTTTGACAATATGTATCATAGATTTTAGGATTTTAACAGAAAGAGTTACAATGAAAAAAGTGACATTTTCTAACAAAAGCAGATGTCACACACAGACATGATTTATGTATTTATTTTATTTATTTAATTAATTTATTTATTTATTATTAGAGATATACTACAGGGTCTGTAAATGGGACTGAGAATCCAGTGTCCACATAATCTGCATTCCACTTTGGATTTGTGTCTTGTTGCATTTGATAAAATGCTTTTATAGGTTGGAGTGCATAAGGTGCAACCCCAGCACTTCTCCTGGGATCTGTCTAGGTTTCCTAGTCAGAGTCCTCCAAGACTGCTTTGTAATACAAAGAGAAGTATGACTAGGGACAAAAAAAGAAGAGTACAATGAATGTGATATAAAACAATTAATGAAGGTGATCAAAAACAGAACTAGAAACAGAACCAATATATATATGTTACATATTACAATTGGTGTGGATCATTTAAACAATGTTAGTACTGACATTTGAAAATCATACATAGAGTAAAAAAGAAGGAACTTCCTTAATTTAAACTTATGTGGAAAACCGTGTAAAAAAAAAAAAATCATTCATCTTCTACTTAGAATACATATTGCTAACATTTAAGTGTTAAGTCTCTAACATTTAAGAAAATATCTGCATTAAAATAAAAAAAAGTAGTAATAAAAAAAATTGCACTATAAATCACACTTTTAATCTTTTATATTGTATTTTTTACTCATCTGGAGATAAAAATAGCATGTTGAGGAAGCTCTATTTTATATGCAACATATGTCTTACATGCTCTTGCAAGGAAGCTGATATGGTTCCTCTGGACTGAGAAGGTTACCACTGGGTTCATAAAACAACAGTGACCATCTAGAACAACTCCCCCACTCAATTACAGGATAAATTCTTAATGATTTCCTGCTAATAACAAAGTGAATAGAAATGACAAAACTGTTTTTTGGAAAAAGAACAATTCAGTTCTTCACCTACAGTTTCAAAACATACAAGATGCTATTATATAGTATCTCTCAACTAATGAAGGCAAAAAAAAAGTGTTATCTTTGAATGAGTTTACTTAAAGTCAGCAGAACGATCAATAAATACATATGTATATAACTTCATTCAATGTAATAGACTGCTTTTGGCAAACAAACAAACAAAAAACAAAACAAAAACAAAAACAAAACAAAACAAAAACTTAGATATACTGTACAGGTAACCTCTAGTCATTTACAGAACAGGTTTTATTCGTGTTGGCCAAATTTTGTGAGTTTGGGATGTGTTTACGAGATACAGAAAGAAAGTACATGCTGGAGGGAAGGGATGCCACCCAGACGGAACTAGACAGGCTTGAGAGGTGGGCCTGTGTGACCTTAATGAAATTCAACAGGGACAAGTACAAGATTCTGTATCTGGGATGGGGCAATCCCAAGCATAAACTTGCTGGGTGGAGAATGGGTAGAAAGCAGCCCTGAGGAGATGGAGCTGGGGATGTTAGTGGATGAAATGCTCAACATGAGCCAGCAACATGCACTTGCAGCCGAGAAAGCCATATCCTGGTCTGTATCAAAAGAAGCATGGCCAGCACGGAGAGGGAGGTGATTCTTCGCCTCTGCTCTGCTCTCATGAGACCCCATCTGGGGTAATGCATTAAGCTCTGGGGCCCCCACCACAAGAAGGACATGTACATATCAGAACAAGTACAGATGAGGGCCATGATCATGACAGAAGCACCTCTCCTGTGCACAGGCTGAGAGAGCTGAGGTTGTTAGCCTGGAACAGAGAAGGCTCCAGGTAGACCTTATAGCAGCCTTCCTATGCCTAAAGGGAGCTTACAAGAAAGCAGGACTCTTTGTCAGGAAATGTAGGGATAGGAAAAGAGGGAATGGCTTTAAAATAAAAGAGGGTATGTTTAGGTTAGACATTAGGAAAAAACTCTTCACTCAGACAGTGGAGAGGCACTGGAACAGGCTGCCCAGAGAAGCTGTGGATGCCCCATCCCCAGCAGTGTTCAAGGTCAAGTTGGATGGGTCCTTGAGCAACCTGGTCTAGTGGGAGATGTCCCTGCACATGGTAGGGGGTATGGAATTAGGTGATCTTTAAGGTCCCTTCCAACCCAAACCATTCTAGGATTGTCTGATACAGCAAAAATACAAAAAAACTATTTGCATTGCATAAATTATCTTTCTACTTTTCAGAGGATATAAGGAGGGAGACTGAAGGCCAGAAGTGTCTCAGAGCTTCCTTTTCTATTAAACAATTAAGGAACTAAACTTATATTTGCATACTGTACACATAACTGTTATGTTTATTTTTTGTTAATTGTTGTACTAGAATTTATATAAAGTTATTTTTCAAAGATCTCTTGCTCTGTGTCCACATCTGTGGACAGAAATTAATGCCTGGGGAGTTATGCCTCATATAATTCTCATCAGTTCTGCAAAAATCCTGCCTGCTGTAGTTTTGGCTTAATGCTACTGAAGTAACAGATTGCATGATATAAATAAAAACACAGAATAAAAAACATGAAACTAGGCTTCTCCCTTAGCTCTTCATGTGTACAGGTCAGGTCATTTGATGTATTCAATTTGCATCTCCTTTGAGCTAGAATTCGCATTTCTTTTAAGCACACATTAATGGTAATCAATGTAAAATTAGAAACACAGCTGTGGGATCTAGGTCTCAACCGCAAGGCAAAAACAGATGGAAAAGGATAGTGAATCTGTTTCGATTTTATCGAACTTTAACTCCTTCTTCAAGCAAAGAGCACCAGAAATTCTCTGAGAAGAAGATATTAGAGCACTGACTTTTGATAAGTTTTCAGTGACTGCGTGGAAAGGGAAAGAGATGCACTTTTACGCACCACAGGTAGCAATCTCCTTGCTCTGCAACACAAACATCAACTTTTTTGTTTGTTTGTTTGTTTGTTTGTTTTTTTAAGGAAGCATCCATTTTCAGAATGATAGCTCTGAAGATACAGGTATTAAGAACAGATATATAGTATAGACAGCAGCCATATAAAGTCCATGTTCACAAATAATGAAAATGAAACGCGTTATTGCAACTAAGGACACTGACATGTTAGGTATCTTGGAAATAGCTACAAATAGAATTAGATGAATACATTCTGGCATGTAAATATGATAATGGCATAGTAGGTGATGTCATGGTGCTTTAAAGAAGAAAAAAGATTAAGTTTAATAAATTAAGACATCTACTCAGTAACATTCCACCAAAGATATGAACTACGTGAAAGTATTTAAATTAGTAAACTGAAATTAAATGGACTAGTTAAAAAGTTAAAAGTCTTGCTAAGAAGAAATTATTTAAAGTATCTACTAATGTAGAACATCACACTGAATATATAAGAAACATGAAAAAGACAAAAAAAAAAAGTGCCGTTTTTAACCATCAGAAACTGGCAGAAATAATCTGAAAAATGTATTCGCAAAAAAGTGAAAGTTATGTCCAGCTGAATAAAATAATTTGTAACAAGTTAAATGCAAAACTGTTAAGTCAGGCCAAAGAATATTTTGAGGTATAAAAAAATTGGGAAAAAAGAAGAAAAGAATAACCAATGCCAGGGAGTCTGGACAGTAAGAGTGTAAATGTAATGTTCAAAGAACATGTTTGTAAGATAAAAAAATAATAATGATTCTTTGCATCGATCTATTGAGGATAGTGAATGACACCCAAACCACTTTTTTTTTTTTTTTCCTGACATTAAATAAGTAGCTGTCTCAGTTAAAGCATTAGTAATAGAGGCTTTAAAAAATAATCAATAAAATGACTAATAAAAGATTATTACAACCGAACAGCACCTATACAAGTGCTGCACAACTGAAGTACAGAAATTCCAAAAGATTGAGTGAATGAATTAGCCTTTAAAATGGTCCCATTACTAGTGTGATAAATAGTAACTGTGACCAAATTTTTTATTCCAACAGATCTGGTACAAAATGCAGAGCAGGGAGCCTGACTTTCACGAGTAAAATAGTCAAAAACAAAGAACAGAGTTAATAAGAAATGGATAAGCATTCTAAAATTGTGAAATGTCAATGTAACTTTTGGAATCAGGGATACGGCTTCTTAGAACAGACAGTACAACTTGAACTTGAGAGAAGGGAAATAACAGTTATTAAAAGTAAATAATAGGTTCTGTAATGGGATAGACTAAAAGCATTGAAATGCCTCAGCTTGAAAAGAGAGATTGTGTGCATACATAAAATCATGCCTGGCATGGTGAAGATGGATAGGTCAAGATGGATTGCTCACTGATTCATAATGAAATATAAAACAAAATAAATAAAATAAAATAAAATAAAATAAAATAAAATAAAATAAAATAAAATAAAATAAAAAAGGGGCATCAGATGAAACTATTTTTCATACAATAAATAATAAAGGAAGTACTATTCATATCCCTCAAAACAATCTTGTGGAATTTACTGTTTTAGCTTTATTAGATACCAATGTCTACTTAAACAGCAATTAAAAAATTTCAGAAGAAAATACTCACCATGAAGTACTCAAAATACTACTGACCTCAGTTTAGAAAACACTGAAAAGCACAACCTCAGAAAAGAAGTATCACTCTAAATTTGCTGTGATGTTTTATTGTTGCTAACATAGGTATCTTCTACTAACTTCATTGGATACCAAGTTGGAGAGACAGTGTGGCCATTATGTGTTCTTATAGGAAGTATGTTTCAGAATACCTGTATCAATTTACTTTGCTATTTCTTTCACTAATTCTAATACACTATATTCTGTTAATTTTAAAAGTCTTCATTTTCTCTCTGTGGACTGTGAGTCTGGAATCTCTCATATGAAATTTTGAGCAGAAAATCTGAGTAGAAAGAAATTATAGAAGTTTCTTCTATTGATCTTATGTGCTCTAAAGTCCACCCTGAAATCCCACAAACATTTTCATATGTGTTACTGTTGGCTCACATGAATAACAGAGGTCATAGCTGGCCATCACTAAAGCAGTGCTGGAAACCAGAGATAATAATAAGGGTTCCTGTATCCAGGAATATGGCCAGAAAGAATGCATTCTAAATGAGAACTCAATTTCACAACGTGGACGAGAAAATCCAATTTCATTTCAAATGTTGAGTGTAATTCACCCCATCCCTTTCAGAAACTTTCACGAGGTGAAAGCAAGACAGAGCAGCATTTCTACAAAGCATGACCTAGCATTTCAATAGAAAATCATCCTCTCTTCATGGAATATTTGAAGAAAAAAAAAAAAAAGTGAAGATTTGATTGCTTTAAATGCTCAATAATGCTCCTTTTACATAGCCTGAGTATAAACTCCTGTGTATTAAAATGGTATGTCTGAGGAAAATACATTGAACCCTTAAAGCACCTACACTGTCAAGCAGTAAATCTTCCATTAGCAAACGATCTTCAAAAAAAAAAAGGGGGGGGGGGTCTTTTGTTTTTTTTAGAGAGAATCATGTCAGATTTGATAATCCATGACTACTGACAGATTCTAATACCTAATAAAAGGTCTTAGTCTCATAGAAGATACCTAAAATATGCTATACTTAGTCTCACAAGAATTGGGTGCTCCAAGCTTTTTATAGAAATGAATTTTACTTTCATGTAGTTATGTTTACTTGACCTTGCTTCATAGTTCTTAAATGTCCAGTGACCACACTGGGATGGGTGCAGAATACAAAAACCTTAACAAAAAATTATTTGAGCCTTTAAAGTTTTAAATATTCAAAAGAATAGTCCTGAGAAGAATTTATGTTTTGGTATTCAAGACCCCAGTCTGAGTAAGTTGTGATGAAGTGTGTTTTCTCTCTTATTAGTGGCAAATTGAGACAAACGTTAATGACTTCATTTGTTCTTCTATTTTAAATTTACATTTAGCAAACATGGGAGAAACTAGACCCAGCTCCCTGCAGAGAGCCATGTAATACTTTATTTTGGCTGATAGAGGGGGCAAGGAAACCTCATGTACTTGTTTCTTTTGAAAGCAAGATCACTTCCCTCATCCAGTGGCACAACTGTTCTGCTTCCTGGAAAGAAAGCAAAAGCAAGGGAGACTTTCTGACCAAAGTGAGGAAGCTACTGACCACTTCCTATCCGTACACAGCCACAGGTTTCTGCACTATCATTTAATTACAAATCTTATCAAATACTTTCCAGTCACCTCCCTTCCTTTCACATAGTAGTAGAGGCTACTTTATAGTGGTAGAGAACACGGAGGTCCCTTGTTAACAAATATATCTTTTCTGCCATATTGGAATTCAAAAAGATGTATGGTCGTGACTCTAACTGAAATAAACCAAACACTGCAAGGAACTATAACTTTTCTTCTGAAGCAATGCGTGAAAACAGTGTATATGCATAATACTAAGGCAGAAAATATAAAGTTCAAATGCAAGACATTACAATAAAAAGTTTCTCACAGAAATCTGTAGAAAATACAGAATGTACACAATTCAGATGTATAAACAGGACCTGTATAAAGTTCATAGCCACCTACTCAAATCTCTGCTCTTCCACTGTCATGTCTGACCTCTTTTATTGTGAACACAACTTGTAATTCAGGAAAATACAGTTAGTGTCATAAAATTTTGATTTTAAAAACCATAACAGTTGAAACAGACCAGCCAAAAACCAAGTTTCTTTGGGAAACTCAGGATTGTGTATAATAATTATCTATTCTTTTGCAGCAATTTTGCCCTGTACAGTTTGCATGGGAAACCCTTATAGGGACAGTGTGTGGGACGAGAAAAAGGAAAATAAAACAATTGCAGCGCTTTTCGTTTCTCCTCCCCCAAGGCCTTTAAATTGAAGTATTAGCAGCTCAATGGCCATAATATCCTGGGCAGAAAGAACCACACTGCTGCTGATATAAATAAGTCATGGTGCCACAGGGCTGGTGAGAAGGGATTTCTCATATTGTACATCCTCCCTGCAGAGAATAGGGCAGAAAACTAACTCTCCATTCGTAAAACCACAAATCACAGTTTTACTCTTGAAGGTTCTGCAGTGAGAACAAGGAAGTCTTATCTCACATTCAGGTTAGCAAAAGTTAGCAAACTTATGGTTAATACTGTATTTTTAAAGATGACCAGATGTGGGAAAATCATTCCTGAACTAAGTATAAGCCCAGAGAAGAAAAATCTCTAATTCTTTCTGACATCCATTTTTTTTTTGTATAAATTAAGACTTCTGGTAATTACCTATCCGGTAACTGATCCAAGAATTGGAAAAAGGAAAAAAAAAAAAAAAAGGAAAAAAGAAATGTGAGATTTTTCAGTTTTCTCCTCAATTTACTTTCAACTACAGTCTCAAATAACATATGCCTTTTTTTTTCATGTGTTGGCCATAAACTAAATACTTGTTAAAATACCTGATTCAGAGACTTCAAAAAATGGTGCAAAATGAAAAGCAGAGTGGTCATGTTCACTAAATGGCAGTTAGATAAATCTCCCCATGTGGTTCCCTGAAACAATACTACCAAAAAAAAAAAAAAGGCATCCCATGACATCAAAGCACAGAGGAATGCAATTGGATAGTTTTATTCTGCTCTTTTTGAGTGATGAAGGTAGTATCAAAAATAAAATAATGTTTATGACAAATAGATGCCAATCAGTTATTCTGAAAGATTCTTCTAAAGCTGTTTCCAGCTACTTAGGCTACAAGGAAAAAGCACTCACTCATAAACCAGCTTTCCCACAAGAACAAGGTGGGATGACAAGGTATATGGTCAAAACCCTTCCTGACAGTTGCTCTGATAAGGTTTCCTGCTATGATTCAGAGCAGAAGAGTATAGTAGAGGCTATTACTCACATCCCACTCCTGTAAGGAGCTACCAGCTGAGATAAACCACAGGTGTACTTGCATATTTATAAAGGATTCAGATATTCTCCCACCTTTGCATGAAGATACCAGAACACGGCATCAAGGCCATTAAGAAGACAGTATTTGTTTTGACATTTGAGCAGAACTGGCCTTTTACTAAGGATAATCTTGCTGTAGGATGTGGAAAAGGCCAATATAAAAATTACCACAAGACACTGAGAGGATTTCACTGCAGAGCTGTGCCACAGTGCACCATGCACTCTGTGGGACCATGCAATTCCATATAAAAGGAAGCAGAAAATTACTCTCTTTAGCGAGATAAATGTCCAGTTTCTATCTACATGCCTGCAGTCTCTCTTTAACCCTGAGAATGTCAAAGACAGTGCAAGAGATTCTACACGCAGTACAAGGTGGAAACACTTTAGTATTGCCTTGCAAATTGAAATGGTTTGAAGCTGGGTGCTCAAAATCTTCAAGAAGTGCAAGGAAGATGAGCCTGCTGCATGTCACTGAGCTTTACCAATAGATAATCGGTTGGTGCTTTTATACCATGGATATGTGACTATGTCTACTTATATCAGATGTTATCCATCCATAAAGAAAATCTCAAGAAGGGCCTGCCCTCTTGGGAGGAGTATAGAAGTGTTGTCAGGGCCTGCAGGGATGCAACACGGAGGGCTAAAGCCCACCTAGAGATGAGGCTTGCAAGAGAGATAAAAGATAATAAGAAGGTGTTTTTTTTGTTTTGTTTTGTTTTGTTTTTTAAGTATGTAAACAGTAAAAGGAAGACTAGGAATAATGTGGGTCCCTTGCTGAACGAGAGGGGTGTCCTGGTAACGGGAGACACTGAGAAGGCGGAGATACCGAATGTTTTCTTTGCTTCAGTCTTTGCTTCAGGGACTCCCCCCTGGGACTCCTCGACCCTGGAGGGAGGAGAAAGAGTCTGGGAAGTGGAGATCTACCCCCTTGTTGACAAGGGAGTGGTTTGGGAGCATCTGAGTGGGCTCAGCGCACACAAATCCATGGGTCCCGATGGGATGCATCCATGAGTGCTAAAGGAATTGGCAGAGGTGATTGCTGAACCACTATCATCTCTGAAAAGTTCTGGAGAACAGGAGAGGTGCCTGAAAATTGGAGGATAGCCAATGTCACTCAGGTCTTCAAGAAGGGCAAGGAGGATCTGGGAAACTACAGGCCCGTCAGTCTCACCTCTGTCCCTGGAAAGGTGTTGGAACAGCTTGTTCTGGATGCCATCTCCAAGCAATTGGAAGAGAAGAAGGTTATGAGTAGTCAGCATGGATTCACCAAGGGGAAGTTGTGTTCGACCAACCTCATTGCCTTCTGTGATGGCATCACCAGCTGGGTAGATGAGGGGATAGCAGTGGATGTCATCTACCTTGACTTTAGCAAGGCTTTCGATACCGTCTCCCATGACATCCTACTAGCAAAGCTAAGAAAGTGTGGGACAGATGAGTGGACGGCAAGGTGGGTTGAGAACTGGCTGAGTGGCTGAGCTCAGAGGGTGGTGATCAGCGGAGCAGAGTCTGGCTGGAGACCTGTGACCAGCGGTGTTCCCCAGGGGTCGGTGCTGGGTCCAGTCTCGTTCAACATCTTCATCGACAACCTTGTTGAGGGAATAGTGTCTGCCCACAGCAAGTACACTGGTGGCACAAAGCTGGGAGGAGTGGCTGACACACCAGAAGGCTGTGCTGCCATTCAGCGAGACCTGGACCAGCTGGAGAGATGGGTAGGAAGAAACCAAATGAGGTTTAATAAGAGCAAGTGTAGAGTGCTGCACCTGGGAAGGAACAACCACATGTATCAGTACAGGCTGGGGGATGACCTGCTGGAGAGGAGCTCTGAGGAGAGGGACCTGGGGGTCCTGGTGGACAACAGGTTGACCATGAGCCAGCACTGTGCCCTCGTGGCCAAGAGTACCAATGGGATCCTGGCGTGCATTAAAAGGAGTGTGGCCAGGAGGTCAAGGGAGGTGATCCTCCCCCTCTACTCTGCCCTGGTCAGGCCTCACCTGGAGTACCGTGTCCAGTTCTGGGCTCCCCTGTGCAAAAAAACAGGGATCTGGAAAGAGTCCAGCGGAGGGACTCAAAGATGACACAGGGCCTGGAGCATCTTCCTTATGAGGAAAGGCTGAGAGACCTGGGTCTGTTCAGCCTGGAGAAGACTGAGAGGGGATCTCATCAATGTGTATAAATACCTGAGGTGTGGGAGACAGAGGGATTTGGCCAACCTCTTTTCAGTGGTTTGCGGGGACAGGACAAGGAGTAATGCTCACAAGATGGAGCACAGGAAGTTCCGCATCAACATGTGAAAGAATTTCTTCACAGTGAGGATGATGGAGCACTGGAACAGGCTGCCCAGGGAGGTTGTGAAGTTTCTTTCTCTGGAGATATTTAAGGCCCATCTGGACACCTACATGGGCAGCCTGCTCTAAGGACCCTGCTTTGGCAAGGGGGTTGGACCCGGTGATCTTTCAAGGTCCCTTCCAACCCCTTCAATTCTGTGATTCTGTGATATTCAGAGCTACATTGTGACTCACCACTGTTCTAGGGACAGTGGTTCTGTTCTAGATACAAGGACCCCTGAAAACAGCTATGGGCTGAAGGAAAGAGGAACAAGTAGTGACTTTTTTAAGAAGTGAAGAACACTTTAGCAGGTGTTAGACCACATGACCCATAATACGGTTTTATTAATTTGAACTCATTATAAACTAATTATAAACTCATCTCCAGGTCAGTATAATGTTATTTTCCATTCCATCCCTAAGTGAAGAATGTGCAGTAAGTACTGCACATTTTTAATTTCCTAAGCATTTTATGACTGAGGCTTAAGTGAAATTTTCTTGTGAGATACTAATTCTCTCTTTAGCCTGTTACTATACTTTGCCAATATTTTGCCTTTTTAAAACGGTTCTGATCATATTCAGGAACCTTTCCAAATTGGGCTGTTATTTATGTCATTCAGCAAACTTATTTTTCAGCTTATTTTCCTTGGTCAGACCATACTGTACACTTAAAGAATTTGATTCCTTTTTTTTTATTTAGGTCTACACAGAGGTAAGTAATTTGTGGTTTCTGTTATCAAAGAAAGAGCACAGAAATGCTCTGGATTTTCACATGTGACGTTCTCTCTTTTAGTCAAATTCAGAAAAATAAAGGAAACAAAGCTTGTTAGCAGAAAGACTGCTCTGCAGCCAGTGGTACCACTGATGTACCATATTAAGTGTAGAAGAACATCGTAAGATGAAATGAAAGAAGAAGGTATTACCCACAATGGCCATTCTATCTAAAGAAACATTTTTTTCATTCAAACAGCTAAAATATCACACATTTTAAAACCAGATTAATCACTGCACGACAGGTCTGTTGGGAGAATGTTGGGAAGACAAAACCACACATTTTAATGTCCTAGACCAAAGAGTTTCCTTTGCTTTTTATTTTTATAGCTTTTATTTTGTCTCTGCATGTTACAAGATAACAAAGACTGATTAGCTGGGCATCCATTAACTCCTCTGGAAGTGATGGGATTTATAATAGCAGCAAAGCTGCCAGTTTTCTATTCTGTCTCTTGGGTAATTAGAGAATAACTGTCTTCCAGATGTGCTGGCAGTTTGCACTATATCTAGTCTGTCTTAAATTCTTTCCCTCAATTCAGTAATTTTTATGCTAAAAAGGAAGCATTATATTGTTTAGAAATGACAATAAAATGTAGTCCGAATTTGGACTTTATACTGAAAAGTAATTTATGTACACAGTTTTTTATGAGGCAGAAAAGTTGGGATGTTGCTGTCTTTGTACTATGCATCAAATATATGCAAATAAAACACTCTTGATGCCAGAACAGTAGGGCAGACCAAAAGTGTTCTGGGATGTTTCTAAACTGGCTAGAGCAACTGCATATTTGTCTGTCTAACACCCCTGAGCCACTCTCTTCCAATCCACTGGTTGCAATGGCTTCTCAAGTACTAATTGCATCACCAGAGTGTATAGAAAGGATAATAGATAGCATCCACTTGCTGACAAATCCCCTGCTATCATTATTTTCAAATGCTTTTCCAGGAGCCCCTGTGTATTGCCATACAAGGTCTGAACATTTTTGCATTCCTAGACTGAGAGACATACAACTAAAGGATCAAATAAACCATCTCACTACCCCATTTAGAAAAAGCTATTTGTTTGCAGACCTCTGCTGTCTCCCTGCACCATAGGCAATTTCACATCACAATCCATTTTTAAAATGACCTAAAGATTTCTATGCAGTCCTACTCTAAAATGCTGGTCTCACCTCTGTGTTAGAATAATTTCAAATGTTTATCTATTTTTCTTTTTTACACTTTAAAGTATGTGGACAAAAAAAAAAAATTTTTTTTTTTTTGATAAAATCTGTGGTTTACTCTCAAAATATTTTCTTTGAGAAACACAGTGCAGAATTCACAGCAAAATTTACTGCTAAGTTGTCCAGTCTTCACTGTAGTTTAGCAGGCCAGGTCAGTGAACAGACTGCAGCTTGGGTTTATTCTTAGGTACATTTACAGCAATTACTTTGGATTTTTCACACGAGTTTAGTTAAGACTACCTTATAAACCTTTGTTAAGGACCAGCAAATTGTATTTCCTTCTCTGAACTCTTTCAATGTAAGTTTACAGGCTTGATTTTTTCTTTGTATACATGTCCCTATTACAGTTCTTCATATTTGTTTAAACTACCTCTTTAATTTACCTAAAACATAGCATATTCTAATAATATTTTTCACACTATTTGCAGTAGCTTACAACATGTTGTAAGTTTAAGGAATGCTTTCTCCTTTTTCATTGATGTCTTTGGTGAAAGTACTTGAGAGTTTGGATCCACAACATTCTCAATAAAATTTAATTTGATACATCCTTCCTTTTTAGTACTTATCTAGTGTTCCCTGAGCACTAGATCCCTCAACTGATTTTTTTATCTGTTTCTAGATGTTTGCCTTTCTTATGAGATGGTAGCAAAAAACATTATGGAAGTCTACATAAGATATAATCTACTTCTTGTAAAAGAGCAGTGCCTATCATCATAAAAACTGTATCACTGTAACAGAGTAATTTTGACAAAGGACTGGTGATAACGTGATAAAGAGTATATATTAGTAACACATAGTTTCAAAAGCATTGTCTGTCTATCTACAGTATGTCTCTTAATTAACCTATTGTTTTTGTAGATTAAATTATTCTAGTTTAACCGGAAAATAATAAGGTTATTATTCTTGTATGTAAGGCATAAAAAATAGTATTGTGTTACTAAATGTTATATTATCAGGAAGCCAAATCTCATAGGCTTCTGAAGAAAAAAACAGGGACTACTACATCAGAGGACACAAAAGTAGTAATACAAGATACAAGAAACTTCAGAAGCACAAAGATAGATAGCTCCTAATGGTATTAACGCATGTCATAAATGATCAGTTATGGCAAAATACAATAACAGTACCTTAAAAGGTTATTTAAAGTATAACTCAAACACATTTAGAACTGTGCAGCAACGTACTGTATCTGCCCATGATTGACAGCCTAAGCAGAAATGTTTTTTTAGCTATATGTAGTTTAAATACAAAAAAGGACAAACAAAACAAAACAAACAACAACAACAACAAAACAGCTACGTGGAATGCACCTTATAGCAGAATCAGTTATAGAGGATAGATTACTCTAATATCCTGTACTGATATAGAGGTATAGGTAAGTATTACCTACTATATATACACATCTCATATATCTACTGTATATACACCTTCTGTTTCTGCTTTTTAAGGACTGGTACCCTAACCTTGATTATAATTGTATGCAATACACTTGGACATTTCCAAATGTATTTTATAAGAATCCACTGCAAAACAAATATGAAAATAATTCATAAATATTTATTAAGTTGACGAGAGATAATGCTACTTCTCAAAATATGATTTACAGTATCATGCAGTTAGAGCAGCAGACATTGCTAAATTTCTCTCAAAAAGTATAATTTATTTATATAATATAACAAATTAAACTGAAGATTTCTGTAATGTCAGCAGTTCTCTTGTTGCACTTTTGGCAATTCCTATTTCATTTTGAAATACAGTTTATTCTACCCATATTTTATTAATCCTGACAGAGTAGCTAGTGAGAAAAATACACCAAATTAACATACAGCCTGATAGAAAGACTACTTTTGGTTCAAAAAGATAAAACCAGAGCCAGTAAAACAATGTTGTCTCATAAACTCAGTGTTTCGTAATCAAAATATAATCCATTATAAAGGAAAAAAATATGTTCACATGACTACTTATTACTTCACACATTTTTCAACTATTATTCAGAGAAAGTTCTAGGCTGTGAGGTATCATTCAAATGTGATTCAAATTGCAAAAATGATTATAATGAGAGTTGTTATAAAAATAGAACTGCATTCACGCAAGAGAGCTGGTGCACTCAAACACTCCAAATAAAATTGAGTTACATTTAAATATTTGAAAAAGTATTCACAAAGCAATGAAAGGATGCTGAGTTCAAATTACATAATTTAGGAGGGTCAAAGAACTCTAATATTTTAAGATCGCACAGTGGAAGGAATAATATATATTATATATATATATATAAAAATATAAATATTTATATATATAAAATATTTTTTTTCCAGAATGCCATTTAAGTTTGATAGAGCAATAATCTCATATCTAATTTTAGGGAGTATTTATGTACATCACTGCAATTAATTAAACCTTAGAAAGTAACCATATATGTAGAAAATCTTTCTAATCTACTAGAAATAACCAAATTATATTATACCACCTTATGATACAATTTTCATGAAGTCTGCATTGAAAATGCATTTGCTTTCTTTGGAGTTCCCAGTCCCATATTTTTAAATGCTTCTACAATTCCTTTTTCATCTCATTAAATGCCATATCCACAAGTATTACTTACTCAGATAATGATATCTGATAAATCAGTGTATGCCAAATAAAAAAAAAAAAAAAAAACAAAAAAACAAAAAACTATTGAATAGCATGATATTCCATTATCATGCTATTGGGTTGCTTCTTCTTTTAATACCTGCCCCCATAGTAATAGTCACCTCTGTGAAAAAGGCTGGAAAAAATGCTTGCTACCATAAATCATGGGCAGGAAGGGCAGGAAGGCTTTGCAAGAGGATCTGGATAGGCTGCACCGATGGGCTGAGGTCAACTGCATGAAGTTCAACAAGGTCAAGTGCTGGGTCCTGCACCTGGGGCACAACAACCCCAAGCAGAGCTACAGGCTGGGAGATGAGTGGTTGGAAAGCTGCCTGGCAGAGAAGGACCTGGGAGTATTGGTTGATAGTCGTCTGAATATGAGCCAGCAGTGTGCTCAGGTGGCCAAGAAGGCCAACAGCATCCTGGCTTGCATAAGAAACAGTGTGGCCAGCAGGTCTAGGGAAGTGATTGTCCCCCTGTACTTGGCTCTGGTGAGGCTGCACCTCAAGTTCAGTTTTAGGCCCCTTGCTACAAGAAGGACATTGAGGTGCTCGAGAGAGTCCAGAGAAGGGCGATGAAGCTGGTGAAGGGTCTGGAGAACAAGTCTTTTGAGGAGTGGCTGAGGGAGCTGGGATTGTTTAGCCTGGAGAAGAGAGGGCTCAGGGGCGACCTTATCACTTTCTACAGATACCTCAAAGGAGGCTGTAGTGAGGTGGGGGTTGGTCTGTTCTCCCACATGCCTGGTGACAGGATGAGGGGGAATGGGCTAAAGTTGCACCAGGGGAGTTTTAGGTTAGATGTTAGGAAGAACTTCTTTACCGAAAGGGTTATTAGGCATTGGAATGGGCTGCCCAGGGAAGTGGTGGAGTCACCATCCCTGGTGGTCTTTAAAAGACGTTTAGATGTAGAGCTTAGTGATATGGTTTAGTGGAGGACTTGTTAGTGTTAGGTCAGAGGTTGGACTCGATGATCTTGAGGTCTCTTTCAACCTAGAAATTCTGTGATTCTGTGATCATCTTCCAATATGAAAAAGAAAAGAATAGGGGAAAAAAAGACCACAGCATCATTCAATATATGAAATCTCAAAGAAACAACTCCTTGAAAATATAGAAGACAACTTAATCCTTCTCAAATTTACTTCTTAAAATCCAATAAAAATGAATTTCACATGCAATTCTATTGGGAGTGCATGGGAGTCCATTGACCCTCCTACATTACATAATTGGAACTGAATATCACTTAATTGATTAAAAATCACTTATTGTAATGAGAAATGTCAGGAAATCTAGTAAATGCTAATAAGCTAGACTAAAATTTACATAGGAGGGTGTCTATGTGAGACAGGGTACTGATACTTCTTCACAGTGCTAATTACCCTACTTTATTGATTCCCACACTTTCATTTATTTACTTTCCAGTGTCCTCCCTAGTTAATGAGAAACACTTTGAACCTAATTGAAGTGTTTCCTTTTCACCCTTCATATTTCCTTTCCACCCATCATTGACTTAAACAAAAGTTTTGCCCGAGTAAAAACTGAGCAAGCACTTTTTGACGCTGTTTTTCTCTTTTGTCTAAGACAGATAAACTTCATGCAGTCAGAGCCAATGTTACAGCAGTTTTCCAGCTCATAAATCATAATCTTTGCTTGTTTGCATGGTTGTTATTTGTACGATTCTGAAAGTTTTATTCCTCTTAAAAGATAATTTTTACTGCAACTCACTTAAAAATAAAGTGTAATTAATATTTATAGCTGCCTTTTAACAACACAGGTTTAATTCTTATTATATACGATCTCTTTTGAATTTCTTGGAAAGTATTTGCTTAAACTAATTTATGGTTACATCCCAAAGCAAAAAAAAAGTACGTATTCAAGAAATAAGAATGAACTAAAATGACTATAAATACATTAACTATACTTTCCTTCAGCAGCATATAAAGCTGCTGAAGAAAACTTGCGATGTGTTTTTGACAGATGGAACCTAAAATACTGGATTCTTTTGTTTTGTTTCATCAACAATTCTTATGGCCCCATGCTCAAGACAGGCCCAGCTACTTGCTGGAAACAAAAGTCATGCTGTAGATGGTAGATGGTCAGGTGTCAGTCTATACTCTCTTAACCAAACAAAGCAAATCTATCATAAGCCTGGAGCAAAAGACTGGAAAAAATAATGAACCATGAATGATTGTTCATTCAAAATTTATCTACTATAGATTAATATTTATTACTTTTTAAAAATGAAATTAAATCTTGTCATCCTGTCTTCTTGCATGGAACACATATAATACATCCTTCCTTTTCCTCCAACAGAAAACCAAATTTTATTCTGCATCCATCCCAGTTTGACCATTGTGTTGATGAAATAATGGTAGTGTCCAAAGCTCCAGATCTCAAACTATAAAAACAACAAAGAATTAGAGACTAGTTATCTGCATTGAATTTTTAAATAACTTTGAAAATAAAGTTTTTTGTTTGTTTGTTTTGACAATTGTGTTTACTATTTTCCAAAGGAATTCACTTCTTTTTTTTTTCCTTTTTTTTTTTTTTTTCGTAGGAGATAATAGCAAAATCTAACTACCTTCTGACTTTAATCACAACCCACTTCAATTATCTTACTCCTATTCAAAAATGTACCAAAGAAAAAATGAGCAGTGTATATAATTAAGACCTTGTAGTGTGACATATCTTAAAATGAGTCTTGAACTCAGTAGCAGAGATTTTGGACACAGATTCGTTGTCCCATCCTATGACAGACAAAAGGGTGTGGACCAGTTTGTTCTCTCCAATGTAAAAACATGGGAAAACTTCAAAGTGGAGATTGATGTAAATATCTCCTTGTGAGTATACAGAAGGTGATTATTACATTTGAACTCCTTTTTTGATTATGAATTTGAACTACTATTAGTTGTACACTGGATGTCATCATGACTCCAAAGGTACATTACAGACAAGTCAGCACTTTTCTCAACTGTTTCAACAGTGATTTTTTTTTTTAAGTTATGTTCAGAACTAACTTTACCTGCCTTTATACATTCACAGCATTTATAATGGCCTAGAATATTGACTATTTAATACAGAGATATTATTTAAAGTATTTTATAATGAAAGAAGATTTAACAACCTTTAGAGCGGCACAGAGGTTAATACTGTCATCACCTTTTTATAAATGAAAAGGCATCTATCCTAGCATAATTCAATATACACAATTGAAATCAATGAGAGTTCTATATAAAGTGCAAGTGTAGAGAATGATGCATAATGTCAAGAGCTTCTATTTATAGTCACATATTTATAGTGAAAGAAGGAAAAAAAAAGGAAGAAAAAAGAAAAAGTCAAGCTTGAAAGAAACTGATTTGTTTGAAGGAAAAAAAATATCTTACTGTATAAACATAACCATGATAAAGCAGATACTCTGTTAAATGTCTAAGGCACTGTTCTTGAGACTCACTTTTTTTTTTTTTTTTTTAAGTATTCAAAAGGGACCTTTATTTCATTTGACCTTCCATAGAGTAGGAATTGATACCATATTTTCCCTTTTCAAGACGAAGCACAGATCTATTTTAAACTGAAGCAGAACACTTATTTGTACTTCTATAGCAATATAGAAGTACATTCTATAGAATTAACCATTCTTCAAATACACTTCTTAATGATTACTGCCTATATTGCCTACTTAGTTGCTGAGAGATGAGCCATAAGACTTAAAGGGTACAGTAACAGGAATAACAGTGCATAAACATTTATGAATATGCTGTCTACTTCTAACTTAATAACTCAAGCAATTGCATTCTCTAGCCACAGACTCTTAATAGACCATCGTACTGCTATCTGCTAGAAGTTCGCTGTCTTAGAGATAGTATGCTTAACTTTCAAGTTACCTCTGGAAAATTAAAGATGAACTCATTGAATCCAGCAGTTTGAGGAACAGTAGTAACCACAGAATCACAGAATAACCTGAGTTGGAAAGGACCCACAAAGATTACTGAAGTCCAATGCCTGGCTCCACAGAGGACCATACAAAAATCAAATCACATTTCTAACAGTGTTGCCAAAATACTTCTTGACCTCCAGCAGGCTTTCATAATCTACCAGTAAAAACCTGAAACTCAGTATGCTCTGAAACACTTGTCTGAAAAATAATTAATGAGCTTCATAAAGTGCAGTGAGTTTACTAACAGAATAAATTTCAATTGTGGATATAAATTTACCTGAAACTATGCCTTGACTAACTACAGTGCTTAAATTCATGATTAAGAAAACTGTGGCTTTAATAGATTATTATCAACTCAATAAATTGTAATGTGTTACTTTAAGCTAAAACCATTATTTTTAGTATTTCCAATACAACAAGCCACAGCTTTCAATTTGCAACATAAAACATTAAGAAATAATTCCAATATTTATATCAATTAAAAACAAACAAACAAACAAACAAACAAAAAGCAGTTAAAGAAAAGAACATGAAAAGTATTGCTACAGTAATATTAAAAACTGAATTTTGCAAATCATAACAACGAAAGGTAAATAGTTTATTTTCTATTCTTCATCCTTTTTAGCTTTTGCTACTTAATTTGCTCTTTATTAGTAGCCATGTTTCTTCTGGGTGGCAAAGTATCCTGCCCAGCCACATAAGACTACATTTATCTTTTCACTTAAACACTAAGTATTCTACTACTTGAATACTACTTGAATACTTTTCACTAGGAATACTAACCTAGCTAAAATTACAACTTTCCAGTTGAACTCTGGCATATTTTACTATGACATCACTTGATTACTGTTGGCTACGTGAATTAATCAGTGCTAAGATATAATGACTTTAAAAGTAGAAAAGGTGATGCTGCTATTGAAAATGGATTTTGGTACGGCTAAATGAAATTTACATCATCAATTATTATTGAGAAACTAACATTTAAAGCATAATAGTTTTACTTTTTCTGTTGAAATCAGAAAAACATGAATAGCAGACATCTTATTTTAAGATGCTTTTAACAGAGGAAACAGTATTTCCAGACTATGCTATTTTATGGTTTCATTTCATTATATTAAAAAAGCTGCTATATTTTTCTGAAATAAATATATACAAATATTCATTTTCAGATTTACTACAAGATGTAACACAAACACACAAACATTGCCTTCAAATAAAAGACTGCATGAATCTTTATTCTTACCAAAAAATACCCCATTCTTCCATGACTTCAGCTTTTCTATCTTTTTACAGAAAAAAACAGTGAATACTATGATGGCAGTTGCTGTTCTCAAGAAAACACCTAATAACACCAGGAACTAAAACTTTCTCCTTTCTTTAAGATCTTCAAAACATCCAGCAGGTATGTAAAACCTGTATTCTGGACAAATGCAGGTATGCAAAACCTGCATTCTGGGCAAGCCACCATCACTACAAGAGTCAAGTTTTTCTTTTCTCATAAAATTTCAAAGCCTATCTAAAAGCCAGTTTCAAGCCTGTTTACAAAATCCAGTAAACTGAGACGGGGCATGATGTGGATTGAGGCAAAATGAAAGATTTTCAGTGGTCCTTTCCTATCATTGGTTGGTGGGAAGATGTAAGTTGCAATTGTCCTATACTGATTTGTACACTCATAGGCCAGCTGGTGACAGTGTCAGAACAATTCCCTTACTGCACTGGAATGCCTTCTGAATGAAAAGCCCAAAATGGGCTGGGCTATGGGTGAACTGATCATCACCTAGGCCAAAAAACAAACATCAGAGTCTTAAAACAACCATTCTTACTCTCACCCTATTGTATTCAGAAGTAGGTCTGAAATGTGCACTAACGTGGAAAATCATGCATTTGCATATCAGTAACATACATCAAGATAATGTGTAAAGATACACATCAAAATGTGTATCTTGTCACCATTTCTCTCTGCAACTTCAGCTACACGGCTCCTTCAACCTAGCCAACAATCCTTAACCATGTGCCCAAGGTGCAAGACCCAGCTATGATATGACAGAGCTGCAAAACTGTCTCCAACTGCTGAGAAAAAATGGTGAGATATATAAAAGTATATATATATATATATATATCTGTATAAAGTATATATACAATATATATATAGTATATATATATTGTGTATAGATATATAATGTATATAGTATATATATACATCTGTATAAAGATAACAAAAGTAAAAAATATAGACAGAAGTAGGGTTAGTGACCACTAGCAACTCAAGGACTCTAAAAGTGCCAATATGGAAAGGTGAAAAACCCTAAAGGAAAAAAGGTATAGAAAACAACAACAACAAAAACTACTTCCTCTCCTTCTAATTGCTACCTGCCTGGCCACCAAAGACTTTTGGCTACCTCATAGCCAAAGTATGTCAACGAGCATGTTAATGCTTAGCCTAAGGCCTTGAGTAGTATGTTTGGCAATAAATTATTGCTTTACACTTTCAAGTTATGTATATAATGTTTGCAGAATCTCTTTGCACCAAACAAGATGCCCAAACAAGCTGACCCATAACAAACCTCCACTACTGTTAAAAATTTTGGCTAGACAAATAACACTTGGCTGACATCAACCTGGGATAAGGTTTATACGCCTGAATTTGGAAAAATCAAATATATTAAGTTTTATGTATAACACTCTTTTATTTAAACATTTGTGCTTGTAAATTGGTTGACACATTACAATGTAAGGACTGCTCCTGAATTTAGGATGCTGAACTACAATAGTTTATATTTTATGTAAATAATGTGTTCTGCTATCTATAGCTGACTCAGTGCATTTCTTTCTAGCAGGTTATAGATTGACAACATGTAATATATGCCTTCCTGCCTCTTGTCTTCAGCAATACAGTATACCTGGGCATAAAGCCACCAATCCTCAGGAACATACAATATTTACACAAGACCACAAGAAACGCACTCAGAAACATAAGAAACTGAGACTATTACAGATCCATACTCTGACAAAATTGTGTTCTAGCAGAACACAATCAAATGTCTTTATTCTTATGTAAAACATTCTGAATTCTTGAATCTAGGACACCAAGGAAATATACAAAACAATGAGAAAAAAGACCAAGGTCAAAATTCCTGTTTTTTAGATACAACTGACGCTGTATTTGGGTATATAAATTTATTGAAAAAGCGATATTCAATGTAACAAGCCTGATACAATTCTGGAATAAACTTTGTGATACAAGAAAGAACTGACATTTCAACAATTTCTGTCTGTATTTTCCAATTCATGCTTCTACTGGAAGCCAAACCCAACAGAAAAAAATATTAAAATATATTTAAAAGTGCTTTGTATTTTTCTTGGGTGGTTGACAAGTTATTTGATGGATTATAGGAAGATGCACAGGCCATTAAAAAATGATCATAAGAGCCTATACTTATAAGATATAAGTAAGACGTAAGAGTCTACACAACTATGAGAGAGTCCAGAGGAGGGCCACAAGGATGATCAGAAGGCAGAAGCACCTCTCCTATGAAGACAGGCTGAGGGAGTTGGGGTTGTTCAGTCCAGAGAAGAGAAGGCTCCAGGGAGACCTTATAGCAGCCTTCCATCACCCAAGGGGGGTTGGGGAGGGACTCTACCAGGAGGTGTAGTGGGAGACAATGGGGAATGGCTTTAAACTCAAAAAGGATAGGTTTAGATTAGATATAAGGACAAAATTGTGAAGGTCGCGAGGCACTGGCACAGGTTGCCCAGAGAAGTTGTGGCTGCCCCATCCCCAGAAGTGTTCAAGTGTTCTTTGAGCAACCTGATCTAGGGTGAGGTGTCCCAGCCTATGGCAGGGGGGTTGGAACTTGGTGGTCTTCCAACCCAAACCATTCTGTGACTCTGCAGAGCATGCCTTGGTGCTCATGGTGATTCCCCTATCTTTTTCAGGTAATGTGTCGTTTATGAATAGTTATCATTAAAAGAAGTGTCCCAGAACAACTGCAATCTATCACAATTGACATTTGGAAATAAGAGTTTTAAATATATATATATGTATATATTTTAAAATGATTAATACAATCACATTTCCTATACAAACTTTTATTTTCTATACACATGTTTAAGCTTGTCCGTTTTACTTTTTTTTTTTTTAACACAGCATGAAGTAAACTATCACCCTAAACAAGCTAAATTGTCTGTAAGTCACAAAATTTATTTTTTTGATATCCAACATAAATAAAAAAATTGAACTTTCAACAATACTGTGTCAAAGTTTGTTTTATGACAATGAGCTTCTTATACACTCTTTCTAATCTGTCATCTTTATTTTTTTGGTATGTAAACCCATAACACATGCTATACATATTCATAATAGTGGGGACTGTTAGCGTTAGGTCAGAGGTTGGACTCGATGACCTTGAGGTCTCTTCCGACCTAGAAAATTCTGTGATTCTGTGTGATAATGAAGAGAACATGTTATGGCCAATCAGTGGGAAAACAAAACCATAAAATACTCAACAAAGATCAGCCTGATATGAACATGATAGATCATATCTTTACATTTGTTTTATTTCCTAGGAACTTACACTAGTCTTGTTTTTATATAATTATCAAAAAAGTTAATAAAGTTAAAGGCATGCCAACTGGGAACAGGTCATAACTGAGAGTTGTTAACTTCTTAATACAATTTGCTACTCTTTTAACCATTGAATGGCTAAGTAATCAGCTTTTAAAGGTTAGGAAATTTTCACTAACACCTCGCCATAGTATATTCCACATTGTATAATCATTACGAATATGTTCATTTCAATTAATTTCAGTTATTGTCTGAACACTTGATTGGAATATAACCTGAAATGACAAAGTATCAGGGGCATGACAAACATCTTCCCCCCCCTCCCCCTTTTTTTCTTTTTTGTTAAACATGCAAAATTTGACACCTTGTCAGTCTTTCCCTCAAATAAAGTTACACAAATGTGAAATATTCATTATGAATATTCATGTGCTTCCAAGACATAACAGAAGAGTATTCTGCTCTTGCCAGTAAAAAAAGTAACCTATTTTGATGGTTACAAGGATCCTGGAACTAGTGCTCAATATTACTTTGATTATGTACATAAATTGCCATTAAATAAATAGGTACACAAGAGGATAAGAACATACAGGTATTAATTCAGACATATCTTCTAGATATTAGCTATACTTGAAGTCACCTGAGTCTCGAGGATTAGTTGCATGAGATAAATTTCTGCATTAGATTTGTCATTCTCCCATTGTCACTTTTTCCACCTGTCATGTTTAACACCTACTTCTTCTTCCTTCTCCTAAACACCTACACACTCATACACAAATATTCCTTCATTGCTATCAAGTATTTAGTGCATATTTTCAAGCTGTTTTCAAGAACAAATAGAGGTTTACAGTGAAAATGC
The DNA here is from genome assembly GCF_964035555.1 of Netta rufina. Classification (NCBI taxonomy): domain Eukaryota; kingdom Metazoa; phylum Chordata; class Aves; order Anseriformes; family Anatidae; genus Netta; species Netta rufina. Next base: position 100,747,400 of record NC_140124.1, read on the forward strand.
TTACTTATAAAGACACACTTCCTTTACTATGCCACCCAATTACATTTCTCAGTTTTTCTGATTCTGAACTATACTTTTTCATTAAACTTCTTTATTAAATTTAAAGAATGTGTAATGTGGGATAAAATGTACATTCCTATTGCAGCAACTATATAATTAGATTTATGTCTGTATATCTGAGCAAAAATCTAATAACTGAAAAAGAGCTAAGTTTCAATGTGAGGCTAGTCTTCAGGTTCTGATTCAGAACCTATGTATGTATGCTGTTAAACATACTGAACTATACACACAACAATCGAGTCTATGCCTACTAGATGTTCAAATCTTGCAGAGATGGCAACATTTTTATTCATGTGTTACATTACTATTTATGAAGTATTTGGTCTTCTCTCTACTAAAGAAGGCACTGATTCAAGCAAAGTTAAGTAAGTTTGCACTGAGCTGCATCTAATCTAGAGTAAAAAACGTGTTAGGAAACATCACTGTTATTTACAGGAAGATATATATAAAGAGAATATTATCTGAACATACAACTTTGCATTGACATAACTTTACGACGTCTCCAGTAAACTTTTCTAACTTTCACAGTTTTAAATATAAATTCTGTGTTGAATGAGTTTTTGTGTTTGTTTTTTTTTTGTTGTTGTTGTTTTGTTTTTTGTTTTTTTAAAAAAAAGCTTTTTACAGAATTAGGGAACAGATGGAAATTTGAAGATCTGCTTAGAAATGAGTATTCATATGAAACTTTAGGTAGAAAAATGATGCATTAAGGTGCATATCCAACAAAGATAGCCTCCCTCCCAATCTACTACCCGCACCCCCTCTTCCCCCCCCTCCAAAAAAAAAAAAAAAAAAAAAAAAAAAAAGAGACTGGGATTTCTCAGGCTACTTTTTAAGTGTGAACAACATATCCATAACCAAAGGTAAACTCGTCTTTGCAAATATGCTGAAAAATATACAAAGACCTGCAGTATGCCTTGCCAGTTCCTCAGGATTTCCTCAGGATTTAGTTTAACTTATTCCCGCTCCAATTTTCTAGTCATACTAAAAATGCACAATGCACAATATATGTCCTCAGTTATTAAATGATCTCAGACATTATTAATTATCTATTGGCAGTTCTCCTCTTTTTTCTCTCTCTTTTCTTTTTTTTTTGTGTGTGTGTGTGTGTGTGTGTGTGTGTGTGTGTGTGATTAACTTTGGAACTTAGGTGCTTGATCTCATCTTTTTTTTTGTATTGAACTTTTTGGACGGATGATTAATAAATAAAATAAATTTGTAACAACTTACAAAAATCATTACATCAAAAATAGATCAGTCCTTTTCAAATCTGAATTATGCTTATGTACAAAATTATTATTAAATTCTATTTTTCAACATTGTGCTGGATAAGAAGAAAAATTATGAGGACTATGCAGATTAGAATAATGCAAATAAAATACAGAGCTCAGATCTTTACAGTGAAATGAATTTCTCCCCCCTTTGTTGCTCAATGCAATTATCTCGTATTCATTCTGTGCTTTCTTTTTGATTTTCCTTCATCTTTGTATTTTTATCTCCCTTTATAAGCTAAAGAATGAACAGTTCTAATACAATGAAAACTGAAGCATTTTCAAAGAGATTAAGCATGAACTAGAAAAAAAAAAAAAAACTTATAAACCCAGTTGCTTTCAGCTTTTCTCAATGTAGACTTAAAGCAAGACTCCAATAACTAAAACGTTGCATTGCTGAAGGTCAGCAAGATCTAATGTCCAGCTGTGCTGAGAAACAAATGAAACCATTCATTTTAATTTACCCTGACAAAATGATTGCAAATATATCAAATGGAGATAACAGAACACTATTAGAAAAGATATCTTCAGAAATACAGTAGGGTTACAAATTTTCACACACCTCTAACCACCACAACTTCTATGTAACATACATACCTACTACATCATACCATCAATCAATGCCAAACATGGGGTTATTGAAGAAGAGGGCAGGGTGGGGTGGAGTGTGGGGGGTGAGACCTTGACTCCCAAGCTGATCATTGCCTAGATAATGGCTGCAGATCAATCTGCTTGTGGGAGGCAGTAAGTGATTTCCTTTGCATCATTTGCTTTTTTCCGTCCTTCCTTCATCTATCAGTCTTTATCCTGACCCATTCATTTTCTTTCTTTTCTTTTCCTCATTTGCTCCCTCATCCTTTTGCATGGTGGGAGTAGACAAACAGTTGTTTGGGTACCTATGTGGGTTGAGGCCAACCCATCATAAAAGGCTCTGTTAATTTTAAATTTAAATAGTATTCTCATCATTGGTATAAAATGTCATGACTCTTAAAGGATAACTTTATTTTACTCTAGAGAGTTCACATTGGCACACTGTACTACATTATATTGCCTATCATTCTATTTGTAGAGAAGAACAAAAAAATCAAACACAGTTGTGCAATACAAATTTCCATGTAAACACAAAGATTTTTTTTTTCTGTTTTCATATCTGAGAAAGAATATTAGTGAATTGTCTGCATTTGCTAAGAACTGTCACCCAAGAATATACCAGGCCACTTTCCCTTCAATGATTTAATACATTCTACAGACAAGATAACACCAACATCTTTAAAACATCAGTGAATGATGTCAGTTATTCAATAAACGCCTCAAAATTGAAGTTTACAGTAACCAGATAAGTATCAGCTGTTTGTTTAGTTTTGATTTTTTTTTCCCCTGCCACTTATTCTGACATTGCAGTTATTCTTGTAGATAAGTTCCATGTACACAGACAAAATTTGAATATCGTAACACACACAGGTTTCATCCCCGTACATTTGGAATGTTGGCATTATTTGGAAACAAGAAAGATAGAGGAGGCCTGCAAGGTTTAACACAGTACGCCAGGGTATGTTTAACTCCAAGGAAAAAAATTACACATCAAGAAAAATGAAATGAGATTTTTTTTATAAGAAAAAAATACAATAGAAATTGTCTAAAAAAGAAGAAAAAAAAAAGGTGAAATTGAGAAATGCATTCAGAATTTCGAAGGAAAAAAAAAAAAAAAGATTATACCAGTTAGACCAGCTAGGCAAGGTATAACTCTGACTATAAAAACATTAACTATCAATATTAAAGCAAAAATAAAACTCTCTATAATTGACATATATCCAAGTCACATGACTCCCTATCCCTATGTCAATAACAGTCGTTCAGCAATTGGTAAGAATGTCTTTAAACTTATTCACATATATTATATATATACATATATATATATATATATGTATATACTTTTTTCAGTTAATAACAGAAAGCAAAAAAACAAAAGTCACATTGCAGGGAAGGGGTGAGGAGAGCACTGTAGATTAGAATTTAGTTTTCCAAAAGGAGATTAAAAAACTTGTCTTGAAATTTAGATCAGTTTTACTAGTAGAGTATTACAGTCCACTGCTTTTATTCTGTGAAAGTTTCACACACACACACACACAAAAAGCCTTAATTATACCATTTCTTTTATGTATGAAATCATAATTTCTGAGGAAAAAAGCAACTGTTCTGGGAGTATACCACTCTCCAAATGAAACTCAAATTATAAAAGGATAAATTAGTCATTGTTTAGGATTTATATCACATGCAGGGAAAGTATCTTTAAAATTCTGGTTGTTGAAAAACTCAGTTTCCCTGTGACTACCCATATTATTTTCTAGAGGACTCTATTAACTGTTTCACCCATTACATTTATTTAAATCTGTAACTTTGGTTATGCTTTTTTACCTTTACAAATAGACATAAATATAGCAACTATTTACCATAGACTACCAGAATTTCACTAGTAATTTTTCTAGGTTTTGTTCCAACAGCAACAGTTACAATTACCAGTTTCTCTACTTAATGATTGTGAGGGTCAGGAGTCAAGATGCCTATAAACACGTGTTCTGTATGGGAAGAACCTAAAACAAGTCATGGTACAAGCTGTTTGATCAAATTTACATAAAAACAGAGAACAGATGAAATTTTTCTTAAACCCTCTCCCTGGATGGGTTACAAAACTTTCAGAGGTTCATTTGCACTTAAACATGAACTGCACTAATTCATTTCTTGAAGCACTGCTTTGGGGAAAGATATATATAATGCACTGGCCATGTTACAAAAACAAATGGGCAAATCCTGCTTCAATCTAAAAGAAGTAGCCTGAAATTGTCTAACAAACGAAGCTTTTATAAGTATAAAAATGGAAGTGAAACGTAGGGACTGCTAAGGACCGGTAAGTCCTGCTGCACAGGCTCCTGTAAGAGTTTCTATAACTAGCAGTGGTGAAAAGGGGCAGTGTGAATCACAATTTTGGATGAAGAACCTAAGTCCTACAGAAATTCGACTTTGGATGCCTAATGTAATTTATGTGGCATCCAGACAAACCTAATTAAGCAATCTTTTCTGACAACAAACATTAGGTTATCTGACTAATGGCTGATGACCATAAACACTAGCAGGGATCATAGGAGAAATAATAGGTATAGGATCCCCAGTAACATGAAGAAATGAAAATGGATTGTATTGAAATGGCTACTCCAGAGGCCATCATAGGAAAATTATGAGACAGTCGTCCCTCATGAGGATACCCACAGAGGTGGGGCAACAGAGAAAATGTCTCCCTGGGAAGTCATGCACATTAAATGGTGTTAAATGGGTATAGCAGTTGTTATGGGGAAGAGAATTTAGGGATAAAGCAGAGAGAATATTTGGTATGGTGTAACACTTACTATGACATATTTAGGGGAAGGACCAAAGATACGTAAAGGTAGCAGGATCAAGGTAGATCTGGGAAAGATAACCATGGCAAAAATGAGAGAAAAAGGGAATAAAAGAGGCCATTCACATGTAAATAGGTTGTCGGTCTGTACACTTGCCTGAGGCCTGCACTGCACTGCAGTCTGTTCTATCTTCTTATTAAACTCTAACTTGATTGCACACTGGAACAGGCTCCCCAGGGAAGTAGTCACTGCACCAAGCCTGTCAGAATTTAAGAAGTGATTGGACTGTGCACTTAGTCACATGGTCTAAACTTTTGGGTAGACCTGTGTGGTGCCAAGAGTTGGACTTGATGATCATTATGGGTCCCTTCCAACTCAGGATATTCTATGATTTTGCATGGATACATTCTCAGTTCCAAGCGTGCTTGTATGAATGCCAGTGAACTTAAAGCTGGACTAGCATGAAAATGCAGTAAGAGGTCTGAGTAACTCAGGTGAGGCCATGAACATCACCAGACTTGCAGGTCCTAGTGCTGCGTGAGGTGAGACCAGTGGTTTAGGGGTCAGCTACTATATGGGCTGAGCGTCTAAGACAAGGTACAGGGGAGACATGGGTATGTATGTAGTCCTTCACAACTGGCTTCCTTATAAACATGAACAAAAATAGGATTGGTAAGATCACCTATTAGGAAAATAAGGAAATACTAAGTGCAACCAAAATAAGGTCTTTGAATCATTTGTTGATAAATACACCAGCATGTGTATTCATGATGGTGCAGTTATTCAGATGTTATTCTGTAGTGATAGAGAAAAAAATTACAAGTAATGGCAGTAATCCCAGTGTCTTGCTAAAAATTAAATTTAGATGATACATATCTAACTAATTGCATTTCTAGGTAATCAAATTGCTTCCTATATAAAAAATGCCCTACTATATTCAATTATAGAAGTTAGACTTCTTTGCTTACATCTCTAGTGTCTTCAGTAGTCATTAATCATGCTACTGCAAAATAGCTGAGGTATCTGGTCCAGAATTTCCTGTTTTATTATTATTTCCTTTGATATCAATGATATTTCCTTTAAGAAAATAAAATGATGATAGAAAATGTGCATTTTACAGGTGTTATGATTTATGTGAGAGAATGTCAGTTTTGCTAAAAAAAAAAAAAAAAGTTATGTATTTTTTAGAAGTTGCTCCTAATTACACAGAAACTTCCTCCTGCAAGTCAAACCATACGGAAGCCAAAGCTAATAGGCTTTACAGCCCTTTCATTTCAGGGGCAGCCCAGAAATAGGCTGTTGAGGAGACACAGGTCCCATAGCTTTTAAATTCAACTAAATGAACAATACTTTTAATACCATCTCAAAACCTATTCAGGATCAGCTTAGAAAACCTAGTAAACCTAGATGCCAGGTCTATAATCAGTCCAAGATGCCCTCTAGACACAATGTTTAAAAGTTGGAATTTAGGATGTTTAGGAGCTTCTGGAAGAAAGAGAGATGGTCTCAAAAGATCACTTAAAATGAAACATTTTCCTCTAAATCAAATTTCAGAATCTCTATTCTGCAAAAAATGCCAGCTGCTCATACCACTACAGGACTTTTTTTATTTTTTTCACTATTAGTTTTTGTTTTGGATTATCAAACAGAATTTTCCAATTCAAATCATGACAAATACATCTGTTTCAAGAGGAAGCAATCCTTTCTAGTACCTCTAAACATAAGACCAGAGTGCAGATCTCCTTTCTTTTTTTCCACAGCTGTTTATAAATCATAATTTAAATATATTAAGTATGTAGATTCTCTCACACACACACACACAAACACACACACACACATATATATATATAGTTTTGTCCATGTCCTGTAACCAGTCCGCTTGAATGCTATAATTCGTCTGTTTTGGCTACCTACTAGAGTTTTCTTTCCCTCCTCTCTTCCTTCATATGATGGAAATATGTGCTCTTGCAATGAAAAGCTTTATTTCTGGGCATTTATGTCTGGTTAGGGTAACAGTTCCAAATGCACACTGAAGAAAGACATTTTTCTCAGTGGCTAAAGAAGAAGAGTACTGTGAACCTCCATCCATCACTGACATAAGATGTGACGTTTTTAGATATAACTTCTTCATCTGTAAAACAAAAATGATATTAACGTACTGTACATCAGAACATTAAGTTAATTAATGCTGGGTGGAAAGAAAGCTTAAAAATAGTCAGATTAAAAGCACTTAAAAGATAAAGTAATATTAGTGCTACAAATCAAAAGGCATTTGGGCTGAATATATCAAAGCATCTGTTTCTAACATCAGGACTCATGTAAAATGGATACCAAATTCCTACTGGTCATTCCAGAATCTTGTTAAACCACCTGAAGGTTACTTGCAGTTTTGGCACTCAAACCTTCTTAATTACATCTTTAATAGTCTTGATGATTTAGAGTAGTTGTATATTTAGATAATCTTACAAATACAGAGAAGCAAAAAGACCAAAATTTTATCCAAAAGTAGGCTTTACATTTATGACTTTTAAATAATTTCAATAGCAACACGTTGTAGTATCATAGACGTAGCCGTCACGAACCTTAGGTCTGTATAAAAGCAGCCATTAGGAAGTAGAAATACTAATAGAAAGTAACAAATATGAAACAAACCCATTAAAATAATGAAATCCTATTGTAAACATCTGAAACCATTTCTGAATGAGCTCTTAAAGATTATTTCCACTTGAAGAAATGTCACCGCTTTCTTAACAATGTATAGCTTTCACATTCATTTAACCTTCATTATGTAAATATTAAAAGATGAACCCAAAGTATGACAGATACCCTTCAGTTATTAGGGCCTATCATTGCTTTTGTTTCCCAAATGAATCACAATGATTCATATTTGCTTTAATATTTAAACTATGCTAAAATCTAAAACTTAGGAAAAATGTTTTGATAAAAATGAGGAAAATTGCCTTTTGAAAGGCAATACTTTCAAAATCCAAGTTTCTGCAGATGCCCTAAGGCAAGCAAAACGTAATAACCAATATCCTTTGATCCATTTTGTACTATAACTTTTAAGCAAAATCTAAACCAGTGCTCTGATCCACAAGTAAAATCCAGAAGCCAAAACGCAGGACTCACTTAATTCCTTAAATAACCTTCTCTAGCATGGCTCAAATGTCAATGCTGTCCTTTGTCACAATGGGTGGAGAGCCCATATTGTATTTACCTTTCTCGTAGTTGAATACCTGATGCACCTGATTTAAAAGCAGGAGAAAATTTAAAAATTCATAATGAAATTAGCTGAAATAAACAAACAAACAAAAAAAAAATCCCTGAAAACTAAGCTTCTGCTCACTCTACAATTTTGTGAGCATGTGTTTTGCTTTGCTGTAGTTGCAGTTATATTTACATAGGTGGCTTCAGTGAAATGCTATTTCAGACATTCCCAGCTGACTTCCTTCACTCCTCCCTTCCTTAGGTGAGCATTAATTAAGAATTCTGAAGGAAAAGACAACCTCGAAATCAACACAAAGCTAATTTCAGTTTCTCAAACAGAGCTATCTAATTCAACAGGACAGCAACACACAACTCTGAATGGGCAAGAGTAATTAGGTCTCAATTCACTGTACAGTTTCACATTTATTATTTGTAAGTCATCGCTCTTGTGTTTTTAGTTTTCTTATGTCATTGCTTACTCAAAACTGCAACTGATCAGTCTTTTTTTTGCCCTCCTAGTGAAGTCCTTTCAATTCAAATCACTCTCTCTCTCAACACTCCTTTGCTGTGTCTGGATTTGCAAACACCCAACATTGCACAGAAATGCTCACCTCAGCTCCCCTCAAAAAGGATTTTTTTTGTTTAAGTTGGGTATATTCTTAGGACAATTTTTTGTTCAAATGTACAAACAAAAAAACACATATTTTGAAAAATATAAAATGAATTTAAATGATGACAATTTTTTTTTTACAGATTTACTGTAGAACTATGAATGACTGTTTGGCATAGGCATTAAAATGAGAAGTAGCAATTTTGGCATTTCTTTTTCTTTGACCAATGGTTAGAATTTACATTTTAATCAGTTATGCATCTGTTGACTGATCTCAGAGTAAGACTTGTCAGTAATTCTTTGCTAAAATATACACCCCTGTTCAGAAAATAAATAAATACATAAATAAAACAAAAAACACTATTTGTCTTATATTCAGAAGCATCAAATTGCAACCATTATTTACTTGCAACTGTGTACAAAACAACCAAGGGAGTGAAGTATGAATCACTATAATCATATAAAGAGGATAATACTTGCAGCAGTAATGAGACATATGATAAGGAACAATAAGAATTGTGATTTTACTTGGATAAAAATCTAATAAAATAGTCTCTCAGAATTAAATTATAGTCTATTACATAGCACAGAGCTTTTCAAAATTGCAAAACTGCTGTCTTTATTTTATTATTCACCCTGAACTAGCAGCTCCCATAAACTTTCCAAATTCAATTGCTCTTACCCACCCAATTTTCCCATCTAATTTGTATTAATCCAATCACAGAACTGAATGGTTCCCTAGTGAGAACGCAGGCTCTTAAGAGAAAAGGTTAGATGTAGTTAAGGTACTTAATAAAGACATCGTTCTTTTCTCATAAAAATAAAATTAATAAATTAGAAACTTTTACCTTATATGATCAAATTTTGGTGAATATTTCCATATCCGAGTGTGCAAAGTTAATGGGCTTGCTATAAATAGACTAGTAACAGTAAACAGAAACTCCAATCAGTATTCTCCTAGATGTTCATGGATTTCTAGCAACCCACGTGCCTAGACAAATCAAAAATAGCACTGCAAAATCAGCTAAGCCACCGAGACACGTGTACATGAGGGCACATGAGGATGGGACCCAGCCGAAGAAAAATAAGAAGGGTACTGTTCAGATAAACAAGGAAGGCTGCAGTTTTCTGAGGTATGTTGCACCTCATTCACTTTGTCCTGAGGAACTTCATCCTCAGAACCATCAGCATATTTTACCAAGAAAGATTCAACAATTACACTTTTTTCCCCCTTTTTTCATTAAAAACACTTATGGAGTATGTAGGAGATGGCACTAGAATTTGCATGAAGCACAGCTGTCATCTTTTGAAGCAGGCAGTAGTCAAACTCTGGAAAAAAGTGTGATGTGGCAGCTAGTAACAGCAAAGAATCCCTTTCAAATCTAAGACGTTACAGCACCTGAGACTGCTTGAAGCACCTGTATGCTGTGCTGGACTGAGGGAGTTCTCCAGGCCTCCCATGGTGCAGACCAGGCTGCGGTTCAGGTAAAGAAAGATTTATGTACTTATTCATTTTTAACTTCCAGACAGGTAGAGTTTGTTTTGTTTTGTTTTGTTTTCCTTCTACTGCACCTTCAGAAGCACTGAGAAAAAGCAGTGTAGTAACTTCAGTAAGAAAAAGCAAAAAAGACTATAGACATCAAGAACATGACATTATCTTGGTTGTATCAGTAGTTTGGCTAAGAGGCTTCAACAGCTCAACTCCAAGAAAAAGAAGACAGAATGAAGAGAGATGAAATCTTCATAGATTAAGATTCTTCTCATTCAGATATTGCATTCTGAACTGGAATGGCCTTTCACTCAGCCATTGACAATGACCTTAATTACAAATGCAATTCAATTTAACTATTTAAGAAAAATGAGGCTTATTATTTGCTTCCTCATTCGTGTAATATAAAAACATTACACGATATATATATATATATAACTCCTTGCCAGAACCAGTTAATATCTGTAATAAGAACACTCCTCTGTCAGTATTAGACCCACTGCCTTAAATCCTCTCACATACCTGTGCTGGGGGGGGGGGGGAACAAACAAACAAAACCAATATATATATATAAATAAAATTTATATTTATATATATATATATATAAATAAAATCAGTATATATGTGCCAAAAAAATGTGCACAATGGTCTGTAAACCAGGCCCCAGTATATTTTCTGTTTCCTAAATGAGTGATGTGTATTTCAGTAAGTTATTTCTGCTATTTTCTGCTACTGAGGTACATATATTTTGGTGATTACTTAGCAAACAGTGATATATTAAATATATTTAAGGTCCACTTGAGTGGTGAAATGACAGAAATATTTTATTAGTATATATTATTATTCCAATCAACTGTCTTTATACTGTTTTGAGCCTGGAGACAGAAGGACAAATTCAATATTGTTTTAAGTACAAAATTTCAGAGGAAATACATATCTTAACTCACTATTGAATTTTCCCTAAAAGATCCTTTACTTCTTTTATGCCAAAAGTCACCTACAAGCCTGCATATAATGGTTCCTATGGACTAAATATAAAATGAACGCTGACATCAATGGGAAAAATGTCTCAAAAAGGGAAAAAAAAAAACAAAAACAAGCAAACAAAATAAAAACAAACAACAACCTAATTAAGGGATTCAAAGGATATTGTTCTTGGCAAACTTTCTCCTTGGTGCAACAATTAAAATGCTTGACAATGTAGGGAAGGTACAATCTTTATTTATTTATTTATTTATTGAGATAGTAATAGAGGAGAAGATAAGTAAGGAAACACTCATCTAAGCATCACATTCCTACCTGAGTTAAAGCAGCCCTAAGCAATAAAAAGCAGAAGCTTTGAATATCTCTTTTTCTTCTTTCTATTTTTCTTCTTACTATCCATATGACAGTGTTATTAACATTTCATCTAGGACTTCATGGTCACCCAATATTATCTTCTGTATCCCTGACTTCTGACTTCTACCTGGGACATCTCAGAACTCTAACCCACAGCTCCATTAGATAGAGGAGGCATAGAACTTTATAGAAGCCTCTCTCCTTTTTAATTGCAGATTTCCAAATTAACTGGAGCTCCTGAATTACTTATCTACTGCAACTAAATTCTCGTAAGAAGAATGCAAGTAAGAACACAGAACTGAATATTCAGATCAGTTCAACCTACTTCTGGACAGCCATACATCATTCTGTATTTCCACAGACAAAAAATTGGAAATAATCTCACATTTTGCATGACTGTTATGGCAATAGTCAGAATATGGAAGAGCAACTGCCTTAAAAAAAAAAACCTTGGTATATCAGTATGATCTCAAATATTTTCAATGGACATACATATAAATTTGATACACCATCTAGGAATTAGTGATCAAACACTCCTTTCCTTTCCTTTGGAAGGTTTCCATAGCAAGGACTCCCAGGCAGATCTAATTTAAAAAGGAACTGAAAACACACACAGCATTAACTTCTAGGACTTGCTTGATACTTTGATTTCCAATAGACTTAGGTATTCAGATGCCTAAAACAGAGCAGCTTATTTAATTGTGGTCTTAATTGTGGTCCAGGCCTGATGGTATTAAATGCCATTTCTTTAATCCATTTTGAATATGTTCTTTTACAAAAGAAAAATAAACAACCTCTCTGAAACAGCACTTCTGTTACTTGTGTTTTGTGGAAGTAAAAGAGGAAGTAACTTTTCAAGTTTATATTTCATTATACACACAAAGTGATTAAGAGAAATGGACCATTCAGCATCTAGGTAACAAGAATGGACTTCTGGAACTTGTGTGAAAGTCATATACTAAAATAGACAATTATCAGCTGAATTTTAAAAACTACACAACACTTTTTTGAGGTTTTTCAAGTCAGAATTAGCATAGTTCAAAATTCAGATCTCAAAAACTGAAAATACTTTTTATCTCTGGAGTAGGCCAAAAATATTTGTAAAATACTGGCATATTTTCCTCATTTTTGCAATTTATTTTTTGGTGGTCATTCTCCACATAACTGGTTACATCAACTACATTATTAAATAATTATAACAGGTCGAGTTTTTGTTTGTTGTTGATTTTATTTTTATTTAAATCAAATGAAATAATAAGTATCTTGTTGCTCGTGAAGTTTGGAGTGCAGAGGTCTGGGTGCACGGTATATACCAGTGATGGTATGCCACTCATGTCTGAAAGAGCATGTATGGGATTGAAAGACCTTACTCTTTCAATCTTACTTTTTTCAATCTTACTTTTTTCAAGAAAAAAAAAGCTCTTCAGCTAGCTGAAAATAAATATATGACCATGAAAATGAGAACCAGGCAATGCTGTCAGTCAGCTCTCTATAGCCAGAGAACTTAAAACACATGATGACTCTTAATGACTTGGTTTCTTTGGCAAAAAAATGAAATATTTATTTAGGTCCCTGAGAGATCCATTATTCTCAATACTTAAAAGCTTTTTAATCTGGAGTTGTTGAATTATATACAGATTTGAGTTCATAATCTTCAAGCACGTGGATTAATCATTAATACCAAATATAAAATGTCCCATGAATATATTGAAACCCAGGCATGACAGTTCATGGAGTTTTAATAAAAAACAAGATTAAACAAAACTGTTAGGAGGAAAGGTACTCTATCATTTAAAACAATCTACTGAATAAACACCTTTCAAAATATCTTTGTCATAAGGAACAAATAATAAAATGACTATGTGCGGCACTAATTTAATCAAAATGTTCCTGAAAAGCTCAACTAAGTGTCCCTCACAATGACATACCCAAACGCTCGTACAAAAAGTCAGTAGAAAGAAAATGGCACTTAGAATAATACAACATCTAAAACTGCACTACCATATGACCTCTGGATAAATCATTTACATGTAACACCATGCCATTTGCTGTGCTGCTCAGTGAAATAAGTGGTGCAGTTACAATGACAATAACAGCCTCAACAAATAGCACCGGCAATATACACTAAGATTTAGGGCCAGATTCTGCCATTATGCGGTATCTTATGTAAGTGGCTTCACAGCTGCTAACTGCTTGGGAAGCTGCTGTAGAATCTATTCCATGCAAAGAGCAGAGTAAGGTTTCTATAGAGCAAACTGATAAACCGGTTTATGATTTAAAGCAGGATAAATTCCCCGTTTCAAATCTGCCTGATGCATTAGGCTAAAACCAGAAGGAAGGGTTATACAGTGACTGAAATACCTTAAAAAATAGATCAGATTTTTTCCAGATGTAAACTTATGATACAAGTCAAGATCCATTGAGGAAACATAAAAGTATTTCACTGATTTCTGAGGACTCAGAACAAGTCCTTTTCTGCTTGAAGTCAAATGTGCATTTTTTACCTATGGGGAAAGCAACCTCTTTAATTTTCCCTAAGGTACAATAAAATCCACCTGACTTCCAAATCAGGAGAAACTGTTTTTTCCTATCAGTCTGCCTTTTTTGTAGTTGCAGTACAACGGAAGGATGAAGGATAAGAAATGCTACCATTCATTTCCAACACACTGATGCAAAAAGGGAAGCAACTCTGGAGCCTTCCTGAAGAATACAATAGTAGCTGAAGGGCACATAATAAAGACTAACCCAAAATAACCAGAAATATCATTAAGTCCCCCACCGTTATATTTTAACGTTACCCTTATAATTGGGAATCATAATTAAAGGGCAAGCTGTGCTTCAGATAGATTACAGTTTTTCTTACTATTGATCCCCTGATTCACACAAGTTGGTGTCCCTCACAGGCACTCACACACACACATCAGTCTGCCCTTTGTTATTGTGTCACATCTTTTCCCAAGTGATTTGTTTGAGAGAGACACCTCTGAAGCACAAGAAGAGTAAGGGAAAGGAAATGGAAAATATTACAGCACCTGATCTTGAAAGACTTCTGTGCAATCACTTTTCATTAATCATTAAGATCAGTGAGATGGCATGCCAGTTTGTAATTTTTTCTGCAAATGAAATTTTCGCTTGCAATGAAGTTTAATTCTGATAGTAGTAGTACATGGGCAAATATTACTTACTATACCAGTGAATTTAACCAAACTTTTTTTTTTTTTTTTTTACTGCTCCATCCTTTTTTTGTTGTTCTCGTTTCAGCAGCTCATTTTCTCATTTATAAAGATGTGTTATTTCACTTATTTTTAGATTTATTTTTTTTTTAATTTAAAATTCATGTTGGGAGGCCCTCAATAAAAATCATAAAGATTTCAAAGCTTGAGCAGAACTTGATGGAATTTTTATACACACTGAACCTGTAGCACTATATTTCAACTCTCATGATGATGAAATCTTAATATTGCATAAATATTACTTTACTTTATGAAATTCAGGTAATTCCTTACTTTATGAAATTCAGGTAATTATCTAAAAAGCAGTCTAAGTAAAATTTTCTATTGAATAACACGGTTCTCTGGCATATTCAGGTGGACTTACATAATCAAATCTTGCAGAATTATTCAAATGTTTGTCTGTATTGTTTGTATTCTTCAATTCTGTCCTGGTTTCAGCTAGGATAGAGTTAATTTTCTTCCTAGTAGCTGGTATGGTGCTGCATTTGGGATTTAGGATGAGAATAATGTTGATAAAACACCAATGTTTTAATTGTTGCAGAGCACTGCTTACACTAAGCCAAGGACTTTTCAGCTTCTCACTCTGTCCTGCCAGTGGGTAGCCTGCAGGTGCAGCAGGAGCTGGGAGGGAACAGAAGCAGGACAGCTGACCCAAACTGGCTAAAGGTATTCCATACCATCTGACATCATGCTGAGCAATTAATATGGGGTGGCTGGCCAGGGTGGGGGGACCCACTTCAGGGATGCGTCAGCGGATGGTGAGCAATTGCATTGTTAGTAGTATTATTATCATTATTATTTTTTGTTTCTTTTCTGTCCTAATAAATTGTCTTTTATTTCAACCCACATTTTTTCTGATTTCATTTTTTTCTGATTCTCTCTCACAACAAAGAGAAGGAGTGTGGAGGGTGAGCAAACGGCTATGTTAAATGCTGGCTTAGATGCCACCTGGGTTAAGCCACAACAAATTCTGATATATTTTCTTAAGATTAATGCATTTACATTTTCCCATTTATGAACAACCATGTGATAAAAAGGAAAACTAAGTGTACACATACAAAAGTAATAATGGTAATAAATATATATATATTTATTCAATTATATTATATTCAATTATATTATATTACTTATTCAGAACAGAACTATCCTTTGCCAGAAATATGTTTCATTGCCATTTCTGTTCAAAACAAGAGTCTCATTTTTCTAATGACAGTGTTTTATGTGAAAACAGTAACTTTGAGGCAGAGCACTTATCACAGAAATAAGTTCAATGATATCATCGCTGGTATCAGTGTTGAGTAAGTGTTAGAAGGCTTGCTACAAGTTGTTTCAACTCTGTAATTTATCATTTGCATGATTTTATAACTTTTTTAAGACTATGGTGTAAGATTTGTCCTTAAATTTAAAGCAGAATAAAGAAGATCTGACTGAAGCGCCTTCCATTAGTACAAGGTAATTATTTTGCCATGTTATTTAAAATAATTGAGTTGTCTTAAGTGTGCACCTCTATATTAAGATGTTTTTATTCCAGGCTTTATTTTATTTTATTATTTCTTTTTTTTTTTTTTTACTTTCTCTGATCTGTTGCAATTAACTGTCAAAAGAAAAATAAAGATGAAATGTTTCTTTAAAAATAATTTCCATTTTCTCACATTATGTCCTAAAAATCCTACTTTTGCATTTTTGCTCTCAAACCAGAGACTTGCCATGTTTATGTCATTTTGATATACATATGGAACAATGCAAAAAAAAAAAAAGAAAGAAAAAAAAAGAGTCAGGTAAAATATCCCACAATATACTGCTATGCCAGTAGATGCCAACAGACAAATACAGAAATGATGTCACAACCTGGGTGTAAAGAATTCAGCAGAAAATGATGTAAAATAATGTCAGAATGTCACAATGTCAGAAAAGTGATTTTTCTGATTTTACAGGTAACTTTTTGTAACAAAATGAAAAACTGCACTCTCTGGCCTTACATAAATCACATTTTCCTTTTTTTATATTCAGTGCCTTGCAGTTTCTTCAATCTAGCTCCTAAAGCGTAGGGAAAAAAATCCTCAACACAAGCATAATAGGTAGCTGAACTTTGTGTCTTCTTACATACTCGCATTTGAGACTTCTTACCAGTATTACTAAATATTTTGTTGCCATCAGATATCATCTTTTTTGTATTCTTTTTGCCTTCCCAACATGTCTTACTTCTGCCACAGTTCCTTACTTACAATCTAACTATGAAGCAAATGGTAAAGAAAGTACTGTTTTATTCAATAAGATATCTATTGTTTGGAACAATGACAACTTGCAAACTACAAGCTCCAAGAGTTTAAAACTTTAATTATTCTTTGGGCTTTTATATTTTATATATATGCATATATAAAAATAAAATCAATAATATTAAAACGTGCATTAATCATATTGCTGTAAATCAACTTTTACTATTATATACATAGCTGCACTTGTATATACCATAGAAAAGTACAACTTGAGATCTAACTCTTGTAAAGAACCTAAATTATATTTCCTAAAGAAAATAACGGATTTATAACATGAAAACATTATGTGAGTATTTAGTCCACCTTAAAGCATACTGTCTTTATCATAATGACTAGCCATTAAACAGGGCTAGTGATTTTAGTCATGGTGAACGAGGCATAAAGTGCACAACACGAACTCTAGGGTACTTCCTCCTAATTAAAGAGGAAAATTGAGATGAAATAATACATTCTTCTGGTGAAGAAAGTGGGAAATCATTTCAAGGATTATTTCTAAATGATTCCAAAAAAAAAAAAAAGGACAAAAATACTGAGGAAGTAAAAATGATTTGCCATGGAATTTCTACATCACTCTGTCAAAAAGGTTCCCTTAAAAATAGCATATTGCTATATTAGTATTAAGGCAGCCAATCTTATATTAAATAGCATTACATTACATTCAACCTCTATCATACGGTACCAGTTTGATTTCTGTTCTCCTGTCAGCATCCTTATTCTTCTCAAGGCACCCTACCCATACTGAAAAAAAAGGTCAGTCTCATATGAATGCATCAGCAAATGAAAATTACTCCTATTCTTTTAAGAAAAATAACATGCTCAGCTATTACTATGGCTGCTATCAATGTTAGGCCTACCTTCAAAGCACACCTTGATGACATTAATCCAGAATTATTTCATCTGCAGCTAGGGATAAGCTTAACATAATGGAGCCTTTCTAAATTCAGGTTGATTAAAGCAGCCCTGTGAAAGCAAACCAAGCTAAAAATAGTTGCTAAATTATTTTAATCTTGTTATTGAATAGAAACAAAACATGAAATGAAACCAATTTATATTACACAAATTGGTTTCTCTACTCTAAAAGATCAAAAGAAATGTCAGGGCTTTCTTTTTTTTTTTTTTTTTTGGTGGGTGTGAGGGGAGGACAAGCGCTTTAACCCTATTCATATACACCCGTGTGTTTTACAGAAGAATGAGTATTAAAAGACCATGAGCAAACATAGCCTACAGATTTTAAGATTTAAATTAGATCCTCCTGAAAAAGACTAATTAAATCCCCCCAAAACACTCTATCTTAAAATTAATACATGTCTAGGCTCACCTACCGTTGGTGAAAGCAGCATGGAGGGCTGCCTGTCATTTGAAAAAGATGATGTATTTTGCATGCTCAAAAATTATTCCTCGGCAGGCAAACACGTCTTTACATTCAGCATCCAGCTGTAGCCTCAGCTACAACCTTACTGCCCAATTCACAGTACAGTTGAAAGAGGATATGGGCACTACGCTCTGCAGTCTCACAGATACGTAGAAATACAAAAAGATGCATAACAGCTTTATCACATACTAAGAAAAAACACACAGAGAATATGCTTCCAAAGAGATAGTTGTTTGGACTGTTGAAACATCACAAAGTATTGCAGCACATGGGACCATCTCACGGCTGTTCTTCCTTGGAGGACCTGCTAGTGCACAGACTAAGCTTTAAACATATACACAAGTAAATATTTACTGCAAGTTTACTGCATGACTTGTCACTGAGCCACACTGGCTCACACAACACACATAACCTCTACGTAAACCATTTTCTCATATGACAGTTTGTGCGAGTGGTCTTCGAATGTCTCAAATGCCTTTAAATGTATCTCAGGACTAGAAAAGAAGGGATAGCTGGCCACCCTTTCAACTGGGGAGACTTTCAGTTAACCTGTGTAAAATTCATCTCCATGCAAAACAGTGCTCCTGGACCTAGTCTGACCATGGCCACCCCATCCACTGTACAGGAAGAGTGACCTCTGTCCCTTTCTGAACGGTTTTTGTAGAACCACTAATAGTGGTCTGGAATACTACTACATAGTCATCCCTGTATTACATCATACATTAAATGCAAGATATATCTCTCCTCTCAGTGCTTTGCTAGTCATGCTAAGATATATATATGCTGAAGTCGGCTCAGCTCTTCTTCCATTTCAGGGTGTCAGACAGATATGTTGATATGAAAAGGACAGTGAAACAGTATATAAAACTAAAACTCAACTTAAAATTGTTCTGCATTACTCATAAACTTCAAGAAAAGTGCCCATAAAAAATTTATGTATAATACACACAGACTTCAGGAGGACTTTAACTCTTCTAACAATTAAAAGCATTGATAATATAACAATGTGATATGCCATTATTGTAAAGAGATTTTTCAAAGGTCTTTCAAACTTAAAATGGTGAAACTATTTTATATAAAGGCAAGGAAATGCCTGAGGACTTTATGATCCTCAAGTAAAAGTAAGAAAGCATTGAACCCAAGAGTAGAAATGCATCATAAAGATTAACATGCTTTAGACAGTCAGTCTTAAAACATATATAATTTGGTTTTGTTAGAGCCTTATTTGGTAAGTTCTTGGGTTCAGTTCCGTGTAAGAAGATATCCACATGCATACCTATTTATCACACAAAGATTAAAGGCCAAATGGTACATGAAAAGTCTTCATCATCAAAGCACTTCAGTCAAAATTTAACATGACCATTCAGTTGGAACAACTGGTCACTGAACTCATTTTGAAGTCAGTCTAGATAACCTTATGTAAGATAAAAATTACATAAAACCCTCAAACTGAAATCAGGATTTGGGGGAAGTGGGGGAGAGGATCTGACTCTAACCACCCATATACTCTGTCAGTCTAGAGGTGATTTCTCTACAGAAGTCTTGAGAAAAACTGCAGAAATATGCATGGAGGAAGCTTCTGTCATAGTACATACTATAGCAACTTCAAATCAGTAAGACACCTTGTTATTGCAGTGACTGACAATTCAGAAATGCTTTATATAGGTGAAATTCTCAGTATGGAGGTCATGAATGACCTCCTAAGCAGAGTTACAAAGACAAATCTTAGAGACTTTTTTCACATCAATTAAATTGCATTTGAAAATTTGTCTAATGTTATGTGAAATTTCAATCATAACTGTTTAAATACTCTTTATAAGGAGACTCCATTATTAACACAAGTACTTTACCTTTTCTTTTTCTTTGCAACAAAAAATCACCATTTGTAACTCGATTACAATGTTGTACTCAATGTCAATCATTGTCCTTTTATTACTAAAACTTTAATTAAAAAATTAATTGCATCAAATAACGGAAAAAAATGTTCATTTAATAAGTTGGTATTTCATTCAGGTTTCATTTAGCCACAGACTTCATTTTAACAGGACAGAAGTGCTTTTATATTGGCAAATGTAAATGCACATTCAGCTACACAACAACCTTTCCAACAACTGTTATTAATAAGTAGAAATATTCAGCTAATTCGCATTAAGATATCACGAAGTCTATTTAGCAAACTTGGATGGAAAATGCTATATGTTTCGATTAAGTCAGCACTTCTAAACATTCTCAAGCCTTACACACAGTAGGCTTTTAATGTTGCATTCAGTTAGCCTCCTGCTTGCTTTCTCTTCAGTGTAGTATTATTGCATAAACATAGTCAAAAAAAAAAAAAAAAAGACAGAAACATGGTGCATTTTGCTGAACAGACAAAATAATTTCAAAAGAGGATGCTTCAAGTGAGGTATTCAATGAGCAGTCATTAATTCTGAATTCCTTAAATCAGAATTTTACTCTTATCACATATTTCTGTGCTTATAAATACAGACCTTGGTGCTCTTTTACTCCGTGTGGGTTGTCATCTCACTGTGCACTTGACTTAGCATCAGTCTTCTTCACTGGAAGCTCTACATTCAGTTTTAATCTAATATTGATTATTACTAATAAAAAGCCAAACAGAAAAGTGACAGAAAGAAATGCAGCAGAGAGTCAAATATGAACACAGAGCTTGAAAAAAGAATTATTGTCATCACTTATGAAGATCAGAATTACACAGCAGCAAATCAACCTATGCATCTTCCTGGATGCCACTATGGCCCTTTTTGATTGTCTATGTGAAAGGGTTTCTGACTTATCTATAGGATTTAACACAGAAACTAGTTACCAGAAAACAACTGGCCAAAGAGCATGTATCTGAACTCTCAGACAAAGTCTGTGAAAATTTCCCAAGGACTGACAAGATCTGGAGACAAACTGTCCTGTTGATACTGCAAGAGCCAACAAATATGCAAAACCAAACGTCTGTCAGATGCACAAGGCCATGGGACACACAACCACCAGCACCCAGATGAACAACTCGGATTACATCTAAGGCCGGCATCTATATGCAGATATCATATACATATCATATACAGAGCTGAATGAGTGAAAGGGCCACCTGAGGTTCTTTACGGACACCAAACAAGAAACCTGTGGCATGCCAAGGTAGCGCTCTTCTCCTGGCTATACAAAAATATTTGCACCGTTACCCATGTGAAGGAACTACAAGCAGGTGCATAAGTAGTCTATGTGAGCAAATCAGTAAACATATTCTGTGAATTATTCTCTGTTATCAATAATAATGGCTTGATTTTCTTAATAATACTAAGGAAAAAAAGGTGTTCTAAGTTATATAGGTCATTGTTTGTGCATCCCCTCAATTTGTTCTCCCATGAGGGAATTTACACCACAGTCAAAAGATAGTATTATGGCTGTTTAGAGATGAAACCAAAAGAAGCATGACATTATCCAGCTAGTTTTCCAGGTCTCTGGTAGAGAAGATAATAGCCAAGAGCAAAGCTTGAACAGTGAGCTGGCATTCTTCGAGCTGCTAGGAAAATGGTTATACTGCCAAATGCAATCTTCCCAGCTGCCAGCAAGGCTTGGTAAATCCAGAGTCCTGTGACCTTTGACTGAAATTAAATCCTTGAAGACACAAGCCTAGGTTTTCAACAGAGAAAAAAGTGCAGATCAGAGGTAAAACAAAAGGATAGTACTCTGACACAAGTTTTCTTTGTAGGGCAAACAAAAGCAGAAAAGTAATTTTCAGAGTTTAGAATACTTGAATTGAAACAAGCTGCTGACTCAACATCACTGACAGCAGATGCTTAAGTCAGAAAAGGTTCAAAATTTGAGACTGTAAAACACAAAATGTAGCTGCTTATTTTCTATTATTCATCACAGATGTCTGTTGAATTGCCTTAGTGTAGGTAACAGAGACCACCAAAACCTCAAAGTAAAGCATGAACCCATCTTCCCCACTTTTTTTCTTTTGTATCTATCTTGGCCATATATGATTAGCATCATTGAACTGGATGGTCCCAGGTTTGCTTTATCTTCCTTAAAAACAAGAACTGATACCATGTGTTTAGACATATTTTCAGACGTAACCAGTCAAGTACCTGAAATTCCACAGCTCATTTTTTTCTAGTCATTGAGATAAGATTATTAACCACTGCATCTGCAAGAAAATAACTGTAGTGGGTTTACGTGGCAAGGTTTTGGTAGCAGGGAGCCATAGGGGTGGTTTCTGTGAGAAAGATCTAGAAGCTGCCCCATGTTTGGGAAGGGCCCCATTGTTTTCCAGATCCGAGCCAATAAGCGATGTTGTTTTGCGCCTCTGTGACAGCATATTTAAGACAGGGAAAAAAACGCTGCGCCACACAGCAGCCGGGAGAGTCAAGGGAGTGAGAGAACAGCCTTGCACCAAGGTCAGTGTAGAAGGAGGGGGAGAGGTGCTCCAGGCGCCGGAGCAGAAGTCCCCTGCGGCCTGTGGTGAGGACCATGGTGAAGCAGGATGTCCCCCTGCAGCCCATGGAGTACCATGGTGGAGCAGGGTTCCACGCTGCAGCCCGTGGAGGAGACCATGGTGGAGCAGGTGGCCCTGCACCGACGGAGGCTGCCGCCTGCGGAAGACCCCTGCCGGAGCAGATTCCAGGCCGGACCTGTAGCCCGTGGAGAGGAGCCCACGCAGGAGCAGGTGACCTGGCAGGAGCTGCTGCCCGTAGGGGAGCCAGGTTGGAGCAGTTTTCTCCTGAGGGATGGACCCCGTGGTACGGACCCATATCTGGAGCAGTTCTGGAAGAGCTGCTGCCTGTGGGAAGCCCACGCCGGATCAGTTCATCAAGGACTGCATCCCGTGGGTGGGACCCCACAGCACAGGGGACGAGAGTGACCGAGAAGGAGCGGCAGAGAAGAAGTGCTGTAGACTGACCATAACCCCCATTCCCCCATTCCCCTGCGCCGCTCGGGGGGGAGGAGGTGGAAGAGGGTGGATGGGGGGGGAAGGTGCTTTTGTTTTTTTTTTCCTTTGTTTTCTCACTTCTCTCGCTTGTTAGTTGTAGGCAATAAATCTTACTATCTCCTTATGCCGAGTCTGTTTTGCCCGTTACAATAATTATTGCGTGATTTTCTCGTCCTTATCTCAATCCTTGAGCCCTTTTCACATATTTTCTCCCCATTCCTCTTTGAGGAGGGGGAGTGAGAGAGCGGCTGTGGTGGAGCTCAGCTGCCCACTCAAGCGGAACCACGACAATAACCTCAAAAGCCAAAGATACAGCCAAATATTTTAAATTTAAACCACTATACTGCGATTTATCTATTATCACATTTGTACATGATGTCACATTAATCTGTTATTAATCATTCTCACCATATGAAATTAGATGGGACTTTCTGTCCTGCAGAAATAACCCTGCAACACAATGCCAGTGAGAACTGTGGGCTAAATTTTCTATTAGAACAAGTGCAGCAATGCTAGAAACTATAAGCTGCAATTTTAGCTGCAGAAAATATATTCCTTTGTTTCTCATTTAGAAAATGTTTTCCATATATTAAATTCACTGATTCTAGAGTCTCCTTCATTTGTTCAGCCCAACTGTTTACCTCTGTTTTACCCTGTCTACTTTCGTCTTGTTCAGCACAGTCTCAAACCTCTCTCCAGAACAGCGAGAATGTATTGGGAAATAGAGTGAATCAAGTTAATGGTCATGCTTGCTGCATTTATGATGCATCAAAGAGTTGTAAGAGGAAACTGCAACTATGGAAACAAACTGTTCCTTCATTTTAGCTATCTTTTAAAAAATATTTATTTATTTTTTATTTCCCAAATTGTGTGTCTTCATCCACAGAACATCTGGGGGAATTCTCCTGGGGTAGTAGGCATTTTCAGTATTTTTTTTTTCTTCATGTTTTATATTTTCTTTTTCATGAAACTGAAAAACAGTATTTGATTCCCAATAGTTAGGGGATATATTCCCTTTAATAATTCTTCTTTAAGGAAAATAAACCAGCATAGACTAATACTAAATTACAATGTACATGTATACTTTAGAAGAAGACCACCTACCAAATCACAAAGTCAAGCTCATCAGCAGAAGCCAGCCTAGTCTATGTTTTATTTTCTAACATGACATCTGATGTCTTCCCTGTATATTAATGTATATAATATAAAGGAATACGAGTTATCATTGATTCTCTTTACCTTTACCAAATGTCAGGAAGAAATAATACAGAATACACTGGACTCAAAGGAAATACTCAAAGGAAAATTTTTGAAAGAAATTAAGGAATTAACAGGAATAGAGGCATGAAAATAGCATGGGGGAGGGAAGCAGTTGCTATCTTTATTATTATTCTGTTCAAATTATATTGTTTAGCTTACTGCTTTTTAAAGCAGGAAATTCTTTTTGGTCATTATTTTGCTGTGAAAATATTCAAAATCAGAGAGTATGATCTGACTTAGGACATGACTTAGTTAATATGAGTGCAAAACTTAAGTGCAGTCATTACCTAACAGTCATTACCAATTTACATTGGACACATGCTCTTTCTTCCTAATTTATATGGAAGAAGAAAACAAACCTATGAAGAGCCTCCCCCATTTGCAAACACCTCAACTACCTACTCAAATCATCCCAATGCCCTCAATAAAATGCAACCACTGTGACCAGAACACGTTACAGTAGCTTGGTAGAGCCATCTACCATGATTAAAGAGAAGAAAGCAGTAACAACAAATTATTCCTTTCTTGATTTCAGAGAAGGCAAAAAGCCTATATAAGGAGCATATAATTACTGGAAAAAAGTAATTACCATTCTGCAATTTGCTAGCTCCTGATAAACTGTATACCACCTCTGGTCAGATTGAGTTTAATAATGGACATTTACAATTTGATTCTTTTAAATCTTCAGAGCCATTTATTTAGACAAAGTGAGTCTCACACTTTTTTTTCATGCTCTTCAGATTCACAAAGGTTACAACATAGGATAAAGTCTGGTTTAGTGCATTTGGCACTTTCTGGAGGGTGCTTCAAGCTTTAAATGTAAGAGCTTTCTGTCTACTGTAAAATTAACGTTTTGATTTTGCCACAATAGTGTTCTTTCTAAAAAATAATACAATAGTCAGCAACAAATAACATCCCTTATTCCACAATGTTTACTGCATATAAAATACAAATTGCGTATTTCAGAAGTTTGATTTGCTAGTAAGATAAAAGATTTGAATTCTTATATATCTCATTTTTTCTTGGCTGGACTATTATTGCAACCCAGTGCAATGGCAGGCAGTAAAAATACTGTGTCTATCCTAATATACACTATGTGAAGATTAAAAAAAAATGTTCTGTTCTTTTAAAGTCTTATTCTCTACTTATAGCATTTTAATTCTTTATCTTTGCTTAAAATATAATGGGAAGAAGGTGACAAATAAAAGATTTGGAACAGCAGATGAAACGACCTAGGTGACCATTAACAGTAAAGCACTATATAGTATAGTTACTATGTATGTGATTTACTGCAAAAAGTTTGCACAGTAAGATATAGTATTAAAGTTACTGGTAAAATATTAAATTTAAAACTATAAGCATAATATTGTCAACATGCATATCCTAATTAAATTGTAAGGAAATACACAAGTTAATATTTCTGCAGTGTTAACTGGGTCAAGAACATAGCAGTTTGTTTTCTGTTTTTTCTTATTAAAAACTTATTATTTCATAATTTTTGTTTCATACTTCAGTGAAATGAAAGGAAAAGGTGAAGGAGGAAAGTTCATGATTTTGCTGTCATTACTATTTGACTGAAGACCATATTTTTATGTTAACAGAACAGATACATTTTGATAATTGTTTCTTGGCAACAGAAATTAATTTTAATCCACAATGAAGTACATAAATAGATAGGTAAAGAGTCCACATAACTGTGGTACTGCCAATTATTTTGCAATTTCTGTAACTCTTCTTAGAAATACCTTACTGTTCAAATTTTAATAAAATCAACATGATTAAGGTATATTTTTCCACATCTATGGATTATAGAACAATAGTTAATAAACGGTTCTGAATCATATTGCTTAAAGAAATTAATAAGAAAAACACACTGTATATTCTATTGATAACCACATGAGTTTGCTAAATAGTTTGGCAAGAGGAAAGGACATTTGTATGAGCAGGACTTGCAAACCTTATAGGTTTTTAAATGCAGAAAGATATACAGACATTCTTGACTGGGGGTTTGGAGAGCATCTTATGTATGGTCTCACGGCTTTGGTTAAGACACAGCTAATTTTCTTGTAGAGGCTCACACAACGCTGTTGTTTGGGTTTTTGATGAAGATAGTGGTGATAAGTGGTGATATTTCAGTTGCTGCAGAGCACAGCTTACATAGAGCCAAGGCCTTTTCTGCTCCTCATGCTGTCCGGACAGCTAGGAGGCTGGGGGTGCACCTGGAGCTGGGAGGTGACATAGCCAGGACAGCTGGCCCAAGCTGGCCTAACAAATATCCCACATTATATTGTGTCATGCTCAGCAATAAATGCTGACGTAAAGGAGGTGGAAGGGGAAGACATTCAGAGTGATGGTGTTTGTCTTCCCAAGAAACCATTATACGTGTTAAGCCCTGATTTCCTGGAAGTGGCTGAATACCTCTCTGCCAATGGGAAGTAGCAATTGAATTCCTTATTTGCCTTGCTTGAGCACATGGCTTTTGCTTTACTTGGTAAACTGTCTTTATCTCACTTGCACTTTTAACTTTCTGATCCTCCCCTCCATCTCACATGGAGCGAATGAGAAAGCACCTGGGTGGTACTGATCTGCCTGCCAGTACAAGTGCCACAGCACAAGAAGATGAGTCTTGTTTAAGAATTATCTTGCTGATGGAAGTAATTTTATTTTTTGTCAGCCTTTCAGGGCTAGAAATGCCCAACATGATGGACTACTACAGAGGATGTAGAGTGCTGAAGAAATTCAAAACCCACCACTTGTTTATATCACAAGCAAATAGCAAGAATGCCCTGTTATATATCTAAAACACCACCTAATACAGTATATAACACTTGATACCATCTTAGACCCATATGGAATTACAATTTAATGAATACCTGAACCAAAATGAGTCAAAGAAAATCTACAATCAATGTAGACCATTAATTGAAATAAATACCTATTATGTTAATTTGACAGAGTCTTAAGTCTGCAAGCAGAGTTCGTCACAATTTTGCTTTAAACTGCATAGAAAAAAACATAATAATAATTGCTATTAGTTGTCTTATTATATTTGAAGAACACACCCTATTTCTCATCTTCTGAGCATTAGTAGATAATGGATTAAACCCCTATTAGGTCCTTCAATTATCTGCTCTTCTACAGAGCAGATACACATTTCTACACATTTAGTTGTGTAGATTAATCTATATATCTTATGAACTGTACGAGATGATATATATAGCTTATATAATACACTCAAGATATGGTTCAGTAACAAAATGAAATAGATCTTAAATCACATACAAGCACAAAACCTCTCTGAATACAGGGTCATGTATTTTTCAGACATTAAAACAAAAACTCAGTCTGGAGTTTCCAATAGCATCTGCTTTTCACTCAACTAATATTTTACCTTTTCCGCTACTCCAAGCTATGCATCCAGTATACAAAAAACATGCCAAAACACATAAAACTAGCACTTCCAGACTATTATGCTAAGTACAAAACACATTTATTCTTCTATTAAGCTTTTGGGACATAAACAACCATATTGTAACATTACTTGGTATTTTTATTACTATTATATAAAATTCACGAGTAAAAATGATTTTAAGATATAATTCAGAAATGAAAGAGCAGGTTAGTAGCTTAAAAGTTCCTGTATTATACTGCAGTAATACTGCGTTAAAAATATACATGAAGATATCTCAGTTCAAGACCTAACTTCTTAAACATTTAAATACAATAGCCCTCTCTTTAGCAGACAGTGAGGTTCTTGTCATATTCAGGAATCTGAATAAAACCACAGCTTAATGAATAAATTTTGATATTAAGCCAAAATTAGGGTATCGGGAAGATAAAAATATTGATGCAGGTGATCTTAGCCAGGCAGGCACAACTGGAGTTTCTCCTTTTGAATCCTGGGATTCAAACTCAGTTGAATCCCAGACCTCCTGACTCAGTGCAAACTAAGAGTTTTATCAGTCTTCTTACAGGAGAAAAAAAAAAAAAAAAAAAAAGATAGTTGAAAGTCATGTGAATCAGTAAAGAAAACATGCAGCTATCACACCCACTATAGACTTATTTCAGTACTAGCTGCATAACGTCTAACCCAGAAACATTTTCCTGCTTTTCTGCTCAAAGAAAGATATTTCAATAGCCTGAAACAGGATATTTAACAATGCCACATTCTGAAATACTTAATCGTCATTCAGTATTACAGCAAAGTCTGCTGTTTGTCTTCACACTCTTGGTACAAGTGTGACTGTTTCTCTCTAGTTAACAAATTTTAGCTTGCATTAAACCTTATCAGTAAACATGGCAGTACTGCAAAATCAGCAATTAAGGCCTCAATAGCTTCAACCAATTAGGGCTGCTGTGTGCCAAGAGCTACAGCAGAAACAGATTGTGCGCTGGGTTTATTAACTCATTCCTCTTGCAGAAGAACAGCTAAGTGCCTCATCCATGACCACATTAAAGTAGATATAGTTGTTTTATAGTGACATATGCCTTGGCCTTAAAAAAACAAAACAAGCCCCCTCCCAAGGCTGTGAATTTTTCATTTGGGAGCTTTCAGTGTTTATATAAGTGATGTGCAATCTATCCATCACCATACCTGTTGATATACAAACAACTTAAAAAACAAACAAAATAAAAAAAAATAAAAAATATGCTTTTATTGCCTTCAGCTTTCAAATATCTAAAAAAAAAAAAAAACACACATTTTCCACCTCTACTTGTACCCTCATACCTTACAAGTGACTTCCCGGATCCCAACAAAATCATGTAATGCAATGCAAATGCTCTGATGGTGACTTGATTCACATCAGTGGCTGTTTATTCACCAATCTGAGGGGAGAAAGGAACTTTTATAATTAAGCTTTAGAAATACATCTACAAAGACATGATAGGCAGAAATGGCTGGTAAATTTAGATGGAGACAAATCTTTCAGTGAAAAAAATAACATCAGGCTTTGGAGAGCTTTAACATTTCAGATTAACATTTTCAGCTCTCTTCAGCTCTTCCAGGAAGGAACCACAACTTTGTCTGGCATTTCCATTCTCCTCAGCATCGTGTTGTACTATAAATCATGAACAATTCAAAAATGTGGTCTTCCAGAAAGTTAAACATCTTCAGCACTTTTATTTAAATGCAGGTAAAGAGACAGGCCTACAAGAAACCATATTATAAAAGTCAAATTTCCTTCAACAGGAGAATACACGTTAAATGTTAGAAAATGTCATTCACTGCACCTATGAGGATAACTAGAATGCAGTATTAACAGCAATTCATATAATAGAGTGCATTTAATGTGATCATTAATATTTCAGACTGATTTTGAAACACAAGAAAAAAGAAATCAGGATGTTTATGCAATTAAATTTATATTTCATGAACCCTAATTGCTGTAACTAGGGCACAGGGATTAAAGGCCTATGCCTATACCATCTCGTTCTGAGGACAATATATCACACAAGCATTTCAATTTATTTTTTTTTTCAGAAATTAAGTTTTTCAACCCTCCTGATTCATTACCAAAAAAAAAAAAAATCCCAAAAAAATCTCATTTAGTAATAATTTCTTAAAAATAGTTATCTACTTATTTAGAAAGAGAATATTGAAAATGATGAACTGCTCTGTTCAGTTTAATTTATAACGACATTTTCTGGGACTGATAGAACTTTATGAAATGGCTGCAGCAAAGGATTGAATAAAAATTGACCAAAACTTTCACCTCTGTGGTAAACCCTCCGGCTGGCACATACAACCTGCAACACTTTCAGGGATACTTGCACAGTCGAGGGCAGATTTGGCCCTTTTTCTCAAATGCCTTTCCTCTATTGGTGTGTAAGTATCACTGCAAACCTAATTTCCCAAAGAGATATAATTGATAAGTAAGAATTAATGAACTCTACATGATCAGATATCGCTCATTTAGCTTTTTCCATTTTCACTATTTCAGTCATGACCATCCTAAGAGTTAAGCAGGGAGCAGTTTTGCTTTATAGTTCTCTAAAGTTGACTTCAAAGAAGCAGAAAGTAACATTTCCCACTCCAAATCTCTTGGTTTAACTCAGGTCATCCATGAGTATCAGCGAGAATACAGCTGTGGGTTAGTTCAGGTCAATAAAAATGAGCATCATTTACAACTTCTTACATTCTCCTGGACTGGAAATCCTGACATAAACTGAAGGAGGCTTCTTCTACATATGTTTTTCTATTCACAAGTACATTTGGCCCATTAGCTGAAGCCTTTTAAATTGGTACAAGTAAATCAGTTAAGTATATTTAGAAGTGTGTTTGTTTGTGTAATTTCCTGATTACAGAAAATGTTTAGTATTGCTATAAGAAGATCAATTATTATTATACAGGCTGGTCTAAGTAATGTTTCAGGTTAGACAGAGGTGGAAGGAAAAAAAAAAAAAGGAAAAGAATTTTGAAGAACAGGTATCATCTCACTATGATTTTAAACTCAATTTTTTTCATATTGCAGTGGAGGAGACATTCACCTGGAATATTTCTTTTTAGAAAAAATGAGTATAATTTTTGGAATACTATTACATAGAAACTGCAGATATGACTGATTTATTTGTTCAGAGGCAAAAAGAAAAGATCACAGGCAAAAATTATTTTCTGACATCAAGAGTTCTCAAAAATACAGTTCCAGAAACATTTTGAAATGTATCTAGCCTCTGGGTTCACCAAGGACAAAAAATTCATTTTGGTATGATTGTGTCTCAATAACACATTTTAAAAATATTTTAATGTCTAGATACAAATAGATACAAATGTGTATATTTTCTTTTCCAGTAAAAAAAAAATAATAATAAAATAAAATACAAAAAAATAAAATTAAAATAAAATAAAATAAATCCATCCAAATACATCCAAATGCTGTAGGTACATTATCGTATGAAAGCTGTTAGACTAACATTTATCCTCACATAAGTACAGTATGAGGCCCAGCAACGTAAATTTTCCACTCATTGACCATAAATCTTATCTAATTATTTCACAGCTTCTCCACCAATTCCTCCCTATGTCTCACTGTGTGGCTTCAGCCTTGAAAGCACCTCACAATTTGATGGTATAACCAATATTTTCTGCTAAGGTATTACCTAAAGCTCACTTTTACAATTTGTAAGTATTATCTTAATACCAAATGATTAAGAAGTGTTTGAAAACATTCATCTCTAATGAATGTCTTCACAGACATTCAGAGCTAATTCTTCCAATAACCTAAATCTTCAGTGATCTCACAATACCCTGTTCAGCCTCTGGGTCTTGCACAAGTCCTGTACCATGCAATGGCTTTTATTCTAGAAATGCAGTCTCTGCATTAACTTACCCACTTTGTCTTCTAGAAACTGCAGAATCTTTAACTTTACTAATGACCCTGAAACCATAAAAATAATTCTATTCTTATTTTTCTTCCAAGACATCAGAATAGAGAAGTCAGCTTGCTTGCTGTTGCTCCTTATTCCTTCTGCTACAGGTCATTATCAGAAATAACTGCTGTCAGAAATTCTGGTCTAGTCACATCTTAAATTTTTTTTTACTCTATGTTTTGTAAATCTCACTTTCATTAATTCACCCTTGCTAAGTTTTAGCTATAAATATAGATTTACTGCAGAGATTTTGTTTCCCATTGCACAGCTTTTCATGCAAAAAAGTTTGATCTTACCACTTGCTAGAAGCAATTAAAAGTGCACCTATACAGAATAATGAGATTTAATGAAAGAATTACACATGCCAGAAACAACTGATCTAGTTCAACTACATATTTGTTTTACAGCAAAAAGAAGGCTTTTTGCCTATTTTTAACATTTTCCTTTCTGTTACTCTACCCTAGAATGGGTCTACATTAGAATTTTCATTATTTAAAAAATAAAATTTTTAAAAAATCAGGATTATTCAAAAACTGGAAAAATGTGATAAGATGAATGAACTGGGTTTCATTAAATACCTTACTACCTAATTGTGATGACACTGCATAACCTAAGAGCATATTCAATCAACACACACCATATTAGCAAAAGCTACCTAGTATCCTTTCAATCTTTTGCTTTGAACTAAGACCTACTGAAGAGAATACAACTCTTTCAGGGATTTCAGGCTAAAGAAAGATATATATATATATATATATATATATATATTTTTTTTTTTTTTTTGATTAAAGGCAAACCAGTACCCTGATAACACTGGCTATTACAACACTTCTTTTGGAAGGGCTCACATTGGCATTACTATTCTGGATGAACAACTTTTTTTTTTTTAATCTCTTGTGCATTTGTTTTCATTAAACAATTATGCGATTGCTTTTTTTATTGTGTAATTGTGTAGATAGATTTCCTCAGAGTCAAAGTATTTGGCACTTCTGCAAGTAGACTCAACTGATTCATCCCACCAACTGCATGTAGTCCCACAGACCTACCTCTATGCAATATACAAATATAATCTCCCTGTGCTGAGCTCCAAGATATTTACGGGTGAAATTTACAATTTAGTTTAGGTATTAGTATTGTTAAGTAGAAAGCTTCACATAAGCCTTAATAAGCCTTCACTTAAATTTTTCAAACTGCTTTGTGGAAAAACTTGCAACTAATAAAATTTAGAGATGAGAAAATCTCTGTATCTAATGTCTGACCACTGCACTAACAAAGGAAAAAGATAATGTAGGAATACTGTTAACCCCACCTTTAAATGAGGCTGTTCCATTGTGTGTCATATAAATTTAACAAATATTGCTTATTTGTTTATGTCTGAGGTCAGACATTTACATTTGCAATTGCAGATCAGTAACCCTAGCAGTTATGGAATTGCTTCATGGACTAGATTCAGCTTGCAGAATTATTCTGCCAGTTAACATGTGAATAATTGTGCCTTTAACATTTTCAGTGATATCCACCTTTAAAAGTGAAACCATCCAGGACTTCAGAATTTGTGCTACAACTGTGTGTCAAATAAATCAAGAGAGACAGAATTCCTATTGGAGTTATCAGCTTTAGACCTCCTTGCCTTGCTGTCATTGACACCTGGTTCTAAGATGAAAATTGATGAGCAATGCCTTGTATCAACAAGATCTGAGAAAAAAATATACACGTACTAAAAACAAATAAAAAACACAGCCACTTGAACAAATCCTGACTGTAAAAAGAGCCATTTTAAAAAAGAATTAAATTAAATATATTTTCAAACCAAAAGTGCTCCTGCATGAGCAGGGGGTTGAACCAGATGACCTCCAGAGATCCTTTCCAACCTCAACCGTTCTGTCATTGTGACTCACACTATTAAAAACAAATTTTAAGTTATTCTGACATTTTCTATACCATGGTAACATCAAACATTTTTTTTGCCATGATCAGCGTGTGCCAATCTACATATATAAATAAGATCTATCAAGAGTTTATAAGTTAAGCAATAAAATAAAGAAGTGGTGGAAGAAGAGAAATTATATTCATTTTACAGATAGAAAACTTAAGCATAGAAAGCCTGTTTCCCATTTACACTAATAGGATTCTTCACTCTGCTGGCAATGTCAGGGGCCTTAATTCAGGTTTAAATTTAATGTATGCAGTGTACACATGGCTTAGTATAATTGAGAATAAGGCTGGAATGAATCAAAGTGCTCAAGATTACAAATCATATCTCTGAAAAAGACTAAAATTTAACTCCTCTCACACACAATCCAATGTGTAAGCATGAAGGTATGTTTTCTAGAAAGAGGTTATTTCATTAACAGTGCAAAGAACTCCAAAGAGCTCTACTGCAATTTTAGATACAACAACTACAGAAAAAAATATTATTTACTACTTCTTGCTACAATTACGGAAAATTACCCTCATATATCCTTATGTTAGGATATTGTTGTTCTTTTATATAATAATGTTGTTCTTTTATAATATAATATATATTATATGCATATATAGACAAAAAAAAGTCTCCTGAAAAGCAAAAAACAGCTTGCTTATAAAAAGTTTTTCTTCTTCCACTTGCATCCTTATAAGTCTCAATCTTTTTAGTATTATCAGTAACAATATATATAGATGGAGTTCAAAAAAATGTATCTTAGAGTAATAATACTAGCATTAAATACATCTTTGATGCTCATAAGTCAAGAAATCTATTCTCAGATAAGAAACATAAGTCATCCCAAGTGAAAAGTCAATCTTCCTTAGTCAGTAAGTAAACACTGTTTTAAGTAAGCAACTTAAAAGCAACAATCATTAATATTAGAATACAAAATATGACTAATGTATTTTGCTTCATGTAATCAATAGCAAAATTTACATTAATTAAGAATTATACTCCATGAGAAGCTGAGGACCTTCATTGCCTGCTACAGAACTCAGAGTGATCTGATCGTGTTTAGCAACTGAAAGGACCATGAACTGAACAGCTATAGCTTGCTTTTATGGTATCAAAAACACAGTTCTTTTTCTGTTCTCATAGGGAAAGCTCATCTTGCTGAGGTATTCATAGGAACAGTTTGAAAGTACAGTTTCAAGAAGACAAATAATTATCATTCGGAGAAAGACTACTATTCTAACTACATCAACAAAAATTACTTTCCATCAGCAAAATGATTTCATCTGAAAGTACCTTATTATTAGCACACTAACCTAGTGATTAATAATTTAGCATTTCAACTACAGTTAAAATGGAAGTTTTCTCCTTCCTTAGTGAGGCCTCACATATTGTATTTTTTCTGATTCTCTCATCACACTTGAGCTAGATAATACATTTACTATATCAAGTAAACACTTTATCAGACTGTATTCTCTACAACTAGTTAGATAAATAAAAATAGTAGTTATAATAAATTATCATAAATACCTAGATGCCATCCACAAATGTAGTTTCCTCTTTCCAGGAGATGAAAACAATAATTATGACTACTTCTTCAGAAAACTCTTTTTTTGTTATTATTTTGTCTGACTTCATACATTATTTTCTTTTTGTTGGAAAAAAAAAATAATTAATAAAAACAGAGAATGCACCAACTGCGTCCGAGCACAGAGTACCTTGGAGCAACAATGTCTAAAAAAATATACCACAACAACAAAGAGCAGAAAGCATTAGAACTAAGATGAGCTTCCTGCTCAGTATTGGTTCTAGTTTGTTTATACCATAATGAAAAACCTTTGATATTAAACTTTGCTAGTATTTCTTTTTGTAATGAAAAACTTAGAGAAACAAACTGAAGAGTTGTACCTTCAGGAGGAAGGTAGTTGTGTTTTTACTCCAGTGGGCAGCTAAACTCCAACACAGCTGCTCTCTCAAAGAGGAAGGGGAAGAAAATATGACACAAAGGGCTCAAGGTTTGAGATAAGGATGATTTAATTAAAGGGAAGAGAAAGAGGGGGAAATACAAACATAACAAAAAAAAAAAAAAAAAAAAAAAAAAACCAAGCAAAGGCCATGCGGAAGCACAGGAAGAGAGAAAAGCAATTACTCTATTTCCCATCAACAAATGATGTTCAGCCATGTTCTAGGAAGCAGGGCCTCAATATGTGTAGCAGTTGTTCAGAAGGACAGACTCTTCCACAAGAGACCTCCCGCTCCTTCCCCTTCCATACCTTTTATTGCTAAGTGTGACATAGTATGAAATATCCCTTTGGTTGGTTTAGGTCAGCTGCCTTAGTCCCCTCCTCATCTCTGGCCAACCCCCAGCCTTATGGCTTTTGGGGGGGTCCTGATGCTGTGCTAGTATTGTGCAGCAAAAAGCAAAACACTGGTGTGATACCAATGCTGTTCTGGCTACAAGTGCAGAGCACAGTACTGTATGGGCTGCTGCATGGAAAGTTAACTCCATCCCAGCCAGACCCAGCACAGTAGTCTGTATCTTTTTTTCTCCAGGTGCTGGAGGAAATGCTCTGTTTTTAATCCCTGACCAACACCAAAACTTCTCAAACTTCCATCCAGGTAAACAGGATGATGAGGGCCAGTGAGGCAGCTGAACAACAGAGAGAAAAGCAATCTTTTAAAATCTTTTAAAAGATTTTACACACTTTACATACAATGAGGCTCCATTTGTATGATCTTGTGACCTCTCAGTAGGACAGCAACATCACTTGACATATTACTATTATTAAAAAGATGCAATATGTAAGACTTATTTGGTAGTAGGGTTCACTGGAAAGAAAGGTATTTCATAAGAACGTTACAGATTGCATAATTTTTTCTTCCATAATTTCTAAGTAGAACTCAATATTCATTCTCACTCAGAACTCAATTCATCTGCAAAACTCTTCACAGTTCTAGTCCCAGCTTTTTGAGAAAGACTGCCTACCCTAATCAGTGAAAGTATTCCTGCAGTCAGCAGATTCAATTTTCATACCATCTGAAAGTTTCAGTATCTGGAAATCTCAAATTGTACAAGGCTTTCAGTTCTAAAAATCACTTACTAGCTTCACTAAATACACA
Source organism: Netta rufina (assembly GCF_964035555.1). Taxonomy (NCBI): domain Eukaryota; kingdom Metazoa; phylum Chordata; class Aves; order Anseriformes; family Anatidae; genus Netta; species Netta rufina. Next base: position 100,784,256 of record NC_140124.1, read on the forward strand.
AATTTCCTTCTCAGATATGATGCATGGGCATATATTCTGAATATTCTGGAAGTAACATTAATTTATAAATAACATTAAAACAAAAGGCATTTATGTGATAGGAAAGTGTTAAGAAAGAGTAAACCCTGCTTTCTCTCAGCTTCTACATTTGCAAATTTGTCCTACTGTAAACAAACTTTCTCCGTAAAATTTAAAGATCTCCTTATTTACCTTTGTTGACATCAGTACAGAAATTTCCCAGTGTTTAGAGTTGAACTATATATTTTATCCAGAAAAAAAAAATTCAACAAAATGACAATTAAAATACAACACCAGTATCTTTCTGAATCTTAAAGCTGCAATGCAAATTGAAGAGATTAAAAATACAAAACGTAGCACAGCTTTTGCAAGTATTATTTTAAATGTAACAGAGTTGAAAGGTTACAGCATACAGTAAAGTTTTTATTTGAGAACACATTATTAATTTAAAGAACAGTGAGGGATATAAATCAGCATCCATACATATTTTTCACCTTCAACAAAGAATTGCTTGCTATGACCGCATATTAACTATATCATGACATCTGTGAAAAGCAGTTCAACCAGCAGATCTTTTACACAACCTATAAGACAAACTTTTGAGGCTATGATAGATACAAAAACCTTTATCTGTCTTTAAAATAATTAACAGTGTTTCATAGTATGCTTTTTTCTTTTTCCAGAAATTTCTCATTAGTACTTATCTAAAATGTATTCTCCCTATATAGCTATATATATATAATGTATAACTAACAACTGATTCACATATGCCGTTGCCTGAGTATGTTGTTGCTAGGCAACTGCTATAAAACATTTTGCACTGCTTGCAAAAATCTGAATGAATGATTTGAAGCAAGATTATTTAAAAAAAAAAAAAAAAAAAGGAAGAAAACTCACTACTGTAATGACATGAATAATTCCTTGTGTATTTCCAGGATTCATAGAGAATGTTCCTTCCATAATTACTGATTTGAGAAAGGACAACTCATTTGAGCAGGATTTGAAGGGCATTTTATAACAAGAAAATGTGTGTTGTATGTATCCAGCTAACATTCCCTCTTGGATTCTGAACTAAAGCCACAGAAGTTAATGGGTTTCTTTAAATTAACTTCAGGGTCTTTGATCAGGTCTTTAATGTCTTCCATAGCACAAAAATGATAGACTACTAAACAAAAAAAAAAAAAAAAAAAGAAAAAAAAAAAGAAAAAAAAGGCTATAATCTCCCAAGAGATACAAAATCTAAACAAAATGTGACCACCTCGACCTTCCTCCCTTGCTAAGTCTACAAACACTTCATCTCGTAGTCTTCATACAGCTAAGGTATAATCTCACTGAGGCTAATGGTATTACACACAAGAGTAAAAATAGAAGCATTTATAATCCATTGATAACAAGGAAGCAATATGCTATCTGCCACAGAGAAACTATTTGTCCGTTTAAATAATTGCCCATCCATTATGAAATTTACAGATATTTGGCTATCAGACCTCTTGAGAATTAAGTGAAAAAGAACATCAAGAAAAGCAATTGGGAAACAGCAACTCAGAAGCACTTAATACAAGTCTGACTCATAAGTTTCTTTAAACACAAACATTAGCATAAAAAATTGTTGGACTTTTTGTCCTTGTTTACAATGCCGCAAGATATTTCTTTCAATTTGCTACACAATATGCTTAATCAATAAGAACTGGTCCAAAGTTCAAAATGACTGTTCTTTCCATAATAACCTAATTGGAAATCCATATATTTTCTATTTAATTCTGCAAAACCAATCATGTAACTATAGCACAAAAAAGTATTGAAAGCAGTAATTATTGGCATTTAAAATGATACTTTCAGTATTAAGTAGTAAGTGTGACTAGCGTCCTTAATGGATTACAGTGAAATCCTTTTAATTCCTTATCTTAGGTTGTCTAGAACTAGCATGAAAAATGAACTCCTTTACATGGAAGGAATCTTGCATCGAAATCCTGTAGGTCTGGAGCTTTACTGAAATTAAAATAAATTCATAATAAATAGGAATTAAGTTCTTAAAGTCTCATTTGAATTATTTTCATGCTATGAGATGTAATGCATAGTTTAGGTCACATATTATGATGTAGTTATAAATGCCATTCTCAGTGCCTTCAAAAAGGGTAAGCAGATTTGCCATAGATAATAATATAAAATAATCTATGGAAAGGATATCCATTCCAGGCTGCACTCTTTGCTTGGGCTTTTCCATTTGTTTGTTTGTCTTATAGTTGTTATAGCAGAAGAGAACATGAAGAACCCTTGCTCTGTCTCCTGTATTCATCATGACCCACTTGCAAAGCCACTGTCATCAATCAACATAACCTCAAACTTAGGGCACAGATTGTCCTTGCAGATCCCTTCACTTTCTTCACCCTATCAATTATTATTATCAATATTACATATTATCAATTAAATGTTAGGATTTTGTAAAATACATACTGCGCTCAAAAGGAACTAAGCGGCAGTCAGAGGTTCATGTCTGTAACATTGTTAACCCTGTCTTCAGCCAATCAGTGTTACCAGCAGAAGGAAAAACACTATGCTTCTCTCCAGAAAGCTACCTATAATGACTTAAAATTATAGTTAAAAGCGGGGGAGTTTATACAGTAAAACTTTTCATTTGATGACTAACAGCATCCTGTTATTTATTACTCAAACAAGACTGACTGGCAGGTACAATTTTCTCTTTGGATAGCAGAAGCAGAGTATAAGTTGAACCAATGAAGAAATAATTCTACTCGGTATGTGGAAATACATAAAAAACAGGATTTATTCACCAACTCAGTAAAAATTTCCATTAGATGGGATTCTTTTGTTCTGTAGTCAAGGAGTGCCAAAAATAAGGAGAAAACAAACAAACAAAAAGATTGTGACTTTGAAGGTTGATTTGGGTCAAAACAAGACTACCAAAGTGACACAACACTCATTTTTAATTAGACTTCCTAACGTGACATCAAATTATTTTTCCTTCTAAGAAACAGCACTTCAGCTAGGCATGAAATCCTTGCAACTTAGTTTATTAGGAGACAACAAAGGGATTCCAATCTGCTACAGGAAAGTTTCAGCTATGAGCATAGCCAGCACAGTATAAAATTGTGTCATATGAATTTTAATGTAACACAACTATGAAAGACTCCAAAAGAACAAAGGCAGCACAGTCCTACTCCACACTACACAAATGACCTATTCTGATCTAAACAGCACACCACATTACAATCAAATTTATTTCAAAAGAGGGTCACACAGGTCAAATGTAATGGCTGCAAGAATGAGGTATTTCCTTTATGTAATATTAGAGAAAAGCAAAACATCAAACAGCACAGGAATGCCAGAATACTGAAAAGAAAGACATATTTTAGGCTACAAGGAAACTAGCTCTTAAGATGTTTTAATTACAGCCATCCTCACTGACTACAATTTCTAAATTTCAGGGATACATGACATCTTCATAGAGCCATTGCAAGTATACACGTGAGAGGGAACATTATGTAGGCTTCAGTACATACTGAAGTAACTTAATGAAGGCACCATAGAGCTATTTTATACACAGCCCATGCTTAACAAAAGTAAGGAGATAATCTAAATTGTCTAACTGACTGGATATTTCTTCGTGGCCTAATACTTCCACAGCAGAAACCATGATATTCCCAGAGGAGGTAGATGTCAGCTTCTAACAATAACAGAGGCTGGTAAAGCTCCTCATTTTGATGTGCTGAGTATCCAACCCTAAATTGAAAGAAACAATGTAAAAATATCGAAATAACGGGGTCTGCCGGAAAATGCCAGACTGTCAGAAAATATACAGCAGTACATTAAGATGTTAATCTTAAATAGCTCCAAGTCCTGACTGCTCGATTCAGAATGGACATTTGTCCATCCTCCATGACTGGAGGCAGCACTTGCTCACAGTATGAATCTAATTTGAGTATATGTAGGGAGTAGGTATCCAGGGTAACAAGTGAACTTACTGAAAATCACAGCCATAATAAATCAAAAGTAAATGTGTGACATCTTAATAATAAAAACAAAACAAACAAAAAACTTATGAAGAGTTTCTATTTTACAAAGTACAAAAATCAATAAAGGGAGGCACACAGAAGAAGCTAAGGTTTTTGAAAAATAAATTTTGGGGAAATAAAATCCTATCTGAAAATTCACCCCAAGACAAAAAAAAAAAAAAAAAGAAATACACTATCTGCTTTTGCTCTACAGTATTATGTCACTCAGTTGTACCTAAAACTTCACAGGCTACATTATACTGAAGTATTTTCCCTTTGATTCCCAGCCAGGGCTCCCTCAGTCACAAAACGCGACAGAATAAAAGCTGCACTGGAAGAATTTCCATCATGAGTTGGCTACCATCCTAAAGGTTAGAATTAGTTTTATTGCCCAAGTATAGCACTACAATTGGCATTAGTCACCTTGGCTCTCTAATTTCTAATCTACTTTTCAGGAGACATCAAAATATTCATAGAATGTAGACTATTATGACAAAAAAAATTAAAATCAATAACTCCCAGTGTATAAGAATAAAACATAACCAGCAAGAGATATAAGTGTATTTACTAAGTGATCTTATCCTTAATTTGCAGAACCCATAACTCCCTTCCCCACTTTTAATATTTTCTGGAGGTTAAAAATATTCGTTAACAGACATTTATATCCATGAAAGCTGATGCATTCACCTACATTATGACAGCTCTAGTGTAATTCATTAAGGTCTGGACTAGGAGACAGATTTAAGGGGAAAAATACAAACCTTTAATTCACTTTTATTCACTTGGTGAATAAAAAATGCATTAATTTAGAAATTCAGTCACCAGAATCCAATTAGCTATGGATATATACACACATATTCATACCTTTCAACCATCACATCTCATTTGAATTTGATGCTATTTTCTATAAAACACAATCCATTTTATATTGTACTTAATAGATTTATTCATCCCCATATGTCATATTTAAGCTTATACTACCACCTGCCTGAGGCTGTGGTCTGAATTGTCACCCCACGCACACCTCTTCAATAGGAGAACATTCTCCATAGACACTGTACAAACTGTTTCACTATCTTTAGTGCAAAAGTACAATAATCCTTTCGACCATAAATAATATTTGCTTCCAAAAAATGCAGTTACTCGTTCTGCCCCCCAAAAATCAGATGTATGCCTTGAAGCTACTTTAAGCTGTGCCATAATGAAATACCAGTACTTTCACAATTTCATTTTCAGAAGTCAGCAAATATTGTCCAAAATTGCTGTAATATGAACTCCACATTTGTTGCATACACGCTATACGCAAAGGTATATATGTATTTGCATGTATAGAGATATGCATATACACCATTTCACATTTAAAGGACTCTGAGACACCTTCAAATACAGAGTTGCAAATCAAATAGATCAACTGCCTTCAACTACAAACACCAAGGTGATGTGAAACTATCATCCCACTGCTTTGTATTGGACCCATCCAGCAACTGAGCTGGGGAAAAACACAATGAGCAAAGGTTAAGCAAAGGACTGCCAGAAACAAACTAAGGCTTAAAAATTGTTTCTTCAGATAAACAAATGCATGACTCTGATGCATAAAGCAACTTTTGGGTTGAAAAATCATTAATGGGAGCATCCATTCTCTTTGGATTTATACCTTCCCTCAAACATTCAGACTTCACACTATTAAAGATTCGGACCAAACTCTTCAGTGTTCTTCTGGAATTAACAACCCTGCCAAGGCAGCGAAACGCTCCAAAGGTCAATTTATGATTAGTCTCCCACCATCCCACATGCTGTGTCTGCAAGCAGAGCACAGCATCTGTGGAGGAGAGTGGAGATGAGGAAATAAATATTAGCACTGTGATAAGCTTGCTCTGCTTGACTTGTGGGGCAGGGTGGGGGAGACAGAGGGCGAAGGTTTCACATGGCCCCTGCTCTACTGGGAAAGCAGGGGGAGGCAGCCCACCTTCCTGGAGGGCAAAGCAAGTGCTTTTTACCCTCCACTTCTCTGCACACACAGAGAAAATAAAACAGGAAGAGCCCAAAAGACATACCCCATCCATTCTCCACCAGGTTTGATCCCCAGCCCACACAGAGCCAGGTCTTTTGGGATTACTGGGAACATCAGCAGCTGTGCAAGGCAGCAGAGGCCTTGGGGCTTCCATCTCCCCTGAGCCTTCTCTCGCCACCCAAAAGAGCGGAAGAAAGCCCGGACAGCTTAGTCCTGGGAGCGCCTGAAGTTTAGGAGATGCTGGCCCTTGCCTAGCCGCATGCACTCTATTCCAACTTTGCTGCCTTTCCAAGGCTTGCTGTACCCCATCAGCAAAAGTGCCCATGGCCAGCCTGAGAACGCGATGTTACCTTCGGCTTCCCTGAGCATCCTGGTGGGTACCAAGGCCAGCCTGCTGTCACTTTCTACAGCTCCTCTTGCATCTTTGTGGCTGGCTGTCACCCTCTGCCCAACCACCCCCAGCTCCCCACATCCTTGGGCACCAGCCTCCCCACTTTCCTCAGTTATTAGCTTCACTACGAGCCTCCGGTATTTCCAGCCCTCGCCCTGATCAAAGGCATCCCTTTCCCCAAACGGGAGGGTTGTGGGGGGTGAGGAAGGAGCCGTGCACAAAGTTTCTACAGATCCTGCCTGCGCCTCCCTCCCTCTCTCCCTCCCCCAGAGCCTCTGCTGGAGGCATCACAGAGAGGGGCAGCTGGGGGAAGGGACTCCCGAGGAGGGATGGATGCTCGCCCGGCCCGAGCCTTGAGAGCCGGGCGGGCGAAGGGACGGGGCGAGGCTCCCCGCGGACCGTGCTCCAGGAAGGAGCCGCGGAGGGATGCGGCGGGCAGGGAGTGGGGAGAAACCGGTTCCCTGCGATGTGCAATGGCAGCGCATCCCCACCGACCCCTACAGAAGGGAGCGAAGTGCAAGCAGCAGAGGCGGCGACAGGAGGAACAGCAGCAGCAGCGGCGACAGCAGCGGCAGCAGCAGGTCGCCGCGCCCCGTGCTGCCGGCCCCGGCCCGGGGCACTGCCGCCCCCCAGGCCCCCACGGCGGACAAGGCAGGCGAAGGGAGAGCTCACTCACCCCCAGCTTCCTGCTGCGGATTTTCACGTAGCCCTGCTTGACTATATCGTTAAAGTTGGAGGCCATGGCCAGCGCTGCCTGCTTCCTCCCCTCCGCGCCCGGAGTCCTCCTCCTCCTCCTCCTCTGCTGCCGCCTCCTCCTCCTCCTCCTCCTCCTTCCCCGGGCCCTCCCGGGTACCGCCGGCCGCCGGCTCCGGAGGCGCCTCTGGCATCCAGGCAGCGGCAGCCGCCGCGCTCCGCTCCGCTCCGCTCACTCGCCGCCCCGCTCCGCGCCAGGCGGGGGCCGCCCGCCGGGGTAAGGCTCCGCCGCCACTCCCCGGCTCCGCACCGCTCCGCTCCGCTCCGCACCGCTCCTCCCGGCGGCGGCCCGGCGGGCGGGGCAGCGGGCGGAGCGGAGCGGGGACACCGCCCCCGGCGCCGCGGCCGCGCAGCCCGCCCCCAGCCCGGCCCTGCTGGCCGCGGGGGTCCGGGGATAGCTGTCCGGGGGGCGAGCCCGGGTGCTGCCGCTTGGCAGGGGGCAGCGGCTCCGCTCGGCACCGGTTGTGCTGACTTTGCGGGAGGAGGCGGGTGCCTATGGCCGCGGCCACATCTCCCGCCCGGGTGGCGGATCCGTGCGGACACAGGGCCCGGGAGGGTATTTTTTTGGTGAGCAAGAAGCCACGAAGGTGCCTCCCTGCCAGACGCTGAAATGTGGTGTCTAACGACTATCTCAATGACACAAAGATTTAAACTACTAAACGTGGGGAAAAAAATAAAAATAAAAAATAAAAATAAAAAGTGAAGAAAAGCACAAGTCCCTTCTGAACTTGATAAATGAGCTGCCACACATGGGTATTCTGTGCCCTCCACAGTGATGACCATGCCTTTAATTAATTATACTGCTCCTTGAGATGGATCTGTCAATAAATAAATAAATGAAAAGAATGTCTTTTAGGAAAAAAAGAATGCTTTTAGAGAGATCAGGGAAAACTATTGGAACTGCTTGTGTTTGGTTTTGTTATACGTGAAATGGACAGACAGGAATGAATCTAAACTGCTCGAGAAAGAAAAAACTACAAATGATTGGTTAGAGAGTGTGCATTGCTACCGTGGTATAAAAATGCACTCCATAAGCATTTTCAGTGAAAAAGTTAGATTGTTAATGGAAGTTTCAGAAGTCCTTTTCCTAGTTCCTTTTCCTCTTTCCAAGTGCACCACTGTCTTAAATTTTATGGGTCAGGAATTTGTAGCATATACTGTATCCCTATGAGTGCTATACCCACTGGGACTGCGGTGAAGCATATTTCTGTAGCTGAGTTTGTCAGATGTATTTCAGATTTTTTGAATCGATAGTATTCTTAGCAAATAGATTATGAAGTTTGTTATAACTTAATTGTTTTTGTATGTCAAACCTTTTGGCAAATTTGACTTTCTCAGTAAAGGTCTTTTTGTGAACTTACATCTAGAGAGGAATCTTGCAACAAATACAATCTAAAAAACATTACACCACGTGGCTGATGGAATTCTGAGGAAAAGATTTGTAACTGCACTCCATACATACATGTATAGGGGAAAATATAGGCAAATAAAAGAGAAATCTTGATGTTTCTGATTTCCAAAATATTTTTTAACTGTGATAAAAACATCTTGCTAGCTTACCAGAATCCCACTCAAAAGAAAAAAAGTTATCAGAATATTGATATCTAAAGACTCTTGCTGCTGTTGGCTTTCTATCCAAGTGTAACAAGTGTAAAAATTATGATACTAGGCCAAGAAAATTCTCTTTCACCAGGATAACTCTTGTTCTTAATTCTTTTGCCATAATCAAATAGTAAACAGTGAGGGAGATGAGAGATTGACTCTCCTTTTATGTCCTAGCAACTTGTTTCCTGATTAGATGAATTTTGGACATCTGCTAGGGGTAAGACTCTACATTACTTTTATCCAAGAACAAATATCTATATAAGCATAACATTACATAAAATACATAAAAGATACGATCATAAAAAGACATAGAAAAAATACTTAGTATATTTGTGACTTCCTAGCTATTTCTAGTGCAATGTCAAAAGGATATGTTTAAACATCTACTTTGGGCAGAATACTAGTCCCTAAGTTCTATTCTAATGTCTGATATGACATGTCAAATCAGAATATTTTAGATTTTATAGAAAAAAATGTGATATGCCTACAAAACAATTCTTTCATGACACATAGCATATTAAACATAAGCTTTGTTCAAAATAAGACTAGTAATTGTTTAAAGTATAAAAGCTCTTGAAAAAAGAGAGGAATATTTTCTTGCAATTGCTAGCCAGAAAAGTGCATAATCCTATTTAATTAATTTACAAAAAGATATTTCACTTGCAGACTAACACTGAAAGATTTGTCAGTTTGTAGATCTGGTTTCACATACGGTCTCTGCCCTCTTTCTCACCACCTCTCAGCGAGACAACACTTAATTTTTTTGATTCTTTGTTTGTTGTTTTATTTAAAAAAAAAAAAAAAAGTAATTATATTTATTTATTTATGGTAAGATAGTGCTGTGTTGTGTATTATGCAAAAAAGGCAGCACTTTTAGAACATACATTCCTGGGCATTTTCAAGTTTTTCAGTCTCTGCAGTAAGAGGCAACAATACAGCAGAACTTGTGTCACCTCACTAATGTGCATGTCCTGTTGTCAGAATTCTGCTGTTTGGAAAATTTTCTGGTAGTGAAAATGAACAAGGTAGTATATTCCAAAAGCTATTCAGTCATTTATTTTTGAGCATATTATCTTATATCATATATATTCATACAACATGTATGAAAATGGTTTCGATGGCATATCATATCTCTATTAATAATTTTCAACAGCTTTTCCACAATTATTTATTATTGTTCTTGTCTTTTTCATTAAAACCCATGCATGAATCATATCATTATTGTTATTATTTACTTTATTGCAATAAACATGCAATGAGAGTTAAGCAAAATATGTGTAAAATGCAAAGCATTTTTATTTTGCATTCTTCAGAGCGTAAGCTAGCTGGCCTAAGCTTGAAAGACAATCCATCTGGTATTTATTTTCAGCTGCTTTGGATGGCACCAGACAGAACGATCAAATATTCATTTGCATATGGGTCCCATGGGCAGCTTGTGCCATAAATGCACAGCAAGGCCACTCTGAATCACAGGTAGACAACTGAACTGTCTTGTTGCTTCCCCGTAAAAGTGGTATTCTAAAACTCTTCATAACGCATCTGTACATTGTATTTGCTGCAAAAGTCACTGCATCAGAAGGCAGATTCCACAAAGCAACATCACCAAATGTTTTATCCTCTTTTTCCTTGGAAATTTCAGGGAGGCAAATATTATCAGAAACGCAACAGATACACGCTCAAGGGAGCCAAAGGAAAGAATCAGGAAAGACATGTTATGATTATGAAGAATACATTGCCATGAATTAATGCATTAGATATTTTGTAAAGGTCTATTTCTAATACTCTTGTTGCTGTGAAATCATCATCTCAAAAAGGAAATGATTCAGTCAGTTCCAAATTACTTCAAGCAGATAAGTTAATTTCTAACCTATCTAGCATAAGTCCAATCAAACTATTTTGGGCAGACAATAAGTATTGCCATTCACCTCTGTCAGAATGTAATTCATTTGAATGAAATTATCTTCACTTATGCTTGCTTTTTGAAATGAATACATTTTGGCAATATATATATATATATAAACATACCTTATATATATCCTATGAATTCATGAAAAATTCTCCACTAAGATTTAATACCAGTGTTTGAAGTTTCCAGCCATAAGAGACTTGTACCACACTTACCAAAGAGAAACGCACAAAACTCCTCTCTGTTTCTTGCCAAGGAAGCTGTGTTTCTCCCTTTTCTTCTCTCACCAGTACCAGCTGAGTCTAAAGGAGAATGTCTGGTTAAAAGTTAATCAGGGTACTGGCAGTTAGTATTTAATCAAGACATCTGATTAAAATACATAAATAAATAAAATGTTCTCACCTAAAGCTATTTCCAATCTAAAATAAGCAGTAATTTTTATTATGATAACAGAAATTTGCATAGGCAATGCCAAGGAAGAAACATTAGCTAATGTATTATTAATGCTTTGGAAGCCTACCTTCAGCGAGACTTCAGACAATTATTTTTCTCCAACCCATAAATCACATACTAACCAGAGTTCTTTGTGAACCAGAAAGAAACATAAATCACCCAGATAGACAATATTAAAAAACTATTGTTTTCCGTGAGCATTGTAAAAAGCAAAACCATTAGTTCCTGCATAACACTGCATGCATATTTATTACTGGCTTACTACCCAGATCCATAGTGTATGTACTTTCATCTCCCAAACATAAGGTAGACAGGTAGGCTAATATCTCAACTTGTTTTTTCTGACCTGTATCAGAAAGGTAAATTGAAAAAAACACCCCCTATACTATACCAGGTTGCTCAAAGCCCTGTCCAACCTGACCTGACCTTGAACACTTCCATGTATTTGGCATCCACAGCTTCTCTGGGCAACCTGTTCCAGTGCCTCACCACCCTCAGAGTAAAGACTTTCTTCCTTATACCTAGTGTAAATCCTTTTAGTTTAAAGCCATTCCCCCTTGTCCTATCCCTACACTTCCTGACAAAGAGTCCCTACCCAGCTTTCCTGTAGATACTGGAAGGCTGCTATAAGGTCTCCCCAGACCCTTCTCTTCACCAGGCTGAACAACCCCAAATTCTTTGGCCTGTCTTCGTAGTAGAGGCCACCCCCTTCCAGCCCCTTGATCATCCTTGTGGCCCTCCTCTGAACTTGTTCTAGAACATGGAATACTTCCATGTTCTTCTTGTGCTGGGGTTCCCAGAGCTGAACACAGTACTCCAGGTGAGATCTCACAAAAGCAAAGTAGACCTTGACCTGATGGCCACACTTCTCTTGATGCAGACCAGGATACAGCTTGCTTTCTGGGCTCTAAGCACACACTGATTGCTCATGTTGAGCTTTTCTTCAACCTCAGAGCTGCTTTCAATCCATTCTCCACCCAGTTTGTATTTGTGCTTGACAACTGATATTTCGTCTTTTTCTGGAGATCAGAAAAGGGAATGTTGTCTTCTATCAGAGAGCCAGTGAGAGTCAGATCTTTGCTCCTCTGAGACTCTGTCTTTTGCCACAAAGCAAAATTCATTCTTTCAGTTTTGTTCCCACAGAAGAAATCAGATAGGTATGGCTGGGGTCCCAATAACTATGCTGACAAACTTTGTCCTGACAGACACGTTATCTCTGATGTAACTGTACCAGCCTGTTGTATTACTTTCCCCAGATGTCGGTCCCAGCCTTTTTTTCGGAGATCAATGCCCTGTTGTCCTGGTTTCAGTTAGGACAGAGTCCAATTTTCCTCCTAACAGAGTCCAATTTTCCTCCCAGTAGCTGGTAGGGTGCTATGTTTTGGATTAGGGTGGGAAGAGTGCTGATAACATTAATTTTAGAGCAGAGCAGTGTTTACACCAAGCCAAGGACTTTTCAGCTTCTCACTCTGTCCTGCCAGTAGGCAGGCTAGGGGTGCAGCAAGAGCTGGGAGGGGACAGACCCAGGACAGCTGACCCAAACTGGACAATGGGGTATTCCATACCATCTGATGTCATGTTAAACAACATATAGAGGTGGCTAGCTGGGGTGGGAGGGGGGCCAGCTGCTCGGGGATAGGCTGGGCATCAGTCATCAGTGAGCAATTGCATTGTGAATCACTTGTTTCATACATATTATTATTATTATTATTATTATTATTATTATTATTATTATTATTATTATTATTATTATTATTATTATTATTATTATATTATTATCGAGTCTTAATAATCTGTCTTTATCTTAACTCACAGGCTTCACTTTCCCCTTTTCTCTCCCCCAACCCAGAGAGGGTGGGGGGAAGGCGAGTGAACGGCTGTGTGGTGTTTAGCTGCTGGCCAGGTTAAACCACAACACCTGTAGCAGGGATGTTAAATATATATGTATTCTGGCTTTATTAATGAATTTATTAAAGGCTTAGGCTGCTGTATTTATCTATGAACTGCAATATCCAAGAGTAAGATTCTTTGTTTCTGCTTACAGGGGAAATAAGGTTTTAAATTAAAGCAACTAAATCTTAGAGAGCCCATAAAGCCAAAAAAAAAAAAAAGTCATAAAAAGAATATTTTTCTGACTGGCTTCTGCCAACTTCTATGAAACACAGCAAATACCACATAAGTGTTCTATTTAAAAATAGTACATTTCACATTTTACATATGATACTACAACCATCTTCAGCAGGAAGATGCAGCAAAACTGTTACAGGAAAACTTCTAGGGTATGAAACTCCATTTTGTGAACAAAGTATTATTTTCCATTATAATTATGTTTAAAAACTGAAAAGTTGAAGCTTTGTAAAGTACATTTTTTTATTGAAGAGAAACTTGAATTCTGATTCTTTAAAGTTTTCTACAATGGGAAGTCTTGTATGAAAAAGATAATTCACCTGCTTACCACTTTTCTTCATATTTGATATACTTTTCAAGTCTATAAATCGTCAGAATTGTTGCTGTTAATGAAGAGTATTACAGAAGAAAAAAATAATAATTCCAAACTCATTCTAAACATATTCTACTTCTATAATTCACTCCCCTCCCACAGGGAAATTAGGATATTTGACTGGCCTATCTGGTTTCAGAGTAAAGATCTGAAACTCACCTAAGATCCAGCTGCACTGACAGTACCCTAACCCCTCACACTGCCAGCAGTCCATGCAGACTGAGACAGGCATCAAGATGTGTAACTTTTCTTTGTGCTCCCTGAAATGTGTGCCTTCAGTATTGCAAACAGTGGTCCTCATGGGTACCAAATATTTCAGAACATAGTATTACTAATATTAGCGGAGGAGGTAGCTGTCACAAACCCACTATCCCAGCATAATACTTCACATTGCTTACTTTACCAGGAGATGTACTGAAACTTCAGAGGATTGAATTAAGAATCTCTTTCAGGAGAGTGTACAAAACCCCCACTTTATAAAGCTTTGTTCTGCTGAGAACATTCTGGAAACACCATAAACCAAAGTGACACGTATTCCAGTGTTGTATGAATGTATCTTGACTGATGCTAGCAAATAGATCTCAGGTTTGCAGAGATGTTCTCTAGTTGCTGTCAGTATCTGTAACTTTCACAGGGATCATCTAGACTAGGACTCAACGAGGTTACAAACATTACAGCTGCTGGGAAAGTCTAACCATTTCTGTAGGGTCTGAGAATTGGTCCGTGCTTTTATAAGCCTTAACCTGACTGTGTCTTCAAATCCAGTGAGAAACAGAGGATCAATCTGATAAAGTTTTGGAAAAACAGGTACAGTAGATGATAGATACCTCTTCAATGGATGTACAATGTGAAACATAAATATTCCCCTACTTATCCCCAGACATGTACATGTATGATTTCACAGCTTAGCCTTACCTGAATACCTTGCCCAAAATTTCCATATTAAGATTACAGGCTTTCTGTAAATCTTCAGATATGATACAAGTATTATGTATGTAGCTAATTGCCAATTTTTAATCTTTCAAATTAATACTGTTTCTAATCTTTCAAATTTAATACTGTTTTCGTAGTTAATGAAATTTTGTTTGCCTGCATAGATTGATTGAAACTGCAGCTTGAGAAAATCAAAAATTGATAGACATTGTTTGACAAAAAAAAAAAAAAAAAAAAAAAGAATACAGGAACTTTTCAGAAATATTTCTCTGAAAAATTACTCTCTTATCTCATTAAAACCATTTGTAACATTTTAGGCCAAATGAGAAAGTCTTTTCTAACATTCATTCATTTGCTTCTAAATGTACATATAAGCATGTGTCCATGCCCAAATAAATGTAAGGTCCAAGATGTAACTTTTAATAGTAGTTATCTGTTTTTGTGCCCTAACAGTGCAATAAAACTCTTGTGTATGTCTATAAAATACAGCTAAACATTTTATGAATGTTTAAAAATCATCCAGGAATCCATCAGCCTCTGACTTACTTGACTGCATTTTTTTATAGCTTCAATTTAGTTATACAGATCTGGGCACCTAATTCATTCTTTTGTTCCAAAGACAGTAATTTGAAAGGACTGCTTTCCATGAACCTATCAGTTTGGAGCAGTGAATGTATTTTCAGACAAATACAATGATTTGATAGAAATTTCTGCGTTGATCATTTATGACTGTCAGATATGCTATTACTTGCCTATCATCTGTTATTAGGAGGTGATGTTACTATTTGCTCTTTCTGCCTGACTTTTTTTTTCACCACAGATAATCCAGGTTTTATCTTTTAAATACGAATGACTATATTAATCAGGAGCAAGCATGATTATTCTTTTCAAAGATGAGATAATTACAACTGTTACGTGATTTCCAGTAAGTTTTATACTTATGAAAAATTTAGATTTTTCTTTCTCGTCTGAATTTGCAATCTGTGCTCTAAGACCAAAAAAATGTTGAATGATTCATTTTCTAGAAGGGAAATTTATGTAGAAAGCTTTTATTAAAAGTACATGTATATTATTTTATACCTGTTAATTTTTTAATAAATGTATAAGTTTGCTACAGATAACATATTACATTCATCTTCTATCAATGCCATGCCTGTTTGAAATGACAACCAGCATCTGTTAAAATTAAAAGGAAGAAAATCTTAAAACAGAGCTTTTGAATTACATTCTTCATGATCTGAGACCATCAGTGATGTTTTCAGAGCCCAGTGATCAGTAGAGCAGTGTGGGTGACATAGTATCCCTGATTATGTTTAAGAGATCCCAATTAACTCTTCATAGTTTTACTGATTTAATTTCAAACTAGTCACATCCAGATTACTAAGGAAAGACACAGATTTACCCAAGCAGAAATCAAGAAACAAATATAATATCCTCTCTCACTACACTTAAACCAGTTGCTTATTTATCTTCTTGACTTTAACAGAGCCCTGGAAAAGTAAGGTCATTTGGCTCCCAGAAATATTCTGGTGACTGCTTTGGAGAACAATGTTTAAACTCATTAAGTGTATCCTCTATAAATTATTTCCTTTCATATTCATTTTATAAGGAAGGTATATAGTAGGTTAGGCTTTCATTTTTTACTGGCTACACAAATGAAATGTGTAACAAATACAGATCAGCTTTCATTGTAATATATATCTGTAATATATAATTAATACCACTTCCAATTAGAAAGATTTCTGAGAAAAAAACAGAACATGATAAATATTTTAACTTAGTTAAAATATTATTATTTTTTTCAGTTTTGAAAATAAATTAGTCACTACTACTCAGTACTAGTTTGTCCATTATTAACTGTGAGTCATAGAAGAGTTTTTACAGATCCATATGCATACAAGAAAATCCTTTCCCGTAAGCAAACAGGACAGACACCTAAAACTAGTTTCTCCCTCCTATGCAGAGTGAAAGCTTCTTGCTTAGGTCCACAGTAGCTAAATACTGAATGCAGATCTGACACTCCCTTTATCCTAACAGAATCCTTATACTGCCAAACAATCCCCAATAATGGAAAAAAGTCTCCTTCTCAGTCATACCCTGTTTAAAGGAAACACAGGGTTGTGGTTTCTTGTTTCCTGTATGCTAGTAGAGGTATGAAGTAGTAGTCAGAGATGAAGACATAACAGCACTCCAAAGCTTCGTGACTCCACAGGTAACTGCAGAAGTGAGAACTACACAGTCTGTTCTTCAGCATTCCTACTGATAATCAACAAAAACAATGAAAATAAGTTTCAATAAAGAAAACACACATAATTATATCACATATGAATGACAGCTGAAATACTTAAAAATATAAAACCTTCTAATGCATCATTAAAAAGATGTATGGTTCTATTAGAAGTTAATGGAAAACCTTTCTGGAGATTCTGGTTTTCAAAATCTTGCTGGAGAGACATTTGTTCCTATTCTTTGAGGAGTGTATGTTTTAACTGCTGGCATTTTTTCTTTCTAGACCTTTCTAAAGCAGATTAAGTCTAGCAAATGTTCAATAGCGACTGTGGATTAGATTAGGAAGAACTTCTTTACTGAAAGTTAGGCACTGGAATAGGCTACCCAGGGAAGTGGTGGAGTCACCATCCCTGGAGGTCTTTAAAAGATGAGATTTAGAGCTTAGTGATATGGTTTAGTGGATGGTTTAGTGGAGGACTTGTTAGTGTTAGGTCAGAAGTTGGACTAGGTGATCTTGGAGGTCTCATCCAACCTAGATGAGTTTGTGATTCTGTGATCAGGTATCTAAAAAAAAAATAAAAATGACAGAGGATACTCTCTGAGCACTACTAAAGATTATTTAAGGTCATTGACATGTGACACTAGTTGGGTATTCAGAAAAGTGAAGTGATGAGCCAAAGAGCAACCAAAATGATGACTTTGTTTCGAAGTATTCATACACTGATGTCAGGGAAAAGGGTTTCTTCGCATTCAGGGTCTGAACATGTAGGTCCAATATATGAACCAAAATTTTATTAATTTTTCTCTAGTCTTGTATGATGTATAGATATTTTGTTTGTTGTATCAGCCAGTATTCTTCTATTTATTAAATTGCTTTTACTATTTCTTCAACTTTTCCTTAAATTCAGCAATTAAGTAAAGCTTTTATGATCACTCTGTTAATGATGAATATTAAAAACAAAACAAAACAGAACAAAAAAAACCTTCTGCATTTAAATATAGGTATATACTTATATATATTTAGTGTCTTTCTAATAGTTGTGTCTTCCTAGAGCTCAGTCACACAGCAATGGGGAAAATATTTCTCTGTTCCACAGTGGTGGTAAAGCCCTGTGGTGCACCACTCTGTCTTCTGCTATTAAATCTGTGCAGCTGGAGACCTATTTTGCTCTTCTTGGTGTGTGTATGGTGTGTACATGCATTTGTTGCTTGAGTGGGTCAAACAGATAAGTTGTAAAATGGTAATTCCATTGCATGCCAAAAAATGTGCAGACCCTCAGCTTCATCCTCTGAGTAGGAAGCAAGTAAAGACTTTTACCTCATAAAATCTCTCTTTAGGTTATGGGAGATTTCTTCCTGTACTTTTGCATAAAAGAGAAATCTATTTTGCAAAAATGATTTTAGAAAAACAAACCAAACAGGACTTCTTTTAAAGTATTGGTAATGGAGAAATACATATATTTATTTATTTATTTATTTATTTATTTTTTCCCCCAGCTTTCCAATGCTTTATTTGTTTGGTTGTTTGTTCAATTGATTATTATTATTTTTATTATTAATAATAATAATTTAATTATTTATAATAAAAATAATCACTAATTATTAATTTATTATTAATGGTGAATCACAGAATCACAGAATTGTCTAGGTTGGAAGAGACCTCAAGATCATCGAGTCCAACCTCTGACCTAACACTAACAAGTCCTCCACTAAACCATATTGCTAAGTTCAACATCTAAAGGTCTTTTAAAGACCTCCAGGGATGGTGACTCCACCACTTCCCTGGGCAGCCCATTCCAATGCCTAACAACCCTTTTGGTAAAGACGTTCTTCCTAATATCCAACCTAAAACTCCCCTGGTACAACTTTAGCCCATTCCCCCTTGTCCTGTCACCAGGCACGTGGGAGAACAGACCAACCCCCACCTTGCTACAGCCTCCTTTAATGTACTGATAGAGAGAAATAAGGTTGCCCCTGAGCCTCCTCTTCTCCAGGCTGAACAAGCCCAGTTCCCTCAGCCGCTCCTCGTAGGACTTGTTCTCCAGGCCCCTCACCAGCTTCGTCGCCCTTCTCTGGACTCACTCGAGCACCTCAATGTCCTTCTTGTAGCGAGGGGCCCAAAACTGAACACAGTACTTGAGGTGCAGCCTCACCAGAGCTGAGTACAGGGGGACAATCATTTCCCTAGACCTGCTGGCCACACTGCTTCTTACACAAGCCAGGATGCCGTCGGCCTTCTTGGCCACCTGAGCACACTGCTGGCTCATATTCAGCCAACTATCAACCAATACTCCCAGGTCCTTCTCTGCCAGGCAGCTCTCCAACCGCTCATCTCCCAGCCTGTAGCTCTGCTTGAGGTTATTGTGCCCCAGGTGCAGGACCCGGCACTTGGCCTTGTTGAACTTCATGCAGTTGACCTCAGCCCATCGGTGCAGCCTATCCAGATCCTCCTGCAGAGCCCTCCTACCCTCGGGCAGATTGACACATGCACCTAACTTGGTGTCATCTGTGAACTTACTGAGGTTGCACTCGATCCCCTCATCCAGATCATCGATAAAGATATTAAAGAGGACTGGCTCCACTACCGAGCCCTGGGGAACGCCACTAGTGACCAGCCTCCAACTGGATTTGACTCCATTCACCACGACTCTTTGGGCCTGGCTATCCAGACAGTTTTTAACCCAACAAAGCATACGCCAGTCCAAGCCATGAGCAGACAGTTTCTTGAGGAGAATGCTGTGGGAAACGGTGTCAAAAGCCTTACTGAAGTCAAGGTAGACCACATCCACAGCCTTTCCCTCATCCACCCAGCGTGTCACTTTGTCATAGAAGGAGATCAGGTTCATCAAGCAGGACCTGCCTTTCATAAACCCATGCTGACTCGGCCTGATCACCTGGTTGCCCTGTAAGTGCTGCGTGATGACACTCAGGATAATCTGCTCCATGAGTTTCCCTGGCACTTAGGTCAAACTGACAGGCCTATAGCTTCCCGGGTCTGCCCTCCAGCCCTTCTTGTAGATGGGTGTCATGTTTGCTAGCCGCCAGTCAACTGGGACCTCCCCCCATAGCCAGGACTGTTGATAAGTGATGGAAAGCGGCTTGGCCAGCTCCTCTGCCAGTTCTCTCAGTATCCTCAGGTGGAACCCATCTGGCCCCATTGACTTGCGTACATCCAAGTGCTGTAGCTGGTCGCCAGCGAATTCCTCATGGGTAGTGAGGACCACATTCTGCTCCCCATCCCCTTCCACCAGTTCAGGGTACTGAGTATACAGAGAGCAACCGGTATTGCCGCTAAAGACTGAGGTGAAGAAGGCATTAAGCACCTCCGCCTTTTCCTCATCTCCTGTCACGAAGTTTCCCCCCACATCCAGTAAAGGATGGAGATTCTCCTTAGTCCTCCATTTTGTGTTGATGTATTTGTAAAAACACTTTTTGTTGTCTTTGACAGCAGTAGCTGTCCAATAATTGTAAAACCTCTTTTTTCTCCTAAGCTCACGCCAAAATTCTCTGTTCAGCCAGGCTGGTCTTCTTCCCCGCCGACTCATCTTTGGGCACGTGGGGACAGACCACTCTTGCGCCATTAAGATTTCCCTCTTGAAGAATGCCCAGCCTTCCTGGATTCATCTGCCCTTCAGAACTGCCTCAGAAGGAACTCTACCAGCCAGTGTCCTGATCAGTTCAAAGTCAGCCCTCCGGAGGTCCAAGACTACGGTTTTACTGGTCCCATTCCTGACTTTGCCAAGACTGGAGAACTCTACCATTTCATGGTCACTCTGCCCAAGACAGTTTCCAACCACCACATCTCCCACCAGCCCTTCTCTGTTTGTGAAGAGAAGGTCTAGCGGGGCACCTCCCCTGGTAGGTTCACTAACCATCTGCGTCAGGAAGCTATCTTCCACGCTCTCCAGAAACCTCCTAGACTGCTTTCTCTGGGCTGTGTTGTGCATCCAGGATATATCTGGGAAGTTGAAGTCCCCCATGAGAACAAGTGCTGAGGATTTCACAACTTCTGCCAGCTGCCTGTAGAACTCCTCATCAGTCTCCTCATCCTGGTTCGGATGTCTATAACAGACCCCCACCAGGATGCTTCCCTTGCTGGCCTTCCCACTGATCCTAGCCCATAGGGACTCAACCTTATCATTCCCAGCCTCACGTTCCACGACATCAAAACTCTCTCTGATATAGAGAACCACACTGCCATCCCTTCCATGCTGCCTGTTCCTTCTGAAGAGCCTACAGCCAGACATTGCAGCACTCTAGTCGTGAGAGTGGTCCCACCACATTTCCATGATGGCAAGTCGTACCCTGCCTGCTGCACGATGGCTTCCAGCTCCTCCTGTTTGTTACCCATGCTACGTGCATTACTGTAGATGCACTTCAGTTGAACCATTGCCTTCTCTTCTGGCCTTGCCATTGTTCCCCATGGCACATCTCTAACAAGCCTTGTTTCAGCCCCGTCCCACTTCTTACCTAGTTTAAAGCCCTCTCAATGAGCCCAGACAGCTCCTGGCCTAGGATCCATTTTCCCCTTAGAGATAGGGACCCATCTGCAGCCATCACACCGGGTGCTGAGTGAAGCGCCCCGTGGTCCAAAAAAACAAAATTTCTGTGTTGGCACCAGCCTCTGAGCCACGTGTTTATCAGGTGGGCTTTCCGTGTCCTCTCTGTACCCCTCCCTGCCACTGTAGGGGTGGACAAAAACACCACCTGTACTCCCGCTCCATCCACTAACCGTCCCAGTCCCCTAAAGTCCCATTTGATAGCCTTCAGGCTTCTCTCTTCAATATTATCGCTGCCAGCCTGGACTATCAAAAGAGGATAATAGTCAGAGGGGTGAACCAGGTTGGGAAGCTTTCTGGCAATGTCCCTGACCCTGGCCCCAGGGAGGCAGCAGACTTCCCTATGGGTAGGGTCAGGCCGACAAACAGGGCCCTCTGTTCCCCTGAGAAGGGAGTCGCCCACAACAATCACCCTTCTTTCTGTCCTGGTGGAGGCAGTCCTGAGGCGTGGAGTCGACTTCCTCGCCCTAGGCATCCTCCTGGGTAGACTTTCTACATCTTCCTCAGCTACCAGTGTCTCAAGCTCCAGGGCCTCAAACCTGTTGCATAAGGGCACCTGGGAAGGTGGGGCTGGTAGGGAGGGGGCATTGTCTGTGATGTTGAGCAGGGACCTGTTTCCATTCCTCCTCAACTCCTAGGTCCCCTCCCTCTGCCCAACAGCAACAGGGCAGGGGGTCCACCCCCATTTGGGGTGTCTCACCCCGGTACCTCTCCTTCAGGCCTGACAGGGAGTTGCTCCACAAGTCTATCTCCTGCTCACACTCCCTGATATCCCTCAAGCTCTCCGCCTCCTCCTTGAGTTATGCCACGAGGCAGACCAGGTTGTCCACCTGCTCGCACCTCATGCACACAGTCTCTCTGCCCCCCGCAGGTGGTAGCAACAGGCTCAGGCACTCCCTGCACCCGGAGACCTGAACTGACGCAGTTTTGAGCGGGCAGTCGGTCTGGTGTGTACAGACTTCCTGGAGAGAGCACTGTGCCTGGTGTACAGCATTGCAGCTGAGCTAGCGGTAGACCGCCGTTAGAGGAGGCGTTCGTATGGGCAGGGGTGAACGCTCTGCCCTTCTTGCTCGCCCTGCCTGCACTAACTGCCCTCTGAGGCGCCACGCCCTGTTTGCCCATCCTGGTCGCCACGCTCCCTTGGGGCAGTTTTTGAATGGCCGGTGAGGGGGTGCTGCTGGCTTCGCCTACGCCTTGTTCTCACCTCGTTCACCTCCCTCATGAGGGCTGCCGGGTCCTGGCGGCTCCCTCGAGTGAAAATCAGCCCTGCCTGTCCGATCCCCCGCTCCGCTGCAGAACGTGTCTGCCCCAGAGCCGATCGCCTCGGCAAGAATGACACATTTTTTCTTGTACCAAGATCTGAATTAAGAAAATACTTTCCTAAATACTGTTATAATAGCTTATAACATCTTATATACTCAAGATGTCTGATGAAGAATTTTTTGAATAATTTTTGCAAAACTTCCAGTTTTCTGTCACCTGCCACAGTCTTTGGAGCCCAAAGGCCAGAAATTGGTGAGAACATGACTGTGTTTTCTCTGGTCACAGAATCATATTCATATTTGACATGAAAATTGTCTTCATTTAACTCATAATCCTCCAGGAAAAAAATATTGGCTCTGTGCCAAAGACACACTGGCACTTTCTTAAACCTGAGAGCTAAGCAATGGGACAAGCAGCCACATCAAACTCCCTGGAAGTACTACCTTATTGCAAAAGCAGGAGAAAGAAGAGAATTGAAAGGTGGCTTTGGAAATGTCAGAATTCAGACTGATTGCACATTCCTCAAGCCAAATCTTTTTGTAGGTGCTTGGTAGTGCAGCCTTTAATTACTTGCCATACTACAATTTTTGATAGGAAATCACCGATCTTGAATTAAATACAAAGATAGAGCTAGGATCATACAAAAAATCATACACTGTGTTAATTTTCAAACATCTTACCTTGTAACATGAATAACACAGGTTCAGTATAGAGCATAGTTTTATGTTCATATTTGTGAGTCAACCTTTGAATTGGAACTCAGTATTATGCATTAGATATTGGTAGAAAATCAATTGGAAAGGATTATTTATTTTTTTTGTATTTTTTCCACTTTGCGTTTTTTTGTTGTTGTTGTTGTTGTTGTAGTAGTTGTGTCTTTTTTTTTTTTTTTTCTGCCTAAGATTTCCTCAGTCATATTTTCCATCAAAGAACATTTCAAAAACTTTTTTTTTTCCCCTCTGGAATGACAGAGCAAAATATTCTTCCAAAAATTTATAGGCAAAGAAAGTCAACAGGCTTTTAGTGCATGCATGAGATCAGAGAAATTTCTTTTGAGCCATAGGAAATCCCAAAGGTCAGGATCTGGGAAAAGGACAAGTCTGTTAAAGCTCCTGTTCACTCTCTTCTAAATGCATTCTAGATTGCATTTGCCTTAACCTCTGCTTAATCTCAAGGAGAACCAAGTATGAACGTTAGTTATCCTACTGCATAATTCAACTGGCATTACTTTGATAGCTTTTTAGCATATACTAGTATGAAAGAAGTGTCTTTAAATCCTAATTTAAATGTGTTATCAGTCAGTTTAAACATAGAAGAAGGCTGTCTAAAGTAACATCAATGACAAAACAGAAGATTTCTTAATATGACTTCTTTAGCATTTCTTACGTTACCTGGCTTGACTGTAAAAGCCTTGCACAGACTGAGGATCATGAATCAGAAGAGTAGGAATGAACTTTCATGTTCAAGGCTTGAAATTTTCATTTGTCAGTGTGAACAGACAGCATCACATTAGAAAGTTATAATTAAAAGGAAAGGCTTAAGAATTTTTGAAATGCAAATTTGGTAGGTGTCAACGGTCTTATCTGTTCATAATTTATATCTGATTTTAGATTGCGTTTAGATGCAATACTCATGTATATGTTGGATTCAGTCTTACTTGTTAATAAAAATAGTAAAGCAAAAAAAAAGTAATTAAAATTGTTGATAAAAATAAGTACATTTTATGATGTTTTATTTTAATGATAGAAATTACATTTCAGTGGAAATAATGTCTTGAAAATAATTATTACACTTCTGGCAACCCTGCCACATAATTGCCAAAAGTTATAACAAATAACTGTCCCTACAAAAAATCACAAAATTTTGAATAGAAGTAATCTCTTTAAATTTCACCTCTTTTTTTTTTTTTTTTTTTTTTTTTTTTCTTGATCAGTTCCATTGATTCCTGCTGAATCACTGAGTGTTTTAAGTAACAACTGAAACAAACCTCTCATTTTTCATGTTTTACCCAAATGGACTGTGATATGCTCTTCATAGTAAGCAAGATTGCTCCACTAATGAGATCCTAATATTTAAATTCAGTGAACCTTAATAAACAATAAAAATGGTTAAACTCAGGTTTTCCAGACCCAAGAACACATTCCTTGTAGTATTTCAGATATAAACCAAACTGGTATTTTATTCTCTCAGTGGTTGGGATGATAAAAAGTGAATAATATATGAAATACCAGTATATATGTTAATTCATTTAGTTAATTCATCAACTTGGAGAAGGATCCACAATGATTCTTATCTGGCACAGTTTAAATTCATAACAGACTGCCAAGTATTGCAAAAATAAGTATTTATGATACAAATTAAGACTATTTATTTTCTTAATCAGAAAAGCTGTATTGTTGATTCTTTTTCTTATTTGTTTCCTTTTTTTATTTTACTTATTTTTTTCTTCCACATTTCTTAGGTAGATGATACAACTGCACTAGTCTCTTTGAGAATGCACACACTCTGTTACATACCAAAGCAAGCTGCATAAATGATGAAGTATATTACTTCAGTCATTTGAAGGCATGCAGGATCTTTCAGTGTCTTAAATATAAAAGAATGGAACTAGACCTGTAAAGCTCCCTGTTAGTGCCACTTAGCCCTAAGTCATGTCAAGCACACTGGAAGACTACAAGCCCAGAAAAACTATAAGTAAGTAAATGGAGGAAGGCAGCATATGCAAGCTAGAAGAAAAGGTTTTAATGTTTCCCCATGGGAAAAGAGCAGTTACTGGTTTTGAGACAGCAAATGTGGCTGGCAGGCAGACCAACATAGTCAGATTATTACTTAAAAACAACAACAACAACCACCTTTTTCTTGTATTATTTATTTATTTCCTATGGAAGAGTTTTAAAAAATCCTTTTTCTTATCTTTTTCTTATTAAGCCCCCCCCCCCTTTTTTTTTGGTGGGGGGGGGAGGGGTAAGAGGGTTGGAGGTCATTTTCACCAATATGACTTCAGTACCATCTGATGTATATCAGCTACAATTCTGTCTATGTATTCTCCATTACAATTACTTTCAATGACAATGACAAAAAAAAAATCACTTTCAATGACAATGACAAAAAGAACCTTGAATAGATGTTAATGGGAAAACTAAAGAGTGATTTTTCAGTTCAGAGGTCAAATGCAATCAAAAAGTGTGTAGGTGGAATCTGTTTTGAGGTATAATAAACTAGTTCAGGAAATTCCAACCAAAGGAATGGAATTGCCATTGTATGGCAGTTTGCTGGTTTGACTAATTTATTCCTCAAACACTGTAGGACCAAGAAAAACACATCTGGACTTTTTTTTTTTTTTTTTTTTTTTTTTTTTTTTTCTTATTAGAATGGGCTTTTCATTTTCCATATTTGAAATCTGTTCATTGACTGTATGATGTTGTAATGAAGTCTATTCCTTCTATACAGTTCAGACCATTTTATCCAAATAACTTTTAATGAGATAAATATCAATGGGAAAAAGAAACAGCAAGCCCTTCTTTTCTCGTAATTCTTTAAAATATGTGATGGACTGTCTTTCTCACAGACTTTCCAATGGCATTTATACAAAATATAGCAGATATAGACTCATCTGGTAAAGTTATAAGTTATATATATAAGTTATATATATATAAGATATAAAGTTAAAAATAAGGATCTTGTATTGTTTTATAATCTCAGGATTTAGGCACTCTTGTGATAAAAGGTACAATTAAACCCTTTTTCTTATCTGGTAGGAAGACCTACAGATTTGAACAACATGGTCTAGTGGAAGGTTTCCCTGCCCATGCATGGCAGGGGGACTGGAACTAGGTGATCTTTAAGGTCCCTTCCAACCCAAATCATTCCATAATTCTTTCATTTTATGAAATCTACATGTATTTATTCTACCAAGCAAGTAGGCTAGTATGGTAGAAAAACAGATTAAGCATTACAGAATCACAGAATCACAGAATTTTCTAGGTTGGAAGAGACCTCAAGGTCATCGAGTCCAAACTCTGACCTAACGCTAACAGTCCCCACTAAACCATTTCCCTAAGCTCTACATCTAAATGTCTTTTGAAGACTTCCAGGGATGGTGACTCCACCACTTCCCTGGGCAGCCTGTTCCAGTGCCTCACAACCCTTTCAGTGAAGAAGTTCTTCCTAACATCTAACCTAAAACTCCCCTGGCTCAACTTAAGCCCATTCCCCCTCGTCCTGTCACCAGGCACGTGGGAGAACAGGCCAACCCCCACCTCGCTACAGCCTCCCTTGAGGTACCTATAAAGAGCGATAAGGTCACCCCTGAGCCTCCTCTTCTCCAGGCTGAACAAGCCCAGCTCCCTCAGCCGCTCCTCGTAGGACTTGTTCTCCAGGCCCCTCACCAGCTTCGTCGCCCTTCTCTGCACCCGCTCAAGCACCTCGATGTCCTTCTTGTAGCGAGGGGCCCAAAACTGAACACAGTACTCGAGGTGCGGCCTCACCAGAGCTGAGTACAGGGGGACGATCACCTCCCTAGCCCTGCTGGTCACACTGTTCCTGATACAAGCCAAGATGCCGTTGGCCTTCTTGGCCACCTGAGCACACTGCTGGCTCATATTCAGCCGACTATCCACCATCACTCCCAGGTCCTTCTCTGCCTGGCAGCTCTCCAACCATTCCTCTCCCAGTCTGTAGCTCTGAATTTTCTCTAAATAAATTGTGCCATTTATTTAGAGAAAGGGCGGGCTTGGGAATGGTCTCTAAAAAAATGTTGCTGTTTTGTTTAAGAAAGGTAAACTCATCTATTTATCTGACATCTCTAAACCTCTCCCAGTTATCTGTCTGGTTTTTAGAAGGCAATTACTTGCCTTGTTTCTTGTTTTCAACCTAATCAAAATATAACCTGAGGACAGCCAGAATTACATATTTTGGTATGTATTGCATCCTAGTTAAGTGCCTGGAATCTCCCAACTTCTGTGCTCAGTCAAGGAAAATCAACTTAACTACTGAGGGCCCTGTCTGGTGATGGTGAGTGAATCCAACCAGAGAACCTAAAGTTGTAACCTGCACATGAAGAGGTGCAGTAGATTGGCCAAGACAAAGGAGAAAGGAGAAAGCAACAATTAAGTTTAGTTACAGATTTCAAAAGATCTCTGAGGGCATATTGCCTGTTCCTATGCCGACAACACCTCTGACTGATGAAATGTCTGAAAAATTATACGCATACACTGATATAGAAGTGAAATACAGACATGCAACATACTGACCCTTCACAACAGCCCCAAATAAAATTTGAATCTTGCCTTAATATTAAAAAGCAGTGCAGAAAAAATACCCACCACTGCCAATAACAACGTCCCCAACCCCCACCCCTCCATAATGACAAAAAGAAAAAAAAAAAAGAAAAAAAACACAAGAAAAAAGAAAAACAACAACAACAACAACAAAAACCATTGCTTATAAGGGAAACATCTTTAATAAGCCAGATACTGAGCTTATTTGTTTAATTGTTTTCTATGCAGATATTAAACTGCATTTTCCTTTCTCGGAAGACTTTTATGCAGAACTTTCCTACGGAATTCAAAAACATTAACCTTATGTTAAATAGTAACAACAGCAGTCTCCCCATTCTCATTCCTGGGTGAAATTACCCCATTCTAATCCCTGCCTGTTCTACTTGTTTAAACTCAATGCATGTTCAGCTTTTATCAGCTTACAAAGGTGATGTGAAATGAGAACAGTACACTGAACTAACACTTAACACTGAAAATATTCAAAGGAGAAAAGACAAGTATGTTACCTTTCATAGGGGCAAAGCATTAAAAGATCTGCCTCCTCCAGAACTGATAGCAAAAGAGATACCATGTATTTCAAGGGTGCTTCCTACAGGACTGTTCATGCCACCAGACTGCCTTAAGTACAGTTGTTATGCATTCACTGGAGAAGGCGAGTCCTCAAGAATATTAACATTTTCCTTGTTCAAAAATTAATTGGTTAATATTTGTATTATGTCATCATACCTACAAAATCCATCCTATTACAGGATTATTATATAGTCACTTTACCCAGATCCTCAACTTTCTGTTACCAGCTGAAGTCAACCCATCACAGTTAGGAAAGGCATAAAGCATAGTTTTAACGATTAAGGTCCATTATACAAATGCAATTCTTCTTCACGTGAACTCTTTCTTACAAACAGAAGGATTTTCAACACTATGTACACATTTTCAACACTATGTACACATTTTCAACACTCTAGACTGAGTTTATTTGGGCTATTAATCAAAACCTCCCATCATACCAACAGCTCTGAATACTTAACTACTTTTTCTTACAGTCCTCTGTCCAACATCAGAACATGTTTCAACAAAAAGCAGCTGAGAGGAGTTATTACAACTGATGCCTGATCATTACTAATGGAAAGGCTGGCTTTTTCAATTGCATACATGCCCTTCAGTCAAATGGTCTCTCAAAAGACAGAGGAGAGAGAGAGATACAGTGGAGATAGGAAGAAAAGCTAGTTATGGTCTCTCAAAAATAAGTCAAGCCCTTAAAATTCCAACATTCTCCAATTCATTAATCTACTAAAAACAAAATTAAGAAATCAGTTACATTGCTACATCTTTTCTTTTCATTGCAATGCATTTAAACATTTAGGTATATACAAGTTACATATATACATATATACTCTGTTGTCTGACCACTTCCTCAAAGATACAAGTCTAATTTTTCTGTAAGTACAGTAGCACTGGTTAGCAGTTTCTAAGGTTAGAAATTGTTATTAATCCCTTTCTGAGGAACACATTCCACTGCCTATTTAACTACAGCACTAAGACACAACAAGATATGCTTCAAAAAATTAACATATGCCTCCAAAAGGCTGTTCAAGTCTTGTCCCAAGAACTGTATTAAATTCTAAATAAATCTTGATATCTTATGCTGTTATAATTTGATCTTTTATTTTGATATATCATTTTGATTTTGGAAATAACACTTTCTTTTTCAAAAATATATAGCTTTTAAATAGAATAGATACCATAGAACAAAAGACAGTTAAAGACATAAATACCAAATACTTTTTCTATACATCTTTACTGTTTTTAATATCGTTTGTTATTTTTACTCCAAGCTATCCAAGCTATTAGTCTCCTACTTTTCCACCTCATGAGAGGCAGTCTGTTTTTTTTAATTATTATTATTATTATTTTAAAAGTTTAACAGTTAGGCTATTTTTTACTCTGAAATTTTGTTAAAATAAAAACAGCTTCTGGAATGCACAGTAAATGCTTTGTCATTGACCTTGAAAGTACTTTGGCAAGCAAAGGATTTCTATGCTTTGCCAAGAAGTAATGGTGATAGCAGAAATTCTGACATGGTTGAAGCTATAATAGTTAGTCTACTATGTTGTTGGTAACTTCACCTATCAGTGTTCCCAATAGCAATATTGTATTTCAGTTGTCAATTCACAAGAACATAATACTAGAAGAAAGTGATTTTGTCAAATATTATGTCAAAACATAATATTTAAAATTCCTTACTGTTCTCATGTTTTCTATGATTTTGTGGAAAAATGATGCAAGATGCTCAAAAATCTGTATTTTTTTTTAAGTTAAAGAAACAATATAATCACACTTCAGTACAATGAAGTCTAGATGTTTATCACAGGTATGTAAGTGTGGAATTATAAAAAATATTTCAATTTAAATTTATTTATATGAAATTATTAAATATTATAAGAAATTATTTTAATCATTTTTATTTAATAAAATTTTATATATATATGTTTTTAAAAATACCATTTTTTCTCCCTATGGGTCTATATTCATTTTATATTAAGCCAACAAAGAAAAAACATAGACTTTTAAAGTGTTAAAATGGAAGGAAGCTCTTTTCAAAATTGTCTGAACTAATTTAAGTATGATTAGTTGTCTTTTTGAGTCTGAAATACTTCAATATAAATGAAAAGTCTTGAGGACAAACATTGTGAGTGACAGGTATTATTAGATATTATTATTTTTAAGAAAATTGAACTTGTCTACAACTTAAGTTCCCCTGCCTGACACCCAGTACAAGAATTAAAGCATCACCTAATACATTTGTAAACAGTGTAGGGAACAATTTGGATTCTGTTAGTGTCCCTTTTTACTAAGGGCTAATAGTCTGTCTGTGAGCAGTGAGTCAGCACACCTTGCTGTGAATGGACCTGAAGTAACCTGGTGCTTCAGAAGACAATTGTGGCAGCCATGGCTGCAGGGCTGCTGAATTCATCCAGCATGGAAGACCTCTGAGACCTGGCTCTCTCCTTGCCCACAGCCTTTGTGTTTTTCCCTGTGGAAAATAGAAAAAGAGGAGATAGAAGATAGTGTGTATCCTTTTCCATGAAAACAGAGGTTTTTCTACAGCTCAGATCTGGTCATTAAATTGTACATCTTGACACCGTGTTTTCTCCTTAAAGAAAATTTTCAGACATCAGAGGTTCAAAGAAATGGCCAACCATGCTCACATATATAGTGTAAGGTAATTCTCATCTTCACTGAAAAAAAATGAATTATTTGTTGTTATTGTTGTTGTGAGAACAAGCATTTCAATATGCCTTTGAAAACAACTTAAAGAACTTAGCTATTTTTCATTCTGTCTCTGGCAGTTATTTCTTTATTTATTTTTATTTTTCCTGAAAAGTGGTAAGTGTTAATAAAATCCAGTTGGTATCTTTCAAAATTTCTGTAATACAGTTGTTAAGTCCTACCTTTTGAGAGCAAGATGCTGTTAATTCAGCCTGTTTTGATTTCATGCTATTGAAATAGAAAGAAAAAAAATGTTTATAATATTAATGTGAGAAATTTTATGATAGCAGTTGACAGCTATATCAAGAAACTGGTCTGGGAAGGGAAGGGTGAATGGCCCTGCCATTTAATAAAAATATATATATACATGTAAATATATAAAACCTATACGCTCATGATGAAGTAAAAGACAAGATGGTTTTACTGTATGAAGACATACAGTAAAGCTGAAGGGGTCAGCTTTTTCATATGTGAAATGGAAATAATCTTATTTGTAAAGGCATTAAAGCTTAGTTTTGTGTTTGAAATGTGTCTTGCATTATACTGATCAAGGCACTGGGGAGTACTGTACACACATAGTCCGCTGCTCTAAGTGTTAGATTATACACCTATTACATTTAGTCATGGCTGCCTAATGGAGAAAAGTGTTTGAAAAATGACAGAGAGGGTTGAGCTAAATTTTCTTGCACACAGTAGTACCTAGTTGACCAGACATCACTCTATCATGCAAAACACATAATGGATCATCCTGTCACCAACCCAAACCAACTCAGAGATGTTATTATTTTTCTCATGATGAGAAAATACTCGACATTAGAGAAACAACAATTTATTTTTGTCTGATTTTGTATATAGTCAAACCAATTTGGTCAATGGTCTTTTCAGATTTTCTGATTCTACAGAGGAATAACAACAATTTAGAGAAAGGACCATAACAAAACAAACGTATGCAGAAAATGAATTTGGGTGAGAAAAGACATTTATTTTTAACTTAATTTTTTAGATTCAGATTGAGCTAAATATCAGCTAAGACAGCTACCAAGAAGAGTTAAAGCTGAAGCATTCATAGGGCTATATCTCCAAGTACTTCAAAAGCTGTTTATCAATCCATGGTCAGTAGAAACAGTGAAATTGAACCAGGTTTCACATATGTTCACGCTACAGTTGATTTCTCAGAGACTGTCTTTGTTATCTAGTAAAGGCTGAGTTTAAAACATGTAGGAAATTCACTCATAAATGTATTTTTCTCTAAGTAACTGAATATCTTTGACACCTATAGTGCCAATTCTGCTTTAAATTGGTTGGTTGGTGGATCAGATACACATACATAAATGTATGGACAGACTTGTTACCTAATACTAAATTCTTTAAGAAACCAGGATATCCAGCTTTAATGAGTTTTCAGGCAGGAGTGTCTGTAACTTCTCTAATCAACTTATTCTTATATTTCATTACACCTGTCCATCATGTGCAGCTGGAACTTTCCTTTCTGGAATTTAAAATTCTTGTTTCCTATCCTGTCAGGACTGAGATCAGATTATTACACTCTTCTTTC
This sequence comes from Netta rufina, assembly GCF_964035555.1. Lineage (NCBI taxonomy): Eukaryota > Metazoa > Chordata > Aves > Anseriformes > Anatidae > Netta > Netta rufina. The sequence continues at coordinate 100,816,994 of NC_140124.1, forward strand.
CAGCAATGTTTTATACAGAAAAAGATTGTCATATCTTCCGTATATTATTTTTCAGACTTAAGAACTCTGCTTTGTTCAGGAACCTTCTTATAGAACATGTTCAGAGGTCACATAGGACACATAATCCTCACTTCTTCTGGTCTCTCTCTCAGGCTTCATTTTCCTTGGATTGGAGTCTTCATGACGGGACGCAGCTAGACCTCTCTGCTTCTCTCTCCTTCAGAGATGAAGACTACTTTCCTTTCTTTGTGGCCATACTTCCAAGAAGTACCTTAGTTCCCATCATAAGGCACCATATTTATCCCTACTCAAGACTGTTGTTTCTGTTTAGACAATGTAAGTATAATTTATATATGATAAGATCATTTGGTATTTCTTTTAAATCTCTTTATTGTCCTTGTCCTCTCAACTATGCCTGTCACTGTTTAAAGAGCATTTGGGTAATGGCCTTATTAATATGCTTTAACTTTTGGTTAGCTCTGAAGTGGTCAGGCAGCTGGACTAGATTTTTGAAACCTATTCTATTCTATTCTATTCTATTCTATTCTATTCTATTCTATTCTATTCTATTCTATTCCATTCCATTCCATTCCATTCCATTCCATTCCATTCCATTCCATTCCATTCTTAATGATGATATTAAATTTAATAAATATAAATCAGCTTGTTAGTGAAAATACTGAATTATCATGGGTAAGTCTCAAAATGATTCTGTTACTGAATCAATGCTTTTCTTCCTTCTGTTTTAGGAAGAGGTAAATGTATTTTCATTATACAAAAACTAGGAAAAAAAAAAAAAAGAAAAATTTTCCTCTATTTTTTTTTCTTTCAATTTAAAAAAATAATCATAAATGTTTATATATTTTTTTTTCTGTCATATGAATCTTCTTTGTTCTGAGTACAACAATTCATTAATAATCAACTATTAATCATCATTAATTCATTAATCATCAACTAATATCAACTATAATACAATTCTGGACATCTTTAGCATTATTGTTGCCATTACTTTTGTGTTCATACAGCTGTGCTACAAAAGAAGAGTGATTTTGCATAATCTGTGTTTTGCAGTGTACTTTTGAATTGATCAATGGCATGCCTACTTTGTATCTCACTGCCCTTTCTCTCACAGTGGAACAGGTAAAATTGCCAAATGGGAGTCTTGAGAGATCTTTCCTTGTACTACTGAAATTTTCTGCAGTTGTAAATTTTTTTATGTTCTGTCTCAATAACTGCAAAAGCTTCATAAAAAGACAGAATCAGGAGATGTATTTTTACATCATTCAGTTATGATGTCTCTTACTAAAACATAGAACAGTTGTGATAGGGCATTTACTTGTCACTGACCTTGGAACTTACAGTCTAGTTGGCAAAATGAACAAACACAAAAGAAAGCAGCAGATTTCCCCAAAGGTCCATCATATACTCTACTGTTTTCGATATAACCAGATATTAAAATATGAATGAATATGGCTTCTCTATGATTGCTTACCTACTGCAATGAACTACAATTGACATAAGCCTTAAAGCTGCAGCTGATTCAAACTAATGCGGTTCCATGATAAAAAAAAAAAAAAAAAACTGATAAAATTTTAGTACATGACATACTTGTAGTGTTATTAAGAAACAAACATTTAGGTAGCTGTTATCTTAAAAGGTTTATTTTACTTTATAATATGGATAAACATATAATTACTGTGTGAATTCAGCAGTAGGCAATCAAATACTATCTTCAGATTAATGGATGATTATACATTTCAGGTGGTTAAATATTTTAAAACTCTAGTGCCCAGGTAATTACACCTTTTAATATTATGACAACAGTATAATTAACTTTGGTGATAGACACAGAGCAACAGATTAACTATTGAGAGCTGTGTGTGACACGGCTAAAGGAGTATTAGCACCTTCTGTTGAAGTAGTTTCAAGCCATGAGATGACAGCAGCTGCATTTGTGTTACAAATCAGCTGCTCTGTTTAACATTGGTATTGTATCCATCCACAATTTATTAATTTCATATTGTAAGTGTATATGCACACACACATACACATATACTCATACATATGTATTTTTCTATTCCTTGTCAAATGATGCAAAAAGTCATCCCATAAACATAGTTTGCAAGACATACCCTAAAGACAGTTTTGCTTTTAGTGTAACTACCAAATATTGCTGTTTAATTTTAAAAGTGATACTTGTTCCATTTTGACTGTGCTGCACACTTGTTTTGACAGTTTTCTAACAGATAAGGATACTATCTCGGACACATGATATTCTTCCCAGTTTGAGTAGTGTATATAATGCACTTGTTTTGGTTCAGGCTTTCATTTGTCTTTGAAGAGCTTTTTTTTTTTTTTTCTTTTTTTTTTTTTTTTTCTTAGTATTCTTTGTTGCTTGTCTTGCAGGCACATTTCTTTATATTGTGGTCTTTATGTTACTGTCAGTCCCTCCTCATTTTATTTGAGATTCTTAACTATTTTTCTTTCCAAGTCACTGAAAATATGGAGCAGTTCCAATCCTTTTTCACTAGATATGCTGTGGGACACATGGTGGATGGCTTTCATCTAGTTCTTTGTCTGCTTTCATTTTACTGTTCTGCTTCACAGATAAGCTGTAATTATTATAATTTCAGAATAAGAATCTGAAAATCAATATCTGGCTGAACATAGGTCTACTAGGTATCTGGGTAAGTCAAGCATATACATTTTTTCAAAATCTGTTAGTTCAAGTGAGATATCTTTCCCCAGTGTAGTGGGTTTACGTGGCAAGGTTTTGGTAGCAGGGGGCCATAGGGGTGGTTTCTGCGAGAAGGATCTAGAAGCTGCCCCATGTTTGGTAAAGGCCCCACTGCTGACCAGAGCCGAGCCAATAAGCGATGTTGTTTTGCGCCTCTGTGAGAGCATATTTAAGATGGAAAATAAAACGCTGCGCCACACAGCAGCTGGGTGAGTGAGAGGAGTGAGGAACAGCCTTGCAGGTGCCAAGGTCAGTGAAGAAGGAGGGGGAGAGGTGCTCCAGGCGCCAAAGCAGAAGTCCCCTGTGGCCTGTGGTGAGGACCGTGGGCTGCAGGGGGAAGCAGGCTGTCCCCCTGCAGCCCATGGAGTACCACGGTGGAGCAGGGTTCCACACTGCAACCCGTGGAGGAGACCACGGTGGAGCAGGTGGCCCTGCACCGATGGAGGCTGCCGCCTGTGGAAGACCCCTGCCAGAGCAGATTCCGGGCTGGACCTGTAGCCCGTGGAGAGGAGCCCATGCAGGAGCAGGTGACCTGGCAGGAGCTGCTGCCTGTGCGGGAGCCAGGTTGGAGCAGTTTTCTCCTGAGGGATGGACCCCATGGTAAAGACCCATATCTGGAGCAGTTCTGGAAGAGCTGCTGCCTGTGGGAAGCCCACACCGGATCAGTTCATCAAGGACTGCATCCCGTGGGTGGGACCCCACAGCACAGGGGACGAGAGTGACCAAGAAGGAGCAGCAGCGAAGCAGTGCTGTAGACTGACCGTAACTCCCATTCCCCCGTTCCCCTGCACCGCTCGGGGGGAGGAGGTGGAAGAGGGTGGATGGGGGGGAAGGTACTTTTGGTTTCTATCCTTTGTTTTTCACTTCTCTAGCTTGTTAGTAATAAGCAATAAATCTTACTATCTCCCTATGCCGAGTCTGTTTAGCTCATTACAATAATTACTGCGTGATCTTCTTATCCTTATCTCAACCTTTGAGTCCTTTTCATCATATTTTCTCCCCGTACCTCTTTGAGGATGGGGAGTGAGAGAGCGGTTGTGGTGGAACAGTGTGGCCAGCAGGGCTAGTGAGGTGATCGTCCCCCTGTACTCGGCTCTGGTGAGGCCGCACCTCGAGTACTGTGTTCAGTTTTGGGCCCCTCACTACAAGAAGGACATGGAGGTGCTTGAGCGGGTGCAGAGAAGGGCGACGAAGCTGGTGAGGGGCCTGGAGGACAAGTCCTACGAGGAGCGGCTGAGGGAGCTGGGCTTGTTCAGCCTGGAGAAGAGGAGGCTCAAGGGGCGACCTTATCGCTCTCTATAGGTACCTCAAGGGAGGCTGTAGCAAGGTGGGGGTTGGTCTGTTCTCCCGCGTGCCTTAAGTTGCGCCAGGGGAGTTTTAGGTTAGATGTTGGAAGAACTTCTTTACTGAAAGGGTTGTTAGGCATTGGAACAGGCTGCCCAGGGAAGTGGTGGAGTCACCATCCCTGGAAGTCTTCAAAAGACGTTTAGATGTAGAGCTTAGGGATATGGTTTAGTGGGGACTGTTAGTGTTAGGTCAGAGGTTGGACTCGATGATCTTGAGGTCTCTTCCAACCTAGAAATACTGTGATTCTGTGATTCTGTGAACTCGGCTGCCCACTCAAGCAGAACCACCACACCCAGTCACCTGTTAATTCCTCTTAGAAGAGCTGCAGCTAACAAAAAATGTTGTGTGCATCCATGCCACATGCTGAAGTTTTGTTCTAGGTTCATTTAACTAAGATTTTTTTAAAGACATGTTATTGTTTATTGCACTGCTAAAAACTTTTGCCCAGTATATTTATTCCTATTGATTTCTCCAAATATTCAGTAGAAATACAATATTAAATTGAGTTTAAAATAATCTGATGAGTTTTGCTTTCCGTGAAAAGCAAATTTTTTTCAATCGACTCAGTCTCATTTTCTTCATCTGAGCTCAGAAGTGGAAGTTTAAGAATGTTTTGTTTTGTTAAATTCTCTGTCTGTCCTTTATTATTATTATTATTTGTTTTTATATTTATTTATTTTTATTTCCAGGCAGCTAGTTTTCACAGTGCTTTTGTTCCCTTGACATTTTTTTTTCTGTGTTCTTTACTCAACTTGCTTTTAGCAAGAAATATTTCAATGGTCAAAGCTTTCTACTCCTTTTAAAGTCTTCCTTCCTGCCTCTCCCTACCTCTGTGTCACTGAAGTTACTGATAGTTCTTTGATCTGTTGTGCACAAGCTAGACATAACAGTTCCAGTATCTGTCAGACACTTCACAGCTTTTTCTGAGTGAGCAAGAATTTTGTGTGTCCAGCTATATGGTTTTGTAGACTGTCTACAAGCCACTCCTCAGATATCTGACAAGACTTCCAAACTCATTTTAATTTCTTTCTTGGTTCTCTTTATAATTTCTCAGAAATGGTTTCATATACTTTTTTTGGTTTCTAATTTTTGTGGATATTTTATCAATTTTTGGAGAGATTTAATTTTGTGAACATTCTTTTATAAGAACAGTAGCAGCTTCACAGTATCTTTCACATGAACACTCTTCATCTAACTAGCTGAAAACATGCACAAATTTACAGACTGATCTTCCACAAACAAGGAAGAAATTGCTGAAAGAGGTTTTGTATTACTTTTTAATGTTAAATTAAAAGCACAGATCACTGAACAGAAAAGGTCTCAAAGAAAATGTATGTAATGTCTCTTCCAGAATGTAGGCAGACATCTTTTCATGTTTAAACTCCTTCACTTATAATCTCAAAAACAATTTGCTGGCATTTCAATGTAAGGTTTACTGATACTGATTTCTTTTATATATATATTCTTTTATATATATATAATATATATGTATTTATTTATATATTCTTTTATATCTTTTACCCAAACCTATTTGGGGAATAGATTTGTATTGTGTAACTATTCAAACACCAGAGAATGAATTGCCATGGAGACTCCTTAGTTGAACGTATCTTTTTTAGCAGAAACTTAATATGGGAAATTTTAAAAAGTAAAAATGTAATAAAAAAGTGATCTACTTTTTATTTTGAATGTCATCATGAACATTTCATGTTAACCTTCAAGTGTTTCACATTTTAAATTTACGTAACAGTTATTTTTTTTTATCTTTGACTTCTACAGTAATATTAACCGAACCATTATTCCATTTAAGGTATTTCATAAAAATAGCACCTGACAATTTAATATGTTTACTTACTGCATGGGTATATGTACACTAGAAAGGCACTCTCCCAGCTGCTGTTGTGCAGCATTTTTTTTCCCTTTCTTATGATCTCACAAAGGCGCAAACAACATCACTTACTGGTTTGGCTCTGGCCAGCAGTGGCTCCATTTGGAACCAGTTGAAACTGACCCTTATCTAACATGGGGCAGCTTCTGTACTCTTCTCACAGAAGCCATCCCTGCAGACCCCCTGGCTAACAAAACCTTGCCACGTAAACCCAATAAACATATAATTCAACAAAAGGACAGGCATGCATTACATAAAATATATTTCAAATTCAAATATTGGTCCATAAAAGAGACCGAAAACATGAGAGGTTGGCATTACTGTGGCATTCAGATATTCATTGACAGATTTTGTTCTGATTTTGTTCTGATTTGTTATGATTCACATTATCAATTAAAATGTCTTAGGCACAGTTGACCTATCAGAAATGTCAGAAAATGAGAGACTGAAAAGGGATATAGAGAGGGTATTAAAAGAAGATAATAAAGAATTCAAAGGCTATATTCTAAGAGAGTTATGATTTTTGGAACAAGTCAAAGCATGAGATTAGAAGATTATTTATATCTTTTGATTTTCAATTCAGTTTTCCTTTTCACTCAGTTGTGTTATCTGTTCAACATGAACTTTCAGACAGCTTCAAGTTAATTAACTTCATTTTACTGCAAGTGAAGCCAAGATTTCAGTGCAACATTATAGTCTGATTGCCCTGCTAAAGAAAACTGCCATTCTCTCTGCAACTGGAAGCAGCTCAGCTTTCACATATAAAACAACTTCCAGCTTTCTTAACATTGGTTAAAGTAGTCAACAGTACAATCAACAGGAATGGGGAAAAAATCAGCTATTAAAAAAAAAAAAAAGGAAAAAGAAGATTGATAAATCATTTGCAATAGTTTGTAGAAGTACAGTAACATAGAATGCATCCAGATGCAATTTTTTAGTGTTTATTGCGTACCACAATGGTTTGCATGGTTATCTATAGCAGATGATTCAGGGGTTAAAACATTCTCCATTTAATATTTTCTCCTCTGCCCCTGCTTCCCATGCCTTCTTCTTGCCCAGATATGGAAAGGCTTTGTTCATGTGACCAGCCTGAGAACAATGCACAGTGGGAAACAAAGTCCAAATGAAACTCTAAATAGCAATAGCTGTAGAAATGGTCACTTGAAGTCTACATTGATTTCCTTCCACTGCTCATTGATACACACATTAACATTTATATTCTAAATTTCAAATAGATATCTAGAATGCATACCTAATGAAAAATTCCATTGAAATCTACTTTGGTATGATTATGTACAATTAAGTTTGTAAATATATCTTTGCAGAAACAAAGCTGAGGAAGGAGTATAGAAGTAAAAATGGTTTGAATTTAGTAGCTGCAATGACCTAGAGATTACAAAGAACCAAAACACCTTCCCATCTAAGATATTTGTAGTATTTAAATTGCAGTATTTTTAACAATAAATGGAAAACAACTTTCCATATATTTATTTTTCACATAGTCTCTTTATAATGGATGAGCTTTCTTTAAAATATGGAACTTGTTAGTAAGTATCAGTTTTCTTTTTCTCACATGGCAAGTTGAGAAGAACACAATAAGGGACAGCAGGGATACTAATAAATTATAGAAAAAACAAACAAACAAACAAAAAACCCACACTGATTGTATTAAGATATAAAGAGAGAAAAGGACAGTGGAATTTTTATAATATAAATTTTGTTATCTGGTGATTGTGGTAAATGTTTTCTATGTTTTTTATTTTTATTTTTATTTAAAAAACTGTGTAAGCTACAACTTTTGTTTTAGTTACACAAGACCATTTAAGTTAAGTTACAAATTATACCGAGTGATAATTTCATAATACAGTGTTCATAGAATATTATAAGGAAAAATTGCAGTGACTGATAGCAATGATAACAATAATGCTAGCCTATTCAGTAATCAAATTTTCTTTGCTCATGAATTGTTGTAGCATAGCCAACCATGTAGCATAAAATATGCAGATTTTCTATCAATTATGATGTGTTACATACCCAAAACAGATAATGTGTAACTTCCTCCCCTCCTCTCCTTTGCCATCCTCTGCCCTCCCCTCAACTTTAATATGTCAGTGATATAGACTCCTTTCAAAATCACTATTTAAAACTTGCCATAGTAGAAAGTGAAGACTTTCAAACAATGTAGAGAAAACCACTTGTAAAGTCTTTAAAGGTTTATAATTACAAAGGTATCCATCCCCACATTGTTCAGGAAGAAATAAATGCTATAGGCCATCAGTCCTTACAGCATAGAGAAACCGTATGCTAAATGTCAACTGCTAGCAAACATTCCATTGTTACTCTATTGTACTAGAAATAATTGTGTTACTTTCAAAGCTATCTTTTCACTCCCATTTTCTACATAAGACAAATAGAGTATTTAAAGATTTGTAAGAGCCAGGACTGAAACTGGACATCTCTCCAGAGTTTCATCTGCTGCTTCCAACCAATGAGTTCAACAGTAAATTTGAAAAGCACTTCGTGGGGATGTTTCCAATACATTCTGTTTCCTATGAACCCTCGAGTTAACAAACTTCTCCAACTATATACAATGAAGCAAAACAAAACAAAAGAAAATAAAACAAAATGAAAAAACATGCAACAGCAAAAAAGAAAAAACAACCCCAACAGTTTTCAAAGCAGTCAATTTTAACATTTACTTAAGCTTTTTAAACAAAGACAACCAATTTGAAATAAAACATTTAATTACATTTATTCATCTACTCCCAGTTAGCAATTAATTAATTTCAGTTCCTGATTGGATTTTTGAAATATTAATTTAATATGCTATCATGTTTTTTTTTTTTTAATATGAAAATTATATAATGCATTAGCAATGGCTTTGATGCAGTGTGAAATATTATATATGAAATATTCTGGTCTAATTGTAGTGAATATACACTGTATATACCCTGGCTTGGATATAACATACCAGAAATACCAGGCTGTTCAGTTGGGTTGTGAAGTCTCCTTCTCTGGAGATATTCAAGGCCCATCTGGATGCCTGCCTGGGCAACGTCCTCTAAGGAACCTGCTTTGGCAGGGGGGTTGGACCCGATGATTGTTTGAGGTCCCTTCCAACCCCTACAATTCTGTGATTCTGTGAAATATAGTCTTTGCCTTGAAACGCTTTGCTTTACCCAAAGATAAATATTCTTGGGAAAATATATATCTATATATCTCTATCTATCTATCTATCTATCTATTTAGATAGATAGATATATCTCTAGATATCTAGATATCTAGAGAATCTTTGCTTTGACATGCTTTGCTTTATCCAAAGATAAATATGCTTTTTATAATATATATATATATATACATTTATATATATTTATATATATATATCTTTATATATTTATATATATTTATATATATATATACACACACACACAACATATATGTATTGCTTTGATCATGTTTTTATTTTTAAATACTCAGCAAAAATCTTCAGATTTTTCTTTGAGAATTAACTAATCAAGAATTTCAAAACTATGCATAAAATTTCCATGACTAACACTGAAAACAGAGGAACAGTGTGCTCCTTCTTTAAAACATGTAATGGCCGTGATTCACAGAAGAGAAAGTAGATGAGAGAACTGGGAATTCTAGGAAGCTAAATGCTTTAATTTATTAAAGCTATGTAGTGCCTAGCTCCAGACGTGTTAATATGCTCTTTGATTAGTCATTCCTCTCTAGTTCCTTGAGTGCTGACGTACTGAATAGTGCAGTCTGATAGAGAAATTTGAAGATGTTTAGAGTTTTGGAAGGTCTAGAGGTTATTTCGTTTGAAAATCAAGACTTATTATAGGAAAAAAATGTATTTCCTATAGAGGTTCAAAACTCAGTTTGACCAGAAGATGGCTGGCTTCTGGATAACCCTGACAAACCTTGTAATGAGCTCAGTTGGCCTCTGGATGGCATTATGCCGTCACAGAAAAAGGGAGAAAAATCTCTCCCCAATCAGTTAAAAAATAGTTTAAAGAAAATAGTGCTGAAAATAAATTCTAAGTTAGGTCGTCATGTATATATATGTTTTACAAGATACACAAGAACATTACAGTCATGTACTGTGTTTGTTAAATTACTTCACATTTAAAAATTGACAACATTTGTTATTTTCTTATTGCAGAAAGAGTCACCAGCAACCAGCCAGGGCTTATATTCAACCCTGTGTAGTGTGGGCTATACTGTACTGTACTTTTGAACCAAATCTTTGAAGGCAAACTTAAAGTTGTGGTTCATCCGAAGCAAATGAGTATGAGAGGGTAAATCCTCATCTTCATAGAGTATTGATAAAATGACTGGTAAATATTTTCCTGTAAGAAAGGAAAATTCTTCATGAAATGTTATTTGAAATAATAGATCCTTAAATATTTGTTTTATTATTAATAATATCATTGTTCAATATTTAAATAGTTATTCAATATTTAAATATTTATTTCATCCTAGATTTGATTTTAGGTGAATTAATTCCATACAGTGTTTTGAACAAATCCAGCGTATGCATCTCCATGGAAATGTGCATTTACAGCTGAAGCATCAGGTGATTTAGTTACATTTTCCTATCATGTTAAGATTTCATTATGTTACAGTTAGCAAGTAAATGCAGTTGTTTTGAAAGGCAGAAATTGTTTGTCACATTTGGAAACAACTAACCATTTTCCCTCTTTTGCTTTTGAGAAGTACAACAATTTTGGCTTCTAAATATGAGTAATACTTTAATTTTATTCAAAAGCATATAACTTGAGTGTCAGGAAATTACAGGATCTTAGTGTCTCTAAAATTTGTAGGCTCTGATATAAATTCAGATAACTTGCTTTGTCACTTATGTCTGCCATGTGAATCTTATTGTAAATCTTTTAAAACTGGTTTTTATTTGTGGTCTAGAAATTTGGAGAGGCTTGGAGAGAAACTTTAGAGGGACAGAGCAGAGACCAGCACTTGAATTCACACAGGCTGTAACAAGCAACGCTAATAAAATTCTGTTCTAAGTGCCTTATGAGTAGCTAATGATTAAGTAATATTTCTGGAGCAGGCAGAGCATTAGTGAGAGATATAAATCACCGGGCAAATACATATAATCTCTTCTCCTAATGTAAGAAGTATAAAGTAAATTATACGTATAATGTACTTATCTATATAAATAGAGGCAAAATTTAGAAAAATGAAAAAAATTGACACAGCAAGTAATCTTGTTAATTTTACAGAATTAGGGAAATATGCAGAAAACTTCCATTGCTGTTCTTCTTATCAGGCAGATAGTCAGAGGACTGCTCAACTCAGACCACAGACTCAACATAGGCCTGTGTTTGAAATCACTTCCCATTTGACATCTTCACCTTTTTTTTCTTTTTTTTGTGGATAGCCTGCCCTCCTCCCTGTTGCTGTTGTGATTGCAAGGGAGTTCCAGTATTGCAGACAGTAAAAATATTTTTCTGCCAAAATTATAATTCTTCAAATAATCAGAAATCCTTCAAGTAGAACTGTGCCACTATCACTGTTGTGGGTTGTGATCATCCAATATGCTTTTATGTGCATATCTGAGCAAAGTGAGTTATGTTTTTTTCAGCAGAATTCCTGTTTCTGCCACTGCTGTCTTTGTCAGTCAGCAATCATAACATAATATTGCTAATTTTCCTCCCTGGGCTACAGTTTGTAGAGGATCAATTTACATGCTAAATTATACTTCTATAGTTTTGTTTAAACAATACATCAGCTTCATAAATTGTGCTTAGGAGTAACTATTACTCCTTAGTTTGCATATGTTTTCTTACAAATTAATGCAAAGAAAAGTTATCCAAAAAAAAGTGTCCCACCTTCCAGTGAATTTGATAAAGATAAAATAATTTATGTAGATAGAATATTAGTTTATAATATATAATGTTTCTTCATGCAGAGCACATCTTAATGTATTGAACTGATATGCATAAATATAAGTATTGAAAAGTTAGATACTGAAAAATCCATGTTAAAATGGCATTTTGGTCTTCAAAGGGCGTTCGTCCTTTTCCAAGTTAAATATTACATTAATCAGAATAATTGTGGTGATGCTGCACTTTTATAAATGTTATATATAAGGTTCATGCCTTATAATAATTTTATTAATGCTCCTCTATTTTTGCTCTTTAGAAAAATCTGCAAGCCTTTATAATATTTATTCTTTTGGTATAATTTACAAATCAAAATGAAATCACAATGTCTGTTAATCTGGAAACAAAATGGACTGTCTGATTGTACTTCTGTTCAGCAAATTCACTTACTGCACTTTTTGCCCTAGTCCTGCTGTAGGGGACTAGTCAGTGTATAGCACTGTATAGCACTGTATAGCACTGTATAGCTGTATAGCACTGACTGTAGTCATTTAAGCACTTCCACAATCTGACTGTGTAAGAGCAAAATGTAAAATGTTGCCTTGTATTTATATTGTTCAGCACTGACTCCCTCTAGAATTGATTTATTATGCCCATAATAACTTCCCAAATAATTTGATCCTGATCTCTGTTGATCACAATGCCATTTCCCTGTGCCATTAATACACAATATTCCATGTGGCAGTACCAGAAACTACAATGTAGGTGTTTTAATAGAGTGGTGTAAAGGATTCAGGCATTGGAGCAGGTTGCCCAGGGAGGTGGTAGAGTCACCATCCCTGGGGGTGTTTAAGGAAAGGTTGGATGTGGTGCTTAGGGACATGGTTTATTGGGTGGTATTGGTGGTAGGGGCATGGTTTGACCAGGTGATCTTGGAGGTCTTTTCAAACCTTAATGATTCTATACAGGCAGCTGTCTCGTGGATGTATGGCCTGAGGTCATATAGCTGGACAAAACATGGAGGGAGGTTATTGCAGCTCTATGGTGTCCCCTGTCATAACAATCTTATCTAGTTAGTCCTAGAAGAACAACCACAGACAACTGAACTAGATGATTTAGCTATTCCCACTCCCTTCTTAATTCTTGCTTCATGATCAGATATCATTTACACATGTACTTCCAGAATACAACATTTAGAAATGGATATTCAGCTATTCATGAGAGAACAGTATATTATACTGTTTGATAATAGGTGAGATGTAACTTGGAAAAGTACAAAGTAGTGTCTCCAAATCTGGAGGGAGTGCTGGCACTGAGCCGTTTGTCATGAGTACAACACTGCAGACCCTAGAGTTACCACTATTAATGGAGCCCTGAATCCATGATTCAATGCAGATTCAATAACTCACACTTGCTGCAATTTTAGATGCTAGGGCAGCTTTCTTACAGCACAGCTACAGTTAATAACTGGTGTCATGTTAAATTAAAAGTAGAGAAATAAATGGCTATAATAAATTAAATGATTTTTTTTTTTTTTTTTTTACAAGTCCCCTGAAAAGAACTTGTAAAAAATATTAATAATTTGTTAATGTCTTTCTACTTTGAGAGATTTCTCCTCAAGGGTTTTCCTCAGGTTTTCCTATATTTTCCACCACCATGTTCAAATGATTATTTTGCACATCTTGTACTTGTTGATCTTCAAAAATAATTGTCTAAGATGGTCCATCATTTCAATTTGTGTTCAAGAACCTGCTGGTAGGACTTTGCTTCTATTCAAAGAGACTTCGTTTCTTTCAGTGTCTGTGCAAAGTCACACACTGGCTCTACGAATACGTGGTACTGAAGTTGCCAGTTACTGAAGATGAAGATCTTTTCAAAGCACTGTGGTATCTCAGAAGCTAACTTTGGTACAAATATATTCTAATAGTAATGAAAACACACATTAAAAATTTTTAGTGAGCATTAATTCCCATTTAAACAGGCTTTGAGTAATCTTATAGAAAAAAAATGAATCAATAGAAGATCTTTTAGTATGGTGAAGGTAGTTTGGATAATACTTGTTTTAAAAGGAAGAGAAAGGAAGGGAAAGGGAGGGAAGGGGAGAGAAGGCGAGGGGAGGGAAAGATATCAGTCAAAATTCCTACTACATTCAGACTGCAAGGTTGGGAGGTTAATTACAAAGCATGGGAAACTCTAATAAATTAAAAGAAACAAATATTTCTAACTTGCTAGAACAGGTCAAAGTTTCCTATTAAAAAGAAGAGGAGCAATAAAGAAACAGGCTCTAATTTGTGCAAAAGCATTTGCTGATGGAGACCATTTTTCAGCTAAATTAATTGGAGTGAGATCAATGTTTGATGTGTGGCACATGCTGATAACCTTTGTCTGTGTTATCACTGATAAGGCATTCAGCATTCACTTATTCTAAATGCTCATCAGATGTGCTATTGAGGCCATTATCCTGAAACAGATTTAGCAGCATTTGAGTCTTTTTATTTTATTTTTTTCCTCCCAAATGCAGCCTGTCTCACCACTATTTTTTGCAGCTGCAGAAGAATTGCCTGAATGAGTTTCTCATTACAATAACTTTAAGGATCAAAAACAACCAGATGGTTCTTTCAGGCTCCTTAGGCAAATAAGATACACCATATGAGGACTATCCAGTCTTTACATCCCATTTTACAGACAGACATGAGACAAACTCACTTATCATTCTGTGCTGACCAGGAGATATTTATCTGGTCAACATGACACCAGCAAGATTTGGAAACTCCAGTGTAGTTCAGCTGTTGCTACATGGCTTTCAGATACTTTACGGCCTGGGAACTACATGTCAGTTCAGGAAAACTAAACAGTTTTCCTGAATACTTTTATTCTTGAAATAAATGCTTCCAAAGCACCATCCTCATCTTCTGAAGAACTTCATTAAATAGGCTAGATGGAGCTAGAGAGGACGTGAACTGAGAAATGTAGGAAAATATAATGACAGATTGTATTATTTCCTTGGAGAGGCTTGAAACTCTTCTGGACAAGGTACTGAACAACCAGATTTAACTTCATAGTGATATCTAACATCCAGTTAGTCCAGCCCTGGGTCAGAGGACCTCCAGAGATCCTTTTTAATCTAAATTATTCTACAATTTATTGTTTTTACCTTCAGAACCACAAAGGTTAATCTAGGCTCAGACTTCTTGGTTGGGCATGGTTTAGTGATGGGATTTGGTAGGTGAAGCTGATGGTTGGACTTGATCTTGAAGGTCTTTTACAACCTAGATAATACTATGATTCTATGATTTATTTTCTTTTTCTATTGTCTACCAATGCTAGTTAATAAATACCATAGTACTCTTGAAAGTCCTTGAGAATGCTTTGAAAAGCTTCACCTTACTGAGCAATCTCATCCCTATTGGGAGAACAAAATTTGTTAACATCCAAATCTGGGTAGTCTCTGTACTGTAGTAATTTTATCTTCTGTCCTTCGTACATGTAGGTATTTCCTACACCTATCTAGAAACAATTCTTCTTATTATATAAAATCCTAATCTCTGGACTGTGTGCTACCAGGATGTAGTGACTATTTGTGATATTTACTTCCTTTATACACAGCTACCTCTATCCCAGTGGATCCCTGGATCTTGTATTCCGGAAGATCTTTGGATCTTCTAATACCTCCAGTAGGCCCAGACTGCTGTTTAGTTGGCCTTAATTGACAACCCTTCAGTGACACATATTGTTACCTGAATGCAGCAGAGCTTTTCTTGAGGTGATCTAGACTCATGCAGTCGCTGTGCCTGTGGTTTACTGTACAGAGAGAGAATTCATATATGGACTCCCTTGCAATAGGTGTCTTCCAAAACTTTAGATGGCACAGGTGATGTGTAGGGAAGGCAGAAGGAAGTGCTGTTTTGAAGTGAACTTGTGCTTTGCCAAAACAAGAGCAACTAACAAGCAAGAAAATAGGTGATACATCAACATAAGGTGAAACACACATTTTCAGAATAAGAAATCAAAGTTTATGACTCAGAGAGGCAGTTATCTGTTAAGTTTTGCCAGCAAAGCTTTGCTTTCTTCCTTAGGAAATAAATAAATACTTCTACAGTAGGTGATAGTATGACAAGGCTTCCCAAGGAGGAAACAGAGCAATACCTCTCAGGATTCTTCTGAGCCTTGGGCACAGTCCTTCTGTTTTAAAGTCATAGTGTCTATTCCGGAGCTTTGTAATTGTATTTACACTATAAATACAGACCAAAGCCTGTGTAACAGAGATAAGATTATAAGAAATTAAAACTACTTTAGGAGCTCAGGACATCTTAGATTCCTTAAGCAGCTTTCTCATTTCAAACCAATGCAAACTAGTTTTGCAGCAGGATAGCCTGTCCTAAAGGACTCACACATCTTCAAAACCTTGAAGCAGTGTGAAAATGTTAAGGTGGTTTAAAATGCATGAAGACTTTTAAGGTTCTACAGGAAGCTAAGTTTCTTAAATCACCTAAATTTCTTAACTCAACTCCTGGACTGACTGGTGAAAGCAAAATGGCCTGTGTCCAGTATATCTATCTGTTCTTTTTTAGAATGCTTAATGCAATTATTTATTTCCAAATTAAAGAAAAGGTTACATCCCAACAACTCTTGTGATCCCACTTTGTTTGTGAAGAAAATCTCCTCTATGTGCCAAATTCCATCTAATACACAGAGGTAATAATTGACAGCTATTTCCATCTCAAAATCTCAGCCTACAGTTGAAGAATGTTTCTTGCATGTTAGTGCAGCTGTGACCTATCTAATTTATCTACTAAGTGAGTTTATAATATGGATGCACCCAAAATTCATTCTAGAAGTCCAGTAGGCTCGGTCTGTTGTCACAGGCCTTGGCACCCCTGGAAAAGGACATTGTAGTGCTTTGATGACTCACTGTAGCTACTGATTCAAGAGCAGCAGTAAGTCCTTCCAGTCTCTGATTCAGAAGCAAAACAAATTTCACTCACAAGGTATCCACATCCATTTAAAGTCTGTATACCATCAAAGGCTAGAAACTCATTCAATGTACAGAGAACTAGAAGTAACCCAAATACATCTCCTATCCTTTTTCCTCCTCACAACCATACTGAGTTTCTTGCCTCTCTTCAAACAGTGGATGTTACTATCTCTGACTTTATGTTGTGACTTTTTAAGCTTCTCTATTGTTCTCTTTGAATTAAAGACTAATGGAGCAACAGTAACAAAACATCGAGATGTATTTAGATGGAGTGTATAAATAGAAGAAAAGGTCAGAAAAGCAGTTAAAATGCAGTAACCAAAAAGAGTAGTATTTATTTCATGGCAATAGCCAACCAACAGTAATTTTTAGATGGTGTTCACCATAGTTCACGTATAAATAATGTATACCTACATTTGCCATAAACTGGACCACCTGGAATCTCTAGGCTAAATCAGACAGAGAAGTGAACTGAGCTAAATGCATTGGTTTGAGATGTTTTGCCAGGAAGCTATTTAGTGTAGCTAAATAGTATTCTTGGATACCAAAGAAGTCTGCCTCTTTGTAAAAGTGACTGCTGGAAAACTGACAAAATCAGTTAACATATTCCACTTATCTCTCTGCATTTTAAACTATTTTTTAATTAGTAGAAAATGTCTGTCTTTTTTCCAACTGACATATATTCACTCAGTATATTTTACAGGAAGATCTGAGTTCACTGATAATACAGGCAAAGATGTAATCATATTCTAAAAACTGTGTACTCCATTGACATGGTCCAGAAACTATACTTCTCCTTCAAATACAGCTTGAGCCTGGCTAAAACAGTTAGAAAATTTGGATGAAGCTTTGGATTGGAGAAAAGAAAATTAATTTATGTCTGTCTTTCCCAATTTTCATACTATTCCCACTTAAAGCACTAATTAATCTCAATTTATTGTCCTTTTTTAACCTCTTGTCTTTGCACAGTTTTGCCTAAATAAGACAGGTAAGTGGAGAAGATCACAAAAAAAGACTGTCAATAATTTTAAAACATACATATTACTTCGTTTCTTAAAGAAATGAGGCACATATGATCACACTCTTGTATGATTATCTCCCCAAATAATACTTAATGTTTTAGCAAAAATCAAATAAACTTGGCACAAAAGCATAAGGCTGGAAGACATTCTTATGAATTTGCAAGATATGACAGTGGGTAGAGACAGGCAATTGAAAGGAGAGCAGGAAAGTCTCAGCTGTTTTGTACATTGCTTGGCAGTGGCCAGCTTACGATTGCGCTGAGCACTAGAGTAGTCAAAGAAAATTCTGTCTATTTACAGGAGGCACATCAGGAGAAATACTGGATGATTGTAGTGGGAATTAGGAGGAAAGACTAAATAAAACCATGATTGTGGTTTAAAACAAAGACTGTAAAATAAACCATTCTATTTTCACAAAATAACTTACAGTAATCTGAAGAACACTGCAAAAGGCAGCTGAGAGACACTAATCATCTTTCAAATCCTTCCAACTCAAAATAAGATAAAACAAGAAAAAGGCTTCAATATTTTTCTTTCTTTCTTATATATATATATATATATATATATATATATATATATATAAGATATATATATATATATATAAAATATGAAATACCAAATTTCAGGAATCAGACCAAATCAAAATAAATCTGTGTGTGTGTTTGAATGGCACACATGTAAGAGGGAAATGAGAATAAGTTAGTGAAACACTACTAAATGAAGAATTAATTTGGGAGTAATAGCTGAAGGGTACTATAACTTTACATAATGCTGTAAACATTTTAAATTCTCCAATTTATTCATACCTAAATACAGGCATACAAAGTTAATCTACAACAGTGACTAGGCAGCTGTGATAAAATCCTAGAAAACTGAAGGACTGTTGTGGTTTTTTACCTGGCAGGTATCTAAGGACCACACAATTATTTGCTTACTCTCTCCTGCAGTGGGATGGGAAGAGAATCTATGAAGCATGAAAACTCATGGGTTGATATAAGGACAGTTGAGTGTGTGTGGGGGAATAGAAAGGGAGAAAGAAAAAAAAAATAATAGAAACAAGTGATGTACAATGAAATTTCCCACCACTAGCCAACTAATTTCCAGTCAGTCCCCAAGCGCTGGCAGCCTAGCTACTAGCACTAGCTACTTCCCCCACTTTGGTAAATTTGGGTCAGCTGTGTCCCCTCCCAACTTGTGTCCCCTCCCAACTTCATGTGTACCCCCAGTTTGCTTGCTGACAGGGCAACCATAAAAGCTGAAAAGTCCTTGACTCAGTGTAAGCAGTGCTCAGGAACAACTGAAACATCAGTGTGTTATCAACATTGCTTTCACTTTAAATCCAGAACACATTACAACACCAGCTTCTATGAAGAAAGTTAACTCTATCCCAGCTGAAACCATGACAAGGACAAAACCACTGTCTCACCCGGCAGTCTCTCTTTTCTTCTAACCTAATATTGTAAATCACTCAAAGCATTATATGTATTACCTGCTGTAATAGCAAATAATTAAGGAGGGTGTGGAGGTTAAAGATCCGTTACCTCTCCTGCACTTTCTGCTGTTAATTATTCTTTATCACATTTCTGTAAAACATTATGACTTACATCTACAGAATTCCTAGAAACTTCTCTAAACAACCACCAAACAGCCAAAGAAAAAGAGTTTAGTGTTTCCTACACTCTTTCCCACCACTGAAAACTAAACCTCGACATATGTTTATTCTTTAGTAGAAAATACTAATGGTGAGTTGATGGAGATGGTGACTTGAAAAGAATCTAACAGACAACATCTTCCTTTTTACTCAAGATGCACCATAACTGTTTCAAAGGATTTTTGAATCATTCATAGGATCATAGAACATCCTGAGTTGGAAGGGACCCACAAGGATCCTCGAGTCCAGCTCCTGGCTCCACACAGGTCTACCCAAAAATTCAGACTGTATGACAGAGAGCATAGTCCAAACACTTCTTTAACTCCGACAGGCTTGGTGGCATGACTACATCCCTGGGAAGCCTGATCCAGTGCATAACCACTTTCTCATTGAAAACCTCTTCCTCATATCTAACCTGAACCTCCCTTCTCACAGCTATTCAGTTGTTATGTGACTATTTTCGTAACAGTAGTTATAGAAGAGATGTTATTATAATGGTTATTATATTATATATTATATACTGTATACATTGTATTAAATATTAATTATTATATATAACATATATAGTATATATAATTCATTATATATTATATAATATAATAATATTATATAATAAATGTTATTATTATAACAGTTATTATATAACTAATCAGTTATTCACTAGCATGCACACCGTGGAAATTACATGCATACTATACCATCATAGAAATGAATGAGATCACCGTTCAGTCTTATCTCAGTATTTTTGCTATTCTTCATCTTTCCAGATATTAAGAATTCTTATCATTTTATGGAAAAGAGCTGAAGAATTTAAATTGGGCATTGTATTGTTTAATTCACAGTTACTTGACTTGGTAAATTACAAAATTATTGTTGTTTGTGTGTTAATCATTGAGGCTTTTGAGGGTGTTTTGGGCTAAATTTTCAAGTAGGGCTCATATAAGATAAGTGTGTAAATCTGATGTTCTTATTACATGCATCTTCTCACTGATGATAATGGTTATTAATTTCTGCCATAAAAATTATTATTATTATTTTTTTTTCCCTCAGCATTCTACAAATTCTGGTATGTTTGCATACTCTGGAGGAAACTTTCATCCTGTTAGTTTTTTTGAAATGTGTCCAGGAACAAAGAACACCTTGTAAAGGTAAATATTATGAAAGTTTTTTTCCAACTAACTGAAACTTACTGAAATGTTACTGATGCTTTGTTTAGGCACTGCTGGTAACTGACTGTTCTTAGGATGGCAAACCCTTGTCCTTAACCTGCTAAACACGGGCTTTAGAGTTTGTGAAGGACAATTTTTCAGAACACTTATTTTAGAAAAAATCAATTTATCAAAGTAAAATTTTGTGAGAGGAGGGCACTGTTGTCAACAAATTCATCTGGTTAAAACTGGAGAAAGAAATATTGCTGAAAAATAAAATTTTATTTTCAGATTAATCTAATCTTAGTTTTCGAGTTGGGGAAAAAAAAAAAAAAGTGTTACCTTAAACTTGCAGTACCACAAATACATTATTTTAGAATAGTCCTTAAAGTATTCATGCATAAAAAATTAGATCTCTCTATATTATTTCAATTGTTTAAACAAATACCTCACATAATATATTGATGCATCGATAGCTTACAAATTTTAAGAGAATAAAATTTGCCTGCTTAATATTTTCTCTACAATTGTTATCTTTAGTGCCTTAGATTGAAGTAAACATCTTAAATATTTGGCAGCTTCTTCCCAGCTTCTTTAATCCATATGAAGAATAATTTTATACTAAGAATGCATTAATCTACTACTTAAAAACGTCACTGGGATAAATTTTTTCCATTAAAATGCTTCAGGCTTGCCTGAAAATAAATAATTGGCAACATTAACTGCTTTCATAAAGGACAAAAATAATCTTTAATTCAAGGAAGTGAAGGCACGACCAATTTCTTCAAAAATGTGAAAGGATCACAGACATTAAAAATAAGGAAATTGCCGTTGCTATTCTTATTTAATTTGCTGGTAAAACCACAATGCTGTGAAATAAAATATTTCTGCTTTTTCTTGACTGGCTTCTTTTTGTTCATTCTAAGACAATCAATGAGCAAATGTGAATCAACCTTCTACTTCAGGTTCCACTCCAAGAGAATGCAAATGATTATTTAGGGTTTTGTTCTTGCAGAATGCTTAATTTCCTCTTAAATCCTACTAGACATTGACAAATTTATGTACAGCATAGTACACAAATATAACGTCTATAGCTCAGTTGAAATGACTTTTTGCAATTTATTTATTATTTATTTGTTTATTTATTTATTTATGTTATTTACTGGCTATAACAATGATAGAGAATGGAATGGAATGGAATAGATATGCTGATATTGACTTCTGATTTTAGGATCTAGACTGAAAGAGACCTCTGGAATTTTGCTATCTGTCCAGCTGTTGCACATATAATCAGTAATTCCCCTTGTTCTCACTGAACATAAAATTCTGTTAGCTCTTAATGAACATGAACTCTATTTCCTTTTTTTTTTTTCCAAACCACTTTCTGTCAAATGATATAATTTATAATATCAGTAAAGTGCTTCTTCTTATTTCTCTTATTTCTTGATATTATTTTGGGGGATGGAGACCTCTTACTTCTGTCTCAGTGTCTTTTTATTTCTGGTTGTTATGACTAATACCAGTGTACCTCAGTGCATCACAGTATTTTGACAAAACCTGTTGCAAGAACACAGATGTTATTTTTTGATGTTTAGATTTGCTTTGCCTTTCTAAGTGACAATGCAGTATTTTTTTTTTCCTTTGGTGATTTATACTTTTTTTTTTTATATATATACTTATGGGACTGATAAGCTGACTTCAGAACTAATGAAATAGTTCATACAGCCAGTGAGCAATTAATGCCATGATTACTTAACCTAGATGGAGAGCAAGAATGTTCTAACACTCTATGTCACGAGTTGCTTTCTAGTTAGGAATCAAATTTTTTCCTTAAAAATTGTCTGTTCTATGTGCTCACTGCCTCTTTTCTGCTCCCTTTTTTATTTTTTATTATTTTTTTTTTTTCTCTCTGAAAGATATAAAAGCAAGTGCATTAGCTTCATTGGATCCATCTTTGTTTAAAAACAATTCACCTTGTAATGTTGGCATGAATTCATTGGGACAATAATAAAAAAAATATAAAAATGGCACAAATTTGGCCCTAAATCATGGAGGCCAAATGGCTCTTTGTTGTCTGCTACTTAAACTTAATTAATCCGTTCCAGAAACAGCAAGTGAACAGATGAAAGTGATCTGTCTCAGCCTGAAAAAAGGGACTTCTGAACCCTAGGGACCTGGGCATCCCTGATGATTGCATTACATTAATAGCAGTCATGTAGCAGTCTGAAAACTGAAGATGTGAGTGAGAGCACACATGATAGCATACAGACTGAGCAGTAGGAAAAGTTACTCTATCCATGCAGGACATTTTCTCTGTTCTGCTGTAGGCTGACATACTGAGTTGACATAGGTGTTAACTTTGATCAACCTTTTGAATTTTTTCCTCTTAAGAGGAAACATTTATGTTTCAAAATTTTTCTCCTTTTTATATTTCAAAATTTATGAACACTGTTATTTTTTAACCTAATTTTTGTAAGTCATTTATAACAACAGCTACAAAAGTAAGGAAAACATTGGGGCCTGAATTCATTGGTCTTTAATCCAGGAGCAAGGCAGGGTTTATTTGCCTATGAGAGCCAATTAAACCTTATGTAGAGTGGCTGAGGATCCAGTTACCATAGCAATATTCAGCTCACCATCCAGTTAGCTTGGATCTAAGGCTTCAGAATTAGGAACAGGGCTTAGCGAATGCCTTCTAAGGTGGGATGAGCTTTCTGCTCAACTTCACTAAGACTGGGCAGAAATGAGTACAGAGAATAATACAACTGATATCTTTAGGCAGAAGGGTTGTAAGTTAGAGTGAGCATGAAGTTAGTATAAGTTGAGGAAGACACAGGTGAATAGTTAAAAGTGTAACTAAGGTGAAGGACAAGCGGGGTAGTTAGAAATGGAAGGATCTCAGAATAGTTGAAGATGTGGTGGTGGGGAAGCAGGGAGAAACTATACTGAATGGAGTGAGGGGAAGAGGAAGGTTAGGAGGGAAAGAAGTAATAGACTTGGAGAAAATTTTCCCAAAGTTTACACATGTGCAGCAGTTGTGTCTTGAAGTTGGAAACGTAATTGATAAAGAAACTTACAGGTAAGAAAAGGTGAGAGCTGGCCTCAGCCTTCCTCCAATGAAGAGGAAGGAACTGGTGTCAAAAAATAGCAGGTAATAGTAGATAAATGCCTGGAGAAGACTACATAGGCAGTCCTTAGCAATTAAGTTGCTAAAAAGTCTGCTCTTTGAAGAAACATTAAATTGCCAACAAGATGAGAATAAACACATTGTCAAGTCATAAAACAAGTAAGGATATGGGTCACAACCCAAAATCTGTACTTCTGTTTGCTTTAACTTTCCTGTATTCTGGGCAGCAGAAAGTTTGAGTAAGACAGTTATCAAGTATGTGTGTTTGTGTGTATGCACACGATAAATCTGTTAATAATAGTAATAATCTGTTTTAAAATATAAACTGTCAGTGAGGTCAAAGGAGACAAGAGGCGTGACAGATAATTGGCATAACAGGTAACTACTATCTGCATCACATTTTGAATGTAATACTTTTATTGTCTTTAATAAAGATATTTTATGTTAAACATTTAGGGTATGTTTATATCTAAGCATATAAAAAACAATGCTGTGTACAGGTGGTTGTATATCTAATTTGATTTTATTTTTCCTATATTCAGATGTTATTGTGGAAAGGTTGAAACACTTTTGTTTCTGTACAGAAGAAATTCAGCATTTAGATTCTTTCGTTAAGCTACAATAACAGCTAGTTTCACATTCAGAATCATGAAAATTTTCCATTTAGGAGAATAGATACAGCAAGATGACATAATCTCCAGATTATTAGTGTTTGTTTTTTGTTTGTTTGTTTGTTTGTTTGTTTTCCTAGTGCATTAGTTTTCTGTTTGCTGCTGCCAAATAAACAGAACACACAAAGTGGCTCATTAGAATTTTCATCACTACTTAGAACTGAAATTGAATGATTTTTATTCAGTGCAAATGCACTTGTTTTTATTGCACTTTGCAGCATTGGTGAAGTGGAGGGAGGAATCTAAGATTCCTATTAGAGTAAACAGACAATCCACAGTTCTATTAAGAGATTAATCTCCTTGAACCTCAGTAAAATTGCTTCTGAAACTCCGCAACATGGTGCTCTATATATACTGCAGTTTGACTCAGTACTGTAAGCAAAGAGGCATGTTCCCATACAGATGTAAGGACTGGGTAAGGATTTGTGCTTATCCAGGTACCACCTATTTTTTTTTTTGGTCTTCAAGTTGGTGAATCAGCAGGAGAAGTTCAGTTTTAAAATGTGAAAGCTTTAATGGATTATTAAAATCTTACACTCAAGACCTGATTCAACGACCATTAAAATCAATACAAGACCTGACTTTGATACTTTGATAGGTTTCACATCATGCCCTTCAGCTTGTCTTTGCACTTAGTCACACTCAAAAGATTGCTCAAGGAAGAGCTTTTTTTTTTTTTTTTTTTTTTTTTTTTTTTTTTTTTAGAAGAAAAGCTATATATTTCTTCAGAAGCTCCTTTACAAAGACTTGTTTAGATATTAATGTAGATATATAGAAATATAGATCTACAGACACATTACTATTTGATGACAATATTACAGTCACAAACTATAATATTTTGAGGTTCCCACAACTGGGAAGTGGGTTCCCATTAGAGACTAAGATAAACCTGAATACTTACTGCTACCACTTGCTCGTAAGCAATATTTAAATAGCATTGTATCACTATTGGGTATTGGAGGATAAACATTTATGAATAAAATTATTATTAGGGATACAAGATACACTAAAGTTAGCATTTTCATGTTGCTAGTAGAAGAGCTCTATAGACAGTCAATCTTTTCCACAAGAAGAAGATAAGCTACATGTGAATAGAACGACAGACTTCCTTCAAAGTTCAACCTTGGTTGCCATGCAATTTTTTGGGAGGGTAGGTAGCTTAAAGTGCCATGTTATTTCAGTCTGTGACTACTCCTCTCAAACCAGAAAAAGGTATTTTTATGGGGTTGTTTTTTAGAGTTAACTTGCATTATCTTTGTGAGAAACTGTAGCATGAAAAGCTTTTGACAGTGTATGATTAATGTCATGGGCGGAAGAAACAAATCAAAATGTGATTTTGCCACTGCTCATTGTGCTATATTTTAAAAGAAGAATGCCAAGTGTAATAAACTATTATTTTCTTGCTGGATGAAGGTTACAGAAAGCCACCATGTCAGCACTATTAAATTTATCAACCAGGGTTCTGCAGGTGGACATTAAGTCTGTTGTAATGTCAGCATGAAACACCCATGATCTAATTGGCTTGCCTGCAGACACTCCATGTAGTCTCAAGTTGGAAAGAAAGGTCAGAATTCAAAGAACAGATGGCAACTGGCTAAAGTAATTAAGTGCTGAAAATTCAATCCTTCTTTACACACATTGCACAGAATGTTTAATCAGAAGTCTGACCAGTGGACTCAGGCACACAGCATTTTCTTTGCTCTTTTCCTCTTTCCTCTAGGAGCTCACATTCTAACAGAAATAAGATATTTATACTATTAAATATACTGTGAGTATATTAAAACAATTCTCCTAAATAGGAAAATAACTTTGATACAAGAAAAGGAACAATTTTAATTTACAATGTTGTTTTCATTATGCAAAACATCCCTTCAGGAAATAGCAGAAATGG
Organism: Netta rufina; assembly: GCF_964035555.1. Classification (NCBI taxonomy): domain Eukaryota; kingdom Metazoa; phylum Chordata; class Aves; order Anseriformes; family Anatidae; genus Netta; species Netta rufina. The sequence continues at coordinate 100,843,300 of NC_140124.1, forward strand.
AAAGCAGATTATTCTCTTATCATTTGTCCTCAGTGCTTGTTCTTCAGTTCAAATACAATATATATTATGGTTCTAGTTATAGCCATATGGTCAGCAAAATAAACCGTCAAATAATTAAGAGAGGAGCAAATTTAGGTTAATTTTCAACATCTATCAACATAATGTATCTCAACATACTGAAAAAAAAAATAACAAAAACATCTCAACCAATTGTAGGCAAAATAGTCTCATCTTGTGGAATTTTTTCTTAGTTTAATTTGTTGACAATTAACACAACCATTTGATTACTTATTCGGGTATTGAGAAATACCATAATCACTTAAACAAACACTCAGGGAACATCTTCCATTCCTGTTTCACCAGGCTTGTCTCCCCCTGTCTTTTCTGCAATTTATTCTTGGTCTCTCACCTTCAATGAGACCTATGGTTCCTTTAACCACTCTTGTTGTGGGTCACCCACAGCTGCTGTCCCTCAGAGTGCATCCCTTCCCAAAATGCATTTCTAGCCATGTCCCCAGCAATGGGGAAATTTCCCCTCCACTTTCCTCACCTGTGGGTCTTTCCTTTCCTGTGGGTCTACTCCCCACAGTGGCTGTGGCTCTTATACACATCAGGGCTGGGGTAGAGGCCCACTGAAGCACTGCAGGGCTGCTCTCTGTGGTGCTGGAGACATCTGTGACACAGGGCAGTCCTTGAGCCCCGCAGTCTCCTTGCCTGAATTGTGCTAGGTGTGCCCAGTATATCTGTTACTTTTAATGACTTTTAGGGGAAAAAAAAAAAAAAAGGAGGAAAAAAAAAGGACAGACAATAAAACCAAGTTGCAAATTTGTTGTTTATGATTTTCTCTGTTTCCTACAGGTAGTCTGAAATATTCATATTTTCAAATTTAAGTGACAAAACATGGTAACTATCCATCACTAGGTTCCATCATTAAATAATGGGCCAATAAAATGCTACAGCTACCATAATTTCACTATGACTTTGAGATAGCTTAGTTGTTACTAAATAAGAGATTTGCAGCTAGCATTTCTTGTTGAAATAAATAAACAAACAAACAAATAAATAAATATTGGAACTAGAGCTTGCTGCAGTTTTGAGCAGCAGAAGAAAATGTACTCCTGTAGTGGGTTTACGTGGCAAGGTTTTGGTAGCAGGGAGCCATAGGGGTGGTTTCTGTGAGAAAGATCTAGAAGCTGCCCCATGTTTGGGAAGGGCCCCATTGTTTTCCAGATCCGAGCCAATAAGCGATGTTGTTTTTCGCCTCTGTGAGAGCATATTTAAGACAGGGAAAAAACGCTGCGCCACACAGCAGCCGGGAGAGTGAGAGGAGTGAGGAACAGCCTTGCGCCAAGGTCAGTGTAGAAGGAGGGGGAGAGGTGCTCCAGGCGCCGGAGCAGAAGTCCCCTGCGGCCTGTGGTGAGGACCATGGTGAAGCAGGATGTCCCCCTGCAGCCCATGGAGTACCACGGTGGAGCAGGGTTCCACGCTGCAGCCCGTGGAGGAGACCACGGTGGAGCAGGTGGCCCTGCACCGATGGAGGCTGCCGCCTGTGGAAGACCCCTGCCGGAGCAGATTCTGGGCCGGACCTGTAGCCCGTGGAGAGGAGCCCACGCAGGAGCAGGAGATCTGGCAGGAGCTGCTGCCCGTAGGGGAGCCAGGTTGGAGCAGTTTTCTCCTGAGGGATGGACCCCGTGGTACGGACCCATATCTGGAGCAGTTCTGGAAGAGCTGCTGCCTGTGGGAAGCCCACGCCGGATCAGTTCATCAAGGACTGCATCCCGTGGGTGGGACCCCACAGCACAGGGGACGAGAGTGACCGAGAAGGAGCGGCAGAGAAGAAGTGCTGTAGACTGACCATAACCCCCATTCCCCGTTCCCCTGCGCCGCTCGGGGGGAGGAGGTGGAAGAGGGTGGATGGGGGGAAGGTGCTTTTGTTTTTTTTTCCTTTGTTTTCTCACTTCTCTCGCTTGTTAGTTGTAGGCAATAAATCTTACTATCTCCTTATGCCAAGTCTGTTTTGCCCGTTACAATAATTATTGCGTGATTTTCTCATCCTTATCTCAATCCTTGAGCCCTTTTCACATATTTTCTCCCCATTCCTCTTTGAGGAGGGGGAGTGAGAGAGCGGCTGTGGTGGAGCTCGGCTGCCCACTCGAGCGGAACCACGACAACTCCTTACAATTTCAGTGTTCCCCATCAGACACCCTCTGCTCTACCACTGCCCTAATAAAGTGAAAGGCACAGAGAAGAGTGCAAGACAGCAATTAATGACCACTGGAAAAATTTAGAAATGCAGGTTTGTTCATCAAATGAACAAAGCCATTCAGATTGCAGAAGTTGGCTTTTTGTGCCAATTCTGAGAAAAAAATAATGACCAGAGATCTATGTATGGCTTGTCCACAGGGATATGTCTGTATTTGCCACAAAAATTTGTGGGTAGTATAAAGTCTTGGTGGAAATAAAAAAAAAAAAAAAAGACAACTGGCTCATGGAGAACAGCAACAGGAATACTTCAAAGTTACATTGGGTATGGGAAGACGTAACAAAGGATACAAAATATTTTGGTAACTAACCACAGAATCACAAAATCACAGAATGGAAGGGACCTCTGAAGATCATATAGTCCAAACCCCCTGCCAAACAGGATCACCTAGAACACGTCACCCAGGATGGCATATGGGCGGGTTTTGAATATCTCCAAAGAAGACTCCACAACCTCTCTGGGCAATCTGTCAGTCTTCTATTTTCCAGGCCAAGCCGGCCCAGTTCTCTCTACCTGGTACGACTGGTACTCTAGTCCTCTCATCATCTTCGTAGCCCTCCTCTGAACTCACTCCAGTAGTTTCATGTCCCTCTTGTACTGTTGAGCACAGAACTGGACACAAAATACCAGGTGTGGCCTGACCAGGGCTGAGTAGAGGGGGAGGATCACCTCCCTTGACCTGCTGGCAACATTCTTCCGAATGCAGCCCAGGATGCTGTTGGCCTTCTTGGCCACAAGGCCAATTGCTGACTCATGGTCAGTGGCTGTCCACCTGGACTCCCAGGTCCCTCTCTGTAGAGCTGCTCTCCAGAAGGTCAGCCCCCAGCAGGTCAGACCCCAGCCTGTACTGGTGCTTGGGGTTATTCCTCTCTAGTTGCAGGACCCTGCACTTGCCCTTCTTGAACTTCATGAGGTTCCCCTTGGCCCAACCCTCTAGACTGTTGAGGTCCCTCTGAATGGCAGCACAACCCTCTGGGGTATCAGTCACTCCTCTGAGCTTTATTTTTCATCAAACTTGCTGAGGGTGCACTCCGTTCCGTTGTCCATGTCTTTGATAAATAAGTTAAACAAGACTGGCCCCAGTACTGACCCCTGGGGGACACTGCTAGCTACAGGCCTCCAAGTAGGCTCTGCACCACTAAGCACAACCCTCTGAGATCTGCCATCCAGCCAACTGCCAATCCACCTCACCATCCACTTATCTAGGCTGCACTTCCTGAGCTTGTCAATAAGGATGTTATGGGAGACAGTGTCAAAAGCCTTGCTGAATTCAATGTAGACCACATCCACTGCTCTCGCCTCATCTACCCAGCCAGTCATCTCATTATAGAAAGATAGCAGATTGGTCAAACATGACTTCCCCTTGGAGAAACATTTGTTTTAATTAAATTAGGGAAAAAGAAAAGAAAAGAAAAGAAAAAAAAAGTATAATAGTAACATTTTTTCTTTCCAGTCAATCACTCGGTGTGTCTCTAGCACATTCTACACAAATGCACTTCACACATTTTTATTACACAGTTGCTTCTGTGCTTTCCAAAGCTATGATTTTTCTTTACATTGAAAACAATCTATCATAACAAATAATCAAACAAATAATCATAAAAATCCACCTTGGCAGCCAGAATATAAGAATTATTACTGGAATAATGTAAACATGAAAATAAGTTCTCAAATAAGGTTTATACACTGGTGCTTGAAAGAAGACAGTGATAGTAGGTAAAACCAGAGTGAAATAAGAAATCTTAACAATCTCTTCTCTTCATCACATAATTTTTTTTTTTTTTTTTTTTTTTTGTCGGTGTGTTGGCGCGGGGGAATGGTCAGTAGTATTATCTTAGCCCTTTTAGTAGAATCTTATAATGTAGCAATTGCAGAACCCATCCACTGTTCTGCTAAATAAAATTAATCAGAATGAGAAAAAATGTGAAAATGTGTGAATAGGCAATTGAGGAAAAACTTAGCAGCTGCTATCATCTAATTCATGCGGGTTTATTTAAAGTCCAAAATCTACTGTCAACCACCTGAGTTTCATGGAAAATATGAGATCATAAGATGGGTTGGAATGAAGCAATTATTTAGTTCACCAGTAAAATTCTGAGTATTGCCTCTGATCTTCACTTGTTTCACTAACTACAACCCCTTTCAACAAAGCCATCTGTCCCATAAAATGGCAGCAACAAGTGATAAATTTATTCTGTGGGATTATTATCTCTGAGGCAAGTTTATTTCACTTGTGTCTAAGACATGTTGGTTTACGAAATATAAAACTCTGCATAGCTCCACTGAAACCAATGGACTAATGCTGATTTGAAACATATAATGACCAACTTCAGCCTCTTATTTGTTTATTTGTTTCTTTTAGACAACGGAATCATAGCATGGTACAGGAAGCAGTCACTGAAGAGATTAATCAGAGTGACAATATGGAGTTTCCAGACTACAGAAGGGGATGGAAAAGTTCAGGTCCCCATACAAAGCAGAATTATTCTATTTGCTTTCACCTTTCATCTGGGGACAGTGGTGCAGTGTGAGAGACAACAGCCAGTGATCCTGATGCCAAAAACATCATTTAGTTACTCTCCCCCATTCACTCCCTTCCTTCCTTCCTTCCTTCCTTCCTTCCTTCCTTCCTTCCTTCCTTCCTTCCTTCCTTAAAACACATATTTTACGGATAGAGAAAATTCAAATTCAATTTGAATTTTGATCAGCCTTCTATAGAAAGGATTTCTATTTAGGATTCATATTAAATGATACAGCATTCAACCTATCAGTGGAGTGCAATGACATATCTTCTTTGGGGTACATCACAGTCATTTTGAAGAATTATCTATAATATATATAATACAAATAATATACTATAATATATATAATATAAATAATATACATAATATATTATAATATATGACACATTATACATCATACATTATATAACATTAATATATATTATATATGATATACAATATATAATATGTAATAGATGCTATATATTACATATTATATATTATATATTATGTATTTTATATTATATATACAGTGACTAGTGAACACTGCTATAAAATTGCCCTTATAGTGCAACATCTCATAAAAAGTTTATACTGTAACTAGGCTTCTCGGATTTGCTTTTCACTTCTGAAGAACCCCAAACTGTCTGCAGATCACAGGCAAAGAAACCCTACAGCAGAGAGAATCACACATTGGACTCAGATGCATTGAAATCAGATCCCAAGCAGGAGCTTCCCACATAGAATTCCTGTCGCACTTTCATACCAGACACACTGGGACTGATTTTCCAAACCAGCGGATGCTTGTTGCCTCTTACATAATCTACAGTTTGATTCCAGAAAGTTCAAGACTAAAATGCTCCATGCAAGATTGTCTAAGAAAGGAACTTTAGCACATGGCAGTGACTAACCCTGTCCCTGTCGGTAGACTGAACATCATGTTGTCTGAGAGAAGGGAAGTAAGAGGGGATACAATGCAGAGGGCATTAATATACTACAAAGAAATCCAGATATTTAATAGTCTAAATTATGTTAAATACTTTTCAAAAGTTACTTTGCAATATTAAGGCCTGCCTGAAATTTTTGTGATTATGACTTTTTCCTTTTTAACCTTGTGTGAACTTTTTTTTTTTCACAACTGCTACGTTACATAAATGTTAAAAAGATGGATGGCAGAGATCCAGCAAAAACAGACCTTTGCATAGAGCAATTGTTTTTCTACTGCTAAGGTAGAAAATCAATAGTGCATCAAATATCCTTTGTTCTTGAATCACTAAGGGCTTTGGTTCCAGATGGGTACATAAAAAAATTAGTTACCTCAACCTGCATGTAGATATTAGAAAGGAAAAAAAAAAAAAAAATCAGATAAAGAAGACAGAGCTTTAAAGTGTGTTCATTTAAAAATATTTATTCATCATATTTATCATATGTATCAAATCTATTCTAAACCAGAAAACACTGCTTCATTTTCCATCTGAAATCTGCCCATTCAGTAGAGACATACACATTGTTGTTGATGTTTTGAAGCACTATTTTTTCTGTCAGCATTACACACTCTAGAGTTTAATATGATCATAGTAGGGATACAGAGAAACCTACCCTTAACTTTTGTTAGTGTTTCTATAAATACCGTATTTGATAAATTTGTCAGTACATAGAAGGACAGAGAATAAAGTACAAAGTCTTGACTGCTGGAGGACTGAAACTTGATTTTAAATTCATGAATCTGTATCAAAGTTGTTAAAAATATCTAGAGATTTTTGCTATCTCAATTATTTATGGCTGATTTGAAATGCTGTATTGTTTTTCAATTGTCAAAATTTTGTAAACTTCTACTTACAATCCTTACACTGGCTAGAGTTTTTGTTTGTTTGTTTGTTTGTTTGTTTGTTTTTTAATCTGAGATAGATTTAATCTTGTTTTCATTTATGTCAACCTGTCGTGTCTTTAATTCAAAATAGGTTGTACTTTGAGCAGGCAGTATTTGGACTTCAATCTGATGAAATGGCAAATAGATGCTTAATTGTTGGAAAAGACAGAATCTAAACCATAATAAACAATATTACTCAGAGGTGCCTGAATTAATGCTCCTTGGTGAAGCCAGTCCCCTGGCAACAGTTTTGGAAAGAGAATTTATGGTGTTAATAATTCTTTTTGTCTAATGCAAGTGATGGATACACAGCACACTAACTCTAACCACTCATACACAACATTGAAACAAAGAAAACATGATTCCCTACCTCTCTGAACAAGATAAAAGCTAAAAAATATGGTACTTCCTGTTAAAGTAGCAATAAATATAGAAGGGAACACTATGGCTTAGCAAATCAAATCTTCTGCATGACAGATAAACTTACAGGGGATATCCCTTGGACCTCACAAAAACTTTGCTCCATTCTTTGAGCAAAGACCCTCCCTAATTCATCTTCAAACATACCTAAGATTTACAATAAAAGAACAAACCACAGCTATAACAAATATCAAGAGAATACCAAGGATCTGTAACCTAGGTCCCTTATCACAGCTGATCCAACACAGGGACCACATATAAAAGAGAAGGAATCATTATACAAAAGCCCTTCTTTTTCCATTTGTATTTGAAGTCAAGCAAGGCAAACCAGAATGGTAAACAATGTAAACTTTACACCCAACAGTGGTATTTCTCATAGCCATTTGGCAAGAAGTATACAGAAATTATGTGGAGAAGTACTGGTTGCTTTTGGAACAAAAGCCTTGAGAAGATGCAGTCAGCTCAGCCAAGAGACTGCAGGCTTTGCCCGTACTGTATTGATTGACAGTGATTCATTTTGCTTTCTTTGTACTCTGCAACACCTAAACTGATAGTGAATGGCACATAGTTGTGAATAAATGTTACTTTGATTAAAGAGTCAGGTGGAGCATGCCAGATATCTTGCAGAAAAATAAGTCACATTTAAAGCCACAGATAAAAACTAAACTTGGCACAGAATAAAGTAAAGTGGTAGGCAAGAATGAGGTGGATGAGAAAAACTGTGGGCTTCCTCACAGTTTTATCATATATCCACAGTTTTTCCAACTAGCAATTACTTTTATCAGGACAGCTGTTGTTCTCACAGGGTAGTGCTTCTCAGCACTCATATGCAGGCTCTAAGAATAATTCTTTGAGTAAATTTGGTGAAGGAACATATTTCCTGTCTGAGGAAAGAGTAGGTCCTTTTTCACAGCATCAGCAATAGCAGGGACAACAAGAGGGGAACTACTTCTGTGCCATTTCCCACTGAGAAATAAATGCCATTATCTCATTTGCAGAGACTGCCTGTACTGTTATTCTCAGCTAAGGACATAAGACAAACTGCTAGGTCACATAGCTCTATTTATACACTCGTCACAATAATGGAAAATACAGTTAGAATTGAGTTAGCACTTACATCATCTGCCCCACAAATGATCTTCCTGCTTGTATTTTATATTATATCTTTCATGTTTCATGAGATGTGGTATGCAGCAAAGGCAATTATGGTTAGGTTTCCATTCAGAATTTATGCCACAGCTTCTAGTGGGAAAAAATGGTTATTGTTCAATTGAGAAGTAAGGAGAAACTAGAAACATGACATTTTGTTCTGTGTGGTTTGGTCATCATTTACTTCTTACACCATTACACCATTTTCAAAATATATTTCTAGAGAAATCAATATTCTTATATATAATACTCTACTATGCCTTAAAGCCCAACATTTACAAAGGCAACAATATAGTAGAAAAGGAAAAAGCAGCCTTAGTAAGAAAAAAAAAAAAAAGAAAGGCCTTGCTGAGGAAAGAATGGATGAACACAGTGGCTTAAGATAGAGAAGGAAGGTAAGGGTTTATGAGAAGGGCTATAGGAAACAAGAGCATGTGTGTGGGCAGTGGGATGGAGGAAAGTTTATTAAGGGAGGGAAAGACCCTCCATTCAAACATACACATCCCTCCAGAGTTTCTGGATTGTTGTTAATTTGTCCTGAAACTGAATGCCATTGCTCTCAAATACAGCCTACTTACATACTCATTTTCATAAGATGGAAAGAAGGATGGATGAAGGGATGTAAATTACAGAGGGAGGTATCTGGATAATGCATCAGAGAATAACACTATGGGGAATACAGAATGTCAGATATGCATATAGCATTTGAATAAATGTGTTTTTTAATAAGGAACACAGGTTTTCATAAGCATCTCAACTTTTCTTCTTTTGCAGTGAGAAGTACATGAAATACAATGGAAGCTATCAGTCCAGGGATACTCAGAGCAAGAGAATTTGATTATTAAGCAAACAACGCAAAAATTAAAAGCACTGTGAAATGTGTGCTCAAAAAGGATAGAGACGACACAGTGTTGGACTACCAGACAACAACAACAAAAAAATGTATTGATGCTTACTGAGCTCAAGCAACATTAAAGATAAGAAAAGGAAATTTTGTTTGTTTGTTTGTTTTTTCTTCTTACTCTTAAAAATGTAGAAGTAGCAACAGGTCATCTGGTATGTGGATGTAGAACGGCATCAAGCACTTGAGTCCTACAAAGGCATAAGATAGGGAATGAGAGTAACTCTGGATGGAGTCACATGTTTGACACATAACAGATATGTCTATGAGACTGGTGTCAACAGTTATGTCTGAAACATGGGCACGGACAATAAAAGTATAAAGAAAACACTTCACCCTTAGAAAATGAAACAATAAGAAGACATGCTTGTCTGAAACTGAGAAGCAGTAAATTGTTGTAAAACAGAAATGAGAACTGTATCTTTGTGGGTATTATAAAAAATCTGTAATTAAAGATACATCTTAAATTTCATTTTAAATTTAAATGTAATTAATTTTAATTATTAATTTTAAAATTTAAATTTTAACTAAAGCTCATTTGCAAACTGTGTGATTCCAGTCCAAAGAGGTATTTCTGAAAGATAGAGGCTTAACCCATATATCATGCATACAAATTAAAGAGGGCAGCTGATTTAACCAGAAAAGGGATTGAAGTAGTGAGAACCAGTAGTTCAGCACAAATAATCATTTTGAAATGGAAAGAGTTCAGACCACAGGACAAAGATAATGATAATGCAGGCAACATGGTCCCATAGTGCAGGAAACAATGTGAAAGCTAGAAAAGATGCTCAGCATAAGACGCTCAATAGAGCAAAAAGTGTAGGAGCTGGAGTGCTTATTACCCTATGTTGAAACTGCAAGAGGAGGATCTAAAAAGTGACTCAGTATATTCAAAAATCGAAGAAGTAAAAGTTTCTAGTGAAAAGGAAGGCTTTTGTAGCATATTTGAGTCATTAGAATCTAATGACTCTCAAGGTACATGTCCTAGGAAAGTAAGCTGTTGTTCATTCCATTGTCATAATTACAACTGGGTGCATGCTATCAGTAAGAAAAACATGAAAAAAGAGATTACATAGATTTTCTAGAAATTATCACACAACAATATCACCCACTTCTGAGAAGTAAGACAATATTCATTAGGTGTACAAGGCCAGAATATTCTCAGGGTGAGGGAGAAAGAAAAATAATAGTTCAGGTTTATAATGTCTTGGAAGACAATTCTATGAATGACAGCAGCTTTTAGAATCACAATCATTCAGGCTGGAAAAGACCTCTAAGGTAATTAAGCCCAACCATTAACCTAGCACTCTCAAATCTACCTCTAAACCATGTCCCTAAGAACCACATCTGCATGTCTTTTGAATACCAGTGGTGGTGACTCAAATACTTCCCAGGGCAACCTGTTCCAGTGCCTCACAACACTTTCAATGAAGATTTTTTTTCCCCCTAATATCCAAACTAAACCCCTTTGGCACACCTTGAGGCCATTTCCTCTTAACAGAGATTATGCTCAAGGTGAAAGAGGAATTAATTTCTACATTATCTGGAATGCCAGCTGTCCACCTAATCACCATTAGGATCAGAAGGCACATGCACTCAGGCATACAGATATAAGCCACTGGAAGGAAGATGAAGCTGCTGAGTGCATCCAGGTGACTGCAACACTTGATTCCAAGGGTCCAACAGAGATGTGATATGTGATACAGGTGAAAAAAGCCATGACTCCTAGCAGGTCCATCAGGTCAAACTACTGTCATTAGCAGTTATACTCTTTTACAAAAAATTACTTGAAAATGAAAGTCAAGATTCTGTTTAATAATCCTATACATTTAAGATACAATTAATATATACATCACATCTAAAAAACATCATTAACACTACCTAAGATGTGCAATGAAGGTTCAGAAATTTATTTCTAATTTCACCATGCTTAGGAGTGTTCAACAATAGAAGGAGACTGCAATATCACGAGATTTCAGCTGATCTTGGAAAAATGTTTTCCCTTCAACCTTAGAAACTACAAGGGTTGTGACAGTAACCCAAGACCAGCATATTCACTACTTTTTATATATTTGTTGTAAATTGATATGAAGCACAAATCTTCAGATAGGCTTATATTTGAAATATATCAATCTTTTGATTTTTGAAAATTAATACTGTTCTGAGACCAATATGAAAAGAAGTCATTTCTCTAAGAAAGTTTCACATCTATCTAATTCTTTTGATGGAATGAGAGCAGTTAGACCTGGAGTCTACAGAAGGGACTTGCGTGAACACTGCCAGGCACAGTTCTTCGAGGCAAAGGACAAACTGAAAAAGAAACACTCTGTTCCTATGGGAATATGACCCATGGAACCTGCAAGGCTACATTATTTCTGTAAGTTAAACAGAGACTGAAACTCATGGTCTCTGGGTATCTTGCTTCAAATACTATGGATAATTAACTTAGAAAAGGAGTAAATGGGTCACATTTTAAGCATTTTTTTAGTATCTTTCATTATTCTTTACAAAGGATGTGTTGATAGACATATGACTTGGAGCATCACTGCAGTTTTTAATGCCGGTATCTTTTGCAAATATATATTTTCTAAGGAAGCAGCTCAAGATTTTTTTTTTTTTTTTAATCATTATTATTTTTTTAAGTATGCATATGTGTTTATTTATTTATTTATTTATTTATCTATTTATTTATTTACTTGTAAGTGGAGTGATGATGTACACTGTTAGAGAAACAGTTATTTCCATAGGCCAGGATGAATACATAACCTGAAATGAATTTCAGTTGTAACTGTATCTATAAAAAGGTCTCAGTTCTGTTAGTGAAGGAGAAAGGGCAGGCAAGACACAGATATTTCTGCAGCAGGCTCTATCTAATTAAAATCTAAACCTTTCCCAACTCCTTGACTAATAACCACCCCTGGCTGTATATTAATAACTTTTATTTCGCAGAAGAAAATCTAATTCTTCATAGAAGACTGAAGAAAATGCACTTAACAGACTTTTCTAGCAGACTTTTCTTCAGGTGATGTTCATTGGAGTTCAGTGGTTAATATCAATGGCATGAAAATGCATAACTTGCTACTTAGCAAGGAAAGACAACCAGATCACATCTTCAGACTTCATGTAGAAGAGCCATTCAAATTCATTCAGTTAATTTGGAAAACTTACATATTTGAATCTTTGTATAAATGGTGTCAAATCTTCCTCAAATAAATATCCATCGTTTTTCAAAATAATTGAGCGCTTAACCGTTTCACCTATTTCGCAGCACAGAAACCAATTTCAGAAGAATGTTTTCATAGTAATTGGGGATTGTGATAAGGAAACTAATTGTCATAGAAAATGGTTAGGTTAGAATTAAAGCTTTTAAAAAATGCAAATTGCTCTGCTGAGTAACTTCATGTGGTCAGAGAACTGACTGCAATATTTGCAGTGAAGAAAATGATCCAGACTTGCTGATGCTGTTATTGCACATTTGGGGTTCCAAATTGTAAGCTGAGACTCCAGAGTGATGTATGTCACCTCCATTACTCCATAACGCTGCATGTCATGCTGCCTATGCACCTATAAAGATGTGTTGTTAGTACTAACTTAAAATACTATTCCTCTGCTCTGAGTTGGAGTTAAAGTAATAAAATAGCCTCCTGGGAGCAAGAAGCAACAGGAGATATATAGAGATACTAAGTACTTTTAGGATTAAAAGCCCAGGAGCCAGCAAAGGGAAAAAGAAGGGATGGATAATATCTATTGAGAAAGAGCTTCCAAAACCATTATATTTATCAGTGATTACAAATTCTAAGGAATAATCTGTTACTTTGTTTTGTATGCACAAATCATTTATATATTTAGGATGATGTTTTACCCAGATGAGTTATCTACTACACAAACAGTACTTTTTTTTCTCTTTTTCTTTCTGCAATTGATTTATAATTAAGAGAAGTAAGATAATTAAACATGTTTCTATGTGCTTAGTCTGTATTAACATTAGTACCAAAATTAAAATCTAGTTTATGCACTATTAATCTTCCTAATGAGATATTCATTAATATTCTAAAGTTATTATCAAACTCTTCAACCATTTTGACATCAATTAGATTTAAAACCACATAAAGCCTGTGGCATCCTGTACCTTTCATAGTCAATCTTCATCTCAGATTGCATATCAAACAGGAGACAAGCAGAAACTACAGACTGCAATATCACTGATATAAGTAGCAGCATACTGAATTCTAATGTGTAAATTGTGTTTTAATTAAGATAAAACACTAATAACTTCCTCTTGTTGGATTTGGTAGCGTTAATACATAAATTTTAGAGCACTAAAATTTTGTCCTTGACAAAAGAAATGTGATAATGGATTTCCTTATAGATCAATTAGTGTTTAACAACAATGAAATGGGAAAGATATGTAATGATCCTGATGGAATGAAAATATTTGTCATAGGCAATTCACAGGAGGAAATTATATATGCCGTTCTGAAAATGTTGAAGAATATTCTTAGCTCCTCTTCCTTTCACTCAAAAATGCTTCAGTGTTATCTTATTTTGTTACTGACTGGCATAATTTCACAAATAATCCCCAAAGATTTCAGACAGATTGGAGGGCATTCATATTTCGTACATCTGTTTTCCACAGAATATGCTGACTGTTAGGCAGGGTAAAAAATCATATTATGTGTGTGCGTGTGTGCTTTCTATGTTTTCCCCTGAGATGATGAGCCTCATAACATTTTTACTTATCACCTAGCCCCAACCTAGTGATTCAAAAACCTAACTATAAGAACAAACAAACAAACAAACAAAAAACAACCAATCAACCAAATAATCAAATCAAATAACCAACCAGATAAAACTGGAACAATTGTGCTGCACTGTTAATGTGATTATTGCATACAGAAACTTGTACAAAAACTATACTTGCAAATATGCATCTTGAAAGTACAAGAACATTATGTAAATTGAGTCTATCCAATGGGTTACATATTTACTAGCTTATATATGTAAACATTTGCACTAAATTCAGTTTTGTCAAAAACAATAGTAACATAAATAATTAAGAATTTGTGAATTTCTTCTTTAAAATATATATAGTCATTTCAAAACAACTATTATGAGCATTTTTCATATACATAATTTTAGTATGAATGCCTAGTATTACACAGAATTCACTCATCACACCATTATTGAATTAGATGATCAAAGCATTCTACAAGTCAGTAGGCAACATGACTGAGATTTCTGCCTTGTGAATTGCAAGGAATAATTGGAGACAGAAATCTTTACCTTTTACAGACATAGTCAGTTCATCCTAGTTTTGGATGGTTTGTATAAACTTAATGACCAATTAAGTCTCTGAAGGGACATACTCTTGTAGTGACTGGTAATTTTATCTAAAAAACATGATCAACCTAACAAAGTATTCCAGTATCTGGTTCAATGCCAATTTTTTTTTCTTGCTAATATACGTGTAAAATACAAATGTTTAATAAAATGAAGGTCATTTGTAAGACAAATGACTTGGTGTCTGCCAGTTACTCTTGGCAGGTTGCATATGTGTCCATCTGACAGAAATAAAAGTCAGGTCACTGTGAAGAGTTCATGAAATTCCACCTTTCTTGTATTTGCATTAGATAACTGGTAGATATTTATAGGATTGAATCTATAAATTTTCACTTTGTTCTTGTTCATATCACAGCTCATAATGACATTTACAATAGCTAAAAGGTCACTTAATTTCTTTTTATGTTTTGGACAAATAAGAGTAGAATTATTAGGGAACTTATTTCCAGAGACGAGGAAATAAGAACTGTCTAGAGTATAAATAACAAATAAACTGTGCTAGTGACCTTTTGGTAATATCTTCCACACATTATTCTAAAACTATTTTAATCATGTTTTTAACAATCCTGTAGTGTTGGATCCAAGACGAAATACTGTTGAAAATCATGATTTTCAAAATCATGTGTGTGTAAACTGAGTCACCACTAAATTAACTAACTGACACCAAAATCTGACTTTTACTCCTTGATTATAAGTCTCTGAATGCCTGCAACATACTTCCCATTTATGCTGCCCTTTCTTTATGCTTAATTCAATAAGAATTTTTATAAGTATCTCCCAAGAATGTGATTAGGAATTACAAGAATGATTTGCATAGAATAGGATGAGTACGTACCCTTAAAAGTCATTATCCCCTAAGACTAGCACACTAAAATAGTCTGTTAATAGAAAATGTAATAATGACTGTGGCTCTGAAAGGTACCATAAGTAAAATTTTATGAATACTAAGGAGAATGTTTTAGAGCGCTACTTTGCGTTTCTCATAGCTATATGAGAAACCATCTCAAGCTGCATATTCAAAGGTAAATAGCTAAATAGCTCTTTTAGGCTAAACATTTAAGTCAGGTGAGTTTTCAACTATAATTCATATGAAATTGTTGCTGGCCAAATGAAAATATAACACGATAAATTACAGATAAGTTTGTCTTGCTACACCTTATAGGATCTGTTTTTGTTTGAAGTATAAAGTTTTGAAGTATAAAACTGTAAGTTTGACAAAAATATTGAATTGATATTCTCTTTATTACTTTTCTAAACTAATCTTGATGTTATATAATGAACTTTATTGTTTCTGTAACATTACCAACTGTGAAAGATAAAGATATCTAGGCTATTACATTTAGATTTTACTATACAAGTTAAGGAAGAAAGTTCTTAAAAAAAATATTAGCTGTATTATCTATTTTAACAGTAACAATCATATTATAAATACTAAATTCTATTAATTGTCAATTAGAAACTAATATTTGTGTGTTGATATAGGCATATTTTTCAGTAAGTTCAGTCATTAAAAATGCTATAACATGTCCAGCAATATCAGAAGTCTCAAACTAATTGTAAACTCAAATATTTTCTTGCTGCTAGATAAATTCTAATTATCTACTGCAGATAAACACAGGTGACATTTGATGGAGAGAGTATGTTCAGATGGAAACAAATTAAGTGAAATGCATAGTTCTTTGCCAAAGGATACCCTTCTGCAGTGAGAAAAAATTAAAGTTCAAATCTTTTATGAGCACACTCAGACATTCTGGGATGGCAAAAATCATTCCATAGTGGGCACTACCATAGTATAAAATGTGATGACATAAAGAGTCTGAAGCATGAAATGTACATTAGACTACTACATCCATCAGTTTAAAGTAAATTCTATATTTTTTTCCTCCAGCATTTTGTATGCTACCTCACTGATCATCTGAAATCCCCCAGGGGTATCAGACACTAATCAAAACATTTGTTACATCATTTGTTTTTCCATATATATATGTGGATATATATGTATGCATTATATATATCCTTCTTTCTATTTGAAACAAGGATGTGTTGGCATAAAAAGCAAGAACTTATTTGCCCTAGGAACTCCAGGTTTCCTACAAGCTGAATCTAGTTGTTGAAGGAGCATTGTTGCAACTGTTTCATTACTTGGTATTCAGTTTGCTGGGAAAAACAAACAGACAAAACAAACACAAAAACAAACAAACAAAAAAGAACAAAACAAAAGGCAAACAACAACAAAAACAGAAACAAAGCCTGTATCATTTGACTTTAGAAGAAAGGAAAAAAAGTCTCCTTTTCAGAAGGACTAAGTGAGATGCACATACATTAAATGAACATGAATAGTTACAGTTATTGGTCATTCAGATCTTGTTTCTGTGCTCTGGAGCTTGTTCTGTGTGAGTGAACGGGTCTGGACAGGGACTACTCATTCATTGTCTGCAGGATCTGACATGAAAGGCTGATGAATGAACAATTTAAACATATACTCTATTTATTTTTCAATTTAGTAAACAAAACATGGCCATTTCTAAACACTTTTACTGATCAGTTGTCAAATAAAGTCCTATGCTGTCTGTAACTGCAACAGTTGAAACATGTTTGTTATCAATCAAACAAACAAAAAAACCAGTCGTGTCTGTGAAGCATGATATCTAGAATTGAAAAGAAAATATTTGAATATGAACAAATGTAGAGAAAGATATTCCTTTGATTTAAAAGTTTTGGTTTTGCCTATTTTGTTAATTTAAATAGTTATTTATCAATCTTAATTTGTCTGTCTCACTGGTACCAATGGTGAAATAGAGCTTCAAATATTTTAATATGATTTCACATAGCTGGAGTGAATTAACAGTGGAATTAATATAGTGTTGAGAGACAGTACTCATTTTCCTATCCTTGATGCAATGCCAGTGACTAATACTTTGAGACAAATTCAGTTATCAGTTCTACACTGAGCTCCACTGAAAGCACATTTTGAAAATTAGTGTTAAAAACCTGAAAATATATCTGAGTCCTCCTTTCTAACTAAAAAGGAGAGTGGCAACTCTTCAACATGATTATTCATTCTATTTTTCAGATAATTTATTCCTACAAGAGCAACAACAGGGATTAAATGTTTTTACAGTGTGTAGTAGAAGAACAGGGTCTTAACCACTCTTCTGAAAAAGCTAGTTAATATCTTTTTAACCCTAACACAATAAGATTTGAAATTCATTTTGCCATTGGTTGCCACCTTAGATCATATGTGAAATGGGCTTGATAGTACTTCAACTCCCATAAGGAAAATTCTAGTTGCAATATTGATCAATTTTAGTTACCTCTTAATCCTTGCTTGTACAAACACCTTCGTGACAAAAGATAACACCCTTTTAAGATTTTACTGTTTTAAAACATGGTATTTGTGTGATTTTTTATTTTATTTTTAAATATTTTTTTGGACCTTCTGAACTTTAGGTTGAAAGCTTACTGAATTTTACTGAGTTTTAGATTTGGTACTGTTAATAGTGATACTATTCATTTATATGGACTAGCTTCTGCGAGATACATACTCACAACACCTTAGAAATTTGCAGTTGTTTAGAAAATTGCAGTTAGATTCTGAACTATATAACTGGATGTAGCATTTTCACTAAGCTTTCCTGAGTTTATTATAACTGTTGCACTAGTGTAAAACATTACTAGCTCTACAGCTACTTTGTGTGAGCATGAGTAATACTTCCATAATGCTACTCAAACAGGCAAAAAAAATAAAAAAGGAAATGACCTAAGTATATACTTGAAATCTATTTTGAAATTCATTGTGAAATTTTATTTCTCCCAGGAAGTGGAGTGACATTAGCATCAGCTGACATTAAGTAAGAGTCATGGTTAAGGATGTGTTTTGAATTGTGCGTGGTTGGTGTTTCCTTATCTATTCCTTATGCTGACTATACATTACTGCGTTTCAAGTACAGTTTTCTAGCAACAGCTTGAGAAATAATACCTAAATATAGACTTCTCTAATATATGCAACTCTGGAATATTTAATGTATCCTTACCACAGTCTGGTGATGTAGAGAGATGTTTCTGTTATACTGGTAGGAAAGCATGACACTGGTAATTTCCTCTGTGAGCTGCTGGTTGGAAAACAGTAATCGTGCTTTTGTTTCAGTGGTCAATCTTCTTGAAATTTTCACAGATTCAACATGATCTATCAGTCTTTAGCCTGGAGAAGATGTTTGACTCTGAGAATTTGAGGTCTGTCTTTATCAGATATGAAACAAAGATCTGAACCCTGAAAACAGATTTCAACCATATGAGAAATGGTTAAAAAGGTTAAAAAATGAAAAACACACACACACACAAAATTAACAACATAGAGGGGGAAGGGAGGAAGGGAGAAAGTATCAATTTTGTTAACCTCATTTAAAACTGATAAAACACTCCAAAGAAACTACCATAAAAAGCAGTATTAATTGAAGGTGTATTCACCACTTCCACAAAAAAAAAAAAAATAAAAAAAAATAATAAAAAAAATCAATTGAAACATATTCTGTGAAAATTATTTCAAAATCATTAATTAGATTATTTTCAGTAGTTTAGATATGTGATTTTATGTGGCATTTCAAGATAAGTTTTAAGCAGCAGAAGTGCTGTTACATTTTCGCTGTTGAATATATACTCAAAGGCATTTGTCTAGGAAAAAGGTCAAAAAGATATCTGGAAGAAAAATTGCTTTCAAACTACACCACAACCCTACCACCCCTTAAAAAATAAATTAGCTTAGAAAAGTCCTTAAATTGCACAAATATACAAGTACATATACATACACACCTATATGCTAGAATAGAAAATAAACTTCATAGAATCATAGTATCATAGAATCATACAATGGTTTGGGTTGTAAGAGACCTTAAAGACCATCTAGTTCCAACCTTCCCTGCCGTGAACAGGGAAATGTTCCAGTAGACACATCCAAACTACTCTGCAACACTTCAAAGGATTGTCATCCACAACTTCTCTGGGCAACCTGTTCCAGCACCTCACCACCCTCAGACCAAAGACTTTCTTCTTTATACATGTATCTAATGCAAATCAACCTTCTTTTAGCTGAAAGCCATTACCTCTTGTCCTATCACTATACACCCTGATAAGTAGTACCTCTCCAGCTTTCTCGTAGGCCTTCTTTAGTTACTGGAAGGCTGCTATAAGGTCTCCTTGGAGCCTTGTCTTCTCCAGGCCGAACAATTCCAACTCCCTCAGCCTGTCTTCATACCAGAGGGGCTCCAGCCATTTGACTATCTTTGTGGCCCTCCTCTGGACTTGTTCTAACACTTCCATGTCCTTCTTGTACTGGGGGCCCCAGAGCTGAATGAAGTATTCCAGTATTCTCAGGAGAGCAGAGGGAGAGAATCACTTCCTTCAACCTGCTGGACGCACTTCTCTTGATGCAGCCCAGAATACAATTTGTTTTCCAGGCTGCAAGTGCACATTGCCAGCTCATGTTGACCTTCTCTTCAACCATCATCCCCTGTTTCCTCTCGTCAGGTCTGCTCTCAATCCATTCTCCACCCAGCCTGTACATGTATTTATGCTCAAGGTTGTCCTGACCCAAGTGAAGGACATTGCACTTGGCCTTGTTGAGCTTCAAGAGGTTCTTACAGGCCCACCATGCAAGCCTGTCCAGGTCCCTCCAGGTGGCATCCCTTCCCTCCAGTGTGTTAACCACACTGCACAGCTTGGTGTCAAACTTGTTGAGTGTGCATTTCACTGTCCATGCCACCAACACAGATGTTAAACAGTGCCAGTCCCGATACTGACCTGAGGAACTGTTACTGAGGAACACCTGTTACTGATCTCCACCTGGACTTTGGGGCATTGACTGCCACTCTTTGAGTGTGACCATCCAGCCAATTCCTTACCCACCAAGTGGTACATCCATCAAATCTTTGTCTCTTCAATTTAGAGAAAAGAATAGCATGGAGGAAGGACAGTGTCAAACGCTTTGCACAAGTCCAGGAAGATGATGTCAGTTTCTCATCTCCTATTAACTAATGGTGTAACCCTGTCATAGAAGGCCACCACATTTGTATGACATGATATGTCCTTAGTGAAGCCATGTTGGTTCTCAACAGTCACCTCCTTAAACTTAAATCCTATGTAAATTAATTTGCCATTTACTATGAGATTACTGTGATAGAGTTTATATGCTCTTTAGTTTAATTTAATGATAATATGCTGTTGATATCCAAAGTTAAACTGATGGAAAAGTACCAAGGAAGGTATAAGCAGGAAACATAAAAGCTGCAAGAAGGAAGATGCTGAAATCAGTAATGCTGAGGCTGTAGGGGAGTGGTGGGATGCCTAGTCCCAGACTGATATCCCCTAGGTTAGCAAAGTTTGCTGTTTCCAGACTAAGCAAGGGATACAAATACAAACTGAACTTGAAATATGCAATTTTAGGTAGCAAGGCGGAAGAAAGCCACAAAGCTTAAATGATAAGAGAGAATGTAGACAGATATTGCAATGAGTAATCTGCTCACTTCAGTGTGAAAATGAAAATAAGTGGGCTAAAGGGAATGTAAGAAAGCTTTCCTTTGAAAATTAAGCAGCTTATTTTTTTATGGTTTTATGCTATACTTGTGAAAACAATACAGTACTGGTCTGTTCAGAACTTGTCCTGTGGTAATTTTAATCATTTCATTATCCATAAAAGCACAGAGAGGAAAAAAAAAAAGTTTATATGCACTAGGGAAAAAAACAAACAAACAAACAAAACAACCTGCAATTTGTGACTTGTCCAATAGCTATATTGCTATTTAACTTTTGATTCTATTTAACTTTTGAACAGAGCCAGAACAGTTTTCTTGGTTTTATTTATTTTTTCCCCTTCAGTGAACAAAAATAGTACTTAAAAGGAATTTTTGAATATTGGTGTGGAGATGACTGACACTGGTATTGTCATAACATACATCATGTAGTGCAAGGATTTCTGTCAGAATGACATTAGAACTGAAGCCTAAACTACACTCTTCATCATTTTCATAGTTCAGACAATGAATTTTTGTTTATCAGCAGACAATCTTATGAACTACAGGGCAGCAACACCAACTTGTTCTGTTGAAAATTATCTTCAAATACCCTGAATCTGGAAGACATTCCAAATAAAGCAAAATAAACTTGCACTAGACTAAATTTCTTGCTTATTCTTTCAAAAGTCTGTTGGGATTCCAGTTTACATCCAATTAATCTGACTGTGCAGAATAAGCACCTGGTCTTGATTACTCTTAAAGATATGATTTAACTCTACAGCATGATTCTTATGGTTAATTATTTGCAAACATTTCTTCATTAACTCTTTATAAACAGAAAGAGAATTATATTCATGTAAATCATTCTATCATTTTTTTTCTGAACCTAGAATTTATCATATCAAAACAGAAAATTTTATCTGTCAAAGGAAAGGAACTGCATAAAACAAGTAACTTGAATGTTGTAAGGGAACACAAACAAACTAGTTTTTTCAAGGAACTACATAAAGAGTACAAAACTCTGGATAAGCAGGGTAAACTTGAACTGCATCCTAGAAGTGAAAGCTCAGCAGTTCTTTCAAGAAAGTACTTAAGGAGAAGTATATCAAGGGAATTTGTCTACTCATCTTTGCATCAGCTTTTCAGAATCTGTTGTTTTTATTAAAGTTAGATGCAGTAGCCTACTGACAAACTAATGAATCCTTTCTAGTTCTGCTGACAATTTTGAGACCTTGGGACCTTATGTGAGTGCAATAAATGCTGTAAATGGCTATAAATCTCTTGCTTGATATCTGTTTATATATTTTACTTCTTTCAGATTACTGTTAAATTTAAAATTTCCAGTCTGGGAGTAGCAACTAGTCTTTGAGCACATACAAAGACTAGCATGTATAAGAGTGAAAGAAGAAAAGAGGAGAGAGGAGAGAGTAGGGAGAGGTAATATAGCAGTAACTAATATATATATAGGTTATATAGCCTACTATACATACAGAAGGGAGAGGAATGGAGGGGAGAAGAGGGAAAGAGAGAAGAGTTGAGGAGACGAGATGAGCCAAGAGGACACAACTTGCAGCCAAATTAACAAACCTTAATCTATTTCAAAACAGTAAGGGACATTAGCTGCTGTTCTTTCAAATGACAAATATTAAGGAAGCTCCAAGCAAGTGGAAAAGAGAATGCTATATCATACCATGAGCACAGTATCTGTATGCATGCTGAATGAACCCAAAATATGCCATTGGCCATAGGCAATACTGGCATCCACAATGAATAAAGCTAGCCTGTTCCTGTATAGAGATCAGTATACATAGAAATGTTGATTTTTTTTCCTTGCCATGCAGAAAATTTTCTTCCGACAATAAGCAAGAAAATATATTCTATATTCCAACAATACAAAGAAAGACTCAAGGCCAAAATACCACCTTTAGCCTTTTTAATTTTTATGTGAGTACTTTAAATATATAATAGGTTTTGTTTGATTTGTAGCCAAGTCAAAACATGATGCAGTAGTACTGAAACTGGAACTACAGGATGTTTGATCAGTTCTGGGCACAGGTCAGGAGTTCAAAAAGGCACCTTTACTACTGATACAAATGCAGATGGATGGAATATATATATAAAATATGTTAAATATGTTCATATTTAAATATAAAATAAATGTAAATAAATATATTTAATTATATGAATATTTATTTATAAAAATAAACATATAATTTATATAAATATAAATTACAATAAATACATATAAATAATAATAAATAAATATAAATATTTACATATAGATTTACACATGCATACATGCATCATGCAAATATAGTGTTAAAAAAGAATAGCCCAGCAACATACTGAGAATACTTAGTTATTGGAAGGAAAAGAAGAAAGTGATTCTAAAACATGGATTAATATAAAAAATACACACTTTTTTTTTTTTTTTTTTTTTTTTCTATATGAAGTGGGCTGACACAGAGGTTAAGTGCAAACACTCTACTTCTGGTAATCGTCCAGCGCTGAATTTCTCCAGTGTAAAGGTCATGGTATACCAGAATTTGAGATAGCTTCTCTACAGTTTAGGAATCAAGAACTGATTTTATAATCCGTGATGGAAAGTAACTCTGTATTTATTCTGTATTTCCATGTTCCTATAAAAAGGGAACAACTTGATCTAGTGGAACTCCCCAAGAAAGGTGGAGGTTTGTTCTTTCTTGGAAGAAACTGAATAATCTCAGGAGAAAAGCTTTCACAGAATCACAGAATCATCTAGGTTGGAAGAGACCTTCAAGATCACCTAGTCCAAACTCTGACCTAACACTAACCAGTCCTCCACTAAACCATATCACTAAGCACTACATCTAAACGTCTTTTAAAGAGGGATGGTGACTCAACCACTTCCCTGGACAGCCCATTCCAATGCCTAACAACCCTTTCAGTAAAGAAGTTCTTCCTAACATCTAACCTAAAACTCCCCTGGCGCAACTTAAGCCCATTCCCCCTCGTCCTGTCACCAGGCACGTGGGAGAATAGACCAACCCCCACCTCGCTACAGCCTCCCTTGAGGTACCTATAGAGAGCGATAAGGTCGCCCCTGAGCCTCCTCTTCTCCAGGCTGAACAGTCCCAGTTCCCTCAGCCACTCCTCGAAAGACTTGTTCTCCAGGCCCCTCACCAGCTTCGTCGCCCTTCTCTGCACCCGCTCAAGCACCTCCATGTCCTTCTTGTAGTGAGGGGCCCAAAACTGAACACAGTACTCGAGGTACGGCCTCACCAGAGCCGAGTACAGGGGGACAATCATTTCCCTAGACCTGCTGGCCACACTGTTTCTTATACAAGCCAGGATGCTGTTGGCCTTCTTGGCCACCTGAGCACACTGCTGGCTCATATTCAGACGACTATCAACCAATACTCCCAGGTCCTTCTCTGCCAGGCAGCTCTCCAACCACTCATCTCCCAGCCTGTAGCTCTGCTTGGGGTGGTTGTGCCCCAGGTGCAGGACCTGGCACTTGGCCTTGTTGAACTTCATGCAGTTGACCTCAGCCCATCAGTCCAGCTTATCCAGATCCTCCTGCAGAGCCCTCCTACTCTCAAGCAGATCAACACACGCACCTAACTTGGTGTCATCTGTGAATTTACTGAGGGTGCACTCGATGCCCTCGTCCAGATCATCGATAAAGATATTAAAGAAGACTGGCCCCAGCACTGAGCCCTGGGGAACGCCACTAGTGACTGGCCTCCAACTGGATTTGACTCCATTCACCACAACTCTTTGGGCCTGGCTCCCCAGCCAGTTTTTAACCCAATGAAGTGTACTCCAGTCCAAGCCATGAGCAGACAGTTTCTTGAGGAGAATGCTGTGGGGAATGGTGTCAAAAGCCTTGCTGAAGTAAAGGTAGACCACATCCACAGCCTTTTCCTCATCCACCCAGCGTTTCACTTTGTCATAGAAGGAGATCAGATTCATCAAGCAGGACCTGCCTTTCATAAACCCATGCTGACTTGGCCTGATCACCTGGTTGCCCTGCAACTGCTGCATCATGACACTCAGATGATAATCTGCTCCATGAGTTTCCCTGGCACTGAGGTCAAACTAACAGGCTTATAGTTCCCCGGGTCTACCTACCGTCCCTTCTTGTAGATGGGTGTCATGTTTGCTAGCTGTCAGTCTACTGGGACCTCCCCCAATAGCCAGGACTGCTGATAAATGATGGTAAGCGGCTTGGCCAGCTCCTCCGCCAGTTCTCTCAGTATCCTCGGGTGGATCCCATCCGGCCCCATCGACTTGCGTACATCCAAGTGCTGTAGCTGGTCACCAACCATTTCCTTGTGGAATATGAGGGCCATGTTCTGCTCACCATCCCCTTCCACAAGCTCAGGGTGCTGAGTATCCAGAGAACAACTGGTTTTGCCTCTAAAGACTGAGGTAAAGAAGGCATTAAGCACCTCTG
The DNA here is from genome assembly GCF_964035555.1 of Netta rufina. NCBI lineage: Eukaryota > Metazoa > Chordata > Aves > Anseriformes > Anatidae > Netta > Netta rufina. Next base: position 100,868,688 of record NC_140124.1, read on the forward strand.
CCTTTTTCTCATCTCCTGTCACTGTTTCCCCCCGCATTCAGTAAGGGCCGGAGATTCTCCTTAGTCCTCCTTTTTGTGTTGATGTATTTATAAAAACATTTTTTTGTTATCTTTAATGACAGTAGCCAGTTTGAGCTCCAGATGAGCTGTGGCCTTTCTAATTTTTTTCCTGCACAGCCTCACAATATCCTTATAGTCCTGCCAAGTGGCCCGCCCTCTTTTCCAAAGATTATAAACCCTCTTCTTTCTCCTAAGCTCAAACCACAACTCTCTGTTCAGCCAGGCTGGTCTTCTTCCCCGCCAGCTCATCTTTGGGCACGTGGGGACAGACCACTCCTGCGCCATTAAGATTTCCCTCTTGAAGAGTGCCCAGCCTTCCTGGACTCCCTTCAGAACCACCTCTCAAGAGACTCTACCAACAAGTGTCCTGATCAGTTCAAAGTCAGCCGTATGAAAGTCCAAGACTGTGGTTTCACTGATCCCATTCCTGACTTTGCCAAGACTGGAGAACTCTACCATTTCATGGTCACTCTGCCCAAGACAACTCCCGACCACCACATCTCCCACCAGTCCTTCTCTGTTTGTAAAGAGAAGGTCTAGCAGGGCACCTCCCCTAGTAGGCTCACTAACCAGAGGTGTCAGGAAGTTATCTTCCACGCTCTCCAGAAACCTCCTAGACTGCTTTCTCTGGGCTGTGTTGTGCATCCAGGATATAACTGGGAAGTTGAAGTCCCCCACGAGAACAAGTGCTGAGGATTTCACAACTTCTGCCAGCTGCCTGTAGAACTCCTCATCAGTCTCCTCATCCTGGTTCGGATGTCTATAACAGACCCCCACCAGGATGCTTCCCTTGCTGGCCTTCCCGCTGATCCTAACCCATAGGGACTCAACCTTATCATTCCCAGCCTCAAGTTCCACAACATCAAAACTCTCTCTGATATAGAGAACCACACCGCCATCCCTTCCATGCTGCCTGTTCACACAAACTCACACAGGCAGAAATACTCAGACTCGTATAGCAGACAGGACACTGACATGGCCCATCCACAGTGCTGCTCCAGCCACAGGCTGCCTGCAACAGCACTTACCCACAGAACTCACATAAAACATAGGCACAACAGCCATGTTCCTTTTCTTCCCTCTTGCTGGCAGAGATAGAGTTCACTGGTGCAGGCACACATAAAAAGTGCTCTCCGGGTTCACAAGATCACAACACTCACAGATACCTCAAATACCTGGCACAGCACCTCTGTCTGCCCAGCATCCCAGCCTGGATCCTAGGCCCCCTACCCACTTCACAGGTCACCTACACAATGGCTGGTCCAGCTTGAATTTCACTGCACACTCACAGCACTCACAGACTTGTTTCTCAAGCACACGGCATTCACAAGTCCCCCTGGGTGTACCAGCATCAAGCCACCACGTGCCTGATTGGTCCATATTGGACCCAAGGCCCGCTACTCACCAGTTAGTCCGGACTACAGCATGTGTACACACTCACAGCCCACACACACCAGGTTTGGGGAAGATAGAAAAGCTCATCACCCTGAGCAGCCAGCACCTGGAACATGGGCTGTGACACACAGACCTGCTTCATGCACCAGTGTGATATCCCCCACTCTCCTCACTTAGGCCAATTCCCCCAGTAGCTGGTTTGGGAACACACACTGCTCCAATGGCTGAGGGTAGAAGACCCCATGCACTCTAGTACCTGGCACCAACCTTCATAAAACACACACACAATTCTCACCAGTATCTGGCATATAGCCTTTCAGCACAGCTATACATGAGAGAGACTGTGAATAAGCAGAGAGAGAGTTAAAAAAAGATTTAACAAGATTTAATAAGACAGATTTCGGTGGTCAGCTGTGGGGCTTGGCCAGACAAGACTGGCCCTGTTTTGCTCATGACTGTCTCTAACCTTTTCTACCTATCCACCTCTTTGTTGCTCCTGCTCCCTCTTCCCCAAGTACAACTCCAAGGGTTTGCAGAGCTCTTCATTTTCTGTACCCTGCCAGTCCAGTGCTCCTTGGTTCATGATTTTACAAGCTGCAGGATTGGAAATAGCACCTGTAGCTTGCTAACCCACTTGTTAGTGAGACTGGGAGGTTTGTATCTGGTTGTTACCTCCAACCTTAGAAGTCCTCCATCACATAACCCTGCTGGCATAAATATTCCCACATTACTGTGTACTCTCATAAATTAGTATGACTGACCAGACAATCCCTCCAATTCTTATTATCCCTTGTTGCCTTAGAAAAGCTCCTTGACCAGCTACCCTCAAAGGTGCACACACTCCTCTTCTATGTACGCTTACACATATTAGAAAAAAAAAAAAAAATCTTTACCATGAGGGTAATTAAACACTGGAACTGGCTTCCTAGCAAACTGGTTGATTCCCCATGCCTGTCAGTGCTCGAGGGGCATTTGGACAATGTCCTCAATAATGTTAATGATGATCTTTGTAGGTCCCTTTCTACTGTTCTGTTCTGTTCTATATCAAAAATAATTATATAAAAGAATACTTATAAAAATAACCTGTCTGTGGTGAAATGAATCACTCTGTTTTGGATAACAGGGTTAGATATTCCAGGATGACAAGTGGCTTGCAGAGCAGATGACAAACAGGTTACAGCGTTGCATTCCTGAGTATATATTTTACTTTTACTGGTCATTTTTACAAGGAATCTAGTACGTATTTTTGCATAGAATGTGAGATTAAATCTGGAATGTAAAAGTCTGAAAAATAAAATGTGGGTCATTAGGTGGGAAGAAAAGACCTGAACAGTACAGTAATATAATGTTAAGTTTTGTTCCAGCAATGGATATTTCAATTTTACAACTTAACACTCTTTCAATGAGGGAAAATAATAATAATAATAATAAAAAAATCCTTACTATTGCTTTCCAGGTTAAAAAAATAATTACAGAAGATGAAGGATAAAAGGGAACACAAGTCTTTCAGGACAGTCTGTTCTCTGGGCCAAGGGACAGAATGCCAACATAATGAAATGAAATTAATTTCCTTTGCAAAATTATTGGCACCAGCTATGAAAAGTTAGCATTTTAAAGTGGACATTGAAGGTTTAATAATGAAATCATTTTTCTTAAGTAGTAATAGCATAATAGTCTTGCTCTAGGGATTAGAGTGGAGCTGAAACCAAAAAAAGAAGTATGTTAGCACTTTCTGTTTATCAACAGTTTGTGCTCTTTTTTATTTTATGTTTAAAATCATTGCTTCCTGCCACAGAAAAAGAAATGAAGTAGCTATCAGTAGCTCAAGGGCTATCAGATTGCACACCATCTATTGCAAGGCAGTCAAAGTGACAAGAAAGCCATAGCCTGCTAGAGGATGAAAGAAAAGGAAGTAGACCATAAGAAAAGAGTGAATAAAAGAGTGTATAACGGGAAACATGGTTGAGGGGCTAATACAAGTTCAGCAGTGACAAAAATTAAGTCAAGAGGGCAAGTACAAGTTCACTACCAAAAAAAATGAAAGCCCAGTTGCAAGACAGGCAGCAAAATCAATCTTAGTGATTAGAAGTCAAGAGATTTTGTACTACAGAAAACATTTGTAAAGAGACCTCCTTTTGGCCACTGAATGGCCAGCTGAAACAACACTATTTTAGAGGGCCAGTCAGCTATAGTGTGCAGATCCAAACACATAAGCAAGCTAAAAAAAAAAGCATGTGAGGCATCAGAGATTCCTAGAACTGGTTCAAATGCACAAGCAGAGCAGGTACTTGCTTAAGGCATCAAAATATTTAGGAGACCAAACTATTTAATCAACATTTATTGTGCCAGTGGAGGTTCACTTATGCGAACACTTTCCAGATTGCCTTTGGTAGCAAAAACTCTAAAGCAGATGCTGCTGGTTCCAGCCAGCTATTGTCAGTAAAAAGCACAGAGTACTTTTTCTTAAATGAAGAAAAAATGTTGAAAAGACCTATAAAAACTGAAATGAAAATCATGGGAATTATTCTCAAAAGTAAATTTTGTATTTTACATTTTTATTTCCTGGCGTGTGTGGTGTGCATATGAGTGACTGTGTCTGGTTTTGGATTATGCTTGGTTATTTTTTTCAAAAGCCGTTCTGATGACAGTGACAAATGTACAGTGTCAGAAATAAAGTCAAGAGGCCAAGTATCAAGTTCACTGCAAAAAAATGAAAGACCGGTAGCAAGGTACACAACAAATTCAAACTAAGTGGTTAGAAAATAAAAAATTTTGTGCTACTTAAAATGTTTGGGAAGGGAGCTGTTGCCTCTGAAAAGGCTCACACTTGCCCAAATCCTCCTTCCTCTTGTAAGTGCAGTCATCCTGAATGCCTAAGAATCTCTCAGTGACCTTATTTAGATTATTATAGATTGAATTAAACCATTATTTTTTTTTTTTTTACAATGTTAGAAAGTGATAAAAAAAATATCCAGGTGATTTCAAATTCTGTTCTTTTAGAATTTCTGTACAAAATGATTGTGTACAGAAAAGTGTTGGCCTCTAGTTTTTCCTATGTACCATATATTTCATAATTGAGTGTGAGGGATTGTCTTTTATTTTTGAACATTTGCTTATATTTTTCTATTTTTGCTTTTGTTTCATTTCTATGTTATTGTCCTTCAAGTTCAATGTAAAGGCTTTTGAGTTACTTTAGGCCATGGACAGAATTTTTTACTTTCCAATATATTTTTGAATATGTGATTTTTTTTGAATACTTGAATAACTCAAATAAAATAATTGCTAATTTATTTTAGACCATAGACAGAATAGACAGAATTTTTTACTTTCCCAAATAGACAAATTTGGAGTTGCAATCTCCTAAACTAAAGGAAAAAAAAAAAGCCAAACCTTTTTTTGGTCTCATATTTAAGCTTGGTCTTTAACAGAAAATCAACTAACCATTAAAGATGCAAAAGTTTTATGCTGTCATGGTTCCGCTCGAGTGGGCAGCTGAGCTCCACCACAGCCGCTATCTCACTCCTCCTCCTCAAAGAGGAATGGGGAGAAAATATGTGAAAAGGGCTCAAAGGACGAGAAAATCACACGGTAATTATTGTAACGGGCAAAACAGACTTGGCATAGGGAGACAGTAAGATTTATTGCTTATTACTAACAAGCTAGAGAAGTGAGAAACAAAGGAAAGAAACCAAAAGCACCCTCCCCCCCCATCCACCCTCTTCCACCTCCTCCCCCTGAGTGGCACAGGGGAATGGGGGAATGGGGGTTATGGTCAGTCTACAGCACTTCTTCTCTGCCACTCCTTCTAGGTCACTCTCGCCCCCTGTGCTGTAGGGTCCCACCCACGGGATACAGTCCTTGATGAACTGATCCGGCATGGGCAGCAGCTCTTCCAGAGCTGCTCCAGATATTGGTCCGTACCACGGGGTCCATCCCTCAGGAGAAAACTGCTCCAACCTGGCTCCCCCACGGGCAGCAGCTCCTGCCAGGTCACCTGCTCCTGCGTGGACTCCTCTCCACAGGCTACAGGTCCGGCCTGGAATCTGCTCTGGCAGGGGTCTTCCACAGGCGGCAGCCTCCATCGGTGCAGGGCCACCTGCTCCACCATGGTCTCCTCCACGGGCTGCAGCGTGGAACCCTGCTCCACCGTGGTACTCCATGGGCTGCAGGGGGACATCCTGCTTCACCATGGTCCTCACCACAGGCTGCAGGGGACTTCTGCTTTGGCGCCTGGAGCACCTCTCCCCCTCCTTCTGCACTGACCTAAGCGCCTGCATGGCTGCTCCTCACTCCTCTCACTCTCCCAGCTGCTGTGTGGTGCTTCGTTTTTTTTCCCTGTCTTAAATATGCTCTCACAGAGGCACAAAACAACATCACTTATTGGCTCAGCTCGGGTCAACAATGGGGCCCTTACCAAACATGGGGCAGCTTCTCCTCAAGAAACTGGCTGCTCTTGGCTTGGATTGGCGCACGCTTCGTTGGGTTAGAAACTGGCTGGATACCCGGGCCCAAAGAGTCGTGGTGAATGGAGTCAAGTCCAGTTGGAGGCCAGTCACTAGTGGCGTTCCCCAGGGCTCGGTGCTGGGGCCAGTCTTCTTTAATATCTTTATTGATGATCTGGACGAGGGCATCGAGTGCACCCTCAGTAAATTCACAGATGACACCAAGTTAGGTGCGTGTGTCGATCTGCTCGAGAGTAGGAAGGCTCTGCAGGAGGATCTGGATAGGCTGCACCGATGGGCTGAGGTCAACTGCATGAAGTTCAACAAGGCCAAGTGCCGGGTCCTGCACCTGGGGCGCAATAACCCCAAGCAGAGCTACAGGCTGGGAGATGAGTGGTTGGAGAGCTGCCAGGCAGAGAAGGACCTGGGAGTGATGGTGGATAGTCGGCTGAATATGAGCCAGCAGTGTGCTCAGGTGGCCAAGAAGGCCAACATCATCCTGGCTTGTATAAGAAGCAGTGTGGCCAGCAGGGCTAGGGAAGTGATCGTCCCCCTGTGCTCAATTCTGGTGAGGCCGCACCTCGAGTACTGTGTTCAGTTTTGGGCCCCTCACTACAAGAAGGACATGGAGGTGCTTGAGCGGGTGCAGAGAAGGGCAACGAAGCTGGTGAGGGGCCTGGAGAACAAGTCCTACGAGGAGCGGCTGAGGGAGCTGGGCTTGTTCAGCCTGGAGAAAAGGAGGCTCAAGGGGCGACCTTATCGCTCTCTATAGGTACCTCAAAGGAGGCTGTAGCGAGGTGGGGGTTGGTCTGTTCTCCCACATGCCTGGTGACAGGACGAGGGGGAATGGGCTTAAGTTGCACCAGGGGAGTTTTAGGTTAGATGTTAGGAAGAACTTCTTTACTGAAAGGGTTGTTAGGCATTGGAACAGGCTGCCCAGGGAAGTGGTGGAGTCACCATCCCTGGAAGTCTTCAAAAGACGTTTAGATGTAGAGCTTAGGGATATGGTTTAGTGGGGACTGCTAGCGTTAGGTCAGAGGTTGGACTCGATGATCTTGAGGTCTCTTCCAACCTAGAAATTCTGTGATTCTGTGATTCTAGATCCTTCTCGCAGAAACCACCCCTATGGCCCCCTGCTACCAAAACCTTGCCACATAAACCCACTACATATGTTTAAGTTGTTATGACCATATTTGTCAAGTCACAGGTACACCTAAAGTGTTCATCAAAAAGTTTCTCTTCATCAAGTCTTTTCATTTATTTATTTATTTTTGAGTAATGACAACTGTAGCACTCATCTGTTTTGTTGTATCATAGATGTAGAGCTTAGGGATATGGTTTAGTGGAGGGCTGTTAGCGTTAGGTTGGAGGTTGGACTCGATGACCTTGAGGTCTCTTCCAACCTAGAAAAATTCTGTGATTCTGTGTGTGATTCTACTGTTTGCATAAGATAAGTAAACATGAAAGGGAATTACTTAAAAATAAATAAAAAAATATTTTGAGAAAGAAATTGGAAGCAACACAGGTTTTATCTTTAATCAATGTTGTTATTTTAATGCACAAGAAAGGCAATGCATCAGTACTCCAATGACTTGAAAATTCTTTCTTTGAACTGTAAGCACTTTGCAAAATTATTGAGTTCTCCTCAAACACTCTCTTTAGATTACATGCTGATGAGAAAGACAAATGATAAATAATATCTGAAAAGTTTAATATATGTCAAACATTGCTAAAATAAATACATACATTTAAAAAAAATTAAAAACTTTTCATATGTTTTGCACATTTTATTTCTCATCAGAAAAGAAAAAAATAAAAGATTAACTCACTTTCCCTCTTTCCTTATAAAAGATTGACATTCAATTAAAAAAAATGAATGAAAGATAAAAGATTTATATAGAATTTGAACAATAAAATAAATTGAGGACAGGAAGAGAAGTTTCAGGAATGAGTAACTGATGAGACGGATTGGCAAGATCTATAATTTATACACAGAACAATAATATATAAAAGCAATAGCCAAGAGTAAACTAATAATATTAAGTGCAAACACCATCATATGATATATGATATATGATATATGATATATGATATATGATATATGATATATGATATATGATATATGATATATATGATATATATGTGATATGATATATATCATATATATATCATACATGATACCATATATGATACCATATATGATATATGATATATATAATATCATCGTATTTGATGAAAAGAATATTGATTTTCTTCCACTGTTTTTTTTTTCCTGCTTAGAATGCTGGGTGCTGAAGCAGCTTTCTTGCAGAGAATATTTTCTATATGGTATGATTTTTGTTTACAATGATGTACATACTGTGTTAATATTTGTTGTTATGAAAATAAAAGCATAACATTTCTCTCTCTCTTTACTTTTTTGACATCTACTATAAATTTGTGTTTCATCACTTAAGAAGCAAGAATTTCCCAGAGTAAGAGAAAAATCACTTGAAATTTATCTTCTGCTGTATCAATACATCTGACTGCTTTACTCACTTTTATGTGAGATAAATTAATCTAAATATGATTTTTCCCTCCTTTTCAGTCTTGACAACTAACAAATGCTAGTTAGTAATCAGTTAAAGTTAATTCCCATTTCATTTCAGTTTGTCCTATTTAAGGGATAGCTTTTAATCAGAAATTATATCAAAGATCCTATCACTGTTGCTGTTAACAAGCTTATGAGCTTGAGACATTCTGGTGACTGTTCTAAATAATGCTGGGCTCTGAAAAAACAATTCTGATAACATGCAACCTGGCCAGACTCCCAGTGAGTTGGAGTGATTCTGCTGACTCAAAGAGCAGCAGATCATTGTTGGAGATTGTAAGCTGAATTTGCAAAAATTCTTTGCCTTGGCTGCTTTTATGGAAGCAAATGTGAACATCAGCAGTACTGGTCTAATGGTCTCTGAGCTGGGAAATCCAATTCGATGGAACCTGGATCTCATCAAAACCAGGAAAAATTGTGTAGAAGAAGTGTTGCCAGCCACCATATATAGTTGCTAACAAGCAAAGATACAAGCCAAACCAAGGTTATTTATCTGAAACCACAAAGTAATGCTTTATAATTGCATAAAGTTTTAAAAATCACACATTTTGTCTGAAATTAATGGGCCTTGAAATGACATCCAAAATAACCCATAAAGCAAAAGCTAAAATGAAAATCCAAACTCATCTCATTAAAAACAAATTAGGTAGAAGGAACTCAAAACTGACAAGGAGATCTCCATACAGATTTGAACCCCAAACTTTCATTTCTTTAGTTCATGTGGATAACTGGCAACTAGGCAGAGGGCAGCATTCTAAGCAGCAGATATTTTGGGGAAAATATCTATGAAATACTACTAATAAATTTGTCTCACTAGGAAGTTATCAAAAAGTGACTTTTAGCAGAATCTCAGTAGAACCAGATCTAGTTAAAGAGAAGGAAAGATAGCTTTAAGCCACCACTGTTCTTTGCTTATCAAGATATGTCATACTTCATGTCATATGAAGTAGTTTTGAGTAGACTCTCAGTTCTGAAGATCAAAGTTCTCGTTTGTTATCTACAAACCAGAACTGCATTTATTGCAAAGGGTTAAAGAATAAACTTAACCACTACTCTGTGTATTTTATTGTTGTCGTTTAAATGCACTTAATACCACTTTTTCAGCAATTGATCTCATATTTAATATTTAAATACTTACATGATAATACAATATTTGGGCTGTAGCAAATCTTCCCCTTCTCTTTCTGCCTTAGCAAAACTGCAAGACATGCTCCCTGCTCTCTAGATCTTTCATGCCATATCTCGCTCAGTAATGCTGGGTGAATCTTCATCATACCTGAGAATCAAGGTATGAAATTCATTCATGAAATTCATGAATTTATAACAATATTAATGTAAATTTTATTAAACAGTTTTGTTATAGAGTTTTGTTATATGCTGTTCAAGGAACACTAAACTCATTCTGTTTTGTGTCTTAAAAACCTCAAAAGGTAAATTCTTGGAATTATGCAAACTGTATAACTTACATAATTCAGAATGTTTCTGATTTACTCCAGATTAATCCTTTGCCATGTGAAAATTTGTAAGAACACAAATCTTTGGAAACTGCAAATATTTCCCACTAGACAATAGAGTTGTAGAGGAAACCTTCTCTATGAAGAATTACTCCATAATACATGTATTTTTATATTTTTTAATGTGCTTGTAAAAAATAAAAATAAATCTCCCAAAACATGATGACTTTTGGATTATTTCCCTGATAATTATCGCCCCCCACTTTTGCTGTTATCCTAACAATCTATCACTTTACATCTTATTTTCATTTAGAAAAACAAAACAAAACAAAACAAAACAAAAACCACATTCACTATCATTGCAACATCATCATCATCAACATGTTTTTCCATTAAAATTCAAAACAGATTGCATGTACACACTAGCCTGTTAGGTTTTTCACAGGTATTTGTAAAGAACAGTGGCTTTGCTCTCTAATGTAGTTGGATCATATTTTCCTTATAAAGAACATGCAGAAAATGATTTTTTTAAATTATTATTATTATGAAGTTTTGATCAGCTTGGGTTTGTAGTCTCTGAGGTCTATATTTGGCTTGGAATAATGACATACTTGCACTTTAACCTGAATTTTAGCTGGCTGTCATCAAAATAATATATCTAATTTTGGAGAAACTTTGGAGACATGCATTTATTTTCAGTCGTTCATTTTTTTTTTTTATTTTATTTTTTTTCTTACAGGTCTTAGAAACTACATATTTTATCTTTTTTGCCCGCCTTGAAGTAATCCTACTCCATGCCAAACTCTCTCATGCCAACCTGACCTGTATTTAGAAATAACGCATTCATTCTCCTCTTCATCGATCAGGAGAGCATGTGCTTCTCCAAGCACACCTATATAAACCTATATGAACAAACTCCTCACAAACTGTAGACTGGGATGCTTTGGAAATGAGAAATGTATCCTCATCAATGCCTCTTGACTGAGTACTTTTGTATGTAAATTTATGTAGGAGAAGTAAGGGACAACAACATCACTAGCTCTGAAAAATGACTTTTATGTAGTTATATGCTGTTAGTTTTTGAAAGACGTGTTGTCTGTAGAGGTTTGAAAGAAATGCCTCCCTGCATAAGAGATATTGTTAGTTCAGTATTTCTTTCAGGCCAACAGTAGGAACCTGTCTGATGATAATGCTGGTTATTTCACATTCCTCTTAAAAGCACCTTTAATTAATTCATTCATTCAATTAAATTATATACATTACATAAAATAAAAATATAAATATTAAAGTATAAAAATATATAATATTATATATTATATATTATGTAATATATAGTACAAAAAATATAGAAATATTAAAAAATAAATTATAAAAACATAAAATTTTAAATATAAAAAATAAAATATACATGTATATACATTATATTAAATTATATACAATTAAATAAATAGTTAATTTTAACTACATATTATTTAAATGGGCGAGGTGCCAAATTATGGTTCTGGATATAATAAGCATGAAAAGAATCAAGTCCAAAGCCTTTTGACAGAAAATGTGCTACTCCCTTAAGCACTTCTTGGTTGATTGTTAAGTGACTCTGCTCCTACTTCTATAAATATGAAGTTAAGGATATGTTGCACAAAGTTTTGTTTATTCTTTTTACAAAAAACTGTAAGAATCTGTATCTAAGAGATGTGTTCTTTTTCAAACTACACTATTGTATTTTCAGAGCCTTTAAATAATTAGCATTAGAACAAAATCATGCTATGTTTATATATGTGCATATCTTCTGAAGATCTACTTGTATTTCAAACAAACAAACATGCATAAAGCATTCAAATTGTTATGTATTAAAAAGTAAAATTAATGTAAAATTATATTTTCATAGAAATATTAAAAAAAAAAACAATTTTCAGATCACTTCTAATAACTTGCAGTGAAAATAAGAAATTAATATCAAATATATATGAATTTTTATATAGCAATTGTCTTACAAAAATTTAGTACTGCTTCCACCAGTCAGGAGAAAATTAAGATTCCTGAGGGAAAAGGAAAACAAAGATAACTGGAGTGGAAAACTAGGTTTAATGAGTACTTTATTTCAACTGCTGCAAATTTTCAGGCAATTAAAAATATTTACAACTCCTAATTTTGAGAATATTATATTAAATTAAAACCACTGAGAACATTTCAGGGCCTCAAGTCTAGCTGCTTCACATAGCTGCAAAATAAATGTTAGAATGTTGCCCTAAAAGCTCTAGGCTTTCTCAGAACTCTATATAACTATCCTGTATCCTGTTTCAATCCACGTGACAATGCAAGCTCCAAAGCTTTTTATCTAATTTAGAGATTTCAACAGAAAATCTTACATTAAATCTCTCTGTGTGTATGTATTTATATGTATGTAGCACAGAGAAGCCTTAAAGGAAAAATATTGTGAAGGTAATACTAACGAGATTGTTTATTTGGAATGTTAAAAAAAAAAAACAAAAACAAAAACACAAAAATGGATTCTTATTGTATATTCCAAGTTATGACAGGAAAGATCTAGTGTATTAGGAAGAAATTCTTCACAGAGAGGGTGGTCAAGAATGAGATGTCCAGGGAAGTGGTGGAGTGGTGGATTTAAGAGACCTCTGGACAGGGCACTAAAGGACATAATTTAGGACTTGGTTGGTCAGCTTGATGATTGGACTTGATTATCTTCTAGGTATTTTCCAACTGAAATGATTCTATGATTCTATGATTATATTCCATTTTCTGCTGTGCACCTCTTTGGGGATTACCCTGAGTTGCCATGCAAACATTTTGGGCATAGCCAGAAAATTTCCCAGTGAAGGTTACTGTGCATGCAGGTAAATGCAAGAACTCTGTAGTGCATTAAACCCAATCTTCAAGACTGGAAAAACTGGTTGTGCATATTCATCAGAAGCAGATGGGTTGAAGCATACAGTTATACCACTGAACTCATGGACGAAATCACAAGACAAAATCACATTTTCCTATTCCCTTTAAGGAGGGAGAGGGATAGAGTGGTGGAGTTCAGCTGCCCAGATGAGTAAAAACACCAATTTTAAAGTTAAATATTCATGGCATTGTTTTGGTTGTTATAATTGATAACGCTTTTTAAAAAGTCACTTACCGAGCCAGTAACTGGCGGCAGAGGGGAATTAATTAATTGGAGTGTGGTGGTTTTACCTTGGTAGGCAGCTGACCTCCACCACAACTGCTCTCTCACTCCCCCTCCTTAGAAGAGGAGGGGAAGAAGTAAAGGAAAGAATATCTCATGGTAAGGATAATTTAATTAAAGGAAAAAATAATTATTAAGGAAAGATTATTATGAATTAAACAATTTAACTAAAGGGAAAAAAGCTGCAGGGAAAGTTAACATCCCAGCCAGATGTTACTCCCAGTACATGGAGTTATGCTAATTTACATAAGGCATCTAGAGTTTCTTTAAATACATTTATCAGTAGGTCTTTCTACTATTGACTTTGTTTGTTTTTAAATTTTTAACTTTTCCATTACAAAAAACGTTTATAACAAGATGTCACATCTGGCTAACATGTTAATCTAGCATATTTTAGCTATGAACACTTTTTTCACCTTAAAGTGATGTTCAAGCAGAATTTTGTTTTGTCCCAAGCCCATTCAGTTTTCTCTGAGCAGAAGTGACAAAAAACAAGCACACCCACTTACTTAGATACCTTAGATACTCAGTGTGACCTGAAATAAAATTGATAGATGGAACTGAAGCTGATAGATGTTTTCTGCAAACTGAAGTATCTGCTATTTTGTCAGTTATTTGATTCATTTTCAGCTTGCTCAGCACCTACATAATAAAATTTTCTGTCAGTCCACTGAATTCACTAAATTAACCACGTACACTTTGAAAAACAAATAGGCTTACTTTTTTTTTCTCTATATATATACTTTTTTATACTTTTTTTTCTGATATTTTGGGAGGAACAGAAAAAAAAATGTCACTGGTGCAGGATTTGTCTCCTTATGATGAAAAAATTTGCTTGTTATTGTATGAGACATATTTTCTCTCAGTTATATCACTTTCAGTGCTCCTAAAGTGGAGGATGACTCACCTAAGAACAAATGCATTTTTTTTTTTTTTTTTTTAAATCTCTCCCAGAACAAACAGGCCAAGAGATGAAAATGTGCCTATGCAATTAAGAGTTGTAGTTCAGCTGAGATTCTAAGTCACTTACATAGTTTGGACATCCTTCTTTACATTCTTTGTAAATTGATGTCATTCTTTCTGAGTCAACAGAGTGCTGACAGCCTATAGTACCAGGAAAACTGGCCCAATGTGTCAAATATCATAATTATTGTCATAATTTAAAGCAGATCTGCTTCCCTGAGAACATTTTGAGTGATGACTTAAGCATCATGTTTAATCTTAGAAATGTATATACATGTATAATTGTGACTTCACCCAGACTATTGTTCAGTCTTTACTTATTGAATATATATATTTTTTTTACCTGTGTAGTCCATAAAACCTTAGAAAATGTGCAACTTCAAAAATTAAATTCACTCCAACTCTGTTTTCTCAAACCTATCAGAGTAACTGCAATAGAGTAAACGAGAAAGCCATACACTGATTAACGTAGATCCCCATAGTTTGCCTGGCTAATAAGGGCTGCCTGCAATTCAGAGTATGGGAATTCGCATACTGTGGTAAATTACTAAGATAGAACTGTGCTGTCATTATGTAAATAGAAATGCAAGAAAATGACTGACAGAAATAAGTATACACACTGAGCTGTAAGGGTGAGTTAGACAAACTATATATGTATATTATATTTATATATAATTATATATATATATACATACATACATATACATGAATTCTCACTGACTAAAATGTTTTTAGCTTAGAAGCAATAGTAATGGAAGAAGTGGAATACGCAGAAATATAAAACAAAGAAAGAGTCTACTATAGTTTTCAGAGACTTCTCTAGAAGTTAATTTTCTGCCAATATCCCTACTACAAAATGAATAAAGTATTTTTCCACCTTATAAAGATGTCTGGGCTCTTAAATCAATAATGAGCTCTGAGACCCTTAAATAAAAGAGAAGAGATGGAAGTCTTAGGTACTATAGCAACGATAATTAGTATTATAAATGTGCTAAAAGTACAATTGTTTTATTCACGTGTGTGTCTCTCTCTGTATATATTTTTAAATAATTTTTTTTTTGAAGAAAATTATGTTTTCATGACCTTTGGAAATTATGTTGACTTTCAAATATTTTTTGAACTTAGGTATATTTATTCTGGAAATAAATATTATGGAATGGGTCAAAGTGTATCATAAAAATGAGTCTTTTCTTATTCTTATAGGAATAAGAATATTCTTACTCATATCTCATTTAGAACTCATTAAATGACATACTAAAATAAACACTTGCTATGTATCTCAAGTACTGTAATTGTTAAAGGGGACCCTTCTTATCTCAGATAAAATTGTGTGGTAACTATTGCTAAGATGATGTCAGACCTGTGATACATGATATAATGATGGGATATAATGATGGGATCTAGGAAATGAATAATTATGTGTACTGGGTCTGGCTGGAATGTTAACTTTCCAGGCAGCACCCCATACAGTGCCGTGCTCTGTACTTGTAGCTGGAACAGCAGTGTTATCACACCAGTGTTGTGTCTACTGCTGAGCAGCAGTGGCACAGCATTGGGCCTTTCTCTAACCCTCCTAGGGGGTGGGCAAAAAGTGAGGAGAGAAACATCGCTAGGGCAGCTGACCTAAACCAATCAAAGGGATATTCCATACCATGTGATGTCACACTCAGCAATAAAAGGTGGAAACAGGAAGAAGAGGGGAGGGGTGGGCTCTTGTTGGGAAAATGTCGGTCCTCCTCTTGAACACCGGCTGCGTGCGTTGAGGCCTTGCTTCAAGGACGTGGTCAATCATTGCTCATTTGTGGGAAGTAGAGAGTAATTTCTTTCCTCTGCACTTCCATATAGCCTTCATTTATTTTGTTTGTTTGTTTTCCTCCCTTCTTTTTATTTTTCCTTTTCCCTCTCCCTTTTCCCCTTTCCCTTTTTATTTCCCCTTAGTTAAATTGTTTAGTTCATGGTAGTCTTTATTTAATTATTATAATTATTTCCCTTTAATTAAATTATCCTTATCTCAACCCGTGAGTTGTTCTTTGCTTTACTTCTCCCCCTCCTCATCTAACCCCCTCCTCATCTAAAGGAGGGGGAGTGAGAGAGCGGTTGTGGGGTTTAGCTGCCCAGCACGGTAAAACCACCACATTATGTTAACTGGTGCACTGTAATTGCACGACATTTAGGCAAAATTGTCAGAGAACAAGCCTGCTGCCTAAGAATATATCTACAATATTGTCCATTAGTCTGTATGATTTGGCATGAAGTTGCATGGCATCTAGACCTTGGGACTTCAAGAGACCTCTATTTCTGAAAGATTTTCTCCTGACCTATTTGTTTCTGCAGCAGAATGAATAATCATAGATATTATAACATCTCCCTGGAAACACTAGCAAACATTAAAATAAGCCATTATAGAACAGTGCAGAGAAACTATGGTTTCTGCTGTTTATGTTTGTTTACATCTTGTATTTTCTGTCATCTTTTTTTCTTTTTTTTCTTTTTTTGTCTCTCTTTTTTTTCTCCTCTCCTCTCCTCTCCTCTCCTCTCCTCTCCTCTCCTCTCCTCTCCTCTCCTCTCCTCTCCTCTCCTCTCCTCTCCTCTCCTCTCCTCTCCTCTCCTCTCCTCTCCTCTCCTCTCCTCTCCTCTCCTCTCCTCTCCTCTCCTCTCCTCTCCTCTCCTCTCCTCTCCTCTCCTCTCCTCTCCTCTCCTCTCCTCTCCTCTCCTCTCCTCTCCTCTCCTCTCCTCTTTTTAAAATCATAATCATGATTTTATTGCTAGAAGATATAAAATTTCACAATTGTTTTTTCTTTGCTATAACTGTTATATTATGTCACACACTACAGACATTCTTACACTTTATGCATTCACAGTCACAGTTTATAAGCTCTTTCTTGTGAAAATTATTTCAATTTCTGAAGAAAGAACATTGTCACAAGAGAGGAAGGAAAGAGATGAATCAAGAGAACCAAAGGTATACAAGGAATAATACCCACAGAATGCCATCCATCATCTGGCATTGCTGCAGTATGGCAATGTCATGACAACTGTTGAGTAGCCATTTTGCTGCCAATGTGGGATTTTACTTTTCCAGTTGTCTGATACTTTCCAAGGAAAAATGGCAAGCCTAAACAAGCTGTTATAATAAGCAGCACTCACAACTATGAAATACTGGTGGTGTGTGCATAGTTTTCAAAGAATGCTTTGAAAAATGGCATCAATAACTGGAGATAAATTTACAATTTTTTCTTCCTCCAAAGGTCCTAGTATAAAAATGACAAGGCACTATCAAATATTAAAATATACTTTTTTTTTTCATCTGCAGAATTAACAGTTGGAAGTGACAAAGAAATTTAAGAGAGACAAATGTATCCTTAGAGAATTTAGTTTGAGTTTATTGGATCTACTCCAAGACTGATTTTTTTCTCACTGTGAAATGAAAAGAAGTAGCCATGTGCATAATGATGAGAGAAGTAATCACTAATTTCTGAAAGGAAATGTGTAAAGACATGAGGGGAAAGTGAGAATGGAGCAGATTGTAAGGGAAAAAATAGATGTTGAATACAAGAGGTTTAATTCCTCAACACGTACATGTTTGCTCTATGCTGCTGGCCAGAGTAAATTACATAAAATGGGGACAATATGAAATATGAGACTTCTATGTTAACTTCACAATAGCCAATATAGCTTCACAATAGCCAATATTGCATTAAAAGGTTTAAAAAAAAAAAAAAAAAACTTCTGTTGAAACATCGCTCTACATTCATAATTTAATTATACTTATATATAGGTTATATAAGAAAATATACTTGCAATCCAATATCGGAAACAACATATTCTTAACTGCACAAGTCTTTTAAGAAACAATTATGACATTATGAAGTAAACTGAATTTTAAAACTTTAGCCATTAAACCATATAGCAATATGCTTCAGTTATACAAGCTTTGAAGTTTTTGTTTTGTTTTAATGACATGCACTACCATTTCACTTTGAGTATTTGTACAAATGTATTTGTCTAAGTAAGAATATGATAAATAAATGAATAAACAAATGATTCTAAATTATCACCATCAACTTGCAAATCTAAAATATTTTCATTTTTACTTTTATGTCTGTGTGTTTGCTTGTTTTTGTTAAATTCAGTTTTGAGCTGGATTCCTCCTGATTTTTGATAGGCAACTTGGAACAGAAGAAGGCTGTAAGAAGATGCTGTGCTTCAGGTAAAAAGACAATAAATTTTTCATGTATATTTGTCATTTTATCCCTTTGAAACAGTTTTCAATGCATGTTGAATAATGTTAGGACAGTGAGCCATGAATAACTTTTCTGCAATGGAGGTAGTTTTTCCTAACAATATGTTAGGTTTATTCTAACACAAAAGAAGAACAAGCAATTTTATTGTTTTTTATTCTCAGACATTTCACGGTGCTACAGAAATATTCGGGAGAGGGTGGTCACAAGATTATGTCCTTTTTTGATGGCAACATGAAGGAAGAACCACAGTAATTTCATAGATACCTCCACTCTAACCTACATTTCAGTTAACTGCAATACATAACTTTTTTCAGACAAAAAGGCTGAAGATTAGGGAACAATACAAGATCCCCAGACTGAGCTAGAGAAAAGGGAAAAGTAAACATCAGAGTTTCCTAACTAGCAGTAGGAAAAAAAATGGGATCACGGGACTTTCACTGTGGTGGGATAGTGGCTAAGAAAATGTGTGAATAACCGTCTTCAGTACAGATTGATGTAAACAGCTTTGAAAACAGAAACATTCGGCTACTTCTGATTGTGTGGAGACTGTGTAGCTTCTATGCCATATTTACAGATACAAGACAGAGAAGAGAAGCCTTCAAATATGAGCAGATTGAGTGAAAGGGTTGTTTTGTCTTAACAATTTTGTGAAATGAAAGTTTGTCCCACAGGGCACAATGTAATTAGCATCTTTCACAAGCAGGACCACTCTCTCTCTGTCTAGCACTATCCATCCATCATGTTTGTTATTGATTGTTCTTTCAGGGAAAGAATAGCAAAAGCAATTTAACGTCCTACCTTAAAATATCTTGGCGATAAACTGATGGCTTGATGGTATTAAATCATCATTTAGAACTAGATTCTTACAGAGATTCATTGGTTTAACAAGGCATACCCTTTATTCCTGAAAAAAAAAACAACACAAGTGGATGCAAATTTTTACTACTCTGAGTATGTCTTAAACACAAAACAGTATTCAGACTGTGTAACCTCAAACTGCCAATAGGCCAAAGATATCTTTATAGAGGATGATTCAGATGACTAAAGTTAGAAAATTCTCCTCTTAGGTTTCATATACTGCTTATTCATGGCATTCATTCCAATAAAAGGTAGAATGTTTATGAAATATGTTTATGCAGATATTGCATGGTCAATATACCTGGATTCAAAAGAATGTATTTCCACTGATGAAACAGCCATGTAAAAAGGAAGAGATTAAATTTGACAAATACTGCTTCAGTAATTCTACAGACTCAGAAAATTCTCAAAGGTTTAAACTATACTTTGTAGAATGGCTGAAAATAATTATGAATTTCTCATGGTTTGGTTTTGGGTCACCTGGCTTCTAATCGTGAAAAATAATTTTCCCATACTTTACAACATCAATGCAAATGACAAACAGCTAGATATCAAGGAGAAGTAAGATTTTATATGTTCAAACACAGCTTTCCATCACTAATATATGTGTGACTTTTGTTCTGCCCCCTTCATGTTAGAAAGTTGTCCATGTTGTTAGGAAGCAGTTTTCTCAAAGGCCTTTATCTTTGACCATTTGTTGTTGTTGTTTCAGTGGATAGAGAAAGTGGTTTTCTTTGGTTTCCCACCAGACAATGTCAAGAGAAACACTGAATGAGTGAGATCACTGCTGTTTTATGTTGCAAGCAGAATGATTTCAATTGACATGAAACAGAGAAAGAGGGTCAAGGGAGACTCTTCTAGGTGGACATTGAGAAAGAGGTTGTCTTTTTGGAAAGCTGCTTACATTCTTTGTAGCTTAAGCCTATAAAATTTGGCTGTGATGCTTTGATAAAATTTTGGCTGTGATGCAGTGATTCATAAGGTGGTTGTCTTATTTTCCTCTGAAGAATTTTCTTTATCCCCCACTGCTGTAATTGATGTCATTATCTTCAGAAATAATAATATAGAAGTAGTTTTTGATAACAAATTTATTGGATAAAATTAAGTTACTGTGACACAAATGGCTACTGAAAGGAGGTAACAAAGTGCAAAGTGTTTATAGCATTTTATAAGCCCATCTAAAAATGATGGGTGCAGTTCTTAATTTCATGCTTCCTATTTAAAACTAAAAAACAGCAACAACAACAACAACAACAGAAATAATTTATCATCTCATCATGTCCAGGTAGATGACATCAGTCGGTCTTCCCTTGTCAACTGATGCAGTCATTCCATCATAGAAGGCCACCAGATTGGTCAGGCATGATTTGCTCTTTGTGACGCCATGCTGGCTGTCTTGGATCACCCCCTTGTCTTGCATATACCTTAACATTGCTTCCAGGAGGATCAGTTCCATGATCATTGGAACAGAGGTGAGGCTTACTTGTCTGCAATTCCCTGGGTCCTCCTTTCTACTCTTTTTAAAAACGGCATTGATATTTCCATTTTTCCAGTCACCAGGGGCTTCACCTAACTATCAGGACTTTTCAAATATGATGGAGAGCACCTTAACAACTCCATCAGCCAATTCCCTCAGGATCCTGGGATGCATATTATTGGATCCCATATATTTGAACCTGTTTATAATTTTCATCAGGTGGTCTCAAACCTGTTAATGGCTTACTGTGGAAGGCACTTTGCTCCCCCAGCCTTGGCCTTTTTAGGGAAATGAGAGGCAGGTGAAGCCTGACTGCCAGTGAAGACAGAGGCAAAGAAGTTGTTAAATACCTAAAACTTTTCTATGTCTGTCATTACCAGACATAATCTGTTATCATTTGTTTATGCTTGTAAAAAAAAAGTGAAAATTCTAGGAGAATTATCCACAGATTCTCATTCATTTTCAGAGACTGTATGAAAGCAATATGTCATCATTTTTGTATGGAGGCATCAATTTCATGCTACATGAAGTCAGTTGTAATAAATGTGAATCCATATGTGAATCTCTACCCTCCTGATACAGACCAAGGTCTAATTTTTATATTTCTTAACTTCCTGTTATTCAGTGAGCTTTAGAACTGTGGAATTCACATTGTTCAGCTTAGTTGATCTGAAGAAAATTAATTTTATATTTCTATCTAATCAGAACATGATCCATGTTCAAACAAGTTCATGATTTAAATAAATAACCTGAAATAGATATTGCCTAATAAATTTGAGAAAGATCAGTGTTATAAATGAAATTGATTTGTTCAAGGTTTCAGTTTTAAGGGACTGAAGCAGTCTACACGATTAGTATAATTTTTGAAATCTTTTTAAGAACCAGTAAACTGAAGTTTCCCAGGGAAAGATAAATCAAATAGTGAGCTGACAAATGCTACAAATATTGGCTTTATGCAGTCTATATAGTGTTTCCTCAATATTCAAACTGAACCTGCTTATCTGCTAAAATATACTCTCATTATTCTGTTTCTCTCAGGAATTATCATTTTTACAGAGAAATTTTGCCATCTGTTTAATCATATTTAATTCATGTAACAGAGACAGTGGAATAGAGTAATACCTTCTGCTTCCTGCCATGAAAATGCTATCCCTCTTCATTGGGATATTCAGAAAAGAGGTCATGAACAGGGCAGAGAGGAAACCATTAAGTTCTGAGTTAAGAAACAGGTTTCAAGAACTTTATATGTTCATGCCAAAAGTAAGTAAGGAATACCAATATTTCTCCTACGGTCCTGGGATTTAAAAGAGAATTACATTGCAAAAACCTAATGTAAATCAGGCTTCATACACATTACTGTAATGGAGAAATACTAGATTACTCCAGCTGAGGACATGTTCCACAAATGAATGTGGCATGCGAAACACAAATCAGTTTTCCATCTCCTCTTAAATTCTAGAAGCTTGAGAGCATTTCAGAAATCAATCTATGATTGACTCTTTCTCTCTGGAGTTACTGATTTCCCATCAGGGGAACACTGAACTGAAATAGGTGAAAAGGATGTAATGTTGTTCTCCTGACTTATGGTTTTGCCATTAAATAAAATAGAAACCAGCATGGGATCTTTTCCATGCTGCTGTTTTCAGCATGCTCCCAGTGAAAGCTTGGCCAGTGACACATAACATGTCCCAAGGCAATGCTCTGACCCCTGGAGGAGCCAGAGCTGGGGGAGAAAGAACACAGCTGAGAGGGAGAGTGTGGGCACCTGTCTGCAAGTGATGCCAACTCATTTGGTCTCAAGACCCTGCACAAGTGGCCCCTGTCGTATTTGGTTTAAAGAGATGTTGACTTTTTCACTATTTATCTGTCACCAAGAGGGTTTATAAATAAAAGATGCTGTGCAACACATCTGCATGCTCACCATGTGACTGCAGGCTACCCAAGCCAGCAGAAAACCATAATCAGGCTTATTATGGTGTGTGTTAAGCTAGAAGCCATGCTTAGGAAAGCAGAGGTCCTCAGCTCTGGAAAGTAGGTTAGGCTGTGCCCAAGGTCCAACTTCACAGTATCTGTTCATGTAAATGATGATAACCTTGGTCCTGAAATATTGCCAATCTGTCCCCTAGATATACTTTTGTCCTCAACCAGTTTGCCAGATTTTCTGGAGGATGTGCTATTTAGAGAGCTTTGCTGCCTGCTGGGAGCTTGAATCAAAGATATCTTAAAAATTCCTAAGTCTTGTCCACACATCTGATTATTTCACGTACTGCTCTTCCATGTGGGCACCAATGATACCAAAGGCAACTTGGAAACCATTAGAAGGGATTCAAGAGAGATTCAAGGAGATTCAAGAGATAGATTCAAGGAGATTATGATCAAGGCCCTGGGAGCCCAGGTTGTTTTCTCCTCAATCCTACCAGTAAAGGATGAGAGGAGGAATAGACAGATTCTCCAAGTAAACAACTGGCTGCATTGCTGGTGTTGGTAACAGGGCTTTGGTTTCTATAAGCATGGGACCCTATCTGAAGATTGACAACTAATTGGCAGAGATGGGATCCACCTTATTAAATAGGGTGCACATGTCTTTGCTGGCAGAATAGCTAACCTGGTAAGGAGAACTTTAAACTAGGAGAAATAGGGGAAGTGGAAAGTTATAGAGACAACCAAGAGAGCAAAATAAGCCTCCAGCAAGTGCATGCAGCCAAGGAACTACCTGCAAGGCATGACTAGGGGGTATCCTCTTACTACCCAGAGCAAGAGGACAAACCAAGACCTGCAGACAAAATATTCTACAAACAGCTGGGAGAAGTATCTCAATTGTTAGCCCTTGTTCTCATAAGGGACTTCAAATTACCAGATGCTTGAAATGTAACACAGCAGAGAGGAAACAGTCCATGAGGTTCTTGAAGTGTGTGGAAGATACCTTCCTGACACAGCTGGTGAGTGAGTCAGCTAGGAAAGGTGCACCACTGCACCTTTTTCTTCTAAATAGAGAAGGACTTGTAGGTGATGTGAAGGTTGGAGGCTGTCTTGGGCACAGTGATCATGCATTAATAGAGTTTCTGATTCTTGGAGAAGTAAGGAGACGGGTTAGCAGAACTGCCACCCTGGACTTTCGGAGGGCAGACTTCAGCCTGTTAAGGAGACTGGTTGGAGGAATCCCTTCAGAGGCAATCCTGAAGAGCAAAGGAGTCCAGGAAGGCTGGGTACTCTTCAAGAAGGAAATTGTAAAGGCGCAGGTGCAGACCATCCACATATGCTGAAAGACGAGTCAATGTAGGAGAAGAAGACTGTCTTGGCTCAACAAAGAGCTGTGGCTAATGCTCAGGAAGAAAAAGAGAGTTTATGACCTTTGGAAGAAGAGGTGGTCCACTCAGGAGGACTACAAAAATGTTATGAGGCTGTGCAGGGACAAAATTAGAAGGGCCAAAGCCCTTCTTGAGCCCAAATTGAGCTCAGTCTGTCTATTGCTGTGAAAGACAATTAAAATGTTTTTATAAATTCATAACAAGAAAAGAAAGACTAAGGAGAATCTCCATCCTTTACAGGATTTTGGTGTAAACATAGTGCCAAGAGATGAGGAAAATGCTGAGGTATCTAATGCTTTCTGTGCCTCAGTCTTTAACAGCAAGACCAGTTGTTTTCTAGGTACTCAACACCCTGAGATGGTAAATAAGGTCAGGGAACAGAATGAAGTCCTCCTAAACCGTGAGGAAATGTTTAGTGACCTGATGGACCACTTAGATGTACGCATGTCTATGGAGCCAGATAGAATCCACTGAAGGGTACAGAAGGAGCTGACAGAAGTGCTTATCAAGCTGTTTTCCATCATTTATCAGTAGTCCCTACTATCAGGGCAGGTCCCTGTTGACTGGTGGCTAGCAAATGTGACACCCATCTACAAGAACAGACTGAAGGAGGATCCAGGAAATTACAGCCTGGCAGTCTGACCTTGGTGCTAGGGAAGCTCATGACGCAGATTATCTTGAGTGCCGTCATGCAGTACTTACAGGACAACAGGTGATCAGGCTCAGTTGGCATGGGTATATCAAAAGCAGGTCCTGCTTGACAAACCTGATCCCCTTCTGTGACAAGGTGACACATTCAGTGGACAAGGGAAAGGCTGTGGATGTGGTCTACCTAGACTTCAGTAAGGCTTTTGATAGTTTCCCAGAGCATTCTCCTGAAGAAGCTGGCTATTCAAGGCTTGGATGGGTATATGCTTTGTTGTATTAAAAACTGTATGGGTGGCCAGGCCCAAAGAGTCATGGTGAATGAAGTTAAATCCATCTGGAGGCCAATCACAAGTGATGTCCCTGACGGCTCAGTATTGGGGCTAGTTCTCTTCAATATCCTTATCAATGAGGCACAAAAACTCCATGCAGTGCTAGAGGCTGGGGGAAGAGTGGCTGGATAGCTGCCTGGTAGAAAGAGACCTGGGGGTATTGGTCAATAGGTGGCTGAATATGAGTCAGCAGAGTGCTAAGGTGGCTGAGAAGGACAACAACATGCCAGCTTGTATCAGAAATAATGTGGCCAGCAGGACTAAGGAAGTGATCGTACCTTTGTACTCAGCTCTGGTGAGGCCGCACCTTGAATACTGTGTTCAGTTTTGGGCCCCTCACTATAAGAAGGACATTGAGGTGTTGGAGCATGTCCAAAGAAGGACAATAAAACTGATGAAGATTCTAGAAAACAAGTCTTATGAGGAGCGGCTGAGAGAACTGAGGTAGTTTAGCCTGAAGGAGGCTGAGGGGAGACCTTATCATGCTCTACAATTTCCATAACGGAAGCTAAAGAGAGGTGGGGATGGGGCTCTTCTCCCAAACACCAAGTGATAAGATGAGGGGAAATGGCCTCAAGTTGCACCAGGGGAAGTCAAGGTTGGATATTAGGAGAAATTTATTTACTGAAAGAGTTGTGTGATACTGGAATAGATTGCCCAGGAAAATGGTTGAGCCGCCATCCCTGGAGGTTTTCAATAAATGTGTAAATTTGGAAGTTTGTAGCATGGTTTAGTGCTGGACTTCTGTACTAGGTGAAAGGTTGGACTAGATGATCTTAGAGGTCTTTTTCAACCTGAATTATTCTATGATTCTCTCTATATAAAATCCTCCTGGGAAATTGGCACACTGAATACCTCTTTGAAGGGTCTCTGTTATGATGCATGTACCATGGGGAATAAACAGGAAGAATTAGAGATCTGTGCATAGTTGCAGGGCTTTGATCTCATTGGAATTACAGAGACATGGTGGGATAGCACATATGACTGGTATGTTGTGAATAGCTACATACCTTTAAGTGGAGCTGCCCTTTTAAGTGAGAGAACACCTGGAGTATATGGAGCTCTGCTTCGGAGTGTGGTTGAGAGCTTATGGGTAAAGATTAAAGGACAGACTAACAAGGGTTATGGTGTTGTGGATGTTAGCTTCGGGCTGCCTGATCAGGAGGAGGAAATAGATGAGACCTTTTACAGACAGCTGGAAGTAGCCTCAGACTCACAGGCCCTGGTTATCTTAAGGGACCACAACCACCCTGACATCTGCTGGAGGAGCAACGCAGCAAGGCACAAAAACAATCCACAAGGTTCTGGAAAACACTAACGTTAACTTTCTGACATAGGTGTTGGAGGAGCCAATGAAGAAAGGTGCGCTGCTGGACCTTGTACTAACAAACAGAGAAGGACCGGTTGGGTCTGTGAAGGTTGGGGACAGTATTAGTTACAATGACTACATGATCATGGAGTTCAGGATCTTGTGAAAAGGAAGCAAGCCAATAAGTATGATCAAAACCCTGCATGACAGTAGAGCTAAATTTGGCCTCTTCAGGAATCTTCTTGGAAGAATCCCCTGGGAATGGGCCCTAGAAGGAAGAGGATTCCAAGAGAACTGATTAATATTCAAGGGTCACTTCCTCCAGGAAGAACAGCTCATCCTTATGAGCAAGAAATTGAGCACAGGGGACAAAAAAATGGATGAACAAGGAACTCCTGACAAAACTCATACATAAGCAAGAGGTGTACAGGAGTTGGAAGTAGGGACAGGCCACTTTGCATGAATATAAGGACCCTGTCAGAGTATGCAGAAATGTCATGAAGAAGACCAGGGCCCATTTGGAATTAAATCTGGCTGTGTGTGTCAAGGACAACAAGAAAGACTTCTTTGAATACACAAATATCAAAGCTAAACTATGGAAAATGTGGGCCTGCTACTGAATGGGGTAATGATCCTGAAGACGGAGGATGCAGAGAAGGCATAGATACTGGATGCCTTTTTTGCTTCAGTCCGCACTGCCTAGGCCGGCTCTCAGGAATCCCTGACCCAGGAGACTGGGGAGAAAGCCTGGAGAAAGGAAGATTTTCTTTTTGTTGAGGAGGATCAGGGTAGAAATCATTTAGGCAGCCCTGGCATCCACAGCTCCATGGGCCCTGATGGGATGCACCCACAAATGCTGAGGAAGTGGACAGACATCACTGCTAGTCCACTCTTGGTAGTCTTTGAAAGGTCATGCCTATCAGGATACGTGCCTGAGCACTGGAAGAAAGCAATTGTCACCTCAGTCTTCAAAAAGGGCAAGAAGGAAGACTCAGGGGACTATGGGCCAGTCAGCTTCACCCAAATCCCTGGAAAAGTGATGAAACAGCTCATACTGGAGGCCATCTCTAAGCCTGTGGAAGACAAGAAGGTGATAAGTAGCCAGCATGGATTCACCAAAGTGAAAATTATACCTAGCCAACCAGATGGCCTTCTATGGAGGGAGAACTAGCTGGATAGATGAAGGAAGAGCAGTGGATGTTGTATATCTGGACTTCACTAATGCTTTTGACACTGTCTTCTGTGATATTCTCATAGGCAAACTAACAAAGCTGGATGAATGGATCATGAGGTGGATTGAGAACTGGCTGGATGGCAGATTTCAGAGGGTTGTGATCAGTGGCATAGAGTCTAGTTGGATATTCATAGCTAGCAATGTCCCCCAGGGGTCAATACTGGCTCCAGTATTGTTTAATTTATTTATCAATGATGTGGATGAAGGAATAGAGTGCCTCCACAGCATGTTTGTTGATGATATAAAACTGGGAGGAGTGGCTAATACCCCAGAGAGCTGTGCTGCCATTCAGAAGCATATCAACAGGCTGGAGAGATGGGCAGAGAGGAACATCTTGAAATTCAACAAAGGCAAGAGCAGGGTCCTGTACACGTGGAGGAATAACCCTATGCACCAGTACAGACTGGGGGCTGACCTGCTGGAAAGTAGCTCTTTGGAGAAGGACCTGGGGGTCTCGGTAGACAACAAGTTGGCTATGAGTCAGCAGTGTGCCCTTGTGGCCAAGAAGACCAATGTTATACAGAGCTGCATTAGGAAGAGCATTGCCAGAAGATTGAGGGAGATAATACTCATTGTCTGTTGAGCCCTGATGAGGCCTCACCTACAGTACTGTGTACTATTCTGGGCTCCCCAGTACAAGAGACCTTTCAAATACCCCTACTATGGTAAATATGAGACTAAATAATCCTACACATAATACAAGTATTATTTCATCATGAAGAGAAAAATAGAAGGAATTTTTTAGGGCTAAAAAAAAATAAAGCCAAATGTTCAGATTTGATTTGGAGAAACTTATGAATAATTAAATAAATTCAAGTGAAATAACAGAACACTTCTTAGCTGCAGAGCTAGCTGAAAAGGATTCAGTAGATGACAAATTAGAATATTTCATATGTTATATAGTGAAGGGATGCAAGACATGGACTCCTGATCGCTCTTGAACAGGAGACATTTATTGCCCTTTTTCACTACTACATATACTTTCCCTGTAGCCCCATATGCTGTCCAAGCACTTGAATCTGTCATACAATTGGTTAGAGACCTTCAGACGCGTGCCTTGAGCCAGCCAGCAATTGGCCACTGCCCAAAGGTCATCTTTAACACTGTAGCCAATTTACTTTATCTCAGCCTTGCTCAAGTTTTTGTTTCTACCACTTGTTTCCTCATTATCTCTTATTCAGAGACATGTGAAACAGCATGGAGCCACATGCAAATTCCTTTCCCACAATATAGAATGCTTTGATAGGTTCAAAAAACAACTACAGTGCCATCTGATTTTGTTTGTTTGTTTGTGTGTTTGTTTCACCCAGTTTATATATTGGGTAGTAAGTAGAGAAAACGTTTCTATTTAGTTTTTGTTACTGCAAATGTGATGCTTCTAAGTTCATTAGGAACCAAAAATAAAAAATTGATTGAATCTCCAACTGGACCTTGATATCAGACATATGTAGAAGGTCATTATTCAGCAATGTTTCAAATCAATGGAAATAACCAATTATCACTATTGCCTGTGACCCACACCAAACAGGTTCTCTGGGTTTGAGAATGAGCTCTGAAATACCATAGCATGTTATTTTCTTGAAAAAAGAGAACAATTCTTGATCGAGATATAAAAAGATTTTAAAACATACTGTAAGGACTGATAAAAGACATAAATGTATTCTGAAAAATAGTACATCTTCTTACGCATACAGATTTTCAAGTATTATAATATCACTGTAAGGAGTGAATAGGAGCTTCCAAAGAAAGCTGGAAGAAAATAATTATTTACAGTAATTTGTATCAGCTATGATCCTAGAATCAAAAACATTTCTTTTCTCTTTCCTTGAACTTTGAGGAAATTACTTATGATGATTTAGGACTAAAGATCTTGGTCATTTCTTGAAAATTCTCTCTGGAGTGCTGTTAATAAAAATAAATAAATAAAAACAAAGTTTGTTTTAACCAACTGGATTTTTTAAAGAGCTATCAATGTTTTCCTTATATTGCAGTTCTTTGTTGGTCATGTTCCAAACCTTGATAGGTCATATCTTTGTGTTTTGTTTTGATTTGTTTTGTTTTGATATGTCAGTTTGATTCAAATGTAAGTTTCACAAGGTATAGACTTAGCAACTCTACTTTCACAGTGAATTAAAACATTTAAAAGTAAGTAAAATTCTT
Organism: Netta rufina; assembly: GCF_964035555.1. Classification (NCBI taxonomy): domain Eukaryota; kingdom Metazoa; phylum Chordata; class Aves; order Anseriformes; family Anatidae; genus Netta; species Netta rufina. The sequence continues at coordinate 100,898,349 of NC_140124.1, forward strand.
CAATGACAATTTGCACTTTCTGTGAACACATTAATAAAGGTAAACATGACTAATAAATTATTTCCAGGAGGAATACCTTTACGACTTTAAAGTCAATTAATTTAAACTGTTCAGCCAACTTTAGGCAACTTTAATTACATAGTACTGAGTCAGACATCTGTTATGTAACTAGTTTGCTAGTATTGATTTGGGCTTGAGATATATTCTTGCTGACTCTATTACACCCCCAGTATATGTGATTTTTGATAATGTCTCATTTCTGTAGCTTTCTGCATCCACAATTCCAACTTTATTTCCTCAATTCCCACTGTTTTCAAAGGTTAACTTTGTTATTTTATTTATTTATTTATTTATTAATACTGGGTTGAGACTACCATTTATATCTTTCTGGAAGAGAATTAACTCCTATCAATCCCTAAGTAAGACTTGTTGCAAAAGTTGCTAAATACCCAGAAAGAGTTCTAACTGCTGGAAACTAAGGCAGGTCCAATACTGAATGGAAGTCCTCTTGCAGGAAACTATGTGGTCCAGGTATGTGGGGACTGTAATTCACCTGTATTTCTGTAAGATTTACCCATGAGCTTAGGTATCTGGAATGATGATGCTTCCCTAAAAAGGTGCCTAAATAGCTAGAAAAACATGCTACATCGATTCCATGAAAAGATGTCTAGGGTTTTCAAATTCATAGTTCTCACAGAAACAAGAACAACAATAAAATAATTTCATAGCACATTATATTTTTTCCTTCAACCCATGTTCTATTAATGTTCTGCAGGTGTTAAACACCTCTCTTTTACTGTATCATGTTTCATAGGTCCTATAAATAAATAAAACAGGGTCAGACTTGTGTTGATATCACAATTGTTGTCTGTAATTCAGTATCGATTATTGTCTGTTATGTTAGCATGCTAAGTCATTGGCATGGTGCTTCATACAGCCCTGGCTAGGATCAGCTGTCATTCTGCCATGCATTTCCCAAAGAGCTTGTCACAAATAGCGCATGACAAGGACCATTCCACATAAGCAGTTACGATGTTGCCCTCTTTTTGGAGGCACGTGGTTGTGAGATAGCTCATTCTGGTGTCAGAGCCAGTGAATAGTTCTTGACATCTTTTATTTACCACTGTATTCTTAGCCCCAGGGACTACCAATGCTTGGAGAGAAGAGATTTGTTGACTTCTCGTACGCTAATAATGAAAGTATAACTGTGGTTTTGCAGATGTTTGCAGCAAAATTTCCAGTATCTATGTCATATCCTATTATTTTTGACACAATTGTTTGTGAATATGTTACAGATCTAGCAACTGAAAATGAAATGTGATTATAGCTACAGAAGTTGTACCACTTAAAGATAATTTGGGAAAAAATGAGTTCTGATGATTTTTGTAAAGCTGTGGTGCTTGCAAACTGCAGTCCTCTAACAAATGAGATGATGTATTAGGCTTATGTGGCAAGGTTGTCGTAGCTGGTGGACTGCAGGCATGGCCTCTCTGAGAAGAGCCTAGAACCTGCCCCACTGATAAGGGACAACTCCAACCAAAGGGACTCACTGTTGGCCAGAGCTGAGACAGTGAATGATATTGGTTATGCTTCTGTGAGAGCAGATTTAAGAAAGGGAAAAAAACTGCTGTGCAACAGCAGCTGGGAGAGAGAGGAGTGAGAAACAATACTGCAGACACCAAGGTCAGTGAGTAAGGAGGGAGAAGAGGTGCTCCAGGCACAGAGCAGAAGTTCACATGCAGCCTGTTGAGAGGAGCCCATGCTAAAACAGGCGAGCTGGTAGGAGCTGCTGCCCATGGAGAACCCAGGTTGGAACAATCTGTTCCTGAAGGAGGAGTACCGCCCCATGGTACTGACCCCTGTGGGAGCAGTTCTTGAAAAGCTGCTGACTGTGGGAGACCCACTCAGGATCAGTTCAGGAAAGACTGCATCCCATGGGAGGGACCCCATGTAGAGCAGAGACAGAGAGTGATCATGAAAGAGCAGCAGAGACAAAACATTAAGGACTGATCAGAACTCCAATTCCTCTTTCCCCTGCACTTCTTAGTGGGAGGAGGTAAAAGAGGGGGAATGGGTGAAGGTGTTTTTGATTTGCTTTTAGTTCTTACTTCTCTAGTTTGTTAGCAATATGTAATAAATTAAAATAATCTCACTGTGCTGAGTTTATTTTGCTCATGACAGTAATTATTGTGTGATCTCCATGTCCTTATATCAAACCTTGAGCCCTTTTTCATCCTATTTTCTCCCCCTGTTCTGTTGAAGAAGGGGAATGAGAGAGCAGTGTGGTTCACATTAGCTAGGTTCATGTGAAACCACTGTAAGTGAATGTATTATTGTAAAAGTAAGAAGGAGCATTGTATGAAAAGGTTGATTAAACACAAGGGTAAAAATTAATTTAAATTGTGAATTGAGCAGTACACTGCTCTCAAAAAGGAAGGATATTTACTTGTATTAAAGATGTATTAAAATATAGTGAAATAATCTAATTTATTCCATTGTGATAAATTCCTGCCTCTCAATGAAGAAAGAAACACTGTGCCAAAAAGCAGATTAATTTATCATTTAAAGAGGGGATTATATGAATTATTACCAGGTTTGGCCAGAAAAACAGAATTCTAATTCATTAAAATTTGTAAGAGTTTAGAAAACAATTTATTTTCTGGGGAATGCAGGGAACAGAAGGATGTCTGAAAAAAAGGCCCATACTGAGAGTATAGCTGATAGCTTGGTGTCTATTGCTGTCATCTACCTTGTGCATGGCTGAGGTCCAACACCTATTATGTAGGTAACATGCAGAACATTTCAATGAATATGTATTTGTTGAACAACTCCCAGAGAGCACCGTTTTAGCTGTTGTTCCCAATTAGAGATCAATTATCCTGCTGTTACCTAAGAAGCTAAATGTCAATTTGCTGTGGGGCAAGATAGAGTAGAAGATAATGCACACCTGTAGAATGAATTTAAGCACAGAAGTTAAAATCATTTAGGCAAATCTTTCTTATGGTCAGCCCTAAACTGTTTTTAGTGAAAGAATTCAGGTCTCTGTGTTTCTAGTCACTTGAAAACATGTTTGAATGATATATATTTGAATACTATGACAACATTTGTTAATTGAGAGAATCAGTGTTGTAGAGTTAGTCAAGTTATGTTAGCCACTATTACTTCAAAAAATAGACATATCATATGATAGGTCTCTTTATGAACTGAGAAATTCTACAAAAATTGAGTCCTTTCTGTGATTGTGAATGGCAGAAAGTGTCTTTTGTCTCTATAAAAAGGAAGAATTTCTCCAGGGTGTGTGGTGCAGCCAGGACATTGGTGTGGCACAACGCTCCATTTCCTTGCCAGCACCACTTGACAGTGACAACAACTGCAAATTGAGCTGGTGGCAGCAGAGCCAACTGTTTCCTCTGTTTGATGATTCATCCTCATCTGAAATTCAAGGATGTTTCATATGTTAAGAAAAGCTTTTTCATAGAGTCTACAAATTCAAACAATTTCCTTATATCCCAAAGGATGCAGAATTTCAGGGACTATGCTCACATGCACCAATTAGTTACAGGTTTTCAGTACCACTTTCCCCTTGCTCTGGTATAATTTACTATTATCATTAATTCTGCAACTTTAGATACAGTATTTCTTGGAGGAAATACCTTAGAGAAGAAGTATGTTGGAACAATGTGACTGGTAGTTGCATTATATTATTGCAATTGGAACACACTCTTGCTGTATGAAACCCAGTTGATGGATAGCTGAAATAATTCGATCATTTTCTATCAGTCTTAATACATCAGGCTAAACTGACACAAAGGACTCCAGAATATCTTGGGGTTCATGTTCCCATTCCCCATTCTAACACTGTGTACTTAGATTTTAATTTAAATCATTTTCAAATTCATAAATAACATCTTAAAAGTCAGAAATCATGGCATCACTCACTTCATCACTTGTGATGATGAGGTCATGTTATCATGACCTCATAACAAATGTTAAGGACTTTGTTCTAGTGCTGAAGATAAAACTTTTATATTCAATTTATGATCATATGCTATTATGATGCCATTGTACTGTGGCCTATATAGTTGATTTCTCAAACATCCATTATGCTTCTGCTGTTTAATATCTTCATCAGTGACATAGACAATGGGACTGACTGCACCCTCTGCAAGTTTGCAGATGACACCAAGCTAAGTGGTTCAGTTGATACAACAGAAGGAAGGGATGCCATCCAAAGGGACCTGGACAAGCTTGAGAAGTGGGCCCACATGAACCTTATGAGGTTCAACAAGTGTAAGGTGCTACGCTGGGGTCAGGACAATCCTGGACATGAGTACAGACTAAGAGAAGAACTCACTGAGAGAAGTCCTGTACAGAAGGACTTGGAGGTTCTGGTGGATGCAAAACTTGACATGAGCCACCAGTATATGCTTGCAGCCCAGAAGGCCAGCTGTGTCCTGGGCTGCATCAACAGAAGATTGGCCAGCAGGTTGAGGGAGGTGATTTTCTCCTTGTGCTCTGCCCTTGTGAGACACCACTTGGAGTCCTGCATCTAGGTCTGGGGTCCCCAGCACAAGAATGATGTGGATCTGTTAGAGGGGGCCCAGAGGAGGGCTGCAAAAATGACCAGAGGGCTGGAGTACCTCTTCTATGAAGAAAGACTGAGAGAGCTGGGATTGTTCAGACTGAAGAGAAGGCTGAAGGGAGATCTCACTGAAGCCTTTCAGTACTTAAATAGGTCTTATAAAAAGGATGGAAAACAACTTTTTACTCACGTAGATAATGATAGGACAAACTGGAATGGTTTTAAACTAAAAGAGGGGAGATTGAGATTAGATATTAGGATGGAATTCTTTACTCTGAGGGTGGTGAAGCACTGGCACAGGTTGCCCAGAGAAGTTGTGGGTGCCCCATTCCTGGATGTGCTCAAGGTCAGGTTGGATGGGGCTTTGAGCAACCTGGTCTAGTGGGAGGTGTCCCTGCCCATGGTAGGGGGATTGAAACTAGATGATCTGTGAAGTCCCTTCCAACTCAAGCCAACCTATGATTCTATGATTTGCTTAGGCTTTTTTCAGTATGAAGAAAAAAGACAAGCTATTCTAATCATAGAATCACAGAATCATTAAGGTTGGAAGAGACCTTCAAGGTCATCTGGTCCAACTATGACCCTACTACCAATGCCACCCACAAAACCATGTCCCTAAGCACCAGGTTCAACCTTTCCTTGAACACCCTCAGGAACTGTGACTCCACCACCTCTCTGGGTAACCCATTCCAATGCCTGACTACTCTTTCTGAGAAGACTTGTCTCCTCATTTCCAACCTAAACCTCCTCTGGTGCAACTTGAGACCATTCTCTCCCCTCTAGCTACCTGTGAGAAGAGGCCAACCCCCAGCTCCCCACACCTTCCCTGCAGGTAGCTGTACAGAGCAATAAGGCATCCCTTGAGCCTCCAGATTAAACAACCCCAGTTCCCTCTGCCGCTCCTCACAGGACTTGTGTTCCAGGTGCTTCACCAGCTTCGTAGCCCTTCTCTGGACAAGTTCCAGGGCCTCAATGTCCTTCTTGTGGTGAGGGGCCCAAAACTGAACACAGCACTCAAGGTGTGGCCTCACTAGAGCTGATTACAGGGGGATGATCGCATCCTGCTGGCTACACTATTCCTGATACAAGACAAGATGCCGTTGGCCTTCTTGGCCACGTGGTCACACTGCCTGTTCATGTTCTGGAGAGCATTAATCAGCACCCTGAAATCAGTTGAAAGGTTCTTCATTCTTATATCCTTCTTAGTAGCCCTTGACTGTAAATTTACAATTTGAATCCAATTTTCCTGAACATTGACCAACCCCATTTTACATATTTCAGATCTGATATCATCCAGTGCCATCATTGCTATTTTCTTTATGAAGAGCAAAGAGCTTCTGAAGTGAGCTTCTCTTACTCAGAAAAAACTCTCAAAGCCTAAAATATAAATAGCATAATTTTATTTTTCCTTTTCTTATGTACATTTTCTTCTTTTCAAATGTTAATAACCAATAATTATTTTTTCCAATCTCAGCATAAGCAGTCATTCATTGCCCTTTTCTTATTATGATCAATCACCTTCTGAAATGGCATTGCCTGGAAAATCTATTCATGATTAAAGCAAGTATCTGGATCACATCTTCACTGCAGCATACTAGTATTTGTTGAACATATGGAGAACATCCCTTGAAATCAGTGAGAGAAGAGAAGAGAAGAGAAGAGAAGAGAAGAGAAGAGAAGAGAAGAGAAGAGAAGAGAAGAGAAGAGAAGAGAAGAGAAGAGAAGAGAAGAGAAGAGAAGAGAAGAGAAGAGAAGAGAAGAGAAGAGAAGAGAAGAGAAGAGAAGAGAAGAGAGGAGAAGAGAGGAGAAGAGAAGAGAGGAGAAGAGAGGAGAAGAGAGGAGAAGAGAGGAGAGAAGAGAAGAGAAGAGAAGAGAAAAGAGAAGAGAAGAGAAGAGAAGAGAAGAGAAGAGAAGAGAAGAGAAGAGAAGAGAAGAGAAGAGAAGAGAAGAGAAGAGAAGAGAAGAGAAGAGAAGGAAAGAAAGAAAAAAGAAAAGAAAAGAAAAGAAAAGAAAAGAAAAGAAAAGAAAAGAAAAGAAAAGAAAAGAAAAGAAAAGAAAAGAAAAGAAAAGAAAAGAAAAGAAAAGAAAAGAAAAGAAAAGAAAAGAAAAGAAAGCTTGTGTGTCAGCTACCAGAGAGCAGAGAAAGGGAGCATTTCTTCATCATGCACTCCTAGCATAACCTAAGAGACAACCGCTGGGATTAGGTCACCATTTGCAAACATGAAAGAAGATTAGGAACCTAAAGTGGGAGTCAAACTTTCTGTTTTAACATCCTGTCTCCAGCAGCAGCCAAATGCAGGTGCTCAGGGAGGGCCTTAAGAACAGTTAAAGTCTGCTGGATGATCCCAGCCTCCAACTCCAGCAGCTTGGGTAATTCCTACTCAAAAAAAAAAAAAAAAGGTGATTCTTATGTAATTAATAATATTTAGTATTTTCCATTCAAAACATGACCAACCTCCACTTAAATCTAAGCAAATTTTAACTGTAGACACACTGTCTTCATAAAGACTTTCATGGCTTATTTACCAATTATAGAAATAAATGTTTATTTTTCTATGGTAGTATGTAAATTCCATGACAAACTAAGAGATTACAGTTGCTGAAGAAGGCTTAGAAGGAGTATTAGTGGGAGAAGAAATGCTGTTAGATTTAACTATAAAATAGAACTCTCAAAAATACAAGTTTTTCAATTATATGGATATAATGTATGAGAGAAACATATTGCAGAGTAAATAGAGCAAGTTCACATTATCTCTGTGAAACAGAACCTGTATATACTCATGTGTCTGACTTGATGGCTGAACATTTCTGGTGCTTAATATATTCATGCTATTTCCTATGTGACACTTGCAGTTTTTACATGGACAATAAATTCAAATGTAAATAAAAATATGATGTATACATTAAGATTAACTTGAGATGCATTATTTCTATGTATTCTTTTGTGAAATGCAAAGAAAACACAAAGAAACATAAAGAAAATGGATACATTTAAATGTAAATGTATAAGTGATAATATTCAGATATTTAAAATAAAATAACTTTTCCTCTTTAAATATATTTATATATGTATATTTTAAATGAATGAAAGGTGTATTCTTCATGCCACCCTGATAGAATTAGGGAAATTGACTGAGAAACAGAGTTGTTTGCCCACTGCTGTATAAAACAAACAAACAAACAACAACAACCACAAGAGACAAGCAAGGAAAAAAAACATTGACTTCCATTTCAGACTCAGTCTTCACAGGACCAGATGTGAACCTCTTTCCTTAGCCATGTACATTCTAAATTACTTTTTCCCAAAGCTAAGCTGTGGATCAGATTAATTCAAGTACACCTTTTGCTTTAGAAGATAGCAATTTAGATAATGGGGAAGGAAGAATGAACTGCCAAAATTTCTGTGTTGGTATACACTGACACTTTTTCTTGGTCCTTAGTGGAAATATGAAATGCACAGAAATAATGTGTGTTGTTTCTATATATGTCTTGTATGTACTTCTTCAGCTTATTTATTTTAGTTTATTTATTTATAAATAAATATATATATTTATATATATATATTTATTTATATATTTTATTTATGTGTCTTTTTGAAGGCTTTAAGTCCTTTGTCCCTTTTCTTTAATGTTAGCCTTGCTGAAGGTCTGTTTGATAGTCTCTTGCATCTTCACTCACTGTCTTGGTGAAGTCTCCAACAACATACGAAGAACTTTGTTTGGTCCCAGATCTTAAGCTCATTTTCTTCTCTCTCTTTAACCTGAAATGAAATTGTTAAAAAATAAAAATAAAATAAATTGTGACTAAGTGGAAAAGCCAGTTTAAATTTAAAACAACTGCAGATCAAATTTCTTCTAAGAAAAAGTTTCAGTAGAAGACCGATAGAATTTAGATGATACAGAATCTTTCTGTCTATTGTTAACTTTATACTATACACTGGGTACTTTTTCAACAGATTCTTTAATAAAGAAGAAAAAGCACAGGGTTTCAGAGCAATTACTTAGAATTGTCTTTCACTGTGAAGCAGGCTGCACTTGCTTGCTTTGCTTCTGATGACTAGGAGTCATTATTTATTGATTGACAGTTCTGAACTGCAGTGCCATTGTTATTAAAGATACGTTTAAAACAGTCACATCTAATTCTTGAGTCTTTTTTTTTTTTTCTTTTTATTGGAAGAATCAAATGTGCAGAACAGTGAAAAACACAAAGTCCATCATAAAAGCCTTCTATTAAACAAATAGCAGTAGGGAGAGATTATTTACAAAAACATAATCATTATAAAGAACACTGTTAAAAGATAGCCATGCTGAAATATATATTAGTTTTTGCAAAACTTGTTTTGATAAATCCCATTCTCAATAACAATGTGCATCAGAACAGGAACATCCACTCAGGCTATGCACCAGAAACAAGCTGCTATGCTCTTCAGCATTTAGAGCACAGTGAACCGATACTCAATAGCTGTGCATAGAACATAGATTTATGTGCTCAAGCAGTGCACAAAGTAGATACACTACAAACTGATCCAAGATGACTACTTTAGAATAGGTAAATCCTAGCAGACCTAAACTGTTTATTACTTGTGTTTATTACTAGTTTTTATCTTATCTATAATTAATTGAAAATTTCCTTTGTTTTAAACTTACAGGCATATACTTCAAATTCTGTCCATATGATGTCTGTAATTGCATTGAAATCCTATCACAAACCGCAATGCAATTTCAATTTTTTTTTTCTTCTTTATGTAACTTGAACATGTTTTCAGAAAGGGAAATTGGCAAACCCAGGTGATTAGTTTTGAATCTGGGAACCTAAGAGTTTTGGGAACAATGACTAAATATGCCAAGGAACCTGGAAGTTTTCAGCAAACTGTAGAATATTGCGGATACCAATTACTTCTTTGTAGCTGTAACCCAATTCCTGGCAGTGTGAATGGGTCAGTCATGCTACTGTGCATACGTATTTAATATGTATGTCTTTTGCTTAGAAAATAAGTTATCTCGTTATTTTCTTGAGTAAAAAAAAAAAAAAAAAAAAAAAAAGGAAAGGAAAAAAAAAAAGGAAAGGAAAAAAAAAATATATAATATCAAAATCACTCTGGGTTAAAAAAGTAAAAAAACCTTAAAGCCAGCATGGCAATGAGATTATTTACAACATCAAAGACCGCATGATGATACTGTCTGCTGATGAACAGATCTTTCGGGGTCCCTTCCAACCCCTTCAATTCTGTGATTCTGTGATTTCCACTAATCATACAGATACAGACAAATTGCCAAGCCCTACATCAGTGAGAGTCAACAAGCTGTCAAATTCTTCACCCCATTGGATACACAAGACTAGGCTGATCAAAAAATTAACTGTAATTGTTAAATTTCTCCTTTTTTTTTTTTTTTTTTTTTTAAGCAGTTTCCCTTCTAATTAGTGACTAAAATTAAAATTTAATAATTAAAATTTCATGATTTCCAAACTTAACTTTGCCTTATTAAAAATTCTAGGTAACTCCTTTTTAGTAATCCTTGTCATTAAAAATACTTCCGTGACTATATTACTGAAATGTCATTTATTGTTCCATCCTTTTCTATTCATTTTGCTAATCTAAAAATAATATATGTTAAAATCCCTAAAAATAGCATCTGAAAGAGTTTTACATTCAATTTAAGGAAACTAATAATATTTAAAATATATTAACCTTAGCTAATGGTTGTGGCTTAAATTGCATCTTGTTCCTCTAGGAATACACAAAGTACATTTTCAAAAAAAAAAAAAAAGTAATATTTATTTCTTACTTAAGTTAGAAATACTCAGTCTGGTGCTTCTAGATGTATTGTTAGTCTACTGTCTATAAAGCAGTAAGAGAGTTTCATTGTGACTTCTGTTTCCTAATAAAATTAATACAGTTACAGTAAAGAACGACAATGAACACATGCAATGGTATTTTTAAATTATTTGTACAAAAGAATGCATGCTTGCCAGAATTCACTAGCATATAGACTAGCATATCACTAAAATCTTTAAAAGACTAGTCACAGTCTGTAGTGAAACACAATACTCAAGAGCATATATTGACAAGCTAATATACAAGAACAGCCTATCATTTCCATACCAGTTTGCAACAATCCTCAAGCATCTCCTGCTAAGAACTTCTGACATCAATGCTCTGTATAAGGGAATTGTATACTGATGTATAAGCATCAGTATGAGTAAAAAGAGAAAGCCTATTATTATTATTATTATTATTATTAATTATTAATTATTATTATTATTATATTATTATTTTTCTGTAAATATTTTGAATCTTGTCTCTTCTATCCCACTAAGCTGTTTTTAACAACTCTTTATGTTTAAACCAAGCAAGGGAATTGATCTTGCACGTGTTTTGCTACAGACCTGGATAAATCCAACTAACAAAACAACAACAACAACAACAACAAAAAAAGCACAAACAAACAAATGAGAAGGCAGGCCACATTAAAAAATGGAATAAACATTTGATATAAAAAATTAAGGAAATCTTTCCTGGCATCCTGGAAGTGGTGGGACAAGAAGTTGTTCAGTTGTGTCCCTCAGCCACATGGTTGGTGTAAAGGGCACTAGGGAACCAGGTGAAACAGGAAACAGGAAACAATCTGCTTCCACCTCCAGTGTTTTGGGGCTCCTTCGTGTATGCAAGGCAGCAGTTGACTGCACATGTGCCCACCCTGTTTGTGCAAAGCACTGTCAGCTCTGGAGTTGCATTAGCAGTTTGTTAGGTCAGTGGAGAGAGAGACAAAAGCTATTTGTACAAGGAAGGACTACAAAACTCTGTTCCAGGTTATTGCCCAATAGGAATTATTGGGCAATGGCCTAATAATAAGAGAAATATGCAATTGCTCATGAGGGGAAGCCAAAATAAAATACTTGTCTTTTGAGCTCCAATTAAGCAAAACAAAAAGGACAACAAATATATATATATATATATATATCCTTTTCCTAGCAGAAGAAAAATATGAAGTGCTATCAAATCAGCTAACAAAATTATGGCATATAAACAGGCAGCATACCATATGTCCACCAATATCTCGTACAACAGGAACATTAAGAAAGCCATTAAGATGGTGTCCCCATTGTGCTCAGGTACACAATAACATAAGGTACATTTCCTGCTTCACTGTGCATTTCCCTGTTTTTGCTGTTTAGCATCACTAATTTAGTGCCCAATTAATAGAGTTTATGTGTATATTTTTTCTACAGAATATTTTAAAATTCTTCATTGCTGCTTAAAATTAAGTTTAATGCAACTGTATAATAAGTATTAATATAAGGAAGGATTTATTCCAAAACCTAATTAAATGAGGGACCTATATAAAATTATTTTAAGGTAGCTACACAACATACTAAAATTATTACTAATTAAGTGTTCACACAGTTTGCTGTAACAATGCCACAGTGAAGCACTACAAGGTTGTTGTCTGCTTTAATCAATGGACACTGCCCAAGGATAATGTGGATATATCTCAAGAGTATGGACTAGAGGCATGATAGTAACGAACTAATGTAGCAGTGATAAAGAAAATAAAACAAGAAACATAAACTGATAAATGTCCACATGTATGTGAAGTGAAAAGAGAAAAAACACGATGTCTGAAAGATCTCCTTCATGGATATTTATATTCAAAATTATGAATATGATTAAGGAATCTAAGAATTTTCATAAATAATATTTAAAACATTTGAGATAAATTGTCTCTCTCTTTGGTATCTACAGATTTTGTATGCCTTGTAGAGGAACATTCCCACCCTATCTAAATCCTACCACATATACTATGTGATTTCAGAAATCCTGAAACAAACAAACAAACAAATACATAAATAAATAAAAATATTCTCTTCCCAAAGGAATACTGTTAATTACCTTATCTGTTTGTCTTCCTGAAACATTCATATATTATTTCATGAGTTTGTTATAGAAAATGAAATTAAGGAGAAAATTTAAAAAAAAAAAGTTGTTAAATGTTTGCATCAGAAATGTTTACATCAAAAAATGGATTAGATCAAACAACCAATAGACTAAATATTTAATTTTAAAAGATAAAGCGTGAAGGTTCACTTAGTAATTAATAAAACTCAGTATCCAGATACACTAGGTTCTGGCCTTTACTGTTTCACCTATGACAGTGGCATTGTTCAGTACTACAGAAAAAACATGCAGAGTTTATTTACAAGAGTGGATGGAAAAAGATGGGATCTGTGATATGAAAACAGATGAGGATGAAAGAAAATCATTACAAACTTTAGTAGTATGTATCTTCATTTTTATAAACTGTACTTCAGTTTTACACATTTATTGATGTCTAAAAAAAAAAAGTAATATTCTAAAAAAAAGTATTCTAAAAAAAAATATTCCAAAAAAGTAATATTCCTGCCCAAATTATAGTAACATTTCAATTTCTGATTTAATTAAAATGTATTTGTTATTTAGTATTATGGGATTATGGGGATGTTACAAATGATGGATATAACATATGGATATTGAGTTAGGTTTCATACCTTTAACAGACAGAAATTGCTTAAACCCTGGGTAAACTCTTCTAATGTGCTGATCCAATCTCAAAAAAATACTACATGGGCTTTCAAGCTACAATATTTTCTTCATATATTTAGCTTCCTCTGAGAGTCACAAAACCCTAAATGACATACTTTTGTATTTCGCATTCAATTTTGTTTATTTATTTTTTTCTTCCATGGAATGTACATAAGGTACAAATTGGATTTTTATTTATTTATTTATTTATTTATTTATTTTTGGCCATGTTTATTTTGCCCTATAAATATATCTCCTTTTAACTTTCAAAATTCTTTTGAGAATGAATTTCATTTCTATGTCTTGTGCATTACAATGGCTACTACAAAAACTTCCTAAACAATTACTTTTAATATTTTATCTATGGTGGAACATAAAAAAAGGTATATTAAGTAGTTCAAGTCATCCAGACAGCCCTTTTAGAAAGGCAGAGGATGCAGCATTATGCAGTGGACATATAACAGAGAAGGACTCCTTCGAACACTTATTCATAAATTCAGGTTTTGTTACCAATGAGGTTTTCCAAAAGGATCATTTAAAATTATAACAAAATAATTTTACTATCTTGGCACATAATAAGAATTAAGATGACCTTACAAAATATCTGGTTTTGTTTAAACTGTTTTTGCTTAATTCTCAGTTAATCTCATATTTCTGCTCAATTGACTTTACATAATAGCTTCTTTCTCCAACTTTATATTTTAGTCTGATCATGCCAGCTTCTGACATGTCTGCAGAAAATAATTGCCTTTCTGAAGAAAATGCTTCAACTATATAATAGAAGAAAAGATCCATCCAATCTCCACCTCAAAAAGAACACAGGAAATAATTTCAGTTTTTAGAGAAATGACAGTAATCGTTTGGCTTTTCTGACTTTGGTTTTTAGAATATTCTGAATCTACCAGAATGAACAAAACTGTACATATCATCTGCTTTTACAGTGAAAGAATGTAGAAGTAAGAACATTTTTCACAACATTCTTTAAAATGATTTTTTTTCCTATGTTTTTCATTATTTATGAAATATTTACTGAAATATTTATTGATAAAGAAAACAATCTAAAGCCTATCTAGGAAAAGCAGATGCTGTAAGTAGATATGAGACGTAAGACTAATTTGTGTAATGTGCTCTAATATTTTGTAATGAAATGGCTTCTTATTTCTGGTCACTGGAAGTTTTTCTAGCCTTAAAAGATAGTATCAGTAATACATACACTCAATTTTCTTCTATGAAGTGTGATTGGCATGAAAGTATTTTTTTTTCCTTAATAGCAGAAAAAAATATAAGAAAGTACACTTGGTACAAGCTCTTTTCTTATTTCTCTTTTATACAGTAATTCACTTTCTCCAGTAGTAGTATTTTCACCTGCATAATCTTACAGCCAATAAAAACCATGATCATTTTCCTTCCCAGTAATTATATGCTTGCCAGCTTCAATTTATTTCCATTTACCCTTTCAAAATTCTTAACTTTTAACAGTTGTTCAACATGCATCTTCATTACTATGCTCTTACTTCTTCCAGGTATGAAAAGTAGTCAACTAAGTAGCAGATATTATTATTATTATTTTTCCCTTATCCATTTTCTATTCTCTGTCAAAATTTATCTCAAAATTTGTTTCTACTGTAGAGTATCTTAGGAATAATGTCAAGTGGTTTTTTATGTACTTTTGTTTTCTCATTGAAAACATTAATGTTTAAACATTAATGTTTAAACAGAAAATGAAGTTCTTTTCAACATAGGGGAAAAGAAACTTACATTTATCAAATTACACTATTTAATTCCTGAGAAAACATGCTTACAATGCAATATCATTCAATATTATGCCTCCCATAGATGTTACTTTTTGAAATTGATTTCTATTAATTGAATGAAAATTGTATGAGAGTTATGGGAAGCACTAGAGAGTTCTGCCATACAACATGTTCTGCCATGGACCATTGCCCAAAACAGACTGTTAATCTTTGACAGTATTAAAGTCTTGTATCTCTTGAACCGGTCTCAGTATAAACAGATACCGTGCATCATTGCAGTACTGTGATTACAAGATTTGCAAGAGTGAAAGCATTTATTCTTAAACTTGCAAGGTTGGGAGATAGAATATAAACTTGCACATTACAATTACTTATTCTGCTTACTTTCACTCCTCCGAGCTTCAAATCCTGGCATGATGGAAACTGCTATCTCACTGTTAAAGACTGCATGTAGCTAGAAAATTATCTACTGGGAAGTTTGAACCTCAACTTTCAAATATCACAAAGCACAAATCTTTAGCTCCATGCTTTGTCAAATTTTGGCCACTGAAATCATGTGGGAACTGAAGTGAAAAGGAACAAATGTTGATGGTAATCTGTGATACTGAACATTTCATTATCTTAGGACCCACTATGTCTGATAAAATAGTACAAGTGCTTTCAGGACCAGTAAAATTATCTTAAGCATGTGAACAGCAGGGAAAAGAAGTGAAAAAGTGAAAAAGTGAAAAGAAGTGGAAAAGTCCAGATGGGCCTTAAATATCTCCAGAGAAGGAGACTCCACAACTTCCCTGGACAGCCTGTTCCAGTACTCCGTCACCCTCACCATGAAGAAGTTCTTTCGCATGTTGGTGCAGAACTTCCTGTGCTCTATCTTGTGACCATTACTCCTTGTCCTGTCCCCACAAACCACTAAAACGAGGTTGGCCAAATCCCTCTGTCTGCCACACCTCAGGTATTTATACCTGAGCTGGGAGGGGACAGACCCAGGACAGGTGACCCAAACTAGCCAAAGGGGTATTCCATAGCATCTGATGTCATGCTAAACAATATATAGGGGTGGCTAGCCGGGCGGAGGGGGCCGGACTGCTCGGGGTTAGGCTGGGCATCGGTCAGCGGGTGGTGAGCAATTGCATTGTGCATCACTTGTTTGTACATATTATTATTACTTTCCTATTGTCACCATTGTATTATTATTATTATTATTGTTATTATTATTTTGTTATTATTATTTTCCTGTCTTATTAAACTGTCTTTATCTCAACTCACGGGCTTCACTTTCCATTTCTCTCCCCCGTCCCAGAGAGGGAGGGGGGAAGGTGAGCTAACGGCTGTGTGGTATTTAGCTGCCGGCTGGGTTAAACCACGACAGTCTTTTTGGCGCCCAACGTGGGGCTCGAAAGGTTGAGATAAAGGCAGATCTGACCAGAGTGTGTTAAACTAAAATTGGTGTAAGTATTAGACCTGCTTAATAGTCACTTGTCATAATGCTGATTGCTTTAATCTCAACTCTGCTGCGCCTGTTTTCCAAATTGAGTATTATAGTACATTATTTTCTGTATTTGCTCTCTGTCATGTTGTTTATCCTCTCCGGGCCCTGGTTTCAGATCATTATGGTACTGAGTGTTGTAGCAATGGCTTATGAGACGATGAGATATCTGGTCATGACTCTAACTTGGTATTTGTACTCAGTAACATCGTCGACTCTGTATTTTGGAAACTGTATCTTGGAAACTATTAGCAATTATACCTATTGTTTTTTTTTCCATTAGGGAGTCAATCTGTGGAGGGGAAAGGGGAAGATATTTTTTCTTACTTGATTACTCTCCCTTCCTCCTTCACCACCCTCTTATCCTCCAAGCTTGTTACAATAGCTCTCCAAGATATTGAATATCCTTGGGATACTCAGACCAGCATAGTCTTGTCGTTCTGCCTCCTGAATGCACTTCAGATTCTGCTTAAAGTTAAACAACTACTTAGGAAGCTCATCCGGAGATTTGCCCGGAGGCAGTATAGTTGTGGGTGGCAGGGAGTATGGGAGGATATGGGCAGGCATCTAGAGCAGTTGGCACCCCCAGTGTTTTGGAAATTCACCCCTGAACAACTGCAAAATCCTCAAAAACTGGCAGAATGCTTGAAAAAAAAGGTGTCATGATTCTGGCAGTTCCAAAGTAACACAAATCATTGTAACATGCTGGGGCCTGGCTCATGCCTATCGAGCTGCCATTGATACTGCTATCAACTTAGTGACAGACCCTGCGGCCACTCCAAGCCCTGTGACAGATCCAACGGCCACTGTGACCCCTACGGTGGACTCTGCAGCCGCTCCAGTCCCAGCTCCTGCAGCCACTCCTGTTCCAGCTCCTGCAGCCGCTCCAGTCGCAGCTCCTGCAGCCGCTCCAGTCCCAGCTCCTGCAGCCACTCCTGTTCCAGCTCCTGCAGCCGCTCCAGTCGCAGCTCCTGCAGCCGCTCCAGTCCCAGCTCCTGCAGCCACTCCTGTTCCAGCTCCTGCAGCCGCTCCAGTTCCAGCTCGTGCAGCTGCTCCAGTTCCATCTCCTGCAGCCACTTCAGTCCCAGCTCCTGCAGCCACTTCAGTCCCAGCTCCTGCAGCCGCTCCAGTTCCAGCTCCTGCCGCTACTCCAGTCCCAGCTCCTGCAACTGCTCCAGCTCCAGTTCCTGCAGCTGCTCCAGCTCCTGCAGCCGCTCCAGCTCCTGTGGCTGGGTCAGAGAAAAGAGCTGTAGCAGTGCAAGTTGACCCTGCAGAGGGTATTCCAACCCCTGTGGCAGACCCTGTAACAGGGTCAGAGAAATGAGCTGTGGCAGTGCAAGTTGACCCTGCAGAGGGTATTCCAACCTCTGTGGCAGACCCTGTAACAAGGTGAGAGAAACGAGCAGTAGCAGTGCAAGCTGCCCCTGTAGAGAAGGTGAAAAAATGGTATAGAGATTCAGGTCGTTTAGAACGCAGAGAGTCTTCTGCCAAATCTAGGTATAGAGACGACGGAGACGACGACGACGCTGGGCCATCAAGGATTCAGGAGGAGGAAGATGAGGATGCCAAAAAATCAACAGTAACTACCCAAAGCCTAAACGAGCGTGAGTTACGAGATGTGCGAAAAGATTTTGGTCGCTGTATAGGTGAGCAGCTTGTGCTCACCTATACAGCCTGCTGTATAGGTGAGCAACCTGGCTGCTCCGATGCTGGGACACTGGAGCCAATTGTGTGGAATTAGACGGCAGGGAAGCCAAGCGACTGGGATCCCTTGCTAGAGACGCAGGCATTGACAAAGCAATTGCAGATGGAGCACTATCTCACAGCCTCTGGAGGCGTCTCCTCTCAACTGTGAGGGAAAGGTATCCCTTCAAGGAAGAACTTTTATGTCTACCAGGCAAGTGGACCACTATGGAGAAGGGAATCCAGTACCTGAGGGAATTAGCTGTACGGGAAGTGATTTATGAGGATCCAGACCTCAGACAAACATCCAAAGATCCAGATGAAGTCAGGTGTACACGACCCATGTGGCGGAAGTTTGTACGGAGTGCACCATCATCATATGCCAGCTCATTGGCAATAATGGCCTGGAAAGAGGATGAGGAACGAACAGTGGATGAAGTGGCTAAACAACTCTGGCAGTACAAAGAAAGTCTCTCCTCTTCCTTACAGGCCTGCGTCTCAGCTGTGGAGAAACTATCTGAAAAGGTTCACCAACTTGAAGAGAATCTATCATCCTCCCCACCTGAACCAACCAGTGTCCACCGACCAAAAGAGAACACTTGGGAGAAACTTTCTGAAAAGGTTCACCAACTTGAAGAGAGATTATTCTCCTCCGCACCTGTACAAAGCAGTGTCTCAGCTATCAGGGGTAGGCGTTCATCCACACAAGGAAGACGATATGGTGGGTACTCACCCCATGCCACCCTGTGGTTTTACTTACGAGACCATGGAGAGGACATGAGAAAATGGGATGGAAAATGTACCACGACCCTAGAGGCACGGGTACGTGAGTTGCAAAAGAAAACAATCAAGAAAAAGGGATTCTCTGAAAAGTTTGCTGCTCCAACTTCCAGCAGACAGTCCTTCAAACACAGAAACGAAGAAGATTCTGACCAGGATTAGGGGGGCCCTGCCTCCAGCCAGGGGGAGGAAAGGGACAATCGAGTTTATTGGACTGTGTGGATTTGATGGCCTGGCATGTCAGACACACAGAAGTATAAGGCTTTAGTAGACACCGGTGCACAATGTACTATAATGCCATCGAACTATAAAGGACCAGAGCCCATCTATATTTGTGGAGTGACAGGGGGATCTCAGCAGTTGACTGTATTGGAGGCTGAAGTGAGTCTGACTGGGAATGAGTGGGAAAAGCACTGCATTGTGACTGGCCCGGATGCTCCGTGTATCCTTGGCATAGACTATCTTAGAAGAGGATATTGCAAGGACCCAAAAGGGTTCCGGTGGGCTTTTGGTATAGCTGCCTTAGAGACAGAGGGCATTAAACAATTATCTACCTTGCCTGGTCTCTCAGAGGACCCCTCTGTTGTGGGGTTGCTGAGGGTCGAAGAACAGCAAGTGCCAATCGCTACCACAACTGTGCACCGGCGGCAATATCGCACTAACCGAGACTCCCTGATTCCCATCCATAAGCTAATTCGTCAATTGGAGAGCCAAGGAGTGATCAGCAAGACTCATTCACCTTTCAATAGTCCCATATGGCTAGTGCGAAAGTCTAATGGCAAGTGGAGACTAACAGTGGACTATCGTGGCCTGAACGAAGTGACGCCACCACTGAGTGCTGCAGTGCCGGACATGCTGGAACTTCAGTATGAACTTGAATCGAAGGCAGCCAAGTGGTACGCCACAATTGATATCGCTAATGCATTTTTTTCCATCCCTCTAGCAGCAGAGTGCAGGCCACAATTTGCCTTCACTTGGAGGGGAGTCCAATATACTTGGAATTGGCTGCCCCAGGGGTGGAAACACAGCCCTACCATTTGCCATGGGCTGATCCAGTCTGCACTAGAGCAGGGGGAAGCTCCTGAACACCTGCAGTACATCTATGACATTATTGTGTGGGGTGACACAGCAGAGGAAGTTTTCGAGAAAGGGAAGAAAATAGTCCAAATCCTTCTGAAAGCCAGTTTTGCCATAAAACAAAATAAAGTCAAAGGACCTGCACGAGAGATCCAGTTTTTAGGAATAAAATGGCAAGATGGACGTCGTCAAATCCCAATGGATGTGATCAACAAAATAACAGCTATGTCTCCACCAACTAACAAAAAAGAAACACAGACTTTCCTAGGTGTTGTGGGGTTTTGGAGAATCCACATCCCAAATTACAGTCTGATTGTAAACCCGCTCTACCAAGTAACCCGTAAGAAGAATGAGTTTGAATGGGGCCCTGAACAACGACAAGCCTTTGAACAAATCAAGCAGGAAATAGTCCATGCAGTAGCCCTTGGGCCAGTTCGAACAGGACCAGATGTAAAGAATGTGCTCTACACTGCAGCCAGGGAGAACGGCCCCACCTGGAGCCTCTGGCAGAAAGAACCTGGGGAAACTTGAGGTCGGCCCGTGGGGTTTTGGAGTCGGGGATACAGAGGATCTGAGGCCTGCTATACTCCAACTGAAAAGGAGATATTGGCAGCATATGAAGGAGTTCGATCTGCTTCGGAGGTGGTCGGTACTGAAGCGCAGCTCCTCCTAGCACCCTGATTGCCGGTACTAGGCTGGATGTTCAAGGGAAGGGTCTCTTCTACGCATCATGCAACTGATGCTACATGGAGCAAGTGGGTTGCACTGATTACTCAGCGGGCTTGAATAGGAAACCCCAGTCGCCCAGGAATATTGGAAGTGATTATGGACTGGCCAGAAGGCAAATACTTTGGGATATCATCAGAGGAGGAGGTGGGTCGTGCTGAAGAAGCCCCACTGTACAACCAGTTACCAGAGAATGAAAAGAAATATGCCCTGTTCACTGATGGGTCCTGTCGTATTGTGGGGAAGCATCGGAGATGGAAGGCTGCTGTATGGAGCCCTACACGACGAGTTGCAGAAGCTGCTGAGGGAGAAGGTGAATCGAGTCAGTTTGCAGAAGTGAAAGCCATTCAGCTGGCTTTAGACATTGCTGAACAAGAAAAATGGCCAGTTCTCTATCTCTACACCGATTCATGGATGGTAGCAAATGCTCTGTGGGGATGGTTACAGCAATGGAAGCAAAACAACTGGCAGCATAGGGGCAAACCCATCTGGGCTGCTGCATTGTGGCAAGATATTGCTGCTCGGGTAGAGAACCTGGCTGTGAAAGTACGTCACGTAGATGCTCATGTGCCCAAGAATCGGGCTACTGAAGAACATCAAAACAACCAGCAGGTGGATCAGGCTGCTAAGATTGAAGTAGCTCAGGTGGATCTGGATTGGCAGCATAAAGGTGAATTATTTATAGCCCGATGGGCCCATGACACCTCAGGCCATCAAGGTAGAGATGCAACATACAGATGGGCTCGTGATCGAGGGGTGGACCTGACCATGGACGCTATAGCACAGGTTATTCATGACTGTGAAACATGTGCTGCAATCAAGCAAGCCAAACGGTCAAAGCCTCTTTGGTATGGAGGACGATGGCTGAAATATAAATATGGAGAGGCCTGGCAGATTGATTACATTACACTCCCTCAAACTCGCAATGGCAAGCGCCACGTACTTACAATGGTGGAAGCAACCACCGGATGGCTGGAAACATATCCTGTGCCTCACGCCACCGCCCCGAACACTATCCTGGGCCTTGAAAAGCAAGTCCTATGGCAACATGGTACCCCAGAAAGAATAGAGTCAGACAATGGAACTCATTTCCGAAACAACCTTATAGACACTTGGGCCAAAGAACATGGTATTGAGTGGGTGTATCACATCCCCTATCATGCACCAGCCTCCGGGAAAGTTGAACGATACAATGGACTGTTAAAGACTACATTGAAAGCAATGGGCGCTGGGACATTCAAAAATTGGGATACGCATTTGGCAAAGGCCACCTGGTTAGTCAATACTAGGGGATCTGCCAACCGAGCTGGACCTGCCCAATCAAACCTGTTACATACTGTAGATGGGGATAAAGTTCCTGTAGTGCATGTAAGAAATATGCTGGGTAAAACAGTCTGGGCTACTTCTGCCTCAGGAAAAGGCAAACCTATTCGTGGAATTGTTTTCGCTCAGGGACCTGGATACACTTGGTGGGTGATGCAAAAGAATGGAGAGGTCCGGTGTGTACCTCAAGGAGATTTAATACTGGGTGAGAATAGCCCATGAACTGAATTGTACCATGTTAATTACTATATAATACTGTATGTTACCACTACCATGACCACTATAGGTGACTAATTAGAATGTATGGAAAAGAGTGTAACCTGAGCATGACATAAATGGTATGGAATAAGGGGTGGATAGAGACTGTCGTGGTTTAACCCAGCCGGCAGCTAAATACCACACAGCCGTTAGCTCACCTTCCCCCCTCCCTCTCTGGGACGGGGGAGAGAAATGGAAAGTGAAGCCCGTGAGTTGAGATAAAGACAGTTTAATAAGACAGGAAAATAATAATAACAAAATAATAATAACAATAATAATACAATGGTGATAATAGGAAAGTAATAATAATATGTACAAACAAGTGATGCACAATGCAATTGCTCACCACCCGCTGACCGATGCCCAGCCTAACCCCAAGCAGTCCGGCCCCCTCCCCCCGGCTAGCCACCCCTATATATATATTGTTTAGCATGACATCAGATGGTATGGAATACCCCTTTGGCTAGTTCAGGTCACCTGTCCTGGGTCTGTCCCCTCCCAGCTCTTACTGCACCCCCAGCCTGCCTGTTGGCAGGACAGAGCAAAAGTCTGAGGTGTCCTTGGCTTGGTATAAGCACTGCTCTGCAACAATTAAAACATCGGGGTGTTATCATCACTCTTCTCATCCTAAGCCAAAACACAGCATTCCACCAGCTACTAGGAAGAAAATTAATTCTGTTCTAACTGAAACCAGGACAGAAGCCATGTAAATGCTTCATTCCAAACCTTCTTAATTATTTCTAAACATATCTAAAACCTAGATGAAAGTCTTTCTTCTGGACTTGGGTATAAAATATAATTGAAATATTTGCTGAGAAGTGATAAGTACAGTACATCTAAAAGATTTAATTAAAGCTCTCAGGAATAAAGAAAAGAACGACTGACACAAAAACTGTCATGATAAATTATCTGTTGAGGAATCTTCAAGAAATGGAAAATACACAGCTGAGTACAGAAAATGTTTTAAAACACTTACTGGAGATAATTAGCTAAACTTGCTCTGATACATTTAGAAAAGTTGAAATTAGAAATTATTTGTAAAAAGACATGAATTTATTTTATAAACAATAAACAATTAGTGTGTAACTTTAAAAAAATATTTGTAAAATTATGCTTTAAGATTATATTTGTTATTAGCATAAAAGCACCTGTCTGCTTAAGTAGCTAGCTAATAATTTTTTCTACAAATGGTATTTTTCTTTAGTGACAAAACAATTTCAGGAAAGATCAATGACTCATTTTAAGAACAATTATGATTACACCCTGCCTTTTTTTTAATCTTATGTTTAACAAAATCACACATTAGTTGAGGTTAGTTTTCAGAATAATGCTTTGGTTATCTATACTTTATATAATATACTATATTATATTACTATATAACTATAATTATATATACTTTATATAATCATCAAGTGAATTCAAACCCATGGGGTAAAAATACTTGCTCCACTTGTGACCTAATCACTTCTAAATCATATAATCATAGAATCACAGAATGGCTTGCGTTGGAAGGGACCTCAAAGATCGCCTAGCTCCACCCACACTACCATAGGCAGGGACGCCACCATTAGGTTGCCCAAGGCCTCATCTAACTAGTCTCGAACACCTCCAGGAATGGGGCGCCTTTCTGGGAAACATGTTCCAGTCCCTTACTACCCTCTGAGGGAAGAATTTCTTCCTTATAGCTAATCTAAACCTCTTTTAGTTTAAACCAAACTGAAGTTTAAACTTACAGCTAATCTAAACTCTTTTAGTTTAAAATCCCCCTCATCCTGTCATTATCTGATAGAGCAGAGTTGCTCTCCATCTTTTTTTATAAGTCCCCTTTAAGTACTGAAAGGTTGCAAAGAGGTCACCCCAGAGCCTTCTCTTCTGTAGGCTGAACAATCCCAGCTCTCTCAGCCTTTCTTCGTAGGAGAGGTGCTCCAGCCACTTGACCATCTTTGCGGTCTCCTCTGTACCCACTCTAACAGATCAATATCTTTAAATAATTAAGTTGAAAGGATGCATTTTGTTCATGTAAACATTTTATTTTATTTTATTTTGGATCACTTGTAGAATGAAACCTGGGGTGGCTGGGATGGATATTTACTCAACATACCAAATATGTCCAAAAGAAGATAATGTATGAAAGCATTGTTTGGAATTGCCAAAACATAAAAATATGTTCACACATTGAATTTATCAAAATGCATAAGAAGCAAAGTGTAAACTGGACTTAGCTAATTTCATTACTAAAGCTTTCCTACTAAAACAGTAATTTATCTCTCTGCTGAAGTTAAACCACTAACACGAAGAGTTTATCAACTTTTGAAGTGTAAAGAAACCAATGAAAACTTCATATAAGAGCAGCTAAATGTAGAGAAGCAGGTTATAGTTTCAAAAAGATCACTGATGGAAGACTTGTTTTGCTTTCCAATTTAATAGTGTGCATAAATATGATTATAGAGCGTTTTACATTTTGAAGAACATTGAAATTCTCTTTAATGTTCCTCTAAATGTTCAGAAGTCCACCTACCTTCTCGTACATTTTCTTCTGCAAAGTTATAATTAAACATCAGAAAACTAAAAATTAGTGACAAGAAGATTTTTCAACACAGAATTATCTGATGAAAAAAAAACAGGCTACATTTTTAATTTGAGAAGAAATATCAAACTAAAATATTTTGTATGAGTGAAAATGATTTCTCATTTTCAAAGAGCTATATGTGAAAATATTCTAAATGAATGGCAGTTTAATACAGATAGTTTCTAATTAAATAAAAATAATACTAAAAGAAGTAAATATATATATATATTTTTCTTTCCTTAGTTGATTTCTTGTTTTAAGTGATGATACCAATTTAGAAAACAGATTCAATGGGGAGCATCAAAAATAAGGAAAATATAATTTATGTATGTATGTAATTATGATTTTTTTTTTTTTTAAGACTGATTTTAAAGCTATGTAGAAACAGTATGCATAATTTTGTCTTATTTTTCAGAAGCTTATATAGCTGGGATACTGTGTGGGATGCCATGAATTCCTTTGCATAGAAAATTTTTGCTAGGAGAATGCAAGAACTTGTCTTTGCAAAGCTTTTATGTAACTCCTAATGTTCTTTTCCTACATTTATTTTACATAACATAATATAATCACTCATGCTCGTTGAAATAGTATCCATGTGATTCCTTGCTGCCAACTTGGTAGGTCAAAAATATGAATATTTTAATCTGTAGAATTATAGAATAGAAGAGTTGCTATGGTGCTACAAGTTTAGAATTAATCACTTCCCATGATGTGAATTATTTCCCAAGATCTACTGATTCACATTTCTTTGATTTGTCACCTCCACTATGACAAATCCATAAAAATATCCAGTAAGAGATAAAATAAAATAAAATAAAATAAATTTAAATTAAATATCCTTTAAGGGTACTTAAGTTCCCTTCTGCAATGGCAGCAATTGCCAAATGCAATTCTTCACACTTTTGCTAAGGGGAAAGAATCCCTTTTTAGAGCCAACTTTATCACAAACTTTCAATTCTGAATTCAGTGCAAGTATAAACATTAAGCAATTTTACTAAAGTTCCAATTTATTATTTTTAAACCATAATTTACTGCTCCAGCAGGAGATAATACTATGGAATGCACAGCAATAAGATTTTTTCTGGGTTTTATCAGTTCCACATCTCAAGTATCGAGCTTTAAGATAATGAAACCTTCACTTTTTTTTGTTCATTCTTTGAATAGTAGAATCTGCATAAATACATGTTTATTTTTAGCAGAAATATTTATTTAAATAAATATTTCAAAATGTATCCTATATATTTATTGCTAAATGCTACTGGTAAACTAATCAATTACATAATTTTAATTAATATTGTTTTTAATTTTCTTTTGTGCATATATGTCTAAAGAAATTTGAGCAAAACCTCACTGAAGTTTTTTATGTAGTAAACAAGAAAGCAAGGAAAAGAAAGAAAATTCAGAGTAATTAATACATAAATGTTGGCTGAACATCAGTGTTTGATGTTTATTAGGGAAGGCAAGGATTCACTATAAGGTTAAATAACATCGAGTAAGACCACTGCCTCCATAAACATGAAAACAACCAATTTTCATACAATCTGAAACCTGTAACTTTATTTACAGATGTCAAATTTAATTTCAATAAATGTGTGTGTGTGTGTGTGTATTATTTCTTTTAAACCATTCTCCCATGGAGCTAATGATAAGTTCTATATAAGTTCATGTGACCAGCTTGACATCATTATTGCTTCCAGGTTGTGGGAACCTTGCCAACAGGGTCTAATTTGTTATTTGTTTTCTTCCCATTCCTATTTGAAGCACTGTAAAACTGTTCACTTCGCCCTGTTCCTTCCTCATCTCAAATAGTCTCTCTTAACGTTTATTGAAGACAACTAAGTTAACTTATGTTCACTTATCTTTAGTTAAATAACTTTCTGCTGTCCAGACTTTCTTCTTGCTTTGGGAATACATCTTTGACAGCATTCTGAGGGCCTCCTTGGTGTCCTCACTGTTTCAGAGATGCTTTGTCTGTTAATTTCCCTTTCTTCTTTGCTATGGTTTTCCCTAGAGTGACTACTGACTACAAGTTTCATCATAGAGTCACAGAATGCTTAACATTGGAAAGAACCTCTGGAGATCATCTGATCCAACCTCCCTACTCAAGCAGGAATTTTTACAGCAGGTTGTCTAGGACCAGATAGCTTTTGAAGATCTCCAAGGAGGGAGACCCCACAGCCTTTATGGGCAACCTATGCCAGTAGTCTGTCACTCACACAGTGAAGAAGTGCTTCACTGGTGTTTAGGCAGAATTTCTAGTTCATTTTGTGCCCATTGCCTCTTGTCCTGGCACTGGGCACCCCTAAAAAGAACATGGCTCTGTCCTCTTTGCACCCTGCCTTCAGTGTTTGTACACATTAATGAGATCCTCTCTGAGTCTCCTCTTATTTAGGCTGAACAATCCCAGCTCTTTCAGTCTGTCCTCACAGGAAAGGCGCTCTAGTCCCTTCATCACCTTGGTAGACCTCTGTTGGACTCTCCATTTTGTCATGTCTCTCTGGTGGCCCATGAACTGAACACAATATCTAGGTGTTGCCTCACCAAAGTTGAGTAGAGGGGAATCATAGAATCATAGAATATCCTGAGTTGGAAGGGATCCATAAGGATCATCAAGTTCAACTCCTGGCATTGCACAGGTCTGCCCAAAAGTTTAGACCATGTGACTAAGTGCACAGTCCAATCGCTTCTTAAATTCAGACAGGCTTGGTGCAGTGACTACTTCACCGGGGAGCCTGTTCCAGTGTGCATCCACCCTCTCGGTGAAGAACCTCTTCCTGATGTCAAGCTTAAACTTCCCCTGCCTCAGCTTAACACCATTCAGGTGGGTCCTATCACTGGTGTTTACAGAGAATAGGTTGCCTGCCTCTCCACTCCCCCTTGTGAGGAAGTTGTAGACTGCAATGAGGTCCCCCCTCAGCCTCCTCTTTTCCAGGCTGAACAGGCCCAGTGACCTCAGCTGCTCCTCATACGTCTTCCCCTCTAGGCCCTTCACCATCTTTGTCGCCCTCCTCTGGACACTCTCCAACAGTTTAATGTCCAGTTTAATGTATTGTGGTGCCCAGAACTGCACACAGTACTCGAGGTGAGGCCACACCAGCTCAGAGTAGAGCGGGACAATCACCTCCCTCAACCAACTAGCAATGCCATGCTTGATGCACCCCAGGACACGGTTGGCCCTCCTGGCTGCCAGGGCACACTGCTGGCTCATATTCAACTTGCTGTCAACCACAACCCCCAGATCCCTCTCTGCAGGGCTGCCCTCCAGCGTCTCATTGCTCAGTCTGTACATAAAGCCAGGGTTGTCTACAGTCCCCACTAAACCATATCCCTAAGCTCTACATCTAAACATCTTTTAAAGACTTCCAGGGATGGTGACTCCACCACTTCCCTGGGCAGCCTGTTCCAATGCCTAACAACCCTTTCAGTAAAGAAGTTCCCCCTAAGATCTAGCCTAAAACTCCCCTGGTGCAACTTAAGCCCATTCCCCCTCGTCCTGTCACCAGGCATGTGGGAGAATAGACCAACCCCCACCTCGCTACAGCCTCCTTTGAGGTACCTGTAGAGAGCAATAAGGTCACCCCTGAGCCTCCTTTTCTACAGGCTGAACAAGCCCAGCTCCCTCAGCCGCTCCTCGTAGGACTTGTTCTCCAGGCCCCTCACCAGCTTCGTCGCCCTTCTCTGGACCCGCTCAAGCACCTCGATGTCCTTCTTGTAGCGAGGGGCCCAAAACTGAACACAGTACTCGAGGTGCGGCCTCACCAGAGCCGAGTACAGGGGGACGATCACCTCCCTAGCCCTGCTGACCACACTGTTTCTTATACAAGCCAGGATGCTGTTGGCCTTCTTGGCCACCTGAGCACACTGCTGGCTCATATTCAGCCGACTATCCACCATCACTCCCAGGTCCTTCTCTGCCTGGCAGCTCTCCAACCACTCATCTCCCAGCCTGTAGCTCTGCTTGGGGTTATTGCATCCCAGGTGCAGGACCCGGCACTTGGCCTTGTTAAACTTCATGCAGTTGACCTCAGCCCATCGGTGCAGCCTATCCAGATCCTCCTGCAGAGCCTTCCTACCCTCAAGCAGATCGACACACGCACCTAACTTGGTGTCATCTGCAAACTTACTGAGGGTGCACTCAGTGCACTCATCCAGAGCATTGATAAAGATATTAAAGAGGACCGGCCCCAGCACCGAGCCATGGGGGACGCCACTAGTGACTGGCCTCCAACTGGACTTGACTCCATTCACCACGACTCTTTGGGCCCGGCTATCCAGCCAGTTTCTAACCCAACGAAGCGTGCGCCAGTCCAAGCCAAGAGCAGCCAGTTTCTTGAGGAGAATGCTGTGGGAGACAGTGTCAAAAGCCTTGCTGAAGTCAAGGTAGACCACATCCACAGCCTTTCCCTCGTCCACCCAGCGTGTCACTTTGTCATAGAAAGAGATCAGGTTCGTCAAGCAGGACCTGCCTTTCATAAACCCATGCTGACTCGGCCTGATCGCCTGCTTGCCCTGCAAGTGCTGCGTGATGACTCTCAAGAGAATCTGCTCCATGAGTTTCCCTGGCACTGAGGTCAAACTGACAGGCCTGTAATTTCCCGGGTCTGCCCTCTGGCCCTTCTTGTAGATGGGTGTCACGTTTGCTAGCCACCAGTCAACTCGGACCTCCCCTGATAGCCAGGACTGTTGATAAATGATGGTAAGCGGCTTGGCCAGCTCCTCTGCCAGTTCTCTCAGTACCCTTGGGTGGATCCCATCCGGCCCCATCGACTTGTGCACATCCAAGTGCTGTAGCAGGTCACCAACCAGTTCTTCATGGATAGTGAGGGCCACATCCTGCTCCCCATCCCCTTCCACCAGCTCAGGGTACTGGGTATCCAGAGAACAACCGGTATTGCTGCTAAAGACTGAGGCGAAGAAGGCATTAAGCACCTCCACCTTTTCCTCATCTCTTGTAACTAAGTTTCCCCCCGCATCCAGTAAAGGATGGAGATTCTCCTTAGTCCTCCTTTTTGTGTTGATGTATTTATAAAAACATTTTTTGTTATCTTTAACGGCAGTAGCCAGATTGAGCTCCAGATGAGCTTTGGCCTTTCTAATTTTGTCCCTGCACAGCCTCGCTACATCCTTATAGTCCTCTCTAGTGGCCTGTCCACTTTTCCAAAGATTATAAACCCTCTTTTTTCTCCTAAGATCAAGCCACAATTCTCTGTTGAGCCAGGCTGGTCTTCTTCCCCGCCAGCTCATCTTTGGGCACGTGGGGACAGACCATTCCTGCGCCATTAAGATTTCCCTCTTGAAGAGCGCCCAGCCTTCCTGGACTCCTCTTGCCCTTCAGAACCACCTCCAAAGGGACTCTACCAGCCAGTGTCCTCAGCAGCACAAAGTCAGCCCTCCGGAAGTCCAATACAGCGGTATTACTGGTCCCCTTCCTGGCCTCGCCAAGAATAGAGAACTCCACCATTTCGTGGTCACTCTGCCCAAGACAGCTCCCAACAATCACATCCTCCACCAGTCCTTCTCTGTTTGTGAAGAGAAGGTCTAGCGGGGCGCCACCCCTGGTAGGCTCACTAACCATCTGCGTCAGGAAGCTATCTTCCACGCTCTCCAGAAACCTCCTAGACTGCTTTCTCTGGGCTGTGTTGTGCTTCCAGGATATGTCAGGGAAGTTGAATTCCCCCACGAGAACAAGCGCTGAAGATTTCGCAACTTCTCTCAGCTGCCTGTAGAACTCCTCATCCATTTCCTCATCCTGGTTTGGCGGTCTATAACAGACCCCGACCAGGACGCTAGCCTTGTTGTCCCTGCCGATCCTAACCCAAAGGGACTCGACCTTGTCGTTCCCAGCCTCGAGTTCTACAACATCGAAAGACTCTCTAATATAGAGAGCCACACCACCACCCCTTCTGTGCTGCCTGTCCCTGTTCTGAAGAGCCTATAGCCAGGCATTGCAGCACTCCAGTCATGAGACTGGTCCCACCACGTCTCCGTGATGGCAACCAAGTCGTAGCCTGCCTGCCGCACGATGGCTTCCAGCTCCTCCTGTTTGTTACCCATGCTGCGTGCATTGGTGTAGATGCACTTCAGCTGGGCCATTGCCTTATCCCCCGACCTTACTATTGTTCCCCCTGGCACAGCTCCAACAATCCTTGCTTCAGCCCCATCCCCCTTCTTAGCTAGTTTAAAGCCCTCTCAATGAGCCCTGCCAGCTCCTGGCCCAGGATCCTTTTTGTTAAACTTCATGTGGCTGGTGATCGCCCAGCTCTCCAATCCATCCAGGTCTCTCTGCAAGGCTTTTCCACCCTCATCCAAGTCTACAACTCCTCCATCAGCAAATTGGCTCAGAACAACTTCTAGCCCTATATCCAAATAATTTATAAAAACATTGCAGAGGACTGGCCCTAAAATGGAGCCTTGAGGGACCCCACTAGTGACCATCTGCCAGCCAGATGTGGCTCCATTTACCACAACCCTTTGAGCCCTGCCCGTCAGCCAATTGCTCACCCATCACATGATGTTTTTGTTAAGTTGTATGCTGGACATCTTGTCCAGTAGGATACTACGGGAAACCGTGTCAAAAGCCTTGCTAAGTCCAAAAAGATCACGTCAGCTGGTTTCCCTTGATTGACTAGACAGGTGATCTTATCATAAAAAGAAATCAAATTTGTTAGGCAGGACCTACCCCTCATGAACCCATGTTAGCTGGGAACAATGACCGCATTGTCCCCCAGGTGCACTTCAAGCATCACCTCTCTTCACTTGCTGGGAATGCTTTGCCTAGTGGAGACAAAAATGCCAGTAGACTTAGCGTCAAGTGTCATGTTCAATGTGATGTCTGCCAGGACTCCTATGTTCTTTTCTGCAGAACTGCTTTCCATCTTGGTAGTCCTTAGCGTGTACTGGTGCCTGTGGTTGTTCCTCACCATGTGCAGGACTTTGCATTTCTCCTTCATGTCCCACTTGTTGTGTAGTAGCATGAAATCTTTATGTTTGTGAAACTAAATGGGTTCCCTTTGTTAGGACAAAAACAATTAAAAATAAACTTGTTACTACAGCTAGTATTCTAGACAAACTTTCTTAAACCTATTCCAGTATTTTCCCTTCTGCAGTATGGCATTTTTTGGTCTTTTATTCAAGCTAGAAGGACTCCGCTATAACCAGTAGCAATTAAAGAATATCCACAACCTCTAGATTTAGCCTGAATACAAAATGAGAGAATCATCATTTCTTCTTCCTATCCCAAGCAAAGGAAAAGAAAGTATGTGAGGTAAACTGAGTGGAAAAGCCAAGCTTATCCTGTTTTTGACATATTGTAACTTAGCACAGTAATACAGAATCACAGAATCACAGAATTATCTAGGTTGGAAGAGACCTCAAGATCATCAAGTCCAACCTCTGACCTAACACTAACAAGTCCTCCACTAAACCATATTGCTATGTTCAACATCTAAAGGTCTTTTAAAGACTTCCAGGGATGGTGACTCCACCACTTCCCTGGGCAGCCCATTCCAATGCTTCACAACCCTCTCAGTATAGAAGTTCTTCCTAATATCCAACCTAAAACACTCCTGGTGCAACTTTAGCCTGTTCCCCCTTGTTCTGTCACCAGGCATGTGGGAGAATAGACCAACCCCCACCTCTCTACAGCCTCCTTTAATGTATTTATAAAGAGCGTTATTGTCTGTATTGACTATAATCCCTCAAATTTCAAATTATTATTGTAATTATTCAAATTATCACATTTTTTTTCTATATTAATTAATATATACATATATATATATTAACATCAGGGATGTTGTTCTCCCTGGTCAGTATTTGACGCCTAGCCTCAATAACCTATATAGTCAGTCATACTGAACATAAAAAGGGTTCTTTGTGCTGTCACTGCTTTTCTCACCATATTTGGAAATCCTCAGCTAGAACATATAAACTGTACATACTTTTACAGAGCTCAGCACAGAAAAAACAAACAAACAAGTTGATGACACATGTTAGTGTAAACACTAACTAATCATGTAGCAGATAGTAAGGGAAGCTGAAAAGTACATTTATTGGGGAATGTTAGGTTGTGCTGTGGAAAGAAAAGGAGATTTGCTGAAAATGCCAGCTAAAAATTGCTAGGAATGCCCAGTAGAAGTTACAGAAGAGTGGCTGATGCTATGTATGATCAATTCTTTGCATTTATTTTTTTTTTAATTTTTAATAAGGAAATAACAAAATATTAGTTCATTGTAGTGAGGTCATACAACCATCTTCTGAGATCTATAAAGTAATTTAAACCTGTATGCTCAGTTTAATGAACCTAGGAAACAGTTTGAGAAACAAACACATTTCTATCCAGTGATAAAACTCATAATATCTCTAAATTATTATTTTTTGTTACTTGGGATTTTGTGGGTTTACTTTGTTTTAACTTATGTAATTGCTGCTGTAATTTCTAACATAAAAACCATGAATAACAGAAGTCTAGAGTTGCTGAAATATCTGCATTGAAAAATAACAGCCAGAAGTAGCTGGAGAAATGTAATGGAATGGCATATATATTCCAATGTTAATGTGTGTTCAACAGAGGATAAAATGAATGAGAATCAAAATAATAATGTATCTAATAGTCTTCACTGTATATAATATTTGTGTATACTCAAACATATAATACTCTTTGTTGGGCTCCTAGCATCTTTATCGCAGATAATCTATGTTGTAAACAACAGATGCTGAGATTATAGTGTGCAGGCTCCCATCACCAGGAGGTATATTTCAAACGTGTGGCAATGTTGATGCTAAGGGTTACATTCTCAAATGCAGTAGGAATGCTTAAGAGAGATTGGATGTTTGCGTGGAAAACCAGACAGAGTCACTATATTAAACAAAACATTTGGAAATGATGCCTAAAGCTCTTAAATCCAGGATTAAGTCAAATGCAAAACATGATCTGTTATGCAGATCTGTTATGCAGATATTTCCAACCAGCCTTCTGCACATATACACTTGTTAAATAGCTGATACTATCTGAGAGGTGGGGGGAATCTTCCCCCTAAAAACATACTGGCTTAATTAGTGTAGACATCTTGCAAAACCATTGCAGTGCCTGAAGAAGGCTGTGGTGTCAAGCACAAAATAATTTTTAAAGGAAAATAGAGTCACATTATTACAACTCCTTATTAGAGGTATTAATCCTACAACTTGTTTTGTTTATGTGATGTATTGAACTTCCTAAATATATAAACACTGCAATGTGGTAAAGCAGAACATTGTAATAGACTTTGTTTTGGTTTTGTGTGTGCATACATCTTGGACAGCCATCAAGAAAATCCTGTCAAATTTAGAGGGCTAGAGCATCTTCCCTGTGAAGATAGGCTGAGAGAGCTGGGGTTGTTTAGCCTGGAGAAGAGAAAGCTCTGAGGAGACCTTATAACAACCTCCCAGTACTTAAAGGAGGCCTACAGGAAAGATGGAGAGGGACTCTTTGTCAGGAGTGAGACAAGGGGTAATGATTTTAAACTAAAAGAGGAGAAATTTAGATTAGAGGTTAGGAGGAAATTCTTCACTCAGAGGGTGGTGAAGCACTGGAACAGACTGCCCAGAGAAGCTATGGATGCCCCATGACTACAGGTAT
This sequence comes from Netta rufina, assembly GCF_964035555.1. Taxonomy (NCBI): domain Eukaryota; kingdom Metazoa; phylum Chordata; class Aves; order Anseriformes; family Anatidae; genus Netta; species Netta rufina. Next base: position 100,932,763 of record NC_140124.1, read on the forward strand.
TCAAAGTTAAGTTGGATGAGGCTTTGAGAAACCTCGTATAGTGGAAGGTGTCTCTACCCATGCCAAGGGGGTTGGAACTAGGTGGTCTTTTAGGTCCCCTCTAATACAAAGCATTCTATTATTTTATAATTCTATGACATTTTTCAAGATTGCTGACAATCATTTAGGAAAATATAACCTAGTTCTTAAGATTTGGGGATGGCTCTTTTCTGAACCAACTTTTTAACAGCTCTTGGTCTTATCAATTTTCAGGGGTTGTAAATGTGAATATATATACTTAACTCTTTTAAAAACAAATGTATAGATTCCAGACTACTAGAGTACTCAGTTCTTAAAATAAGATTGTTTAAGCTTTTATTAAAAATTATTTATGCAATTTTATTTAAATTGTTGATACTAGCTGCAAAATAGACTAATTGAAGTATTTGAGAAATGTTTCATGAAATAAAATGGTTACAATATTCATATGCATAGTCTCTATTGAATATTACTGGCATTTAAGGTTTTAAAATTTAGACTTAAAATTTATATTTGGCTATTTAAACTGTAGCTTTTAATCAGCATATTTACTTTTGGTTCATTTTTAACTTAGAGGTGTCTCTAGTGCTTTTTAGCTGGTGAAGGTCCCATTTCCTGCTCTCACCTTGCCTACTCCGAGAGTCACAGTGCAGGCACAGTATCTTTCCAGTGCCAGTGTGCGCTTCCCCTGACAGTGTGCAATTGTGCTGTGCTTTGTACCAGTACCTGTGCATTCAGTCTAAGGAAATAAGTCTGAGAAAGTTCTAGAAGGTTATACAGTTAATGGTAGGGATGATCTCCAATGTCACTGGTAGTAAGAGCTTTCCTCTTTCAATTGATATAAATTAAATTTCAGATAAACTAGTTGAAACTACAAAGTAGGCTTTAAAAATATATATTTTATAATAACATTTTACTTTATAATTGCATGGACACTGCTGGAGTTAAATCTGAGAGACGGTATTCTAATATAGGGGCTAATATTTTTGTTTGTTTATGTATAAAACAAAGTAACAGCATATATACATGTGATTAATATACCTCATTATTATTAATATTAAAATTCTAAAATCAGTTTGATAAAGAGTTGTCATTCTGTGTATGCTCATTTTTATAAGTTGACTGAGTACTTACTATGTGCACCATGTACTACAGTCAACTATTTATAAAGATTTATATGCCCAATACTTCATCAGCAATGAGCTTAAGATGCCCAAATATTGTTAATTATCTTAATTAAGTCTTTAACAATTAAATTTGTTTCTTAGACAATGCTATTATACTGCAGCCCATACATTTGCATCTTATTAATATATGAAAGTGAAAACAGAGCACATACAAGCAGTATGGAGAGCTGTTAATACTTTCCTGCATAGTGCTATTGCTGTCCAGAGACCAGCATACTAGTGTCTTTCAAAATAAATAGATAGATAGATAGATAGATAGATAGACAGATAGATAGATAGATAAATAACCTTAAAATAGTAGGGGAAAAATACAGTTAATTTTTCCAGGAAAAAAAAAAAAAATCATGTCCATCCAGGTTTATGTTTTCCTCTAATAAAATTGCTATAGTTTGTTCTCTAGTTTAAGAAATGAAACTCATACCTACACAGTGAGTTTTTTTTTTTTTTCATTTAAATTGCTACAATAGCAATATTGCTAACAGATAGAATTTAGGAAAAAGGAAAATGAAACAATTCTACACTTTTTCTCCTACACCATTTGCACTATCCAATACACTTCCTCAAATACATGTTGTCATTTTTAGTGGACAGGTAAAAGAGACGAGTTCAAGAGCTAGATTGTAAGTCAATACTACAGAGCACTGTAGCACATTTTTCAGTCTCGTCTGTTTTGGACTTTGAACGCTTGACTCTTGTTATCTTTGAAATTGCTTTGTCACAAGCTATTCATCTATTATACTTAAAGATATTAAGCAAGATTGAAAAGTTGGAAACCAAAATAAACTGAACCAAAAAATCCCTAAATGAATTGGAACACTACCCAAATGCAAGTTATAAAATAATAAAAAATATAGATTTATTTATTTATTTATTTATGGAGATTGTATTTCAGAATATTTTTTTGCTTTTAGAACAGGTTGAACAAGAAAATGCTGGGTGTTTGCTTTCAAGACCAATTCATTTCTTTTGAAATGCATAAATCATAGAATCATAGAATCATAAAATGGTTTGAGTTAGAAGGGACATTAAAGATCACTAAATTCCAACCTCCCTGCCATGTGCAGCAACATCTCCCCCTAACCCAGATTGCTCAAAGCCCCATCCAACCTGGCCTTGGGATGGGGCATTCACAACTTCTCTGGGCATCCTGTTCCAGTGCCTCACCACCCTCTGAGTGAAGAATTTCTTCCTGATCTACATCTACTCTATTTTAGTTTAGAGCCATTACCCCTTGTGATGGGTAATGCTCATCTCACTACATTCCTGATAGAGTCCCTCCACTTCTGTCCTGTAGACCCTGTCTAGTACTGTCTAGTACTCCCCAGGTCTTCTCTAGGCTAAATAACCCCAACTTCCTTGGCTTGTCTTCACAGGAGAGGTGCTCTGACCCTCTTATGATCCTCATGGCTCTCCTCTGCTGTATGTGCTGTATCAGGTTTATTACTTTCCTATGTTGGGTGCCCCAGAGCTGAACACAGTAACACAGTACTCCATGTGGGGGTCTCAGAAGAGTGGAGCAGAGGGGGAGAATCACCTCCCTCATGATGCAGCCTAGGATACAGTTGGCAAAAATGCACTACTAGCTTATATACAGTTTCTCATCCACCAGTCATCTTTGTCATTGTCTCCTTCTTTCCATTCTAATTTCATCAGTGACCATATAACTGTATGCTTTATTACACACTGCACAGGATGTCATAGTTTCATGTCCTTATCTCTTGCAGGTTATATGGAAAGGATGCCAAGATTTCTCTCCTTTAATCACTTTAGTCAGAAGAGGTCACAGGGGGTATTAAGAAAGCTGCAGTTTTCTAAAAATAATGAAAAATAAAGCTGTGCAATGAGTACAGTTTTGTTTCTGTGTTTAGTAGATTAGAAAAGACTTTCCTGGCAACAAAAAGAATTGCACTACAACTCCTCTGTGGACATTATTAAAACTGCAACATATTTTGCAACATAAATGTTGCAAAGCTCTTCTCCAGTAGGGTAGCATGAATTTACAGTTCATAGAAAACACGAGACACGACAAATCTTGATATTCAGAACATCGGATGGATCAGACTCTTTTAAGGTTTCCAGTATACATAAAAAGATTATTTTTATATTGGTTTGCTTAAAAAACATAACAAAACCAAAAACAAGCGAACAAATAATCAACCAACCAAACAAAAAAACTATTATCCTTACAGCAGTTGTACCTGGAACTGATATTGATAGTATTAATTAAAACCCTTTTTCAGTCTTCTGCTTATAATTTGGCAAACTTCTGTGGCAGAGCATTATTTTGTCCTGGATAGCCTGTAAGTTCATATATTATGGGCAAGATATAGCCCTGTGGGAAGTCTTTTTTTGTTTGTTTATCTGTTTTTAAATTTGAAGAAGAGGAGCAGAAGAACATTAAATGCACATATTGAAAAGCTAATAGGTATGGTATCCAAATGTGTATCAGACATTTAAGACATATAAGACAGGATTAGTTGAAGGACTTGTGATTTCAGGATACAGTACACTCAGTACAGATTCTGTGGAGAAGTAGACTTAGATATAATGTTAGGTAAAATAGCTAGAAATAGCTATTAGAATAATAATAATAATAATTATATACAGTAGAATAATATATATCATAGAATCATAGAATCATAGAATATCCTGAGTTGGAAGGGACCCTTAAGGATCATCAAGTCCAACTCTTGACACCGCACAGGTCTACCCAAAAGTTCAGACCATGTGACTAAGTGCACAGTCCAATCTCTTCTTAAATTCAGACAGGCTCGGTGCAGTGACCACTTCCCTGGGGAGCCTGTTCCAGTGTGCAACCACCCTCTCTGTGAAGAACCCCCTCCTGACGTCAAGCCTAAATTTCCCCTGCCTCAGCTTAACCCCGTTCCCGCGGGTCCTGTCACTAGTGTTAATGGAGAAAAGGTCTCCTGCCTCTCGACACCCCCTTACGAGGAAGTTGTAGACTGTGATGAGGTCTCCCCTCAGCCTCCTCTTCTCCAGGCTGAACAGGCCCAGTGACCTCAGCCGTTCTTCGTACGTCTTCCCCTCAAGGCCTTTCACCATCTTTGTAGCCCTCCTCTGGACACTTTCCAACAGTTTCATGTCCTTTTTATACTGTGGTGCCCAGAACTGCACACAGTACTCGAGGTGAGGCCGCACCAGCGCAGAGTAGAGCGGGACAACCACCTCCCTTGACCTACTAGCGATGCCGTGCTTGATGCACCCCAGGACACGGTTGGCCCTCCTGGCTGCCAGGGCACACTGCTGGCTCATATTCAACTTGCTGTCTACCACGACCCCCAGATCCCTCTCTGCAGGGCTGCCCTCCAGCGTCTCATCGCCCAGTCTGTACGTGCAGCCAGGGTTTCCCCGTCCCAGGTGCAGGACCCGGCACTTGCTCTTATTGAACTTCATGCGGTTGGTGATCGCCCAGCTCTCCAGCCTATCCAGATCCCTCTGCAAGGCCTTTCCACCCTCATTCGAGTCCACAACTCCTCCAAGTTTGGTGTCATCAGCAAACTTGCTCAAAATACCTTCTATTCCTACATCCAGATCGTTTATAAAAATATTGAAAAGTACCAGCCCTAAAATGGAGCCTTGAGGGACCCCACTGGTGACCGCCCGCCAGCCTGACGCAGCCCCGTTTACCATAACCCTTTGGGCCCTGCCCATTAGCCAATTGCTCACCCATCGTATGATGTTTTTATTTAGCTGTATGGTGGACATTTTGTCCAGTAGGATCCTATGGGAAACCGTGTCAAAAGCCTTGCTGAAGTCCAAAAAAATCACATCAGCTGGTTTCCCTTGGTCCACCATACGGGTGATCTTATCATAAAAGGAAATCAGGTTAGTTAGGCAGGACCTACCCTTCACAAACCCATGCTGGCTGGGACCAATGACTGCTTTGTCCCCTAGGTGCGCCTCAATAAGTTCGAGAACCATCTTCTCCATGATTTTACCAGGCACTGACGTGAGACTGACAGGTCTGTAATTGCTAGGGTCTTCTTTCTGACCCTTCTTGAAAATCGGCACAACATTTGCCAGCTTCTAGTCTACCGGGACCTCTCCAAATTCCCAGGATTGTTGAAAAATAATTGAGAGAGGTTCCGCGATGACGTCCGCCAGCTCTTTCAGCACCCGGGGATGAATCCCATCCGGACCCATGGACTTGTAGGGATCCAGGTGGAGTAGCAAATCCCGCACACGTTCAGGGTCAGTTGGGAGTTTGTCATCCCCACCATCCTGGTCCTCCAGCTCAGGGCACCCTGGGTCCCGAAGCCCATCATTGGCATTGAAGACAGAGGCAAAGAAGGCATTAAGCGTCTCTGCTTTGCCTATGTCATTGTCTGTGAGGAGACCTTCCCTATCAAGGAGCAGCCCTATGTATTCTTTAGTTCTCCTTTTTCCATTCACATATCTAAAAAACACCTTTTTATTTTCTCTCACAGACACAGCCAGCTTCAACTCTAGCTGTGCTTTGACCACACGAATTTTCTCCCTACAAACACGAACAGCATCCCTGTATTCTTTCCATGACACCTGGCCCTCCTTCCAGTAGCGAAACACTCTCTGTTTCTGCCTAATCTCCATTAGAATGTTCCTGGTCAGCCACGCCGGCCTCCTGCCCTGCCTGCCTGACTTGCGATATTTAGGAATTGCCTGATCTTGTGCTTCTAGGAGGCATCGCTTAAAAATGACCAGCACTGGTGGACATCGAGGCCTTCAAGAGCAGTTTCCCAGGGGACCTTGCTATATATTATATTGTATATATTAGAATATTATTAGAATAATAATAATTATTCTAATTATTATTATAATAATTATTATATATACATATGTGCTAATAGAAATGTTAGGTAAAATAACTTAGATATAATGCTAGGTAAAATAGCACAATCTAAGTTAAGAAAACAAGATTTGGTGTAAGTTTACAGGCTTCACAACATAATTCAAAAGACACAAAAGACATGGAACAAATCAGAATACAGGCATTATGGCCACATTAATATAGTAGAGAGAGGAACAAAGTAAACAGAAATATCAATGTTCAGCATATAGATCATTGTGGTGCACAGGGCAGATAACAGGAAGCCACTCACATCCCAGTAGAGGTTTTATTTCTTTCTGGAAGTTGTTGTCATAAAAATAGAAATATATGTAATGACTTTAAAATCAGATTATTGAAATAATCTGCTGAAGCAAGTTGCTTACTATTTGTCTAACCAAATTTCAACACCACATCCTCTGCAACTCTACATTTGTATCTCTATACCAAATTTGTGTGTCTTTTCCAGATTATGTAGCACTAATCTTTTCAGGTAGAGTGAACTACAACTTTCAAACAGAAAGCAGTTTAGATCAGTGCAACATTCAACCAGAGAAGCCTTTAAAATAAACAAACAAACAAATAAATAAAAATACTTCTGGACACATGACAGAAAGAGATGCCTTCATATTGCTTTTGTTTCAGTTTCACTTAATTTCTTGACTAAGAGATAGCAACAGTCTAATTTTGTGGTTTGAACAGTGCATATATATTTATATATATATATTATTTTTTTTCCCCACCCACTTATAGAACTTTTTTTCCCACCCACTTATAGAAGCTTATAGAACCTTGAGACAAACTGAATCAAAACAGAACTTAAAAATCAGAATCTTGAATAAAGAAAACAGTAAGACTTGTGCTGGAACAGGTCAAGGGTCCTTCATTCTTTGTATGGCAGGAGGAGGGTGCATACAAAAAGGGAGTGGGGATGCAGAAAAAAAAAATACTGGCTACGCTCTTTTGAATGGATTGTTTCATAAATTTGCCTTCAGCCAGACAGCAGATGTGCAGCCTGGGTAGAAGCTATTAGAATATATCATGAAGAAGGCACAAAAGAATGCAATGATTATCTTACTGCAGTGCCAGCTATTGAGATTCTAGTTCTGCAAGGTGAGAATATTGCATGTCCCAGGAAAAGCAGTACTGTTGCCAGATGTAGTAACCAACTTCAGAGTACCACACAGATGGCACTTTGGAACAGAAAAGACAGGCTTACATGCTGCCATACTTATGCTTCTGGGTCTGGGAGGCCTAACAACCTGAGGCAGAACTGAACAGGATGACAGCTCAGGAATTCATGCTCTTGAGTTTGTTTAAACCATAAGGAATCATTAATAAATTATCTGTTTAGGAGACACTATACTTTATATGATACTCAGAAAATGCCCAATTATGCTGCTTTCTGCCCTCCCAGTGACTAAAAATGTATGGATCATACTAATAATGTAATAAAGTCAGAGAATGAGGTGAGAGCAAGGAAAACTAATGTACTAGTCACTTCTGCACTTGTTTGCTCCTTTAACAATTAATTTGTTCAATGAAATTTTGACCTAGTAAAAAGGTCCTACATAAAACACAAAGCTCATAAATCTTGTAATGAAAAGGATTGAACTTAAATATGCAAGAAAAGGATTGAACTTAAAGCTCTAACATGTTAATGGTGAGACAGTATGATCATGTTTGCTATAGAAAAAAACTAATAAATAATAACATCTATGCATGGGATAGTTTATTCTATATTATGCCCCGTTTCTAGTATTTTCATCATAGCTATCCAGGAACAAGCAATTTAAAATAAGACAATTTATTATTCTTAGAGAATATATGCCAGATTTCAGTTCACTAGAATTTCTCAACTTCCTGTGCTTTAGTTATACACAGACCTGTTATATACTTGTAGAAATAACTGAAATGAATTTTGTCTTATTAAGATTAATTAGGAGATGATTAATTAAAGAAAACCTTAATATGATCTCTTTTCAATAGGTTACCCACTTCATCTACAGCATTATAGATTTAGAATACAAACATTCAAGGTTTTACCTTAGAAAACCTTGCCATAGAAGACTTGGAATAGTTCATGTAACTATTAGAGGAATACAAAAATGTTCTGCTAATTTGAAGAGAAATATTGTTGGAAAACTACTGAAAATTTGATGGCCAAGAATCATTAACAATCTGGTGCTTATTTTCGAACAGGTGTACAATTTAATTATCAAAGCCAATGGGCAATATTAATGCCAATTTCAAAGAAGCAAAAGACTGCTGGGGGTTCTGAGCCAATGAGTGAATAAATATCTCATTTCAGTTAGACAATCTAGGATAATGAGGAGTAGTCAATAGTGTTATACATAAAATACTGCAGGCAAGAAATAAAAATGGTGCGTTAATTCTCTACAGTAAAAATAAGCAGTACTTGTCATACTGACACATTCCTACCAGAATATTTTGCCCTTCATTAACCTCTTAGATATTTCCATTTTTTATGCAGAATACTGAGGGGCAAGATCTAAACAGATAAGATACATATAACAACTAGGTATTATTTGGATTATTTTCCCTTTTTATTTAATTGTCTTAAGTGACAAGCTTCTAAAAGTTTTGACTTAGAATAATTTCTCCAAGAAATCAAATATATGAACCTAGAAAATGCTGTTTGCGTAGAAAGAACCCTTTTTTTACATGCAGTATCTCTTACAAGTAAACCTCAAGAATTTTGTGAATGCTATTATATTTTACAGAAAAAAAAAATAATATATATATATATTAGTAGTATTAATACTTAAATTTCAGTAGAAATAAAATCAATATTCTTGGAAATTATTAATCCCACAAAGAGATATACCCTTTGTTAACATTAAGAAACGAACTAATAATAATAATAATAATAATAATAATAATAATAATAATAAAACAATTGCCAGTTTAAATGTTTCCCTTCAAAACAGAAGATATTACTTTATGTTTGTATCTTTTTTTTTTTTTTTTTTAAATCTATAAATTTATGATCTGATTCATAACATTAATTCCAAATCCTTTTCTACATTTCTAATAGGTAATTTAAAAACAACTCCTTCTCCCCACTCTGGTCTAATGTCCTAAATCAAAAACAAAACAAACAACAAAAAAAACATTCTTTGTCAAAGCTTTATTTTATTTTATTTATTTATTTATTTTTGCTTACCTAGCTTTCTTATGCATATCCACAGAATCAAACTAAATCTTCATCTAATGGATTTGAAATCAAAAGTTTTCCTCAAACTTCTGTTCAGTTTTACAGTGATTTGTATTTGAAAGCCTTACTGGTGTTTTTGGGATTAAATAGCACAAAAATCATTGTAACTTGTCCCCATTTGCCAGACCATGGGATTTTTATCTACACATCAAAATTACCAGAAAAATGAACTAAAATTAAAAGACATCTAATCTGAAATCTTTTCTTGAATGTTTCTGTTTAACGTAAAATAGAAACCCTACGGCATTTAATGAATGGGCAAGGTGTAATAAGTTTTAATAACCAATCATTCCAGATGATCTACATAAATCAATGATATGCATGAGCTTTAGATAAGCAGAGATGTCAGATGAGTAAAATAATCTAAGATGTACAATCTGGATCTTCCGCTGCTTCCTTAATTGAAAAAAGCAGCATTGAAGATTGTGACCTTAGGTATTAATAAATTAAAAAGTGAGAAGGGAAGTGGGAGTGGGGGAGGTAGAGAAAAAGAGAATGAATGAGGGAAAAAGTGATTGGAGGTAAGAGAGCGAGAAGGCAAGGAAGTGAGATGGAGGGAAGAGAGCAAATGAAGAGATGAAGAGAGAACACAAGCAGAGACAAGTCGAACAGACAGGAACAAGCTACTCTCTCATTTTTGAGAGTACATTTTTGTACTGGCAGAATCTGTATTTTTGTACTTTTGAATCTGGCAGAACCGGGATCTATTAACTTTCATGGCTCACTGAAAGTGCAATTTCTCACTAAATGTTTGGCTGAGGCACCTCTGTCACTCTGAATTTACACCACTAGTGTTAAATATACTGCATAATTACTATGCAATATTTTTAGAAGGAAAAATATTTTGAAATGTATTTAAGTGGATGCTTGTTTTTACATGATTGCACACTGATCAATTGAAGAAATTATTTCTATGCACCATAATATCACCAAAATAGTCCTAGAAACTAATTAATAAAATGCACTAGCTTGGTCCTTAACTAAGGAATGGCTCTCTTTCAAATAACATGGAGAAGATACAAATTCTGACAACACTTTATTATTCTTTTTATATTAACAACAACAACAATCAAACAAACACATAAGCATATATGCTAAAAAAAAAAAAAAAAAAAAAAAAAAAAAGCAGAAACCCAAATAGAGTATTTTCTGGTACATTTTCTTTCCATGTAAAATTGAGGCCTATTAGAAGAGTACACTTTTATGCTGTCTGGGCAAGCCTGTTCAAAGAAAATCCCTTACCAGTAAACTGAGAGAAAAAATATTATAACAAAGTTAGATTCCTGCTCTAACCTGTCCACTTAGTTTACATCAAAGAAGGTTAAGGATGGTAGTGTTATTGACTAAAGTTTGTTTTGTGATTTTCTACACCCTATGGTCATAACTTTTATTGTCATAAGATCATCAATTCTTCATATGTTCAGCAGATATTTTATTCAACATTGAATGTTATTTATATAAGGAATATAAGGACACATGAGACATATTAGTTTTAGATAACATTTGGAGATTTTTTTTAAGGTTTCACAGAAAACATTTTGACAGCTATTTCACAACCTAACATGGGCAGCATAACCTACGTTTTTGTGTCATTAGAAAATATCAACACCCCCTTTTCTCTCATATATCAGAAAATTGGCTGTTCTCTTAAATCAGTTGTTGAGTCACTAAGAAATGCACACTTCAAGCAACACTGTGATTGCCTAATGATCTTGACTGCCTAAAGAGAATGACTTTGTAACGTTATTTTAAGCAAAATAATTTAATATGCTACTGTTTTGGCCCTAGTTGCTATTTATACATAGCTATGCTTTAAAAGAAAAACAGACAGTTTAGATAAATTAATCTATTTTGAATATTGTTCATTTGTTGTTTATATGGAAAAAGACTTAGGGGCTGTAGTATTAAGTACTTAAGTATTACGATGATGTCTCCAAACAAAATTTGACCTATCAAAACAAACAAACAAAACATAAACAACCTCTTCTTTCTATTCCTTTCTTCCTCAAACATTTTGTATCTTCCAAAATGGCATATTAATGTTCCAGGAGACATAGCCAAGGTGTTATGGGAACCTTATATTTGTTGACTATTATAGCCTCCATAAATACAGTTGGAAACTACTACATATACAAACGACACAGTAAAATCCAACCTAACCTCTTTAAATATCTTATTCTGTAACTAAGTTCATAAGTTACTTAATTGCAATATGTCTGTCTTTGATATAGTGGTTGCAATTATTTTTCAGCCTTTTTGGTGCCCCATACCATTTTTTCATGTGTTGTACTGAGTTTCATTCAAAATATTTTTGAATGAATATGAAGAGCTTTTTCACAGATTTTTCTATTTCCACATAACCTCAAATAAAACCTGACTTTTTTCAGTGTCTTTTTTTAAAATAGTTTACCTTGGGATTTAATCGTATTGCCAAGAACCTATCACTATTATCTCAAGTCACATTAGACTAAAAAATTGGAAATGCAATTAGAAACTTTTTTGGAAGCATAAGATGTCAACAGGGTAAGGCAATAGAGGAAAAATTGTCAAGCAGCCTGTAGTATATTGATATGCTTTCAAAAATATAATAATACAACAAATCCAGAATTCCATTTCCATGATGTGAGGCAAGTGTATTTCAGCAACATCAGAAATGAAAAGACTTAGGGTTTTGTTTTTGCTAGAAAAAAAAATAACAATACTGACACAAAACAAAGCCAATACCCCAGCTATTACAAAAACATTTAACTCTGAAGAAGGCAATCTCAACAATAATAATTTAATCAGACTGCCTGGCAGTTTAATATATAAACACATCTATTATAGTAGAATAAAGAAGAAACAACAACCCAAAGCCCAGCCTTCTCACTCTGCACGCTGAGTGGTGTCACTCCTGACAGTAATTATATGCTGCTTTGCAACATGCAGCACATAATTTTATGTAGCTGATATTTGTAAATTACAAAAAATCCAACACAGCAACTATAGTCTTGAGACATTACTTCAAGCATTTTCAGCTTATAATAATTTTAAAGAACTGCATGAGCACTACATTTCCATTCATTAAACTTTAAAACAAAACAAAACAAAAACAAACAAAAAAACCCACAAGTAAAGTAACTTTATGTATGCATACATATATATATATATATATATTTACATATTTTGCAGTGCTTAGTGTTTGACTGTGACCTCCAGTATTTGAAAGCATATCACACTATATATATATATAGTTATAATTTATAACTATAGGTTATATAGTAGAAATTCATGATGATTAACATCAATGCTGACTGAAAACTCAAGAATAACTGATTTTTCAAGCCACACAAAACTACCTACTGCGCATTATATGAGAGTCTTCAGTAAGCCAACACAATATCCCAGTTCAAGAGAGCTAAAAATGTGACTTTTCACACCTGGAAATGGACCTTTTGGAAATATTCTCATGGATTTTCTCAATGTGTCCAAATCGTTGCCTACATATTACAAATGAGAATTTCTCAGTGCTACTAGAGAAATCCTTTATACTTTCTGATGAAAAATCCAGATATCTCTAGTGTGAAACAAAACATACAAATAAACAAAATCCCTAAAATAGAGATGAAGATTATCTTTCCTGTTAATGCTGTGACTGTTTAAGAAAAATCTTACGTTTTGAAACAGAATGAAAAGTATGACAAGTTTAATATATGTTATACATAGTTCCTACTCAAAATACATTTTAATATCAAATCAAATCAAATTTCAGAATGTATGACTATTATTACATAAAGATGTATTGAAGGATGTTATAGATTATAACAAGGTCTGTCACTAAGATCCTTCAGTCTCTGTTCTGAGAACCAAGTTGGGCAGGAGTGTTGATTTGCTTGATGGTAGGAAGGGTCTGCAGAGGGATCTAGATAAGCTAGATCGAAGCGCCATGTCCAGTTGTATGGCATTCAACAAGGCAAAATGCCAGGTTCTACATTTGAGTCATAATAAACCCATGCAACGAGGAATGGCTGGAAATTTGCCTTGCAGCAAAGGACCTGGGGATGCTGGTTTATAGCCATTTTAACATGAGCCATCAGGTGACACAACCATGTGATCAAGAAGGCCAATGCCATCGTGGTCTGCATCAGAAATAGTGTGGCCAGCAGGACTAAGGAAATGGTTGTCTCTTGTTACTTGGTACTGGTGAGATTGCATTTTGAGTGTTGTATTTAGTTTTGGGCCCCTCACTACAAGAAAGACACTGAGTTGCTGGTACATGTTCAAAGAAGAACAATGAAGGTGGTGTAGGGAGTAGAAAAAAAGACATATGAGGAGTGGCTGCGGAAACTGAGGTTGTTTAGGTTGGAGAACAGGAAGCTGATTGGAGACCTCATAGCTCTCTATAACTAGGAAATGAGGTTGCAGAGAGAAGGGTATTGGTCTCTTTTCTCAAGTGATAGTACACAAGTCAACAGCCTCATGTTGTGCCAGGAGAGGTTTAGATTAGATGTCAGGAAGAATTTCTTCACAAAAAAAGGGTGGTTAAGCTTTGGAAAAGATTGCCCAGGGGAGTGCTGTAGACCACATACCTGAAGAGATGTGTGAATGTTGTACTTAATGGACATGGCTGAGTGCGGTACTTGGTAGTTAAGTAGATGGCTGGATTTGATGATCTTAAGGGTCCTTTCAATGCGAATGATTCTATTATTCTATGAATTGCACATTTTAAAAATTAATGGCATTTGCAACATAGGTTGCAAAACAGAATATTGAGGCCATTTTTAGAGTAGTAATTATCAATGTATTAAAACTATCCAAGTATGCTTTCCTTCATCACCTAATTTTGTACTAATGACAAGACAGAAAACATTAGATTCATTTGTCAAATCAGAAACTCTGAAACCAAAAACTCAGAAAATGAATAGGCTCTTACCTATAAATTAATCAAAAGAAAGAGAAGAAAAAAATGGCGGACATGACTATTCAGATTACTTGAAAGCACTTGGACTGTGTAGTTTCTGTTTATTTACATCTCAAATAAGTCTCTTCAGTCTTTTCAGCCATTTCTCAATGGCTAAAATAAAAGACTATTGAAGATGACTTGCTGTAAGAAGAGAGCAAATCTGAAAAGGACAACACAACTTAATTATTCACTGCATAAAGTTTAGAGGCTAACACAGTATGTATTTCCTGTTTGTTCTCAATCACCACATTCCTATATCTCTAAAAGCCATGTTGGAAATTGATAAACTACTTCTAACCTTGGATTACAGTTCAGTGGGAAAGTCAATTTCTTGCTTTTCTTGCACTTCTAAGCTTCATTTTCATACAAATTTTAATATGAACAATTTCTCAGAACTTTTAGGTATGAGATGTAATAAACTGAACCATTGTGAAGCAACTGGTTATTATAACTGCTATTATAAGTTAAGATTGAAAGTCCCTTCCTCAGTCCTTGCTTTAATTCCTATAAAGAAACCATTTTTCACATTGGTGGCTATTATAATTAGAAAATAGTAAGAACGAGGGAAATAAAATAGGACAGAAAAGAAAAAGGTTTCCTTTCAACTAGAGAGATGGAAAAATGTGAGAAATAAAGTGATTTCAGTACACTATTAGATTAAAAAAAAAAAAAAAAAAAGGGAACCTAATCATAATAGTAGTAACCTACAATTCCATCTGAAGAGATGTTTCCAGTATTTCTTTTTATTCTGCTTATCTTCTGATGCTAGTGCTTCCTTACTAGATTTTCATCTTAGGAACTATTTGTTAGTAACAACTTGTGTACAGTGACACAACTAATGCTAGGGAATTAAATCTAGTATTGATATGCAATATAGCACTGAATCTGTTTAATATGTGAAGATGTCAGTTTGATATCTGCATTTCCCTTCTCCCTTCTGGAAGCACAGTTAGAAGGTACTAGAAAAAGACTAGCATTTCCTGTCATAGTCTTTCAGGTTTCTCCACTTTGCGAGTGAAAACAATCAATCTGAATTATTTAGATGACTACCTATATTATAAATTAGAAAACGTCAAAGGAAAGTATGGTTACTGAGCTATGAATATGATAGCAGTGTGAAATATCTAGCTGTATGTGAAAATTGGATATTAGTTCTTTCTCCACAGAAGATAAGGGCTGTTTTGAAGATCAATATTGCTTTCTGGAAACAATATACAGAACAGTTCCAATTTATTATTCACATATGACTTGATGCACCATCTAACTTTGACTTACCTTTTTGGTGTGAATACCCCTTTGACTACAGAAATCACACATATAGGTCTATGCAGAAGCTGAACCAGTTCCTAAACTACCAAAAAAAAAAAAAAAAAAAAAGACATGAAAATCCGTATACCCGTTTACCTTTATTTTATCCCAGATTCTCTTTCTCGGCAAAAATTTCCATCAGCCCCAGTTTCATGCTGTTACTGCATATTCTATGTATAGGACCTTTGCGTAATGTACATGCTGTGCATGTTCATTGTACAGAAAGTTTTCCAAACCTTATGTCAAACAAATGCTATTTCAATGAGAGTTCTGTTCAATACTATACCCATGAACTACATTCCTAAAAAAAAAGGTTTGTGTTGCACAAAAATCTGTAATCTGTTTTGCTCCAAGAGGACAAGTGGGTTTTGCAATAGTTGCAGAGCTGAAGACTAAGGAAATAATATATTTAGAAATTACTGCTTTTGAATTTTCACTTTAAGAAAGTTAACACTGTTTGAAATCTGCCCCTGCTGAACTCATTGTCTTCCAAAGAGTAGGATTTTAACCTCTATTTTAATAACCAATATTTCCACATTAGTTTGTCTTTTCTTAGCCTAGTTCCTAGATAAATAAATAAATAAATAAATAACGTGCTTTTTCATAACATGTGCATACATTCCATAATGCATAATTCCTTCATTCCTACATTCTTTCCATGCATAGATAGAGGTTCCTTTTTGTACTGTACATTTGCATTTAAATTGCTGCTAAGGAATATGGGAAGCATATATTACTATTTAAATTTGTTCTCTTATTAAAAACTCATACTAATAATATTCAATTAGTGTATTTCCTTCATTATTAGCTTAGTAGTTCAGTGAGATAATTAATCATTTTAATAAAATATGACTATTCCTTAAAACATAATTCTTAAGTAGAAAATTGTCTTATCAGCAAAATATTAGCTTTTCATCCTGAAAATAATTTTAAAATTGATTTGTCCTCATAAAAGATCATTAAATGCCTTTTATTTTCTCATATTTTTCCTTTATTTATGCTAAAAATGGACAACCATTATTTTTCCAATATACCCTTTGTAGTATATTTAGAATCCTTAACAGAAAGAACATTTTTACTCGTAAGTTAAGCATGCTCATTGAATGTTGATGTGAGCATGAACATTTTTCATTTTTCTAGTTTCCAGAAACAACGCTAGATCAATCTTCAGCTACCCTGACAAAAATTGTCTAGTTAGGAAGGATCAGCACTTTAATAATGTAAATTTAAATTTTAATGAAAATATTGCTGAGTGTTTTGGTTTTCTATCACTTATGCTTACACAGTTCTTTATGCTTAAGATCCTATTTTATGTTTTTAAAAAGTAAGAAAGGCAAAAAAAGCCCTGCTACAATACATTAAGAATGAACAGAATGGACACTGGAGCCACATTCATTTGCTCATCTCATGTTATCATTAACCTTGCAGTTAGATTAAGAACTGCATATTAAGTGGTAATAGTTATTATCTGTATTATGCTTGTATGAAGCTAGAAAACATTACCAAATAATAAAATATACATTCTGTTGTACACAACAATACACAACTCTTTCCTCTATTTCTTATATTCTGTTGTATTCAGAGTCCAGAGGAAGAAAAGGAATAAGCCAAAATACAAAACAGAGATAATAATTCTATCACATACCTGTCCTTGCCTTCTTTATTTTTAGGAAAGAAGTTTTAGAATTTTAATACCATCATTTTAATAATATTCTTTTTTGCCTTTTCTGTATTTATTTTATTTTATTTTATTTTATTTTATTTTATTTTATTTTATTTTATTTTATTTTATTTTATTTTATTTTATTTTATTTTATGTTATTTCTGTATTCTATGTTTTCAGCAAGAAATTCTACATTTTCAACATCCATATCTGCTTGCTCACAAACAAAAATGGTCCAAACAAAAAACAGGAACATTTTGCTATAAGCAAACTAAGATATAAAATGCAAGATGTTTCCTTTTTGTTTGGATATAGAAAGTGTTTATATTTACCGAACAGGTTTGCCATAAAAACGTGTTTTTAGAGTCTTCCACCCCTAAGTTAATTACTAAATAGTTAATAGTAATGGCAGAAAATTCAGACTGCAAAATACAGAACTTACACAATATTCTTCTACCTTACATATTTTGCAGTAATGGCAAGAGATACAAATAGATTTCAATATCATTAAAACAGATACAACCAAAGAATTTTAAATGGGTCATTCTTCTGTAATAGGCAAGTGTTAAAGCTGACTTTTGGTCATGTCGCAGTGTCCCAGAATTATTACACTGTAACCAGATTCTCTCAGCACACATTTTTGTTGTTGTTGTTTTAATTGTTATTACTATTATTATTATTGCTATTATTACTATTATTGCTATTGTTACTGATAATATATTAATATTAATATGATCATCTAATAATATAATAAATGAATAATAATGATAATGTTAATGAAGCCTCACATATATTATTACTGCTACTACTTCTACTACTACTAATAATAATGAGTGAGATGTACATGTTAAACTGCCATTATCCATCATTTACTTCTTTACTTTCTTCATAGAAAAAATGGACCTACTTAATGTATCAATAATTTAAATGTAATCTTGCATGCCTAGGCAACAGGTTGCACCCATAAAACCTATATTTCTAAATTTTACTGAGAGTAAAATAAATTCGAAGCTTACAGAATTTTCAGTTTATTGCCATCTAATTTCTGCATCACACATTTCTTATGGAAATTATTCTGAAAGGTTAAAGCATTACTTGAAAGCTAATCCTTGCTGATGTATAAAAATATTATTTTCAAAGGATATTAAGCTGTGTCTAAACACAAGGAAGTTGTTAATTTGCTTACAGCCAATATTAAGAAATCTTAGGCACCATTCACAAAGTGAAAGGAAGAATTTTTAAAAATGATCCTTCATGACCATTTGGGAAGAACAGATGGTAGGTGCATACAGATGCTGCTGAAGGCAGATGACTACTGCTCAGTTTCAGGTCTTGAAGTAAACAATAATCTCATTACTGGTAATGGATTGTCATTATAATGAGAGTAAACAGTAAAAGAAACCTGAAGCATCTTCATTTTCAGGAGCAGATGCATGTTCTAATCAAACTAAACAATACTAATTCTTATATGTAAATTTTTATAGCATCAAGATAATATGAAGTATAAACTGATTTAGTAGGATAGAAGCTACAAAAAAAATATTTCCTCCCCTTGATATGCAGATAGCCAAAGATGCCATATGGTATGAAAATCACATGACAATACATACCACAGAAAAGACCTACCTAATATATGATGATAATATAGTGATATCATCACAGAACAACAGAATCACAGAATGAATATTCTAACCATTATGACCACAAATGAAGGGAAATGCAAAGTTTCCCTAAAGAGAAATGAGATATGAATACATGCCAAGAAAGAAAGAGTGGACAATTAAATTAGTAACATTATGAATTAACATATCAGATCACATTTTTTGTGGTTCTGTTACTCAGAAAATAAACCAGAAAGGCAAGCAGACATTTTACACACAATATTTAGTTAAAATACAATTATTTTTTTTCCTCTCCATCTATTTTACCTTTCCTTTGTCAGCTAAAACTATAGATAAAATATTAGTTCAATAATAAATAATATTATATAAATTGTTTTCTAGCTCATTAACCTCATATAGGTTCAGTGCCTGTTGTTTCTCTTGGTGATTAATAGGGGAAGAAAATTTTACCATTTTATAATGAAGATTAGTAAATTAAGACCATTTAACCCATCAGTATAAGAAGTCTTTTTTCTCTTTTTTTTTTTTTTTTTTTCCTAAAAAAAAGTTTAAGTGGTTAAAAGAGTTTAAGTGGTAGGACCAGGATTTATGACATTTCTAGCCATAGCAGGATTGAAAAAATCTGAATCACATAGCTGCACACATAACATACCAGTTAGGGAATGTAGATATTATACATTATTATATATACTATATATATGTATATATATGTATATATATATATATATATATATGTATGTATGAATCTATAAAATTTATAATCAATAAATATGTCAGAAAAGGACATACTGACTTTTGTGCTTGTCTAATCTAGAAAGACTACGTAAAGTGAAATTAAAGGAACATTATTTATTTATTTATTTATTTAAGATGGCTTCCAACTTTTCTCTTCAGGATACATAACCCAAGATGTTAAGTGTTTACTTCTGTCCTTAATTTTTATGACCTGTAATTCTGTCATCATTCTTTTACTGTAATTTAACATACCTCTTAAAGGTCTGATATTTCATGATGTTATGCTCTTTAACAGGATTTATATAATTTATAGATCTGAATTTTTTTCTTACTGAAGTGCATAAAGTTCCTACTGAGATTTTAAATAAAAATATGTCCAAAATGGATGGATGGTGTTTTGAAAGTTATAAGTCTGCAAAATACTCAGAACATAACTGTGGTATGGTCATTTTACATGATGTCCAAATATCCATGATGTCCAATATCCGAATATCCAAATGGATATTGTGAATTAAAGGACTAATGCAATCATTTTATAAAATTAAAATGAAATGAAAGAAATAGAATTTTAACTTTTGAATTCCTTTTTTAGGAAGCAATTCTTTTTTTTTTTAGGAAGGAATTGGAACAAAAATCTTTTCAGTTTATCAAATGAAGCTGGTGCAGCCATAAACTATAAAAACCTATGTGTTAACAGTATGTGACTGTAGAATTAATTTAAGTGCAATAAGATACAATAGTGATTGAAAGCTAAAAGCTGACAAATAGATATATATTTTTTTTTCAAGTCAGTAAGGTAATTTATCTTTGGAATAATTTGAAATGTTTTTTGAAAGTTCATGAGGTTTGGATTTATTTATTTTCAGTCAATATTTTTTGTTTCTAAAAGGCAAGTTACTTTAAAAAGCTGTATGTCTGGTGTTTTGCATCTTCAAGGGGCCACTTCCAACTCTACAACCTAGTGAATAAGAATGTGAATCTCATCCTACTTATAAGTTCTTAAACCTAAATAGTCCATTATGTTTTCATTTTTATACAAGCTTGAGAATATGAGCCTTAATTGTTGTGCAATAAAAGGAAACTGCAAAAGTGGAAATATCTATTTTTTTTATTACCTATAAATTTTTTATTCCTTTGAAATTTAAATGTTTAATGTATAAGGCTAGAATTGCTCCACATACTATTTCAGAACTCCATGTGAAAAATATATTTCCATATTTCAGAACATACATAAATGCCAAAGCAAAGACGAGAAAAGGCTGGGAAGAAATAAATTTTTATTATCAGTGTACTAGATATAGGTTGAACCTATATCCTAAACAGACTTTCTGATTTGGTTCCAGGTTGCATGTCATACTTCGGAGTGTTTTGGAATCAATTAATTGAATAAAAAAGACACTAGAATTTAGAAGTGATGAATTAGGGTCTTCAGAAAAAAAAAAAAGAATAATAATAATCAAGACTATTTTAGGTAACAATATAAAAATATAGAAGTTCTAACAAAGAGAAATGTATTAAAAAATTTTAGAGTTATATAACAGTGTATTGGAATAGGCAAGGCTCTCAAAGCACTTATAGATATTTATCTTCATAAAAGAGACACAGAGTAAAAATAATTTATCAGTGAACTACCAAACTGATGTATTTGAGCAATTAAACTAAAATGCATTTCTTAGAAACACTGTTTCCTAGCAAAAACAAAAGCAGAAAACATGGATAATCAAGCTGCATTGTTCAGAACAAATATTGAACATCTTAAACACAGAAGTAGAAACAGTAGGAATTTGCAGCAGTTTAGATATATTATGTACAAATTGTCATGCCATAAAAGGCAAAGTAACATTGTCTCTATATGCAATGAGCAGATCACAGAATCACAGAATCACAGAATCACAGAATTTCTAGGTTGGAAGAGACCTCAAGGTCATCGAGTCCAACCTCCAACCTAACGCTAACAGCCCTCCACTAAACCATATCCCTAAGCTCTACATCTAAACGTCTTTTGAAGACTTCCAGGGATGGTGACTCCACCACTTCCCTGGGCAGCCTGTTCCAATGTCTAACAACCCTTTCAGTGAAGAAGTTCTTCCTAACATCTAACCTAAAACTCCCCTGGCTCAACTTAAGCCCATTCCCCCTCGTCCTGTCACCAGGCACGTGGGAGAACAGGCCAACCCCCACCTCGCTACAGCCTCCCTTGAGGTACCTAAAAAGAGCGATAAGGTCACCCCTGAGCCTCCTCTTCTCCAGGCTGAACAAGCCCAGCTCCCTCAGCCGCTCCTCGTAGGACTTGTTCTCCAGGCCCCTCACCAGCTTCGTCGCCCTTCTCTGCACCCGCTCAAGCACCTCGATGTCCTTCTTGTAGCGAGGGGCCCAAAACTGAACACAGTACTCGAGGTGCGGCCTCACCAGAGCCGAGTACAGGGGGACGATCACCTCCCTCGCCCTGCTGGTCACGCTGTTCCTGATACAAGCCAGGATGCCGTTGGCCTTCTTGGCCACCTGAGCACACTACTGGCTCATATTCAGCCGACTATCCACCATCACTCCCAGGTCCTTCTCTGCCTGGCAGCTCTCCAACCATTCCTAGATCTACATAAAACTAATGGTCTACAAAAACCGAGGTTTTTCAAGCTATGACAGCATGAACTACAGCTGAGTCTTGGCAATTAGGAACATAGTATTTATTACCTTACAAGTGATTAGAAAAGAAAAAAAAAAAAAGAAAAAAAGAAAGGCAATAAAAATGCATGTAATAATTCGAAAGCAAAAACAGCCATCAGAAAGCAGAAAGAAAACAAACCAACAAACAAACTCACCACTACCAGCACCAAAAAAAAAAAATAAAAATTAATGTTTTAAATTCAATAACATATTAAATGCACAATGCAAAGAAATAACAATATTTTCCAGGGCATAAACGTTTTTTTTCATCCTAAGGATTGAATTAATTAATTAAATTAAATAAATTAAATTAATTAAATTTAATTAATTTAATTACTTAATTAAATTAATAATTGGAGTGCAAAAGCATCCTAAAATATACTCAAAACACTATTATGACTTAATATAGCCTTTTACATCAAATGGGTTATCACTATAAGAAACCACTAAGAATACCAAATGCCTACAAATTACTATTAATCAGGCAAGGCTAATAAACAAGGAATTGTGATAATCCATGAAGTCTTCAGAACAAATTAGAATAAATCCTTGCAAATGGAAATTTTAATTCTGAAG
This sequence comes from Netta rufina, assembly GCF_964035555.1. Taxonomy (NCBI): domain Eukaryota; kingdom Metazoa; phylum Chordata; class Aves; order Anseriformes; family Anatidae; genus Netta; species Netta rufina. The sequence continues at coordinate 100,955,541 of NC_140124.1, forward strand.
AATTCCATTATAAACAGGATTTTTCCTTGTCATTTATAGTTCACAAAAGCTATTGTATAACAATGGTGGATTCAGACCTCTTTCTTTAAGATATGAATTCTTTCATGGCAATTCACTAGACTTAAGGGTTTAGAAAATATATGTTGCTTTAAGAGAGGCACATAAAATCTGCTGTTGCATACATCACATACAGATGAATTACTTTGGAAGTTAGAACTCAAGATGTAGAAGATCTAGATACAAGTCCCACTCTCTAAGTGGATTTGAACTCATACGGAACTCTAAGCTGTGAATTAAAAGTCTAAGTAAAAGTAACACCAATAGATTTTATCAAAATAGTTTGATTCTTTAGTGCATAAATTAAAATCCAGGGCAAGAGTTAGCAGGAACTATACCTACACAGTCATATATATATTTCATATAACACTGATATTAATATTTCAGCAATTACATGGGAAAAAATTGTGTACAGGTAGGCATGCATACATATATGCTTGACAGCATAGTCAGGTTATACCTCTACATTTCTTTATTCTTTTTGATAGATGGTCTGATGAAAACAGTCATTCAGTGCAACATCACAAATGCTACTTTTGATCATCACTGAGATACTTAATAACTACTCTTAGTATTTATTGGTAAGATCCTTGAAGTTTGAGGCAGATCGTATCCAGATTAACATGCTTAGTAGCATGAGAGAGGACTCTTCACACCAGAAAAGAACAAAGCAAATGAAACAAAACCAAACCAATATCCACCCTCCCTCCCCATCCCTGCCCCCACTCCCCCTCCCCCCCCCCAAAAAAAAAAGGTGGGACAAAACAAAAAAAAACAAAACAAAAAATTATAGCAGCTAGATTCAACTCTGCTATCCTCCAAAAAATAAATACATCCAGGAAATATGTGTTTCCTGCAATTTACAATCCTGCCCATAGGATTTGCAAAATGCTGTCCCCTTGTGTATCATCAATTTGAAACCAAGGATTTCAAAAGCCTAAAATAAAATATGTAAAGATACAGAAGCAGCAATCTACTGAAAGATTAAGAGTATACCAAAGGCTAACAGTAAATTATCCTGAAGTTCAGAGTTATCTCCCAGATGAAGCAGCACTGATCACAGGTGCATTTCATGGTCTCTGACCCTGAGCTCAAGGAAGAAAAACATTTTAGAACACACTTAAAAACATATATAAATGGCTGGCTATTAAAAATGGGCTTGGCAGAACAGTGCCCTAATGAGAAAATGGGAATAAAAGTGTTTCTGGATGATTTATAATCAGCATCCTTTCTAAAATGAGATAAAATGCCTGGAGGGATATACAGCCTACTCCTTGACCTTGCTGAGATGTGTCATATGAACAGCAGGACCACAAAGCAGATTCGTGAAGGATACAAATAACATATTTATGATTTACTTGGCTTTGTTTAATAGGAAAAGAAAAAAAAAGAAAAAATAATAAAAAAAATTACCTAGTGTTATTGTCCTTTCCTGTGAATAAAAGTACATAGGAAAGTTAGTAAAACCATAAGGCATTGTGAATTATTGATACATGTAATCCATAGCTTCATTACTATTACATATATTAGCCATATACCTTATGTATAAACCTTCAGGTTACTTTCTTTATTTTAATCACGTGAACAGAGTTAGAACAATGGAAGAACATAGAAGATTTATTCAAAGAAACTGAACCCCTATTCAGAGAAACTGAACCCCTGTGTAATTCTCTGATATTGTTTAGTTCATCTCTTCTCCCTAGATGTATGGAAAATTTGGTAGCAGAATATAGGAATATTCTTGAATGTTGTTTTGCAAGTGTATTACTAATTTATCTATTTCAATTTACATTTTGGTGCAAGTGTGAAATTCTTAGTTACAGCTAAATTACGACTAGAAATGCTGACAACTCAAACTGAAGTAAGTCAACAAAAATGTTTTATTTTTTGTTCCAAATGCAGTTATATGATATCAAATATCAAGATGTTAAAACTAAAATATTAACATAAAATAAGCATAAGATTTTTGCTAAAAGTAGCATCTCTGATTTCCCAGAAAACTGTATATATAAGTTTCTAATTATTACATTGTAATAATATGACCATCAAGGATTAGAAATATAGCAAGATTTGCAGAAAATCCTTTCAGAATCTCTTTTCATCCCCAAGGTATCAAAAAGACATGAAGATTTAGAACAGCTACCAACAATAACATGTAAGAATGTCCTGAGAGAAAATTTATGCTAAATATCTGAGAACTTATCAGGCTTTATTTTTTCAGCATTGACTCAGGAAATGTATTTAAATGCTTCATGTAACAGCAATTATAACAACCTCAGTGATTTTTAAGTCTTTCAGAAATATTTCTACCCTGAAGTGATAAAATCTGTTCAACTCCTAATTGGGTAAATTAATAAAGTATTTTGTTATGCATCTGTTATATCTGTTGAGCCTCTGCCTGCATTAATACTGGAAAGCTCTGTGTAGTTTTGTTATCCTTTGTTAGACAGGAAGATTTCTCCAGTACGATACATTTTCATGATGTTTTTTCAATGTTTTTAGTACTTACATTATAGTTCTGAAGAAGAAGTAAAAAAATATTTCCAGCAAATTCCAGAGAATACATTTCTTTTATCCAAATCATTCCTAACATTCTTACAGAACTATTTAACTCTTCAATACCTCCAGTACCTGTTAACTAGCTTAGTAAATTGCTATATAAATTTAAAACAGAAAATTATATTAAAAATAACAACTACTTTTTTAGCATTGAGACGTTACTTTCTGAAGAGTCTGTTATAACTGCTATCACTATATAATTGTGGTGAAACTATTGCAAACATGTAATTTATTTTATGTTTGACCTCTCAAGAGATATCAGGATATTTGGTTATCAACAAAACAACACTGCTGCAATAAGCAGGAGGGAATAGGAGGGAGCTAGACTATCTACATAGTGCATTTTCATTTGTTTTGTTGGAAATTATTGGAACAGTGAACAAATTCACCATTTGTATAACATAATTCCACTGAAACAAACTAATTCATGCTTTCATCGAGTTCCGTGTCTGTGAGAAGGAGAAGAAAGTACCTGTGGGAATGGTGGTAAACTGAGGCAGGAGAAGTTTAGGCTGAACATCAGGAAGAGGTTCTTCACCGAGAGGGTGGTTGCACATGGAACAGGCTCCCCAGTGAAGTAGTCACTGCACCAAGCCTGTCTGAATTTAAGAAGCGATTGGACTGTGCACTTAGTCACATGGTCTAAACTTTTGGGCAGACCTGTGCAGTGCCAGGAGTTGGACTTGATAATCCTTATGGGTCCCTTCCAACTCGGGATATTCTATGATTCTATGATTCTATGATGATATAGTATAATATAGTATTACACTAATTTATGAAAGATGCACACACAGAAAAATAAAATGCTTTTTTTATTTCCTGAATGTTCAGAAAACAAAAACTTCAGATTAAAATAAAATAAAATAAAATAAAATAAAATAAAATAAAATAAAATAAAATAAAATAAAATAAAATAAAATAAAATAAAATAAAATATCGGGCAATGAAAAATCTACTTTTTTTTTTTGTTGTTGTTCAGTCATCTACTGATTTTCACTATCACCTTTTTTTCCTCCTTCTTTGGCAAGTATCAAAGGAATACATACAGATGTACTCTGTATAAACCTTTGGGTCTCCTAGCTAACCAAAGTTTATCTTACACAGCTAATGCTAATTGAGCCCAACTGTAAAGACTAAGGGTAATTACTGAGGACAGAGAATGATGGTTGATAGACCCTAAGAAAGTAGAACAGAATGTCACTCTCTCTTCTGTCTAATGATAAGTTAGATGGGATGCAAACATAAATACCTAATTCATTATATCCAATATAATATAATACCTAAATATAACATAAATACCTAATTCATTATATCCAATATAATAATTCATGATATTCAATACCTAATATATAGTTATAATAATATATAGAAGCTGGTTAGATACTTACACTGTTTGTTACTCAGGTATACAAATCAAAAAGAAAGGCAAACATCAAAATATTTTATAATTTTGTTAAAGGTTTTCCTCTTTTTTGCCTGTTACCTCCAAATTGCTCACATACAGCAATGGCATGAGATCTGTCCCATACATATGAAATACTTTTATATACACCTTGAACAGAATCAAGTGTTTATTTTTCATGATGGGAATTAGAGCTGAATTTAAACACCGGCTGTTCTAGATCTTACCGAGTGTATAATGAGGAGTATTTAATAGTATAAAAAGACTAGAAACTAAAATAAAGAGGAAAAGAGAAAGGGGTGGGGGCAGGGGGAGAGAGAATAGGTCCAGAGATGATCTGCTTGATCCAAGATCTACTGTGAGTCAATAGCAGAGAACAGCAATTCCCAAATACTAATCTAATCAGCAGAATGGTAATGTGGAGCAGTAGTATTCATATCTTCTAAGGTAATAGTGGTCTTTAAAATGGTGCTTTCAATAATGAATACATCTTATCCAGTAGAGATATATAATTATACATGAGAAACAGAAATAATATTATATTGAGTGAATTTGTATTCTGAGATCACATTGTTTTATATACAACCATTACATTATATAATGACAGATTTCTTTATACTTATTAATCAGTTGAAGAAAAGAACCATAAATAAGTAATCTTTTTCATGTATATGTACCTAGGGTATTTCAAGTATGTGTATCTGCTTTGGTTACAATACTATTTTGCACTATATTTGAACTATTGCACACTTTTGTTTAATATTTTTCCATAGTTACACACTGCACTGTGAAATAATATACAGTAATATATAAATAAAATGTTTGGAAAAGCATGTTTTTACAGTCAGGGTAACCATGGATACGAAAAACAGCTGGTCATTAAAAGCTCATGGAACCAAACCACTTCAGCAGCAGCCCAAATTTTTATTGCAACCCTGCATTCTCAAACACAATCCCATCTGTTGACATGGGTATAGAGGTCTCCTGTGTGTTTTGGAGCTTTTCTGATATTGCAGATTCTGGCAGATGTACACCCAGATCCCACAAAGACATCTACCTATTTTAGTATATGAATTAACACTTGATAGGTTTATTAAATCCATAATCATTCAACCATTCCAAAAACATTACACAACAAAAGCAACAAGAATACTGCATTTCAGGCTTACTTGCGTTTCCACTGCATGGCTGGCAAAATCGATATAAAAAAGCCTCACATAGCTAGCTGCCCCTCTGTTTGGTAAATTAGGGACAAAAAACTGAAATTATATTTATAAATGAAGTTATTTTTTTGATTTAACACATTACTAATTGTCTCCTTAACAAAGGAGATTGCATTAATAATGCTTAAGCCTTAGTAGATCTATTTAGATTTTATTAAATCTGGCAAAGTACATAAGCATGGTGATCAAAAGAAAAGATCAGCTGGTAATTTTATCATGTCATATGTACGTTTGTACCACCATCACACAATGCTATTTCACTCACATTTCATTATCTACTGTGCTGAATATCTATCTCTGTCAAAAACGTGCTATCATGGATAATCTGTTGTTACAAAGTGAACAGTGGGATTTCACTGCGATTATCTACCAAAAAAAAGTGTTACTTAAGAACAAGGCAACTGATCATCACATTGTATCCAACAGAATTAAATTGATTCAGAGTGCAATAACACAAACAACAACAAATTTGGGAGTAATTTGAAATGTTTATATAATGTTATTAGATGTAGCCAAACCATATTTATAAAATGAAAGTATGCTGGAGTATAAATTCAATATAGTGACTAGGTGTGCTTCTGTGGCAAAGCAGGAAAGCCAACTCAATCCTATGGTTAGCTATAACCTGTAGGAGAAATAGGTTTATATAGACCAATGTTTATTCTTGCATGAAGCTAAACTAAGTTTCCTGAAGTATTTATTTTTTTTTTTAGTCTATTATATTCCTTCATCAGAATATTATTCCAGAATATTTTCATTCCAATTAACTTCTCAGAAAATCAGATATGCTCTTATACAGTACATACAGTAATTACATACAGTAATACATACTGCATTACATACAGTAATAGTTTTACTATTTATTTCAATTTATTTAAATTTCAAATTCATTTCAATGTATTTCTTTATGTTATTTTATTTTGTTTTATTGAGCTCTGTAAGAATCATCACTCCTCATTCAGCCTAAGACTTTGAGGTTGTACTCTGGAATTGAACAGCAAACACATTATTAACTGGGTTATCACAACGGGATATGTTTTCAAAGATCAGACTTTTCTGCTATTATTTTCCATGTCAACTTCGTTTTGGGCAGTCTTTTTATTGTCATAAGCTTTGCATAATTTTATTGTCATAAGCTTTGCATAAGCTATATTGTCATAGGCTTGCATAAGAAAGTGTGGCCAGCAGGGCTAGGGAGGTGATCGTCCCCCTGTACTCGGCTCTGGTGAGGCCGCACCTCGAGTACTGTGTTCAGTTTTGGGCCCCTCGCTACAAGAAGGACATCGAGGTGCTTGAGCGGGTCCGGAGAAGGGCGACGAAGCTGGTGAGGGGCCTGGAGAACAAGTCCTACGAGGAGCGGCTGAGGGAGCTGGGCTTGTTCAGCCTGTAGAAAAGGAGGCTCAGGGGCGACCTTATCGCTCTCTACAGGTACCTCAAAGGAGGCTGTAGCGAGGTGGAGGTTGGTTTATTCTCCCACGTGCCTGGTGACAGGATGAGGGGGAATGGGCTTAAGTTGCACCAGGGGAGTTTTAGGTTGGATGTTAGGAAGAACTTCTTTACCGAAAGGGTTGTGAGGCATTGGAACAGGCTGCCCAGGCAAATGGTGGAGTCACCATCCCTGGAAGTCTTTAAAAGACGTTTAGATGTAGAGCTTAGGGATATGGTTTAGTGGGGACTGTTAGTGTTAGGTCAGAGGTTGGACTCGATGGGCTTGAGGTCTCTTCCAACCTAGAAATTCTGTGATTCTGTGTTTTTTTATGCCAGTTATGTATCATCTGTGTCAAATATCTTTTATTGTCACCAAGAACAATCAGGCACAGCATCTACATGCACAACATGCATATGCACAGCTCAATTACTTGTCTCTCATGAAATTCCTTCTCCGTGAGATCCATGAGACTTTTTTTTTTTTCCTTTCAGTGACACCACTGTTTGTCTGTACTTTGTCTTAAAATTGCCACATCTAACCCTAAAAACAGCATTTAAGATTAGAAACATATGTGAAAAATAGCAAAATAAAAGTAATAATGATAATAATAATAATTAATTCTAAGTATTATTATAAATTTAATCAATGCATAGTGAATCTTCACTTAATCTACCTAAACCCAGCTGTTAGTGTAATTTATACACATTTTAAATTGGATTAGAAGATTTTGTTTTGCTTCTGTCTGCTTATCCAGGCACTGCTGCAGTTTTTGAATCTAATGCAGCAAACCATCAAGCTGAAAGCAAATAGACTGATTTTCAAATAATCCAAGAACATTTCTACATTGATGTTAGTTATAATGCAATAAATTCAAAGTAAACTAGTAATATTTGAATCTGTTCTTTATACATGTACATGTGTTTCACTTTTTAAAAAGATGAACTTCAAGGAATAGCATTCTGCTTTGCATGTCTTGAACTAAAGTTGTCAGATATTATTGCATTGAATTTGTTGTACTCTGTATTATAGGCTATACACAGAAGCCCCATTTTCTTAGCTACCTTGAAATTCTTCCATTAAAATGTTATGTAACAATTTATTGACAACAGGACATTACATACAACTTTCCTTCTAATCACAGACAAGGACATTTCTTTATCTTAATGTATTTCTCCAGTTTGTGTGCCACTGCCAATAAAATACATGTCACAAGACTGGAAAAGCAATATAATGCAGGGATGGTTTAAAAACAGGCTGCATATAACTTTCATTCCAAAACTGTAATTTGAACCCTATGAAACTTAAAAAACAAAAACAAACAAAAACCTGTTATAACTGTTATGAAAACTGATAATAGATTAGTAGATGATTTTTTTCCTGTTTTTGATAAACTGATGCATGACCAGCATTTTTTGTAAAGGTATTCTCAAAAATGTTCTGTCTGAGCTTATTGAAGTGCCCTATGTCTTTGTGTACTTGTAGAAAAGAAAGTTGATGGATGGAGGCATGTACTCTTACTCTCAAGAAAACAAGCCAGTCTCAAATGGAAAAGTGAATGTAACTTGGCAATTAAGTTTCTAAAAGCCATAGACTGGGGGGAAGGGGTGCGGTGATGGAGAGTCAAAAGCTTGCATTTATATTTCCCAAAATAATTGTGAGCATATTCCTGTGTATTCATGCCCATAATGGTAAGATTTGATAAGCTTAGTAGAAAAGCTTCTAATGAAACTGTTATGGCTTGGAAACAGATCTGACTCAGGAGCGTCTTTGCAATCAGGATCAAGCTACCTGTAAAACATTATTTTCCAAATAAATGTAGTAAAAGTATACAATGATTGGCATCCTGCATTATTTCATATTGGTTAACAATATGTTCAAGATAATTTAAAAGCATTTCCAAGGGATATCATTACAACCAGTATGACATGTCCATTTTCTGTAATACCTCATCTCAAATCTCAACACTGATTTGTTTACACATTGTTTATTTCTCCAGGTTCCATTTTAAAATTTAATTTTCAGTATGAAGAGTTGTATCAAAAATAGGATCTAATGTATCTTCAAGTTATAGTGGGATACCATCTTTTTGCCATTGTATTGGGTCTGTCTGAGCTGGAGTCACCTTTTCCCTGCAGCAGCCCACACAGTGCTGTGCTCTGCACTCGTAGCTGGAACAGCACTGATATCACTCAAGTGTTGTGTCTATTGCTGCATAGTGCTGGCACAGCATCAGGACTCCTTCCAAGCCCCCAAGAGCCAGCAGGCTTGGGGTGGGCAAGTGATGGGAAGGGGACATTGCCAGGGCAGCTGACCTAAACCAACCAAAGGGATATTCCATAACACATGATGTCACACTCAGCAATAAAAAGGGAGGCTCTCGTGGCAGAGGGGGCTGTTCCTCCTGAACAACCACTACGCGTTTTGAGGCCCTGCTTCCCAGGATGTGGCCAAACATTGCTCGTTGATGGGAAGCAGAGAATAATTTTTTCCCTCTCTCTGTGCTTCCGTGCGGACTTATTGTTTCTTTTGTTTCTTTTTCTCCCCATTCCCTTTCCTTTTAATATCCCCTTTCTCTTCTCAAACCTCGAGTTCTCTGTGTTATATTTTCTCCTCCTTCCTCTCTGAGGAGAGGGGGAGTGAGAGAGCGGTTGTGGTGGAGCTTGGCTGCCCACCTGAGTAAAACCACCACAGCCATTAATCTGTACTTCTCAGAAAGTACAAGTAGATTATCCATGTCTGGATTCAGTCTTGGTCTTAGTTCCAGTTTCTAAATTCCCTCATTGTCTTCTTTCTTTTGCTTAGGAATATTTAATGCTTGATTGCCTGAGAACAAGCAGCAAGTGTCATCACATAGGTTGTTTTAAGTCACCTGGTTTTATATGGTGTTAGAAACTGATAAATATCACCCATTTAACTTTAAAACTCTAAAATGGAACTGAAATCAAGCCATTTTTTTCCCTGTGAAGCCCTTACACACTTGCTAGAAGATAATCTATGCTTCCCTTTCATAAACCTTGCCTTCCTTTTAACTTGATCAAAATCATGAGCTCCAAACAAACCAAAACAATGTGCTCCAAAATAATGCTGCCTTTATCCCCACAATAAAAACAAACCCTTGGGTGAACAGACAGACAAGCAGATAGACAGTTGTGTTTATTGTGCAAAGTGTGAAAAAGCACCTTGAACTCAAGGCTGACCAGCCTCAAGAGAATTGAGCAAAGTCTTCTGCATACTCATATTAGTTTTAATTAGCTTCATATGAATTTTAAGCTAAAAATTAATGAAATATCACAAAAACTTCCCTAGATCTATTTAACTCATATTAATTGTTGTCACTTGCCATTAATACTGTAGATTCTTTTCTTTTTAATATTTCCTATTTTCACATCTCTAAGAAATACAAAACTGGCAACAGAAATTCCCAAGAATCCTTATTCCTGAGATCAAAATGGTGGCAAAAACTCCTGTTCAACTAAATATAAATGTGTTAAACTACCTTTCTAGTATTGTTCTACTTAAGTACTTTAAGAATATTAAGAATACTAAGAATATCAAGAATATATTAAGCTGAATATGAGTGAGCACTGTGCCCTGGCAGCCAGGAGGGCCAACTCTACCCTGGGGAGCATCAAGCACGGACGGCCTTGCTAGTCGATTGAGGGAAGGGATTGCCCCACTCTGTGCTGGTGTGGCCTCACCTTGAATACTGTGTGCAGTTCTGGGCACCACAGTACAAAAAGGACGTGAAATTGTTGCAGAATGTCTGGAGAAGGGCTACAAAGATGGTGAAGGGCCTAAAGGGGAAGATGTATGATGAGTAGCTGAGGTCAATTGGCCTGTTCAGCTTGTAAAAGAGTAGGCTTCAAGGCCTTGGAAAAGGGGAGACCTTATCATGGCCTACAGACTCCTCACAAGGGGGAATGGAGGAGCAGGTGCTGATCTATTATCTTTAGTGACCAGTGATAGGACCTGAGGGAATGTTGTCAAGCTGCAACAGGGGAGGTTGAGGCTAGACATCAGGAAGAGGTTCTTCACTGAGAGGGCTGTTGCACACTGGAACAGGCTCCCCAGGGAAGAAGTCACTGCACTAAGCCTGTTGGAGTTTAAGAAGCATTTGGACTGTGCACTTAGTCACATGGTCTGAATTTTTGGGTAGACCTGTGTGGAGCCAGGAGTTGGACTTGATGATCCTTGTGGGTTCCTTCCAACTTGGGATATTCTATGATTCTATGATTCTATGAATATATACTCATACTGCCACTAGTCAATTTAAGAAGAAAATGCTAGTAAATGTTTATGGCTATATATTCTATTGCACAAACAGTGATTCTGTTCATGCTAATGCAGTTGCATGCAGATAAAGAGATTCAAAGAGATTGCTTAAATCTGCAATTAATGGAACATAAATCTTGTATTATTATAAAATTAAGAGAAAGGAAATCAAAAGTGGCTTTCTCCTGAAGATTTAACATCAATGTCTTTAACAGTCTGAGACTCTCAACTGAGCTGGGGTAATCTGTGCATTTTCTTTTCTCATGAGCAATTTGAAGAAACGTGCCTTAACCTTCCTGATTCTCAGAGCTCAGATAAGCCAACGACTTTGAATTACCATTGACTGAAATGTCAGAATATTTCAAGGGAAACATAACAAGCAGGCATTAATTGTACATGAGACTTTTTTTTTCCCACCATCTAGAAATGTATTTTCTATTTATTGTGCTATAGTTATTGCTATTAAGTGTTACTTAAAAAGGTTGCATCTGATTCTTGATGGATTAGTCTGACTTCCTTGAAACACAAAACACTAAATTGCCGATAATTTATGAACAAGTCTAAATTAGAAGTTTTTTTTTTTTTTTCTTTTATAAATGATGTTTTTGAACCATTGTACTTAATTTTGAACTAATTGTTAAAAGCTAACACATCACAGCCTTATCCTATTATACAGAGTTTGTTCTGTTTCAAAAGTGTAACCAAGTCACTGACAGGCACTGTATAACATCTCGTATATTACAGGTGAAATGTTATTTCTATCATTAATTTATATTTCAGTAAGTAAACATTTTTATTAATGTGCAGTGATTTTTTTTCCCATATTTTTGTAACAGAGTGTAAAGCTATTGAAAACCTGAATTAACTCAAGGAGCAATCAAGTGGTTTTATATATAAAATGCTATACACAGGGTAGATATAATTCAGTCCTTCCAGTATGATCTTTCATACTTTGGGTAACCCTCTGAGTAGCATATGAGTAAGGACATGCTTACTCTTAGTCTGAAATGGAAGTTAAATCCACTTTGGTTAAATTTACTTGTTTTAAGATTTCATGATATATGAAAATTTATCATATGGAAATATGATTGGTTAGAATTAACTAACACAAGTCTTTAAAACAACCAGATCTATTTGTCAACATGACACTTAATAGTGACAAGTAGGATACTTGAATACGATGAAAGACACTTCAGCGGCAGACATTAGGCACGTTTGTATGTGAAATGAGTCATAACTAACATTATTGGTTGAACAATATACATGTATTTAGAAAATAGCTTTTTTTTTTCTTTTTTCTTTTTTTTTCCTTTTCTTTTTTTTTTTTTTTTTTTTCTGTGACTTTGCTACGTGCCTAACATGTCACAAACAGTTCTAAAATAACATCTTGATATTTCATTAATTAGTTAGATGAAATGTCAAAATAAAATAGTTATAAATTGCAAGTTTTGAAAACTTGTCAAACTGAGAATGGAAACAAAAGTGCTTGGCATGCATACAAATATTTTGTTTTAGTTTGTTAAGCTGACATGAAGTATATAGCAAATATATGTATGTATAACAAATTGGTTTAAAATACTTATTTTCTGGAATGATACTCAGTTATAGGTCTCATTAAGCAGAGTATATGTGTTACTCAGCACTACATGAGAAAAATCTGTATCAAAGGAAATATTACACTGCTATGAACTGTGTCACATATTGGAAAAGTGACATGGAATAGTTTTAACTGGAAATAAAACTTTTTTTTTTTTTCTTTTAGCTTTCATTACAATATTTTCCAAAGACAAATAATTTTTAGACCAAAAAAAAAAAAAAAGTTTAAAAGGAAGAACTTTAAAAAATAATAATAATTAAAAAATAAATTATCTGGTTTCCAGGACTTCCAGATCTTGTATTCTTAGAAAAACATAGAAAAATAGCACACTTTTTCAGTTACTGTTCAGTAACTGAATTCAGTTTCAGTACTGTATTTCTGAATTTTATCAGTCGTGGTAGAAACTTCTGTTCTACAGATCTTGTTATTTAAGTACCTTTGAGAAAAAGAATAAAATATTATACCATTAGTTTTCAGGTCAATGCCATTGGCACAGTGGACAAGATTTCTTCCTTCCCAGTCACTCTCTGCCCCTGCTCCACATGGGGTCCCTCCCACGGGATGCTATCCTTCCCAAACTGATCCTGCATGGACTTCCCACAGGTAGCAGCTCTTCAAGAACTGCTCCCACATGGCTCCATACCATGGGGTCCAGGTCCAGCTGTCAGAAGCAAACTGCTCCAGCATGGGTCCCCCATGGGCAGCAGCTCCCCCCCAGGTCCCCTGCTCCTGCATGGGCTCCTCTCTACAGGCTGCAGTCTCCTCCAGGCCACATCCACCTGCTCCACCGGGGGCTCCTCCATGGGCTGAAGCGTGGAGATCTGCTCCACATAGGAGCCATGGGCTGCAGGGGGACTGCCTGCTCCACCAGGGGCTTCTGCACAGGCTGCAGGGGAACTGCTGCTGCATGCCTGGAGCACCTCCAGCATGTCGCCATTCTGCCTTCTGCAGACTCCTTGCTCTCCCAGCTGCTGCTGCCCAGCAGTTTTTTTCCCCTTTGTTAAATTTGCCCAACCAGTATCACTCACAGGCTCATCTCTGGCCTGCAGCAGGTCCCTTTGGAGCTGACTGAAACTGTCCCTTTTCTAACATGGGGCAGCTGCCGGATTCTTCTCACAGAGGCCACTCCTGCAGACCCCTACTACCAAAACCTCGCCACATAAACCCACTATATTCATAAAGTCAGAATGAGATAAAACAGGCTTTTTGTCCACAGTTTGTGAAAAAGGGAATGACACTGTCTAGTGGAGTCCTAGGGAATGCTACTGATGTTGTTTTTGAAGTTGCACTCAATTACAAAGACGTGAGATGTAAATATACCAGAACTAAATTTAACAAATCACTTAAAAATTGATGGGAAATGAGACTGGCTGTTCTGCTTCATGTAAGTATTATATTATATTATTATATATTATCTCTCTCTATATATATATTAATATATAATATATTATTATATTACATTATTACATTTATATATAGTTATATATACTTAATATAAGTATTTCAATTTAAGGAATACTCTCTTTTGGGTCAATCTGGAACACAGAGCAAACACCATGTTGTTGACCTTTTAAATTACTCTGCCTAGAAGGCATACAGAATTTATTGTTTTCCACGGGATAAAGCAGTTTTATCTGGCTTCATTTGCAAGTAAAGAGTAGTCTCATTTTTACATTTTGACCAAATCTGAATAGGTCCCTAGAAATCGTGTGTGTGTGTGTGTCTCTGCATGTGTAAGTTCAGTATGCATTCATTTCTGTAAACAAGTATTATTAACTTTCACTTTTCATGTCATTTGTGTAGAACTAATCTATAGCTCATTGTTTTCATGTGGGAACTAAATCTTGATAATAAGGTTCATCATCAGTGCTTGATAGAAATAAGAGTGATAGGTATTCTAGTAACACTATGGAGAGAACAATTTTCTACAAGAGACTGACAAAAATAGATGATGTTCAGTGATGATACCAAAGAGAAAGTAATACTTGTTTACAAGAATCAAAATCAATGAACTGGAGGCTTTTGAACAGAAGAGAGAAAAGGAACTATTTTGCACTATTTTGTACTTTGCACTCAGAAAAGTGAAAATAATTGTTTTAAAAGAAAAAAAAACAAATACCATAAATATGGGCTACCTGGACTTTAAAACAAAGAAAAGTGTTTGTTTGTAAGAACCAATCACAATAATGGTTATGATATCAACATGGCATGGAATTTTTAAGACTCAGACTGAAGACATGCAAAACCAACTGAGTGTAATCACCTTGAAGCCCTCCCAATTCATGTCTAGACGTAATGGACAAGTCTTCATTTTAAAAAGTCATATGAACTTGTCTTAATTTCTGAAATTACTTCCAAAGCATTAGCAGGATGATTCATTTGCCTCAACAAGTCTGCATAAATGTTACTAACAATATTAGTGGCACTGGTGTCAGCAGGTAGCATGCTGATGGAGACAGAAGTTGATCATTCCCTTCTCTTCATGAGTTTTTAGTGTGCAAAGAGTCCGTCCTACACATAATTCACATAGGGAGTGTCACTGTATGCAAAGTACACCAAGTAGCTTGTTTTATCCAAAGCATGCCTCCATCATTTCCTGAAAGTATTCATACTGGAATAATGACATCATCTTATCTGTGAGGATCTAACTAACATTACAATAAATTTATTTTTGAGCAAAAGCCACAAAAGTGAGCCACTTTAGCATAGTCCCTAAGAAATTATTAAACATGTCCCAGCCAGATGGTTTAGTCACAGTAAAGGAGTCAAGAGAATAAAGCTCTTTAATTGTGGTGTAATTAAGATATGTATCTTTCCTAATCATGACCTCTGAAATCCCTAAAGTTACGTTGTGAATTTCTGAGCATTTTCAGGTAAATGGGTTCAATGTGCATGCTGCATATAACTCAATTCCTTTCTACTCTTCAGCTGCAAGGAAAGGAATTTAGTCTCCCTCAATATCGCCATGTGTATACACAGATTTATATTGATTACATCAATAAATATAAAAGTTAAGTTTTGGGACTTTTGGTGGGTGCATACTGTATGATTTATGATAAAGGATGATGTTAAGAGGGTAAGAAAAATTTAAAAAGTATAAATAGATACTGAAAAAAAAAAAAGGTAAGTAAACTCGTGTGATAAATTATAAATCACTTGGAATAATAACTGGAACTGTAAGCCTTCAGATTAAAAAAAAAAAAAAAAAAAAAAAACTAACAAAAAACTGAGGTCTTGTACGTTCATGGAAACACATAAAAATACAGAAATCTTACCGTTGCTGAATTTTATTTAAAACTAAGTGGCTATTAAAGTGATCATGCATTTGACATTACATAAACAGAGGTTCCAAACAGATGTTAATAAATGAGAAGTGTAACAAATTAATTAGACTTTAAGATTCTCAAAACCTGCCCTGCTTTGTTGTGTATAGACAGATTCTTAGCAAAATATGAATATGAGTATGCTGCATTGCTACAAATAAAAATACTGTTTTAATTAAAGAAAAATATTATCCACACATGCCATTTATACAACAGAATTACAGGCTCCTAAAATAAAAAGGCTGCATAGAAAAGTTGGGAATAATGAATATTGAGCTGAATTGAAACTAGAGGAGAAATACAGTTATGCAGAATGCAATCACCCAATTTGGAATGAGGCCAGAGTAACACAAGGCAAATTCTGTTGTCTGTTCAAGTCGTATAATCTCCCTGCAATCAATGGGAAGAATTTGGTTCAGTACCTGCTAAAGCCTCTTTGTCATGGAACTTTGTCACTGCAAATAGTGACACTGAAAAAAATCACCTTGGATTTGTGCCTCTTTTAAGAGATTCATGTGCTTTCACTATCAAACATTTAATACATCATCTTTAAAGAGCTGACTCTCATAGAAACTCTCCTAATCCTCTGTACAGTAAGAAACTCCTATTACTCCCACACAAATGGCTTAGAACATGACTTGCCAGGTTGGGGGTGTATGGGAGGAGAACAGTGTAGGCCACCTGAAATGTGTTATACTTTAAACTGGTAATGCTTCTTAAGGAGAATTACAATTCTTAAGTCATCTTTTATTTCTGACTTGGTTTTGTCCTGTAGATTACCAATTCAAACACTCATCATAGCATCATCATCATAGCACATCATGAGAGATCTGACAAAAGAGACACACACATCTCTGTTTAAAGGATATACATTCAAAGCACAGAGAATTGACTTGCCTGACATCATAACTCCATAGTAAAAAAAGCTAGAATGGAAATTCAAGGTTTTTGAGCCTTAATTCAATGCTCTGTCATCCATTGCATACCAGTTTCATCTATGATCTGAAATGTCTCTTAGAAATGTTTATGACATTTATCTAAAACACCACTAAATTAAAGTTTTCTTAAGTTTCTTAGACTTCTTGTCTTTAACTCTGTTCAGAAAATTCAGGGGAAGGGAGTGGAGGGGGGAGGAGGGGAGGGAAGGAGGAAAATGTATTCCTTTTGTAGACTTTCCTACCAAAAATGTATAAGTGCCTGAATTTGGTCCTGGTGATTTTACAGATAGATTAGTAACACAGATTTACTCAAAGACAAAAATTTCATTACAGCAAGTCTAATCTAGGCTACCTCAGATGCTATCCATATACTTCTTCTAAAAATCTTAGCCATATGCTAAGGCAAGGTCTCTCCTAAAAAGTTAAAAAAATAAGTATGAAGAATTTGTAGCTCTACAAATTCTAATTGCTCTTTATGGCAAGTTCAGCAGACCAGAAAGTAAATGATAATCCTTCCTTTACTTCTACAACATTTTTTTCTTCCACAGTACCGTTTATTTTTTTGTTGTTGTTGTTGTTTTTCTCCTTTTTTTTTTTTTTTTTTTTCCCCTGTTTAATGTTAGCAAGATCGACAGCCAAGGTACTTCCTGTAGTCTTCCCTTCAGAAGAAGAGTATTTTCACTCTAGACGGTACAAAGAATTCTTGCACCAACTTTTCTAAACCTAGAAAAGCGTACTAATGAGAATGGTCATATTACACGTTTCATAATTCTAAGTTACATAGTTTAACATGCCCATAAGATATGAAAGCAGATTTTTATAGGTCAGGCAAATAATTACTGATACTTTCATTTATTGCCAGTAAAAATATTTTTGTATCAGCTAATGTTTAGATCTCTTCTTCCACTTGTACTTGATTTTGATAATAAGTAAAGTGTTGTGGTTTAACCCAGCTGGCAGCTAAACACCACACACCCTCCCTCTCTGGGATGGGGGAGAAAAATGGGAAAGTGAGGCCTGTGAGTTGAGATAAAGACAGTTTATTAAGACAGGAAAATAATAATAATAATAACAATAATGATGATAATAGTACTACTAATAATAATGTGTACCAAACAAGTGATGCACAATGCAATTGCTCACCACCCGCTGACCGATGCCCAGCCTAACCCCAAGCAGTCTGGCCCCCCTCCCCCCAGCTAGCCACCCCTATATATTGTTTAGTATGATGTCAGATGGGATGGAATACCCCTTTGGCTAGTTTGGGTCAGCTGTCCTGGGTCTGTCCCCTCCCAGCTCTTGCTGCACCCCCAGCCTGCCTGTTGGCAGGACAGAGCAAGAAGCTGAGACGTCCTTGGCTTGGTGGAAGCACTGCTCTGAAACAATTAAAACATCAGCATGTTATAAGCACTCTTCTCTACCAGCTACTAGGAAGAAAATTAACTCTCTCCAAACTGAAATCAGGACCATACAGATATTTAAAGAGAAATGCAGCAAGCACTTCAGCCTCCTTCACATTTTCTGTCACTAGCTTGCCTTCCTCCAGAAATAGACTGACACTTTCTTTGAATGGGAGTTGCTACAATCCCTTCCTGATATCCTTTGTATTCACTTCAAGTTTGAGATCCTGCTGGGCTTTTGCTTTCCTGATTTTAAGTGTCTGAGTTTTATGACTGCTCATTTGTAGACTTGGTTAATTTGCACATCATTAATAATTTTGGTTTCAGTATTATTAAGAAGGCTATATGATGTTCCACCAAATTTACCAGCTTTCCTGCACAATGGGTTGATTTTTTTTCAGAGCACTGTTTATGAGCACTCAGTAAGTTTTCTCTAGAACTTGAGCCATTTTCCTGGGCATTCTTCCCTTTGTGATAGCTTACCAGATAATTTTGCCTTTTAATTCTCCAAACAAGCTGGAATCCAATTTTCTAACTGATTGCTTCTGCTCACCTTCCAGGAATTCCTGCAAACCCTGAATTCAGTCAGATCATGGTTGCCACAGCGCAAGTTGCCCACACTTGATAGGAATTCTTCTCTTCTTGGAAGCAGCAGATGAAGTAGAACATTGCTTTTGTTTGGCCCTGAGCCGGTTAGGGGAACAGTTCTAGATGGAGATGGTGAGCCTTCCTTCTACTGGCGGAAGTAACAAGCTTCTACCATTTGAAAACACGTCATTTTCCTGCTCTTGCATTGCCTCATTGAACCTTTTTTATTTTTTTCTCTCCTGAAGTTTAGGATCTAGCCTCTCCTGGATCCTTCAAAGATTCTGTCAATCTTTTTTTTTTGTAATCCCTGAGACAGTGGGAACAGGATCACCTCATGGGGCTGCCTCACCTGGTGCTACAGTGAGTATACCTCCCATAGATGAATCTGCCAGCACCTCTAGTTGTGATCCTTGTCCCATGGTAGAGCAACAGCCACTGTCTGAAGCCTAAATTTTATTTATTTAAAATTTTATTTATTTAAAGTTTTATTTATTTAAAGTTTTATTTATTTATCATGAATGCACTCTCTGGCAGTTGTTTCTGTGTTGCTGCATGGCCTACTGTTCTAAAACAAATAACTAATTGTTGATATCACTTGCAGTTCAACTACATCTCTTCCCCTCCCCTCTCCTCCCTTTCCCTATGCTGGTCAAACATCAAAACATAATTGTTTCATTGATTTAGCCTTCATCCAGGCTAGCATGATTGAAACAAACAATTTCTATAAGCTTCTCATCTACGATGAGTGTTTAAACACCACAATTATCACAACGTGTTATTTTAGCTATATGTTAAATTCTGACCCTAGCCTGCCATTCTGTCATTTTAAAATATCTCTTGATTTGTTGATGTCTGCTCCACCAAAAGGAGGAGCTACATTTACCTAATTATATTTATTAACTGTTTCATTGCACTGAAGATAGAACAAGGAAATGAGTAAGAGATCCTGAAAAGGAACTGACTGAAGCACTATTCGTATTTCTTCTACTTACATTACATTCATATCCTCTTCTATTACAGATTTCTTTTCCCAGAAAATAAACAATAGCTTTTTTTTTTTTTTTTCCCACTTGATTGGCATTAACAGGAATAGTTAAAATAGTTATGAGTATTGTCTGCTATTTGACAGGAGATAATACCAACATTGCTTAAAGCAATATTCTAGAGTACATAGAGCAGAGCTTTCTGGTGTTTGTGGAAAAAAATGCATATGTATGACCTGGTTCTGGTAGTTCTTCAAGGTAGCAGTCTTTCTAACGACCTTTAAAGAGTCTACATTTAATTGAATGAATAAAATCAGTGTTGCTTGTTCCTGAAAACTACCATTTAAGGGAAATTAAAATGAATAGACTATTTTAAGGAAAAATTGCAAAGGCATCAATAAAGAGTCAGATAAAGTGTGTAGGACAGAAAAACAATAGGTTCTTTATCAGTGAGGTGCAGAACTGAGATCAAAAGCACTAAAATACAGCTAGGAAAGGAAACAGTCATGGAGTTCTCTCTGCTTTTCAGTGAAAGGTTACAGGCTTTTTTTTTCTTGAAATGTTTTAAGTAATCATCAAATTGAAAAGAAACAAACAAACCAAAAAAAAAAAAAAAAGACAAATTGCTAATCCACAAAATGAAAATACACAAAACAGTTTAATGATTACAGCTTGTGTAAGTACAGGAGCCATGAGAAGCATTTGAAAATAAATAGTTGTATTTGATTGCTTCCCACCTTCCTTTTGGACTGCCAACTGGATAAAACTGCTCTTTCCCTCTTTCTGTTTTGCCCTTCTGAGGACATTTAGCTTAGAAGCTAATTTAAGAAATGCATTATATCCACAAAATTAAACTTCACAACTGTGACTTCTTTGTAGTGCATCTCTTCATTCCTCCCAGCTGATCCTCTCCAGATGAGTCCTTGTGAAGTACTCAAGGACTCTGTAAAAAATAATAATAATAATAATAAAATAGTAATACTAACAACTGTTCTGGCCCTGGTTCTAGTTGACTTAGAGTTTGCCTTCACAGAATCACAGAACGGCTGAGGTTTTGAGACCTCTGGAGGTCATTTTGTCCAAGCACCCTGCAGAAGCAGGTGTAGAAACAGCCAGCTACCCAGTACCATGTCCAGATGGCTTTTGAGTATCTCCAAGGAAGGAGACTCCACAACCTTTCTGGACAACCTGTGCCAGTGCTCCATCACCAAATAAAATCACCCTAATGCTCTGCCTTCTCCATGTCCTGCATCACCAGGTCCTCCGCCCCACTCAGAAGCAGGCCCACGTTCTTGCTAGTTTTCCTTTTGTTACCTACATATTTAGAGGAGCCCTGCTTGTTGCTTTTGATATCCCTTGCAAGATTCAATTTCGTTTGTGCTTTTGCTTTCCTAACTGCATCTTTTCATGGTCAGGCAATGTCACTATATTCCTCCCAAGTTACTTGCCCCTTCTTCCACCTTCTGTATATTTCCTCTTGTGTTTGAATTCAGTTAGAAGCACTTTGTTCTATACTGTGCTCCTGGCATTTTTGCCTGACTTCCTCTTTGTTTGAATATACCCCTCTTGAGTTTGAAAAAGATGATAAGAGTATGAAATAGCTTTCTTGGCTGCCTATTGCCTCCAGTGCCTTATCCCATGGGACTCTTCCAAATGGATCTTTGAAGAAGCCAAAGTCTGCTGTCCTGCAATCCAGTTTTTGGATCTTGGTTTTTGTCTTCCCTCTTCTTAGGATACTGAACTCTGCCATCTCTGGGTCACTGCAGTCAAGGTAACATTTGACGTTATATCCACAATAAGCCCTTGTTTGTTGGTGAGTATGAAGTTCAGCAGAGGTCCACCTCTCCTCATTGGCTCCTCTATTCTGGGTTGGGAATTTGTCACTGATACTCCCCAGGAACATCATGGATTGCTGTACCATCATTCCAACTGATGTCAGGGTGGCTCAAGTCCCTTTTGAAAATTGGGTCCTGTGAATCTGAGGCTGCTCCTAACTGTCCATAGAAGACCACATCAATTTGTTCATCTAAGATCGCTAAAGCAAGATCTTAGAGGATCTCATTTTTCAACCATAGCTGTATTGCTCTTGTCCTGATGCTTCTTAGTTCATAAATCCTACACTAACTCTGATACTTTTATCTTCTTTTTTCCCAACCATTCTATCTGCCAGTTTTCAAATTAAGCATCAAGAGTGCCATTCCTCAGTGAGATTAAACTCTGTAAAGATGATGCTTAGGAGGTATATTTATATCTTTGAAAGACTTAAATCAGTTCAGCGATGTCTGTAAAGCACAAATCTCACTGCATCCTTAATTGCATGTCACTGTCAGGAAATATAACACAATGTACGTATTTCTCTTGATATTTTCATTCCTTTTTTGTTTGTTTGTTTGTTTTGTTACTGAAAACACAAAATAGTTAACATAAAACCTGTTGGAACAATGTAAATACATTTTTAAATGACTACATGAATAAAATGCCCCAATTATATATGTATCAAGAAAACAGACTACAATGCATTATAGGGCACCAAATGAGAACAAAAGGCAACAGAAGAAAGTAAGAAAATGAAACAGTACCCTGCAACACTAAAGAACTGTTATAAAATAGTGTGTTTTTTTTTTTTTCCCAATTTTGTTTATTGACAGAAAAGAGTCCCTCAACAAAATTATCTTTATTTCTAATCATTTCCACAAAATGTGCTTTTGGGAATAAAATTTTTGTTTAGAAATAACTGATATTTCTTACTCCTTGTTCAGCATGTACAGGTTAGTTGTATAAATGTGTACAGGTCTTTAAAGGAGTATCTCTTTCTCACCTCTCACAAAGAAAATAAAATAGTTTTCCTAACTCATAAAGAAACCTTATAAACCTTATAAACTCATAAACTTATAACTCATAAACTTATAACTCATAAAACCTTAATTTATAACCATAGGGGGAAAAAAAAAAAAAAAACAAAACCAACATTATAGAGGAAGATACTATCAGGAAGATATTATAATCATGAGTTTTGATAACTGATATTTTATTGGAAACAAGGTAATATTAATACGTCCACCAACATCTACAGCTGCATACACATATAAAAATTGTACATATAAAAATTAGGCACTACATATTCTTATGACAAATTGTAAAAATTATTTCGCTTAAGAAAGAACAATAAATCAAAAGACAAAATGAACCCCAAATGCAGTGACCATGCCCTGGCTGAGTTTGTGATCTTGAGGAATATGGGCCTAGCAAAGAGCAAAGTCAGGACCCTTAAATTCCAAAGAATGAACTTCCAGCTGTCTATAGACTTAGTGGATGACATCCCCTCGAACACTGCCCTTAGGGACAAAAATGCCGAACAGTGCTAGCAACTCTTTAAAGACGCTTTTCTAAGAGTGCAATAACTCTCCATCCCCCTGTATAAGAAACCAAACATGGAAGGCAGGAGACTGGCATGGCTGAGAAAGGACCTGCTGGTCAAACTGATGTCTAAGAAGGAAATGCACAGGCAGTGGAAGCAGGGACATGTGGCCTGGAAAGAGTACAGGGATACCCATGGATGGATGTAATCAGGAAAGCCAAGGCACAGATGGAACTGAACTTGGCAAAAGATGTGAAGAATAACAAGAAGAGGTTCTACAGGCACATTGGTCAGAAAAGAAAGGCCAAGGAGATTGTACCACCTCTGATAAATGAGAAGGGAGAAGTGGTAATGACAGACAGGGTGAAGGTTGAGGTACTCAACAACTTCTTTGCCTCAGTCTTTACTGGAAGTCAGTCTTCCCACATCTTTTGTTTCCCTGAATCTATAGGTGAGGGCTGGTGGAGCAAAGTGCCTCTGTGAGCGACAAGCAGGTTCGAGACCATCTAAAGAAACTAAACAGATACAAGTCTATAGGACTTGATGATATGCATCCCAGTATTCTGAGGGAACTGGATGATGGAGTTGCCAAGCCTCTTTCCATCATGTTTGAAAAGTAATAGCAGTCAGATGAAATCCTTGGTGACTGAAAAAATGAAAACCTCACTCCCGTTTTTAAAAAGGACTGAAAAGAATGCTGGGGAATTACAAACCAGTGAGCATCACCTGGGAAAAGTGCCTGAGAAAATCATGGAACTGATCCTCCTGGAAGTAACATCAAGGCACAAGACAAAAAGATGATTTCAGACAGCCAGCATGGCTTCACCAAGGGTAAAAATCATGCCTAATCAGTCTGGTGGCCTTCTATGACGATGACAGAGTGACTGCATCAGTTGACAAGGGAAGACTGACCAATGTCATCTACCTGGATTTCTGTAAGGCCTTTGACATGGTACCACGTGACATCCTGATCTCCAAATTGGAGAGAGATGGATTTGACAGCTGGACCATTCAGTGGATGAGGAATTAACCTGAAGGCCACACCCAGGGAATGGTGGTCAATGGCTCTATGTCCAAGTGGAGTCTGGTGACAACTTCCCATGATGTTCCCAAGATGTCCCTCAGGGGTCCATCTTGGAACCAGAACTATTTAATATCTTTATCAGTGACATAGACAGTGGGATCAAGTGCACTCTCAGCAAGTTTGCAGATGACACTAAGCTGAGTGGTGCAGTTGATACAACAGAAGGATGTCATCCAAAGGAACCTGGACAGGCTTGAGAAGTTGGCCCATGTGAACCTAATGAAGTTCAACAAGTCCAAGTGCAAGGTGCTGCACTGGGGTCAGGGAAATCCTGGACATGAGTACATACTGGGAGAAGAACTCATTGAGAGCAGCCCTGCAGAGAAGGCCTTGAGGGTTCTGGCAGATGAAAAGCTTGACATGAGCTAGCAGTATGTACCTACAGTCCAGAAGGTCAACTGTGTCCTGGGCTGCATCAGCAGAAACTTGGCCAGCAGGTCAAGGAAGGTGATTGTCCCCCTCTGCTCTGCCCTTGCGAGACCCCACTTGGAGTCCTGCATCCAGGTCCAGGGCCTACAGCACAAGGCAGATGTGGAACTGTTAGGGCAGTTCCAGAGGATAGTCACAAAGATGATCAGAGGGCTGGAGCACCTATCCTATGAAGAAAGACTGAGAGAGCTGGGCTTGTTCAGACCGAAGAAGAGAAAGCTCTGTGGTGACCTTATTGCAGATTTTCAATACTTAAAGAGAACTTCAGAAAAGATGGAGAGCAACTTTTTGCTTTGACAGGACAAGGGGGAATGGTTTTAAACTAAAAGACGGGAGATTTTTATTAGATGTTAGGAGGAAATTCTTCACTCAGACAGTGGCGAGGCACTGGAACAGGTTGCCCAGAGAAGCTGTGGATGCCCCATGCTAGGAGGTGCTCAAAGCCAGGTTAGATGAGGCCCTGGGCAACCCAATCCAGTGGGAGGTGTTCCAACCTCCATGGCAGGGGGTTGGAACCAGATGGTCTTTAAAGTCCCTTCCAACCCAAACCATTCTATGATTTCATTACCCTTGAAATTGGAGAGTTTACTACCAACTCAGTCAGGACAGTATTCGGGATCATCCTTACCCCTGAAGAGCCTTGATATTCCAATGACTCATATACTGAATAGCACATAAAATAATGAGAAAATCTGACAGCACCTCAGATTGCTGCATTAATCTGTATAAATCAGATTGAGTATTAACTTCATGTCAAATACCCTTTTGAAACCTGCTAGGCTAGACTACAGCTATATAACATCTAAGAGATCCAGTGGAAAAGAATATGGATCATATAACAACATAAAAAATAGCAGAGTCAGAAGACAGGAATTTCCATTTTCCTATGAGTCTGAGAATACAAATAATCAGATTGTACTTTTCACCCAAGTACACAGGACAATTTCCTGGCAATGGAACAGAGAAAACAACAAACAGCTTTTGTGGTACATTAAAGACACATTGCCTGCAGTACAGGTTTGTGCAGTGAACATACCATAGTTAAGTGCTATCTGAAGAAAACTGTTTTAGCATTTAGTCTTATTTTATTCCCACTGCCCAATTTTAAACTGAATAGAGGATCTTCATGCTTTTGCTAAATAATTGTTAAACTGCTGCATTAGGGAAAAGAATATAAGTATTAACATGTTAACTTCTCCAAAAATACAAGGTACCTCTCTCTCCTTTCAAATAAGAAGTGTTTAAAGGAAAGATATTACTCCATTACTGCAGAATTTATTTATTTATTTATTTTACTTATTATAGTGCATGCGCCCCACTTTGAAGAAAACTCGTTTAGATCAACCCACTTGCTCAGAACAGGGTCACAGCAGATGGCTCAATTTCTTGTCCAGTTAGGTTTTAAATTTCTCAGAGGATGGAGACTCCACATTGTGTCTGGGCAACCTGTGCCAATGTTTGACCATCCTCATGGAGAGAGAGAAAAAAAAAAAAAAAGTTTTCTCATTTTTAAATGGAATTGTCTGCATTTCATTTTGTGCACACTACCTCTTGTCCTTTTAATCAGGACATTTAATTAGAACTGTTAGGATGCTGTGCCTATATTGAGATGTTACACAGATTTTCAAATACGTTGGAGTCTGTGGTAGGTAAAGTTTTGAGCAGTTCTACGTATGCAGCCAACCTACAAGCAAGCCCTCGTTCATCTGTTAAAGCAGAAGTAGAGTTCAGATTAAGACTAAGGAAGATGATGACTGTGCATGCTATGATAAAAAATTCAGTTCTTCCAGTTAAAGAGGGAAAACTAAAGCTTTCAAACAGGCAAGAGTTTGAATTTAGAACAAAACAAAGCATACAAGCAAAAAAACAAACAAACAAACAAACAAACAAACAACTAGAACTACCATCCCATATTCTCCTACTAACACAACTCTTGCTATCATTTCTTTAAGATCTGTTTGCTTGGTTCTGGTCTTTGGGTGTAATCGACCTTCAGAAAGCCAACCACAAGAAATAAAAGCTTTCTAGCAAAAGCTAGAAAGGAAAAAAACATTTATTCCTCAGCACAAGGGAAGTACTTGTTTAGTCCATCTTTGCTTGAGTTATAACATGTGTTATCTTACTAGGGTCATATTGGTTGGTAAGAAAATATTTATTCTTACAAATTTATTTGTTATACAAATTTTATTTCTTATACAAAAGAAACATTAAAAGGTGAACAATAGGAAGAGCTCTTCTTGCCACTGTATCACCAGATCATATGACCATGATTACAGAGAGGATTTTAATAGGTTTAAAACATAGCTAGTAATTTACCTCTTTCTACTCCGCATGAATTCAGAAGAGGAAGAATATACAACTTCCATGCACTCCTACAGGAAAGGTGATCCTCAGAATAAAGTGTGATAAAAAGCTAGTCCAACCACTTTTCAGTGATTCTGCAGGACAGCTGTTTTCATGAACTATGAATATTTTACTCAGGGAAAAAAAAAATAAATCTTTAAACAGAGATTGGTGGGTGACTTTTGAAGTCAGAATATTTTCAGTAAAAGAAGACAAACAGAACAGAAGGAAGAATGGACACCTTTGCGAATACAGTTTTAAAGGCAAAGATGAATCTCTCCTTCTCATAATGTCTCTTTTGAGCAAAGTATAAAATTAAATATTCATGAGGATCTTAAATCTGTATTTAGAGAGATTGTTAATTATATTTAATTAACAATGTTTAATTAACAATTGTTAATTATATTTAATTAACAAAGGTGTATCACTTCTACTCAATACTGTTTTCTATATACCAAACTTTAATTTAATTCACTTCCCATTAAAAATTTAAATTCATAACTCCTTCTGTCCCCTTCAAATTAAATCATTCTGCGACATGAACATGAATCAACTTCTTTTAATTATACTAAGAGGACTGTTGAAACTTAGCTAATTACATTTAAAAACATGTATTAACATTTTACCATCACACTATTTTATAAAAATTGAAAAGAAATTGGAATTATATACATAGACACACAGACAAACAGGAAAACACATATGTTTCTACGTAGAAGACAGAAAATTCTTAAGGAAGAATACTATAAACAATGGATTAGTCTGATCCTTGTCTAGATCTAGAGTATAAGTCTTGATTCATTTCCAACAAATATAACATTTTGCAAAATTAACAATATTACTTTTTCATATGCTAGTATGACAATACTGTACTGACAAAATACTGTACTAGTAGTCACCTCTATTTTGACCTACCTGAACTTGTCATGTTTATCTCCCTAAGTCATCCACATGAATTCTCAGTATTTTAACTCCAGTTTCATGCTATTTTACTTCTTTTTTTTTTTTTGCCCATCAGTTCTGCTGCTTTTTCTTGATTCTCTCTTGTTATTCCTTTTTCAGTTTGCTGTAAGTATGCTGCAGATTTTGGAGTACCCATTAAATACGAACAGAGGAAAAAAAAAAAACAGCAACAAAAACAAAAAACACAACTAACACCCCAAGGACTTTTTCAGAGTTATGATGAGAAATCTGACTACTGTTGGGGAAAAAAAAAATAATGCATTAATAGATTTCCCAGTACATAGGCATTCCTAGTACAGGCATAAACGCACTGTATAATGGCTGATCCATATTTGAAGATTACTTGAAAGAGAATTGGATTTAAGATAGATAGATAGATAGATAGATAAACAACTGTGAAATATTTACAGAAAGTGTAAATTTTTGAAGGTCACAAAGTGGTGATTCTCTTGTTTCAGACATTGACTAAGAAAGAATAGTCCTTTCAGTAGAAGGATTACCAAACTATCTAGCTATCACTGCTATCTCACGCTTTTCCACCAATCCTGTGCATGGTTTGTTGTGTCCCCCCCCCTAGTGTTGCATATGTATGATGAGGAAATAGGTTATCTCTCTTATGGTAAAATTAGCATTTAGATAGAAATGATAAAATCAGGGTAGGTAGGAAAATGACAACAGGGCTTATTTTATATCTTTGGTATGTAAAGTTAGGGCATGAAACCAACTTTTAAAAGAGGGAAAAGACTTAGGAACAAAAGCTAATGTAACGTGTCAAATTGGTGCTTGGTAACATTAGAATACAGTGCACTCATTACACTCTAGTAAGAGAAAACAGCAAAAAATCGTTTTCCTGAACAACTTAGAACATAAATAAAATTAAATTTGACTGAAATGTGAAGACATTTGGCTATCAGCTGCAAAGAAAAATTATTATTTACTGCTGTACTATATTTTCTTAGTATTGAAAATCCAAAACACATCAGTAATTAGATAAAATAAGCGCTTCATAATTCCTATCTCAATCATTTATTACTGTGATTTTCAGTTTGTTTAGTTTCCAAATGGTCAACAATACATCAGAATGACATTTTTAATGAGTGAACTGAATGAAATTTTTTGAGCCTCTAATTTGAGTTAACAAGTCATTTCTAGACTTTGCACACTCATAGGTTATCCGATATGTTTATGTTGCATGCATGTCTTCTTGGAAAACAAATTTTCAGAGACACATCTACTTTTGGATGAAATGAACTGCATCCTAAAATAGCCCATTCTGCAAAATTAAGTGAAATGAGTTTCATTATTTGTATCCAAAGTTACATTTGAAGCCTAAGCTTCATCATGCAGGCAAAGAATTTGCAGGCAGGCAGAAGGAGAAAATGACTATTTCTGTTCAGTTACAAGTAACTGAGAAATAGTGTTATTATGGTGTAACATTGTAAATGGCTTTACCAAATACTCTTTTCAGCTAACTGCTCCATTACTGGCCTATATTCAGAAGACCAAGGCTGTACAACCCTGTGTGTTTTCTTAACTAAGGTATAAAACCATTGTCTCCATCAGAGAGTAAACCCTTATAATTAATTTTTAGTTACCTCTATAAATCAGAATTATACTGCTATTTCATATTACCAGTGCTTAATTCTTCTCCTCCCTCCCCCCTTTTTTACTGTCAATTTTTTTTTTATTTACTTTTTTTACTGTCAAAATTCTTCTTGGATTTAGGAGGACTTCACCTTAATCATCTAAATTCTAAACTGTTCTCTAATTATTGTTATTATTTTCTAAATTCAAAATTTACCAGTCCAGTATACCTTCAGTATAAGGAAAACAATGCCGATTAGATGGAACTAAGTTGTTCTAAGCCATTTATTAAATGACAATTTTCTTAGTGACAACTAACTGTAACTCTAATTGTAACTCTAATTCCTTTTTTTTTTTTTTTTTTTTTTTTTTTTAAAATGTATTCCATAGCTCTTTGGAGACCCCAAGATATCAGGCAATCTCTGGGAGAAATACTAAAACAATCTATTTCTTGAAATGGTTCTGCTGATGCATTTTTACACCACAACACACTGGTGTAATCTCCCACATTTTCCTCAGGATCCCTGTGCATGTTACCACAACTGCTATGGCCCGACACTGCTCTCAGCCACAAACAGTATGGTCAGTAGAAGTGAAATATCTTGTTTGTGATCCTCCTGAGAGCTGTGCAGTCTGTCTTGACTTTATTTCTGGAATTGATCTGCTAGACCTGTTTAAATAGTGTCAGAGTTGTTAATTGTGGCTTCAGTACTACCACACAAACAGTGATACCTCCCTGCCTTCAAGCATGCCACCAGGGTGATTTTAATTTAAAGACCTGCTATTAAATATTTTGTGTATACAGACAATAGTATCAGTCTTCATGAGAGTATCTGCTTGACTCCATGATATATCAGCCCTAGAATTCACACTCTATCTGCTAAGACTAGGAGCCCACACCTAAAATACATTATTTTATAAGCTATTGGTCACATCTGGTCACATTACATCAGAAGAAAACATTTTTTAGCATCTGTGACACTTCTATCTATAGGTGAAAATGTAATGGATATCTTCTCCATCAAATTTACTCTCCCTAAATTACAATGCTGCCAGACTTTAATGCAGAGAGAAAGGGAGTGGGGGGTGGGGGGAAGACCTTAAAGAAACTGAATAAAGTCCCCAAACCTTCACTACACTCCAGCTTCTTGTGAGTTCATAAATCTTTACTTTTTCCTGATGGTCTCTATTATTTGTCACTTTCTGGGATGTTTTCCACAAGACATCATTTACTTTACACCAACTGACAACAGATGTATTATCTCAAAGAGTTGACAAAATTGCTCTAAAGTTAATTGTCTACTTCACAGAAGAACATATACTACTGAATCATTAAAGTAGACTCCTTAGAGCAAGAATCTGCAGTAGTGACTACTTAAGCTTTCAGTGTTCTTTGGTTGATTCCTACATGTTGTGTGTTCTTTCCTCACAAACCAAGAGAAATAAGGGCATTTAAAGGGCTTGTATGCTATAGTAAATAACTGTCTGTTCAGTGAGGTGTGCAACTGCTTTATGCAAGTAATTATAAATGGTCAGAAGCTGGAGTGTGTGTAGCATGCTATGGTGGTTTTACCCTGCTGGGCAACAAAACTCCACCATAGCCACTCTCTCAATCCCACTCATCAAAGGAAGAGCAGGAGAAAATGTGATTGAAAGGGCTCGAAGGCTGAGATGAAGACAGGGAGATCTCTCATCAATTACCATTATGGACTAAACAGTTTCAACATATTGAGATTTATATAATTTATTGCCTATCACTAGCAGACCAGAACAGTGAGTAACTAGAAATAAACTAAACCTAACTTTCATGTCCATATACCCTCTTCTACATCATCTCCCCACGTGGTGCAAGGGAACAGGGAACGGGGGCTGCAGTCAGTCCCTAACACTTCATCTCTGCCTCTCCTTCTTGGTCACTCTCTGCCC
The DNA here is from genome assembly GCF_964035555.1 of Netta rufina. NCBI lineage: Eukaryota > Metazoa > Chordata > Aves > Anseriformes > Anatidae > Netta > Netta rufina. The sequence goes on from NC_140124.1 coordinate 100,986,999, forward strand.
CTGCTCCACATGGGGTCGCTCCCATGGGATGCTGCCCTTCCCAAGCTGATCCTACATGAACTTTCCACAGACTGCTCCTCTGTGGGATGCATGGGCTGCAGGGGGACATCCTGCTCCACCAGGGGCCTCTCCACAGGCTGCAGGGGAACTTCTGCTCTGTGCCTGGAGCACCTTCTGCCCTCCTTCTGCACTGACCTTGGGGTCTGCAGGGCAGTCTCTCCCAGCTGCTGTTGTGCAGCAGTGTTTGTTGTTGTTGTTGTTGTTGTTTTCCCTCTTTCTTAAATCTGTTCTTCCAGAGGCCCAACTGGCATCACTCACTGGCTCAGCTCTGACCAGCGGTGGGTCCCTTTGGAGCTAGCTCTGATCTGCCACAGGGTAGCTGCTGGGCTCTACTCACAGGGGCCACCCCTGCAGCCTCCCCAGTACCAAATCCTTGCCAATCCTTAAACCCAATACACCCCTCACCTCTGTGAAATGTTTATTAAGAATTATCATTAAAATATACTCTTACATCAGTATCATCACAATCTTCACAAAAGTAACTTATGTTAAAAAAAATAAATAAAAAAAATCCCTATACTAAAGCAAATATCATCACAACACTGATAAAGTGGACAACTTAGACACATTCTATCCCTCATCCCTTCACCACATTACTATAACACATGTCCTTCACAATCATTATTTCATTGTACATTTTTCACAACTATTATATTCTTACAAAATATCCAGTCCATATTTTGTCCATTAGTTCTCTCAATTACCATCCTTATCTGAAATTCCTTGTGCCCTACGTTGGTTGTCAGAAAGGACTGTGGTAGTTTTACCTTGCTGGACAGCTGAATTCCATCACAGTCACTCTCTTAGTCCCCCTCAGAGAAAAAGGGCGAGAAAATACGAAGGGCTGAAGGGTTGAGATAAGGACAGGGAGATCACTCACTTTTCTTTTTTACTGGTTGTTGCAACAACTAATTAGATATGTAGAATTTAGTTATAACAGTTTTCCATTATCCTCCCCCCCCTTATTTTTATATATATATATTATTATTTTTTTTTTTTTTGGAGGGGGAGTGGGGAGTGGGGGAGTGTTGTTACAAATTCAGAATATACAGGAATCTGAATAAAGCAACCCAATTCAAGTTTACTTTATTTCATTAGCTTCTCAAATGTTTTATAACTTACATAAATAGGGATCTGATTTTCAGGATATTTCCTACTTCATTGAACACTAATATTTTAAGACCAGGGTTTTTATTACTTTATTTCCATAAATGACTGCCTAATACCCAAAGTGGCCATAGAAAAAGTATGCAAGCTAATACAGATAGTGGTAGTCTACAGGCACTTCTCTTTTATTGCCTTAAAACACATATTAAATGGATTGTCCTATACTAATATTCTGAGACCACCCTCTGTGGACAAAATTAACTGTGCATCCCTTGAATACTGTTTCACCTACTTCCTTTTGTACTTTTAAAATACTTTTTTTCAAAACCCATTTTTAGTTAAATAAATGGTCAATCTATCTAGTTAATCTCAAACACATTCATTTGGTCTGTTTTGATCTCTATGATACATCATTGTTTATCGATGGAATACAAATGTATACTCTAGCAAACAATAAACTTAATTTTGCTGTCCAAAACTAACGGAGAGCAAAATTAACTATTTTGCTGCTAATGTGAATATGTAGCCCCCACATTGACTTTATACACACTGGAGTAATCAGTAACAAATTCTTATAATAATAATAAAGATTAATCAAAACTGCTACTCTTCTACTTAGACTGAAAACTTCCTGATTGCATATGGCTAAGGAGAGCTGTGGAAAATTAAAACACACAGTCTCTAAAGACCAGAGGTGAGAGAGGGGAACTTAAATATCCAAACAACTTGTTGGAGGTAAAGTGAGAGAGAGAAGAAGTAATATGTAATATATAGTAATATATAGTGACTGTAGCTTTAATTATCAGATGTCAAGGACATTTGAAAGCAGAGAGGGGAAAAAAAAAAAAAAAAAAAGTAGAGAATGAAATTGTATTTCAAAGTCCTGTGTATGTCCAGGTAACAAACAATAAAACAGTCTCATGGGATAGGAAATGTTGCCTGAAGAATCACAGATATTTTGTGGAAGACAGAGGAGGAAGGAGATTGTCATAAAATCAGAGCAACAAGGATGACTACATCATAAGGTTCTGCTTTTGTTAAGGGATAATAAGGTCTGCAGCTATTACATCTTCTTTTATCACACTAAGAAAAGCTTGAACAGATATCCTCTCTCTCATTATTTGTAAGGTGGGAGGGATAACAAATGAATAGGCAGTAACACCTCATCCTCAATCCTTGAATTTTTTGATACCAACTTCTCTCAAACTCATATAATCCACAAGACACCATGGTAAGAATTCATCTTTTCAGTTAAACTAAAGCAGCTATTGGCCATGTAAGTCCTCATAACCATTTTCTCTCCTTCCAGTTGGCTACTTAGTGTACATAAACTCACCAAATTGCACAAAATCATTTTGCTTTAACTTTCTAAGGTACCACTTAAAATATTTCATAGTACATTAGAAAATTTTAACATAATGTACATGGAAGGTCAAATCATACAGAAATTACTAGCTATCAAATTAGTTAATACAGTAGATATTTTTAGGATTGAGGTGAAGAAAGCACAGAAATATTTGAATTCCTGCTATAAATTTTCATCTGTTTATGAAATCTTTTAGTGCATCTAGAGATTCCCCAGCAGTCTCAAATTATATGGCCTACCTCTGAGGTGCTATTAGGATTAGAAAAACTTACTGAATAAGCTTTGCAAGACATGTAGAATCAATCATTTTTACTATTATAACCAAGACAAATTCCCATTAGAAACTATACTACACTTACAAGCATCTATTTTAAATTTTTATATACTTGGTGTGCACAATATAGCAGTACTGTGTCTCAAATTACTTTTGTAAATCTAATTGATTTAATAAATTCACACTTAAATTGCTATTCAATTACTTACTCTTCTCTTCAGCAATTTTACAATCTTGAGCATACAGCAGAACAAGAATATAATTAAAGAGCATATTCATTAAAGAAACATTTCTCTGCTGGTAGGTCACCTGTTTTTTTCCTCACTATATTAAAGTTATACCACTTTTCTGTAAAAATATTATGGAAAACTGGAAAATGATAAGTATCTGGTAATACACAGAAGGGAACTAGTTTTATACATATTTTTCAAGCTCTTCTTCTTTTTATTTTTATTTTTTTTTCATAATTTCACAGGTTGAAACGTTTAATTTGGAAAAGAACTCCAAGAGCATCTAGTTCAATCCTTAACCTAGCACTGCCAAATCCACCATTAACATGTCACTAAGCTCTACATCTACTTTTTTATTTTTTAAGACCTCCAGGGATGGTGATTCAACTATGTCCCTGGGAAGGCTGTTCCAATATTTCACAATCCTTCGAGTGAAGAAGTTTATTCTAATATCCAACATAAACCTCCCCTGGAACAACTTAAGGCTGTTTCCTCTTGCCTTATCACTTGTTGCTTGGGAAGAGAAACCAACCCCCACCTTGCTATAGTCTCCTTTAAGGTAATTGTAGAGATCTCCTGCCTTCAAGGTGATTGTAATAAGATCTCCTCTGAGCCTCCTTTTCTCCGGGCTAAACAACACCAGCTCTCCTCATAAGACTTGTTTTCTAGACCTTTCACTAGCATCATTGCCTTTCTTTGGACACAATCCAAACTTAGGAAGCACCTTGATATCCTTCTTGTAGTGAGAAGCCTACTCAAAAAATGCAGTTTTAAAAGGGCAACATTATTCATATAATTACTTATATAAATGAAATATAACTAAATTCCAGCTGCGAAGTTCATCTATATTTAGAGCTACTCACAGATACTCACATGACACTTGTATGTGTCATACAAGTGAAATATCTTGAAGACCAAAGAAAACCATGGACCAACCACACAGCAGTGATTGGAACACAGTGAAGAATATTAATATTTTAAGTGTGTGTAGATCCTGGATATTACTATTTTAAATTTCTCTCGGGTGCTATGGACCCACATTCTGTAAAGGCTCTATAAGCAATATTTTTTCCTCATAATAAAGAAATGAAGTAGGAAAATATCCATTTTGATTGATGAGAAATCTGAAGCAGGGAACTACTACCTGCCTTCTTCAAGCCTGCACAAAACTGAACGTAAAACACAGAACTATTAATCACAAGGACAGTGCTTTGATCATGACCACCACATCTTTTTTTTTTTTTTTTTAAGAAACTTTTTTTCAGCTTAAAGGTGCCATAAATCTTGTGATAAAGTAAGATAAAGTGAGATGTTACTCTTCCAAACAGAGCCAGACTGTAGTTCCCTGCAAGCAAATTAATCCACAGTTTACTAGCTCTGCAATTCCAACTTCCTTTTTAGCACTGCTTAGAGTTTTTGTGAATAATCTCTTCTACCTAAAGTAAATGCAGAGAAGGAAATACTGACACTGCTTCTGCCTACAAACTAAGCAAACTGTTCCAAAGAATTGTTTGGCTGTGTTAGGTGGTGTAATAAGTAATTCAGCTTTCCTTCCACGTTGCACTTTTCAATAAAAGTTTTGTATTATGTGTTCTGCTCATAGAGATGTTCATACACAGATAAGGACTTGATATTGTTTTCTGCATGTGTCATATTTTAACGGAATTTTTGTGGTGCTAAAAAAAAAATTACTTAGATCTAGAAGAACAAAACAAAACAGAACAAAAGCAAAACAAATCTAGTAAACAGAAACAAATACAGATGAATAAAGAGAAGATGACTTACTCTCTTAATACATGAAAGTAACACATTTATTGATTTCAATATAACCTGAATTGGAGTATTCACTCTTTTAAGTACTCCAAAAGAAAATAAATTCTGAAATAAGAGTTCTAAAAATTAACTAGAACTGTATTCCCTACTATTTTACTATTGAGCATGGTCAACTAAACAAAATATTAAAATGCTTTCTTATAACTCTCTGAAGAGATTTTAATTCTCTGAGTTATCTAATTTGCATGCATCATAATTTGTTTAAGCTAGCATTCCCTCCTAATATAAAACTATAAAGCAAATTTAACTTTTGGCTAAATAAACCTGCTTAGAATTATTAAGAAATTTTTCAGTTTTGAATCACTTCACAAACAGTACAGGTACTTATAAGAAGTCAGCATTTTAGACCACTAACAGAATTAACGCTACAGTTTTTAAAATAGGATTTTCACAAAAATTAGTGTTTGAATCATACCTGACTTCTGCCCAAAGCTTTTATACAATAAATCTACTTTGGAAAGTGAAGGGTTTTCAGTTTTCATATGTTACTATGAGGGAAAGCTTTACTATCCTCAATGTTATCGGTTACCCTGACATTTTGATGTACCAGCATTTTTTTTCCTCAGACCTAAGTTAAATTTTTGTATAATCTTATCTGACTGTTAGATAAATCTTACAAAAGGATTACTGAGGCAATGAGGGATGATACTTCTGCTCTACAGAATTTGAATTGGATTATACACATGCATCACCTCTATGCTGCATGGAAATCTGGAGTATAGATTTTAATTGGATACCACTGCATTATCTGCAGATGGCATACCACTATTGGTAGGTGGTGTTGCTTTTTTTTTCTCCCAGAAGTCACTCTACTTGATTAACATTATATTATTCCCTATGAACTCATATATTCATAATTTTCTAAACAAAACAGATATAAACAGAGAAATATTCTGGCTCTTCTCTATCTAGTCTTTCATATAGAAAATTCCAAAAGCTTTTTTATTTGGTTTAGTTTTTATTTATTTAGTGGGTTCTGTCCTTGTTGACTGATCTAAGAAAGCTCATTCTATAAAGAAGAGAATGTGAGGTCACATGCACACACACATGTATTTTCCTGCACCCTACTCACCACAAAACCTTTGTCAAACAAAAAATGAGTAGGACTAATTGTTAAGGAGGAAGATCTTATAAAGATTTATAAAATATCAGTGTCATTTTCACCCCTAACATCCTTCACTCTCTCTCCTACCTTCATGACCAACAAAAAAATTATGTAAGTATTACGAATAAGACAAATTCCTGTTGTGAGTAAGGCAAAAATGGAGGGAATTATAAAACTGTAAAATACCAACTCATATTTTTTCTTCCTAAAACAAGGAACTGAGAGCTTTCATACAGAGGATTGTGGTTCCTTATCAGAGAGAGTCATTTAGCTAGGACTCAAACTGCTAAGTCATTTTAGGTCAAAGCAAAATGTTTTAATCATCACTCAACGAACTGATTAGCAGTCATCAGTGATTGAGAAACTCAGTGATCTTTTCGCCTGAAACAGTATTTAGTAATTGCACTCCCTCTCATTTTACAAATCTCATCAATCATGAGAACCATGACAAAATTTCACTTTCATTTCTTCTCACATAAGAAGCATTACAGCGTTATATTCTGTTGAGTTTCTTCCAGATAATTCTTACCACATACAAACATATATGCACCAATAGAAAAAGTGGGCTATAAACATTAGCATTTCTCTAGCCAGAGCCTGAACACCCAATAATCCACACTTCAAGCATTTCTTTTTTAGCTCCTGTTTATCCTAATGAAGAATTGGTAACCAAATCCAAGCAAAAATGCTCACTGTTACTCTTTAGACATGTCAAGCAGAAGGCACAACCCTTCTGAAGTTAATGATTGCTGCTAAAGTTCCCAGTTGTGTCAGCAACATCTCGTACTTGATTGTTTCCATGGTAACCAACAAACTAAAGGAACGACTGATATTCTGCTGCTATCTGTTGCCAACAGAACCTTAGTTCATTACATTTGTTTCTTTATTCTAGCCACATCTAAAACCTAATTGTCTGAGGTTAAAAAGAACTTGTGGCATTGCTAAGAGATGTTTTCTTCATCTGATTCTTCATATAATCTACATCCAAGAGTGGACAATAGAGAACAGAGCACTATTGTGCTCTGTTTGTACTGGAATCAAACAACATTTTCTTCCTTCAAACGTTAAGAGGTATTTGGAACAAGGGGTTCCTGCTCTCATACCCCCCCCCCCCCCCCCCCAGACTCTATATGTATAGCCAAATAAGTGCTATGGATATAATCCTCATATAATCCACTTACACAGAGCACATTCAAATCCACATACAATCCATCACATATTCAAGGTCCAAAGTAATAGTTATAACAATTATTATTATTATTATTATTTTATTATTTTTTTTTTTTACACAGCTGTAGTAGAGACCAAATGAGTTTCTATGAATAGTAGAATTAGTCCAGTATCTTATGAGCTAATTTATCTTTAACTTCTCTTATCTTCCACAAGGCACATACTGGATAACACACAGCACATACTCTGACTGATCCAGAATTTATGTGTTGTGCTGACTGGTCAGCTGCTACCACAGATAACACATACCAGTCAAATTTTGCCTTTTTCATTTAGCCACCCTTACTAAGGAGCTGTAACGAAAAATAATTTGTGTCTTTTTCCTCTATCAAGCAAGACAATTTTCCCAAAGCCCATAGGAACTCAGTTATTGTGAAGCACTTATCATTTGATTTAATCATTTGACTGTTATTGATCAACAGGTTAAAAAGTTATTGAAAGGAATGTATAGATATGTTTAGCCTTATTGTCATTATTTGGCAAAACAAACTAGAGAGAAACAAAACACTATGGTGACAAATGAAAGTGCAGTTACTGAATTACAAATCTCAGCAGAATGTTCAGATGATGCAAATGTACCAGGGCCTAGGGAGCAATTTGTACATCTAGGATAGACTGGGACAAATGGTGGAGGTGAAACTAGATCAGCACAGAACCATTTATCTTCTTGAACGGGCCATGTTTGTTAATCAGCAATAGCTCTGCTGCTATTTAGTAATAACCAAAAAGCTTGTTGCTGACCAAACTGACTGAGCCACCTGTTAGCAGGGCAGTGTTTTTCAGGCTCTCACAACACTAGCAGCATTATTTTTCACTTTTCTAACCATTTAACAGTTTAAATGGTTACGTTCAAATAATAACACCTGAAAATAGAAGTCTCCGAATTTCTAGAGTTAAATCCCAAAGTAGATGATGCCACTGTCTTCTCTGCTTTTCTTTTTATATTATTTACAGGTTAATATTATTACCCTGTTTTGTGATTTTAATGACTGTACTTAGCTGTAGAATATTTTTCAATATGAATATATCCTTGATGTTCACTGAACATTAAATTAATTTCCATCTTTCATGTTTTACATTTTATATGAAACAAGAAAAGGATTAGAAAATGAGTAAGTTTTAAGAGTTCATTTATTGATATTAATCCAAAAGGTCACTTAATTTTTCATTTTCGTTTCCTCCTGTTTAAAATGTAATCTTTGTCACTTTATCAAAAGTTTTGATATTCTCAGTTTTATCAATATACAGAATCCCAGTGAATTCAATATAGATCTTTTAAATTAAAACACAGTTTTGTAGCCTAATCATTTTGTAATCATTTGTAGCCTATACGTTTATAACTCACTGAGTATTTAAATTATTTTTTTATATTTTTTATTATTATTATTTTTTAATCTAAGTTATGTAAAATAGGAAAATCAGTTAAGAATCCAAATTAGGGGAAAAAAAGTCTATTTAAGAGAACCCCTTTCATTGGAAGTATAGGAGAAATCAGTGGAAGCTAGCTAAATAAAGACATAATAGAAAAACATAATAGAAAAACCTACTCTATTTAGTTAGAGAAGGACTCCTTGAAAAATCTCATTATGAGGTTGTTACAAGGTTAAGCAAAAAAAAAAAAAAAAATAATAATAATCATAACTTATGTGGAAACTCTCAATCCAGGAGTCCTCTGTTGAAATAAACTACGCTGAAATACAGCTAAATGTAAAAGTTCTGTGATGATAAACAAGTATGATTAAAGTTCTTAAAATGCAAATTATTATTTTCCTGATTTCTTCCTTACCTAAAAGAACATACAGATACAGATGGCAGTTACCCATAGCAAAATATCCTCTGATCTTTTACCCTATTTTTCACAACTTGGGAGAAAAACAAACAAACAAATCAACAACAACAACAAAAACACAGATCAAAAAATTTCCACATCATGAAAGGGAATATAGCAGTATCTGAAATTACACTATCAGAAGTTTAATACTTTAAAAATCACTACCTTATAGAGACCGGCTGAGTTTATTGAAGTTGCTTATTGTATAAAAGTAAAACATCAGCAAAGTAAGCCATAAATTTTTGTTGTTGTTGTTTGTTGTTTGTTTTTTTCTTTTATTCCTGTTGCATTCATAGACATCTCTGATTTACAGTTTCTTACCTTTGAATGATTTCTCAGCCTCAGTTGCCAGATATTATAAATGTAAATCAAAATTAGCTCCCCTTAAGCACAGAGGACTAAACGTAATCTCAAAGATAATCTTTATCGGTGTGGATCTTGTTTTATATTCTTATTCAGGTTTCATATAGATATAGGAAAACTTGCAATTATTTAACACTGATTATCTAATCTACTAAATTTTGGCTATTTTTACTGCTTAAGATCAATTTCTGAACATAAATTAAATATTTTATCTTCTGATTCCTTAGGCCCTCTGCATCCATATACATATTTTGGAGAGAGTTCATTTAAGTTTGCAGTTGATTTTATGAGATAAATATATTCAACCACCAGAATTTGAGTCATAATGAAAGATGAAGTTGTGCTGAATGAATGATGTGCTTCAGATAGAGCAAACAGTGTCTGTTGATCCTTTAGGCCATTCATTAGCTTTGCAGAAAGAAATGCAAGCAGAATTTAAATACTGTTAAATCTTAATCCGGCATTTATTTTCTGAGTGATCACCTCATTAATGACTGCCAAGGAATGACATTCAATATGCGTCACCTTTAAAGAGTAATTTCCTCCATAAGATCATCGTGCCTAGGAGATAGAGGACATGTACTATTACATAACTTGGAAAAGGGTTCTTCTCATACTTCACAGATCTGAACTCATGAGGCTCCATGTGTCAAAATGACTTCATAATCTTTCATGAACGAAAGAAATAATCTCTTCTCTATTATTCTTGGTTGACCTATGTTCTATACTTCCATTTTAACATTTTTTTGTGTGTTTTTCAAAGGAATTCTTAACATGCAAAGTGTTTGTAACTACTTCAAAATATGGACAAAACATCAAAAACTGTATTTTTAAGCAGTATGGGAAAGGACTACAGCACTTTATAGACCATTTACAGAGTATAAATTATCCATACTCTTTGTCAACCACTTGAAAATTTATGAGCTTGTAAACAAGTCTATGAGAAGTTATCATCAAACAAGCTATTGATTCTTATTGTTGAATGCAAATAGAATTCATTGGACATGTAATCAAATTCAGCTTAATGGCATTCTGACACTAAATGCAGAGAAAGTGTTTTCAAGTATTTGCAGCCTCAATAATTTTAATCAACTGGATAAACACACAGAAAAATAGAGTTTGCTGTATTGAATAAATAATAAATGAAACTTTGAGAATGAAAGTTTCCAAAGTGTAAGACATACAATTACCTTATTAAACTTATTATATTTTATACCGAGTTTTAGTATTTTGTTTCATGAATATTCTGTGTACCCTTACCTATGATGATGAGGTAATTCTGTAAAGCTGTATGAAGACAGTTGCTTCCAATGTCCACCTTTGTTTAGAGGATACAAGACCTCAGAATTCCAGAACTGTATTTAAACTCTTGTACCAAGATAAAGTCTTGAAAAAGTCTTGGTACCTCTGAGAAACAATCCAGAAACCAAACACCAGAAGATCCTTTTAAAACAGCTAACACAAAACACATAGGTAAGTCTCAGCCCTGTAAGCATGACTACTTCTACCCAAGAAACCTAATACGCAGAAAGAAAAAAAACACTGTGCTCTTCTGTTTTTCAATGAGATGAAACTTTTTAAAACTAGCACTGATGGTGCTACATTAACTTGACCTTTCAAAAATGTAATTCTGCCAAAACTGTAATACTGTACACCATTTGATGTGATTGCTATAGAGGGCATTACACTTCAGAAGTGCAATACTCTTCTTTTTGTTTCAGTTAAAATATTGTATATGCAGTAAAAAATAGTGCAGTTCTATTATGCAAAGTTGATGCCATGTAGATATTTACAGGAAATACTATTGTGACTTCCCACTTAAAGACTCTTGTTGAGGATGGTTGTTGCTTTCATACTTGCTCAGGAGAAAGGAAAAAGATGATAAATTTTAGAGTACTGTTAAGAAGGGGGGGGAGGGGGGGGAGAGGGGGAGGGGGACGACATGACACGGGACCGCAAGTAAATTTATTGATGTAATTTATGTGCATCAATATACATCAAGATCTTATATACTTATCTATTGTCAATTTGGCTGACATTGTAAATAAGAACCTCATATTATCATACAGTTTACTGCTCTAAAGGCATTGAAACTTTTCCTCAAACTATAATTAATTACCTCCAGTAATGATTTCTTTCAACTCCCAGAGGCAGTTTCAACATCAATAGCAGCTGTGTCAAAAAAAGACTAACAAAAATTAGAATATAAATCAGGTAGTAGGAAAATTATTTATTTAGTATGATTGTATATTGTTAAATTTGGAAAAAGGAGAATAAAATATTAATGCTACCAACTTTGACTAAAATGAACTCTCTGCTCAGAGACCTTATTCACATACATCTAAACATATTTAAACTCACATATGCCACAGAGAATTCTCAGATTAAAAGTGCATGGCTGGATCAAAAACACTTGCCTGTATTAATTTTATTTTAGCAAATATGCTCTCAGGGGAACTGAATTCAAGTTTAAATCATCTGACTTTTGCTTAACAATGACAGAACTTCACAGACGTAAAATGAAAAATAAGAAATTCTGCTATCCAAGTACAAAGTATACTGTGACAACAGCACTACACTGCCATCAAGTTTACTCAAGCAAGCATTGTAAAATTATGTGTCATTTTTCCTGTTAAAAATCACAGAACTAACCACTATGATTAGTTTAAGAAGTCTCCAGGTCTGTTGTCAGCAATTGTTGCAGAATTGTCACAGAACAATGAGAAATAACAGAAATACATATGTAATCATACTCATGTGTGCTTAAAAAGCAAATCTGAAGTACAGATGTTTATGGAAGTACAGTGATCCAGATCTGTAAATCTGAACAGGTAGAATTCATTTGATTGTTAATTCAAAGATGATGCATTGAAAACATTGACTAAGGTTTTCTACTGACAGTAATTCAGTGGTGATAGTGGTGATGCCATCACATGTAATGATTTGCCATTACTAGTACCAGGCCACAGAAGTTTTATTAACTTGACAATACAGTATCTCAGTTCTTGTTTTGAATAAAGCTTGATACAGTTTTTTTATATACTGATAGTCACTTGGTAGCAATCAAGTGACTATTACCTATGAATACGCTTGTTGGTCTAACAAATCTACAAAGCTAAAGACTAAAAAATACTATCCCTTTAAGTGGATTTGGAGGCTGTCAGACTCTAACTTAAAAGCAAATGAGGGAAGGCAGAGACACCTTAACTAGCTACCAGTGATAAAAAAAGCAAATAATATGATGATGTCTGAAAAAATAAAAAGATAAACCCTCATTACCAATCATATACTCCATGTAAAAAATTCAGTACATGCTCCCCCTTAAACCAACCCTCCACTACTACTGATCATATATAGGTACCAGAACCACAATGGAAAGATTAAAACAAACAAACAAACAAAAAACAAACAGAAAAGGAGTTAAATTTTTTGGTACAAATTTATCTGTGCTGCTGAAACTTTTTTTTTATTTCCTAGATATTTTGGCCTGTAAATGTTAGTGTTTTAATTAAGCTATCAACATCACATTTGGATTAGAATGTTAAGAACTGACTTACACTAACGATAAATTCTTGGCTCTGTACATAAGGTGCATTCTCATTTGGCTCCTAAAATTTCAATCTTTAAGCATTTTTTTTTAGATTGCATGTAGTGTGGTGTATATAAACGGTTAAATGTAAACCAGAATTTTCAAGTAAATGAAGCCCTTCAGAAGTGAAATAACTCTGATCATCTCCCTGCACCCTATTCCTCCATCAGAGACAATTAGATTTATTCCTTCAAGATAAAACTGTCCTTTGTGTTCTGTAATATATAGGAGATAGAAAGTATGATTAGACATTTTAAAGTGATTATTTTTTACCTTTAAGAAAAAGGGAGTGAGATGCCTTTAAACTAACTTATGCTGTCATGAAATTCTTGCCTCCTGGGAATATCTAAATAAGGCCTGAAATTTCTGCAGTGAAGCTGAGAACATAATTTGTTTAAAAATGGTTTTTATATCATATGTATTTTTAAATGCAATGTTTAAAGTACGGTAAAGTTTATAAATACCATATATAAAAATATGCAAAGGGTTTCATGCTAAGATGCTCTTCTGGCTACAACTAAAATATCATCAGCAGTTTTGCATGCTAAACCTCTAGATGTGCAGCATCAACTAGAGGTATTACAACATAATTTGAAATGTGGATGAATTTTCTCAATTAGTGCCAGCAGCATATGAACATCCTAATTTCAAGATCTCCTTGTGATCTCTATTGTCTCTTTTCTTTCTTTGTCTTGTTCTGATACAACTACCATCCTGCAACATTCATCAATCAGAAAGAGAAATAAATTAGAGACATTCAAGGTACTCAAAACCTGACCAATGATTTGCTGATAGTAAAGTAGTGAAGTCCAAATCATGAAGAGAATGACCATTATTTTTCATGGAGGAATGTGATAAAAGAAAGTATTTAATTCATGATTTCATCTCTAATGTCTGTGTTACTATCATAGTAAAACAAACAAACAAATGAGATCAATATTCTGGAGAGACTACTTATTTTTCTTCTTGGATTTCTTTTCCTCTAACAGGACAGGTATTCTTCAGAATAGAAGTGTATTATTGCTATCTAGAAACATACTGCTTACTGACAGAATTAAAATAAATAAATAACTACTACTAATAATAAAAATAACCATCAGTAACACTATTTCCTCTGCTTCTCCTCTCTCTCTAAATAGAAGAAAAAAAAATAAAAAAAACAAACATAACAAAAACAGAGAAGATAGAAAAATGCCTACATGACATTTATTGCTCTGAATCAAGAAACAAATTAAGTTTGAAAATGAATGTCCTGATTAGTTTTAACAAGAAAGTCCATTTATGATGCACAAGAGGAAACAAAACATTTTTTTTTCTTCCTTTGGGTGAATATTCTGTTTATTAAGCTAATAACTTGACAAACTGACAGACATGGTAGACCAGGTCAGATATTTTCTGCTTTATTGCTTTGTTTTTATTTTGGGATGTGAAGGAGAACTTTGCATAATCATAGAAAAAATGCATTGAATGACAACTGCATATCCCTCAAAGAATAGAAAGAATTGGGATTTAAAATCTATCCACAGCTCAATTGTTAAGAAAAATTAAAAAACATTGTATAGTCTGAATGTTGTCAGTACACAATCTGAAAATACACAGTACACAGAGCTGTGCTCTAATTACTGGTATTTTATATATGTTTCTATTTATGGTACACAAGCAAAGATTGTAAAGAACAATCTAAAATACTGTAAGAGAACAGTAATTAGCTTTTTTGCTGTTGTTGTTGCTACTCTTTAATCCTGTCAACAGAAGAAACTGTCTTAAGAAATAAGTTAAATGCTGACATAACAGAAAGTTTGAGCTATAGAAAACAACGAAGGAATTATCTTGAAAAAGTGAATCTTCAGGTATGCTCAAGTGACTATGTTCAAAGACAAATTTTACCCCAGGAGAATTACTATATAGGAAAAGAAGCCAAGTAAGAGCTAAGCAAGCAGCTCATTTTAGCTTGTATTGCAAATTTCATCTTTACCACTCTAAAACTGATTTGTTAAACTTTCAAAATACCAAACTTAGCAATAAAAACAAACAAACAAACAAACAAACAAAACATTTGTTTTTACTGATATTCAAGTGGAATCTAACTATGCTTCTCCCTTCACTGAAAAACAAAAACAAAAAAACAAAAAAAACATCAACAACAACAAAAAAACAGTCTTGAGGTCTACCAATATGAAGTATTTAGTACCTCCAACAAGTAGTATAACACCATAGTGTGTTTAGACCAATAAAATAGGCATTTTACCTCTGTAATATACTGCAGTGGAACAATAGAAACACACACGCTACTATTCAGCCATCCTTAAATCACACAGACACATGGTTCTGTGTGATGTAATCTGGAAGAATCTTTCATAGGTTACATAAACTACAATGGGATTACTGAGATAATTTTTAGGTTCTAACCATAGTATCAGGAAGCAAGGCTTCACAGAACATGAAGGAATATAACAGTCAGAAACTCAATGTAGACCTGGGGGGGCGGGAAGGTGGGGAAGAGAGAGAGAGAAAAAAAAAAAGATGCAAAAATGCTGTACCAAGCATCCATGCAAACATCCATGCAGCACATCGCTATAGTACTTCATGTGCATCTCATGAAATCAGCTATGCTTTGCTTGTTTCTGAGGCTCTGTTCCTTGAAGCATGACTTGGTGCCATTAACTAAGATCTGAACATATTTAAGATAACAGAATCATGCAGAGAAATAATTCAGATAATCTATTGCATCACACTCAGACCTTGAATATTTAGGAAAGCTACCCAAGAAATATTTTTGTCACTGTTTACCTTAGTTGTTGCTCTTGAGTAGTCATACTGCTCTAGTGTTCATCAACATGTTCACATGTCCTATTTAGCACATGAGTACAGTGAGTCAATATTTCCAAGTCAGATCTATTGAGTATGAGGTACACAGATGGTATGAGCACATTCAGGAAAACCAACACATTTTGCTTGTGCCAAATTTGCTGTGTGTGGTCAAACCATTGATGCATCTGCAGACCATCTGCAATGGAACATCTGCATTACCTGAAATCACAGCATCACTGGAGAGAACTTATTAAGCTGATTTACACAGTGGACATGCTGTGTAAGATTTCATCCCCAGATTTCAATTATGAAATTTTGTAATCCATTCAAGGCTTATACTTTGTACAAGACAATTCCCTAACATCTGTAAAAAACAAAAACAAACAAACAAACAAAAACAAACAAACAACAACAACAACAACAACAAAAAACAACAACTTTGAATTCCATTGAATAAAATTTCCAGTCAAGAGGGCAGAGATACATACAAAACTCCCTGAACTGATGAGCATCTAAGCCCAAAACAATGATAATTTTTTTTGTTTGTTTCTTTAATTCAACTACCTGCAGCTGTACACCTACCTATACATCTTTAGGTGGATGCTATCATATTGGTAAAAACATTAGTTTTGCTACTGTAACTTACAATTATACAATTAAAATTATTCTATAAGTATTTTTATTTTTATAAAAATACTATAAGTATTTAAAATAGTATATAAAGTATTTAAAAAGTATATAAAAATACTATAAGTATTTTTATTTTTATAACTATTTTATATGTTAATCCTGTATATTTAACACATCCTAGTCCAATTTCTTTCAGCAATTTCACGTGGCTGCTGCATATCAAAAATGTGAAAGTTAAAAACAACCTATCTTACTAACTTGTCTAGAAAATATCATAGTTGCCTTAAAGACACAATAGCATGTTTTAATAGCACAATGCATTAGTTTATTCATACTTTCTAATTGATCTTTCCTGTCTTACTGATCCACAGTGGTATTTTACTATATTTGTAAATTGAGAGCTGCCCACCCCACAGCACTGTAATAACCTTGGCAGCATGGTTCCTTGTTTTTTGTTTGATTGTTTTGTTTTGTTTTGTTTTGGGGGAGGGGGAGGCTGGGGGTTGGTTGGTTTGGTAATCTATCTATTTATTTTTGTGATCCCTGTGTAACCACATAGAAATTCTACTTTAGCTCAAAGGATCAAAAAATTGAATACTGTCTAATGTTGATATTTTCTTAAAAGCCATTTAGTTCATACACTGTGGTGGAAAGAACTCACAATAATCAATCTTCAGAGCACATGTAAAGCCCTCTTGCAGGGTAGTATGCTACTATGCTATTTCAGAACTTGAAAAAGAACGTAAGAAGTATTATTCTTCCTTCAGATCACCCTGGAAGGTAACTCTAATGTATGTGTTATAATACCAGCAAAGCACTTCTGTCAGCCCTCTGAAACAATTTGTCCAAAGACTATTCTAAAGTAGAATAATTTTCCTGCCAAATTTTCCTTATGTCATCAACAAAATTATGCCCATTTTGGCAGAAGGTTAGAGAAAAAGAATAGGAGGACACAATACACTGAAAAAGTAAAAAAGCTTAAAGATGGAAGTCTTAGAGCATTGTTCTCGGTTTCCGAAGACTACATATAGGAAGACAGCACCATTTCTTAAAGCTTCTGGTTAGTATGTATGCTTTTTTGCCCTTTCCCATGCATTTTTCTTACATCAAATATTCCTCTTCTCCCAGCCTAACAAAATCCATTTTTCCCATCTTCAGTGGGAATTCTTTGATCAAACATTCTACCTCTACACAAACTTTTTCTACCACTCTATTGACACCAATCTCTTTTTGTTTGTTTGTTTCTTGTAATTATTGCTACATTTAAATACATATATATATATATATGTATTTATGAGTCTGTGGTTTACAGGATATGGGACAGATATGTATTAAGTGTCTGCCTAAAATTACAAATAATTATAATAAAAATAAATGATACATAAAAAATAAATAATACATGTATTATGATGATATATACATCAGAAGATGAACGTTATGTTGCTAAACATATAGTTAGGAAACTATTAATTTTCATGGAAAACAAGTTAAAACAAGGCACAGATATTTCCATGCTGGAGTCACACAGAAGAAAAAGGAATTCATATCTTGAATACTTATATTTAGTTGTATTTATTCTCTTCTGTTTTGACATTCTCACAATGAAATTAAAATTTAAAATTTTCTCTATGAGTTTCCCTCACATATGTAAATAGTGGAAATCAATGTTCTTGAGATGAAAAAGACTTAAATATGTTTAAACTTTGGATAAGTGACTGACACCAATGTTAGGGTAAACACTGGTCCATAAGTATGTTACTAAGCTAATTCAATTAAGATCATAATAGATGTAAAAATGGAAACAAACAAAATAACAAACAACCCTCAAAATATGAATAAATAATAAACCATGTATTTCATTTATGTAAAACAGATTTTCACAGTTATGTAGGACACTGGATAACATTTGACCCTCAGCATCAACAGTTTGTCTATTTTAGACCATGCAGGCTACTCTATATTCCTTCAAATTTCTTGAGAAGGCACAGTGGCTGGATAAAAACTACATTCATAAAAATGGAGCTGTATTCTATAGACTACCCCAAAACAAAAACACTAACAACAATTGTGCATTACCAAAGCCTCGCATAATACACATGCTGAAAGATCACATGTATTTTAGAAAGAGAACATACATGTATACATTTTTTTATGTTTCTTATGTTTTAAGTAGGGAACAATGTTATATTTGAAATGAAGGACAATCATAACACATACACCTGAACATAAACCACAGTGAAACTAATACTGATAAATCAGTTTTTCTTTCTCTGCAGACTGTTTACAGCATATTTATATTCAAATATTTCAAATTATGTGTTATTATCTAGCATAATGAGTAATAATCCACAGCATAAAAAGTTTCTACAAAGGTAAATCTGCTTCCAAATACAGTGATTTATTTAACATAATTAAATTTAACATAATTAAAAAAATAAAGCCTCCAAATAAGAAACAGACTATATGACCACATATTTTCTACAACAGAAATTCTGAGTAAAAGGTTATATTTACCTTGGGATACATAATAAAATGCCATCATGTCTTTGGTGACATTTCTAAATATCAATTTGGCTGATTTTATGAAACATAGCTCTTATTTCTCTAGGGCCAAACTGATCAAACACTAACTACTGCTGCAACAGATATTTCTTAGTCAATAGCACTGTTGATGAATAAGAAAAACACAGAGCCATATCATTTTGTCCACAATTCACAGACAGATATGAAATACTCCGAACTCCATTCACACCCAGGTTAGACTTTATCTGCCTAGCTACACCAGTCTAAAACATGGGTTAGTGTTTTAGCCACAGAGGACTTTTTTTTTTTTCTTCAGATACTAGCTATCACATTTTATAATAATTCTTCTGTTAAAAGAAACACACTCTGTACAAAATAACAAATTACAGAGTTACAAATTATTTAGATCTATTTACTTCAAAGTTCATAAACAGAACCTGCCAAAATAAGGATTTTTGATCAATGTTTCTACTATTATGCTGTTTAAGTGCTCAGAGCTTTAAGAAAGTGAATTCACATCAATATAACTGAGTTTTGGAACTTGCCACAATCTTCCTGTGTTTCCCAGTGCCTATGAAGCATATTTTTTTCATATTAAGATATAAGGTTGTATGCTACTTCTAAAGTATGTAAGAGGGCTATGATGTATAGCCCTCTGAGTATATAATGTATATTATGTATTCACATATATATAACGTATAGACCTCTAAACATGTTTTCTTTGTCATTCATGTCAAATATTTGAGGTTAAACAAAATCTGATCATTCTGTACATCCCACGTTTAACCCTTGATCAGAAAAAGCTATTTATTTATCTTCTGTTTAGCAATAATCCTAACAGTAATGTAAAATAATAAATAAATAAAAGAGATATGATGTACACTTCCAACATACTAGCTAACAATTATTTCATTCTCATAAAACAGCCCAGTTGTAGTTTAGAATATGTTTCCAAGCCAAGCAGGCGTACAGATTATTATCGTATATATATTACATATATTATATATTTTATATATAGGCATCTAATGATTTTAGAGCATAATTCCATTTTCCCATTCTTGGAGCAAAGCAGAGAGCCTAAAATAAGTCAAACTTGTTTTCTCTGTATAAATCCAGTATCAGTCCAGTATCCTTGTACTTTACGTATATTCCCACAAAACAGAGACAAGAGTATATACACAAATCATTCCATTTTATTAAACTTTTAAATTTCATTCATCTTGATGTTATTTTTTGTGAGTGGGGATTAACATTTAATTTAGGTAAATTTTGTTCTCTATGGTACTTATGAATATACAAAAGAAGTGATTCCATAGACATATAGGACTACAGATATATTAACTAGGAAGTAAGCAATGTGAAAACACATTTTTAGGACAAAGAAGCAGCCATGTGCAACCACAAACATAAATTAGAAAAAATGACAGCTGTATGAGCCTGTAATGCTGGTCTTTTCTCATAGATAAACATGGACAAATTGCTTTCTCCTCACTATTCTACAAGAGTTTCCACAACATTATGACAAATATTTTCACATCACATAGGTTTAATATGCTTCAATAAACTGCATTATAAAAAATCAGTTACCATCCATTATCTAGTAGGAACCAATAGCTGTATTATACGCAACTTTGAATGTCTACAGGAGAGTTACATTGTAGTAAATGTATATTAGCTCATCACTTTTTGTTGTATGGTTTTATCTTTGATGCATCAAAATAACACACTTTATTTTTACTGAATAAAGCATGGATGAAGTAAAAAAGAATTCTTAATAATTACAGCTACTGCATTTGTCCAGACACACATGATATTTATGGCAAATTAGAACTCTTAAAATCTCTTCAGAGATTTTACACCTCAGAACAAAATAAAAAACACGTATTACCTAAATTAAACCTTAATCCCCGGTCATGAAAAAGAACATCAAGATGAATTAAGTTTAAAAGTTTAATGAAATGGAACTATTCAAACTGTAATCTCCTTTTTACTGATATGTTTAATTTGGAGGTAAATCCTTAATGAAGTGGCAAAAGTTGTGATAGTCAGCTTCATAGCTGAAATGAAGAAACTCTTTATTGTGACTTCTCTGTCCTTCTCGTTCCAGTCATGTCTGCATCATTCTCATATTTCACTTTTTATCTGAAACATTCACAAAATTACTAGGTAAAAAAAAATATGTAGGTTAAAAGTAACTAGGTACTTTGAATATATCTATATAAATTTGTTATCTTAGGATGTTTGCACATTTCTGCAATACTCTTAGAATTTTTTTTTTTTTTTAATTGACACTCTTGAAGGATACTCTGACAAAAGGCACCTGTAAATTACTAATATTAAAAAGTATTTAAATATATTCCATGACTATAGAGTAAGGGAACATACTATAGAATTGTTTCTCAAATGTTGCTGTAAACTAAGTGATGGCAGTGAGTTAAAACTTTTAAGTTGTATGCTCCACTATATTAAAGTTTTAAAATTAACAGTTGAAGAAGAAAATACTGTCCGCAAGCCAAGAGTAGATTATCATGTGTTATAACATTATAAAATTTTAAATATCTTTGTGAGTTTTTTTGTTTGTTTTGAGGTAATGAAAATGAGAGATTCTTCCTATAACAATGTGTAAAACGCTAAACTGTATTACCTCTCATCCTGTAAAAATAGAACTATTTTCGAATACAGCTTAAAGAAAAGTAGTATATGGCCCACAGTTCTATATAAACATACGGATAGAAAGAAACACACAGAATAGAGAATTATATATATTTACACTAATAAGAAAGAATTAAACTGAAAATGAGAAGTAGGGAAGCAAACCCAGTCAGGACTAAAAATCTAATACCAACAATAATTGAGCTGCGTGGCATAAAGAAAAAGCTATTGCTGCATAGAGGATAAACTAGAGAGCTAATAGTTTTCCCAAAACCAGTTAAATATGAAGCCTTCTACAGTGTAGGCAAAGGACTGTGCACCCTTTTTGACATCAAGACAAGTTGCAAGTTGAGTCACAACTCATTATTGATTATGTGATCTTTGATTACTAGTGGTTTTTTATGTTTTTGTTTGTGGAGGCTTTATTTTTTTTATTATTTATTTTGTGGAAGGGAAGAAGCAAGAGGAGAGAAAGGAAGAGATAAAGGTGTAGACTATGATATCATTACGAAAGTAACCCTCTACCATGATATCATCGCAAAAGTAACCCTCTACTCAAGTTCTACTGGAGTGATTTTAAATGGACAAGTTTACTATGTTTCCTCTTGTCTTACAGTTCACATGAACAGGAGAGAATCAGCACATTCTCGGAGAATATTGAGAATCTCAGCAGAGCTTTAAAGTATTCCAATATAGAGAATATAAATATAAATAAATATATACAATATAAAGTATTCCAATCCAGAGCAATTCCAAACAAAAAGAGGGGGTACAGTGCCTATGATAAGAAGTTGGTTGTCTGAACCCCACTTGATGAACCCCAGCAATGATCCTATTTTCTTCACCTTGAATATGTTGATAGGATAGCCAAATAATTTATGGGTTTTGAGTGCATTCAGAGGCCATACTAAGAGATTCAGGTATGTGGATATGATACAAGTTTTGAAACCATTCAAGAGGAGATGTGAAAGTTGTGGTACCTTGTCAGTATTGCACACTGGAATAACTAGTAACTAGTAACTGTCCCCAACAGGAAAGTTATTCAAAATAAATAATCCATTAACTAAATCTTGCTAGGACAAACAAATTTAGAGGTGTTCTACTGTTGTATTTGTATATACATTAATATCAAAATAGAACAGAAATAAAGAATTAAACTGTCTTCATGAAGCATCAAATAACAAAAAAGCCTGGATGAGTGGGGCTCTAACACTGAGTTTATAATCCGAAGTACTGTTAAAAAAAAAAAAAAAAAAAAAAAAAACTCAATTGCCTCTATTCTACCTTGTGCACTTGTGACAGTCCAGCTATATCCTTAACAGGACAGCTTTTGGACTTAACAATCACTTTGTCTTTATTTGCCATAAATAAATGTGGAAGCCAAAAGTCCATCATCACTACTACAAAGTTACACCTCAACACAGTTTGCACTCTTTACTAACAGAATTTAAAAATACATCTTTAAAGGCAACAAATGGATCTTCAAGTCATAACGCAATGTCCATCAGAAATGTAAACCTTTATTTCCTAAAAAGTTCAGCATAGGTAGAAAGGGTACAGCTGAATGAAGTAATCACAGAGAATGGAAATCAAACTCATAACTCTAATTTCCAGACACTAACTGCTCCTTTTCACAAATTATTTATTACTTTTCAGGTTAATGTTGTTTTCAAATATGTACAATTAAACTATTTCGCTGAGGAAGCTGGCAGTGTTGGAAGTAAGTCTCAACACCTTTCCTATCCATGAAACTGACAGGCAAAAAAAATTGTTAGTTTATGTTAGAATAAAACCAAGGACTTGAGTGGGAGGTTGTTTGTATTTCTTTCTGTATGAAAAGATATATAACAAAAGATGAACAAAAATAAGATACACAGGGTCTTCATATCAGCTTGACTGTTAGATGATTCAGTCTGAATAGGAATTGAACACTTCAATGAACCCCACAGTGACTTATTAAATGTGAAAGAGCTTCAAGTAAATAGCCTTAAGAGGATCTATCCCAGCCTAGATAATAGGCTTTTCCATTTTTTTTTATTTATTTTTTTTTTTCCCCTAGAAAATCTTTTCCTAGATTTTCCATATTTCAGTTTAGTTTATTCTAGGACCTTGAGTTCTCATTGTGTATTTTCATAAAAACTTTGGGCTTATGGAGTTGATGTTTTCCAGACTTCATTATTTCAAAAAAAAAAAAAAAAAAAGTACCCCAACAACAAAACAGCATTATCACTTAAATATCAATCTACAGTTGTTTTTATGTATATATATATATATATATATATATATATATATATATATATATATATATATATATATATATATATATATATATATATATATATATTTGTGGTGGTTTTACCGTACTGGGCATCTAAACCCCACAACCGCTCTCTCACTCCCCCTCCTTTAGATAAGGAGGGGGAGAAGTAAAGCAAAGAACAACTCACGGATTGAGATAAGGATAATTTAATTAAAGGGAAATAATTATAATAATTAAATAAAGACTACCATGAACTAAACAATTTAACTAAGGGGAAATAAAAGGGAAAGGGGAAACAGGGAGGAAAACAAACAAACAAAATAAATGAAAGCTATATGGAAGTGCAGAGGAAAGAAATTACTCTCTACTTCCCACAAATGAGCGATGATTGACCACGTCCTTGGAGCAAGGCCTCAACGCACGCAGCCGGTGTTCAAGAGGAGGACCGATGTCTTCTCAACGAGAGCCCACCCCTCCCCTCTTCTTCCTGTTTCCACCTTTTATTGCTGAGTGTGACACCACATGGTATGGAATATCCCTTTGATTGGTTTAGGTCAGCTGCCCTAGTGATGTTTCTCTCCTCACTTTTTTGCCCACCCCCTAGGAGGGTTAGAGAGAGTCCCAACGCTGTGCCAGCACTGCTCAGCAGTAGACACAACACTGGTGTGATACCACTGCTGTTCCAGCTACAAGTACAGAGTCCGGCACTGTATGGGCTGCTGCCGGGAAAGTTAACATTCCAGCCAGACCCAGTACAATATTATAATAATATGCCCATATTATATGGTTATATGGACAGGAAAGTAAAAGAGTGCTTTCATATCTTAAGAAATTGTATGCTCCTTAAAAAGGCATTAAACAATGAGATGCATATCTGATCACCCCAAAATATCAATTCTGATCTAAATCATAAACATTATTCTTGTATCTGTCAAACAGAACTTCCATACTATAAACAGAAAAAATATCATACATAAAAATATTTTTACACTGACATACCAACTTTTTTAAGATGAAAAATATGAAAATATATTCACATAGATAACCATACAACCCCAATCAGTACTTGCATGTACGATCACAGAACCGAACTGAACTGTAGGGGGTTGGAAGGGACCTCGAAAGATCATCAGGTCCAACCCCCCTGCCAAAGCATGTTCCTCAGAGCAGGCTGCCCAGGTAGGCATCCAGATGGGCCTTGAATATCTCCAGAGAAGGAGACTCCACAACCTCCCTAGGCAGCCTGTTCCAATGCTCTGTCACCCTCACCGTGAAGAAGTTCTTTTGCATGTCAGTGTGGAATTTCCTGTGCTTTAACTTGTAGCCATTGCCCCTTGTCTTATCCCCACAAACCACTGAGAAGAGGTTGGCTACATCCTTCTGTCCCCCACCCTTCAGATACTTTTATACATTGAGGAGATCCCCTCTCATTCTTCTCTTCTCCAGGCTGAACAGACCCAGGTCTCTCAGCCTTTCCTCATAGGGAAGACGCTCCAGGCCTTGTATCATCTTTGTGTCCCTCTGCTGGACTCTTTCCAGGAGATCCCTGTCTTTCTTGTACCGGGGAGCCCAGAACTGGACACAGTACTCCAGGTGAGGCCTGACCAGGGCAGAGTAGAGGGGGAGGATCACCTCCCTTGACCTGCTGGCCGCACGCCAGGATCCCATTAGCCCTCTTGGCCACAAAGGCACAGTGCTGGCTCATGGTCAACCCGTCGTCCACCAGGACCCCCAGGTCCTTCTCCTCAGAGGTTCTCTCCAGCAGGTCATCCCCTAGCCTGTACTGATACTTCGGGTTGTTCCTTTCCAGGTGCAGGACTCTACACTTGCTCTTATTAAATCTCAGTTGGTTTCTTCCTGCCCATCTCTCCAGCCGGTCCAAGTCTCGCTGAATGGCAGCACAGACTTCTGGTGTGTCAGCCACTCCTCCCAGCTCTGTGTCGTCGGCCTACTTGCTAAGGGCAGACACTACTCCCTCATCAAGGTTGTCGATGAAGATGTTGAACGAGACTGGACCCAGCACCGACCCCTGGGGAACACCGCTGGTCACAGGCCTCCAGCCAGACTGCTCTGCCGATCACCACCGTCTGAGCTCAGCCACTCAGCCAGTTCTCAACCCACCTTGCCGTCCACTCATCTATCCCACACTTTCTCAGCTTTGCTAGTAGGATGTCATGGGAGACGGTATCAAAAGCCTTGCTAAAGTCAAGGTAGATGACACCCACCGCTCTCCCCCCCATCTACCCAGCTGGTGATGCCATCATAGAAGGCAACGAGGTTGGTCGAGCACAACTTCCCCTTGGTGAATCCATGCTGACTACTCCTCATAACCTTCTTCTCTTCTAGTTGCTTGGAGATGGCATCCCGAACAAGCTGCTCCAATACCTTTCCAGGGACAGAGGTGAGACTTGCCTGTAGTTTCCCAGATCCTCCTTCCTGCCCTTCTTGAAGGCCAGAGTGACATTGGATATCCTCCAGTCTTCAGGCACCTCACACGTTCTCCAGGACCTTTCAAAGATGATAGAGAGCATTTCGGCAATCACATCTGCCAGCTCCCTTAGCACATGCGGATGCATCCCATCGGGACTCATGGATTTGTGTGCATTGAGCCCACTCAGATGCTCCCAAACCACTCCCACATCCTCCAGTGGGGAGCCCTCCATTTCCCAGACCCTTTGTCCTATTGCCAGGGGTGAGGAGTCCCAGGGGAGTGTCCTTGAAGCAAAGACTGAAGCAAAGAAAACATTCAGTACCTCTGCCTTTTCAGCATCTCCCATGATCAGGACACCCCCCTCATTCAGCAAGGGATCCACATTGTCCCTAGTCTTCCTCTTGCTGTTTACATACTTGAAAAAACCCTTCTTATTATCCTTTATCTCTTTTGCAATCCTCATCTCTAGGTGGGCTTTAGTCTTTCTCATCACATCCCTGTGGGCCCTGACAACACATCTATACTCCTCCCAAGATGACAGGCCCTTTTTCCACATTTCATAGACCATCCTCTTCCTTTTGATCTTATCGATGAGCTCCTTGCTCATCCACGCAGGTTTCCTGCCCCCCTTCCCCGATTTCCTATTCTTCAGGATGCACCGGTCCTGAGCATGGAAGAAGTGCTGCTTAAATGTAGCCCAGTTCTCACATACACCCTTACCTTCTAGCAACCTAGCCCATGAGATACTCCCAAGCAGGTCCAGGAAGAGGTTGAAGTTGGCTCTTCAAAAGTCCAGGGTAACATTCCCGCTTTTAGCCTTACTTCCTTTGCCTAGTCCCATCTGGAACTCCACCATCTCATGGTCGCTGCATCCCAAGCTGCCCCCAACCTTCACATCCCTAACTAGGCCATCCCAGTTGGTAAGAACGAGGCCCAGGAGCACCCCCCGCCTCGTTGGCTCCTCCACCACTTGCATCAGAAAATTGTCCTCAACACATTGTTGGAACCGTTTGGACTGCTCGTGCCTGGCCAAGTTGCTTACCCAGCAGATGTCTGGGTAATTGAAATCCCCCATGAGGACCAGCGCTTGTGATTGTGAGGCTACTAGCAGCTGCTCGTAGAAGGCCTCATCGACTTCCTCCTCCTCATCTGGAGACCTGTAGTAGACCACCAACACCACCGTGTCTCCCATACCAGCCCACCCCTTAATTCTTACCCACAAGCTCTCCACTTGTCCTTCCCCTCCCCCAGCTGGAGCTGGGTATACTCTAATTGCTCCCTCACATAAAGGGCAACCCCACCCCCTCACTTCCCCAGCCTGTCTTTCCTAAAGAGGACATAGCCTTCAATGACAGCATTCCAGTCATGAGAGCTGTCCCACCACATCTCAGTGATCGCAACGAGATTGTGGCCCTGCGACCGAACGCAGATCTCGAGCTCATCCTGTTTATTTCCCATGCTCTGTGCATTGGTGTACAGGCACTTTAGGGAAGCAGCAGGTGCAGTTACCCCTGGGGGGATGCAAGAAGAAGATACTGGCTGGGGGACTGGGAACACTACTTCTCAGACAGCCCTCAGACAATCCTATGGGAGAGCTCAGAAGTTTTTCCCTGTCTTCAACAGTGACAGTAGTGACGACTTCCCCCAGCCCTTCTCTGTCACCTTTAGCTCCCCTCCCTTCCCCCATCAAACCTAGTTTAAAGCCCTGGTAATCAGCCCAGAGAGCTTGCTCCCCAACAAACTTGCGCCCTACTTGCTCAGTTGGTGTCTGTCCATAGCCCACATAAGCGGCCTCTCAAAGGACGGCCCAAGATCAAAATACCCAAATCCATGGTCTAGACACCATCCCCTCAGCCATTTACCTGTCCTGTTCTGCTCCTTCTATCTGCATCCCAGTCACCCAGCGGGAGGACAGAGGAGAACACTACCTGCACCCCCGACCCCCTCAACAACCTCCCTGGGGAAGCAAAGTCCTTTTTAATAAGGACTTTCTTCATTTTTCTAATAGCAGCTTCCCGGGATCCAACCTGAATGACTACGAGAGGATAGTAGTCCTCCGGTTTAATGAGCCGTGGCAGAGCCTTCCTAACGTCTCTGACACGTGCCCCAGGAAGGCAGCACACTTCTCTGGCTAGGTTATTTGGGTGGCAGATAGGAGCCTCAGTGCCCCTCAGCAAGGAGTCCCCAATCACCAGGACTCTCTGCTCTTTTTTTTTGTGGCACAGGTTACAATGCGGTGCTCCATCCAGCCCTGATCCTTATGTTTTGCACTTCACCCAATCTTGATTCTCTTCTTGGGGTTGCTTCCTGGGTTCGGACTACTGTCCAGACCCTAAGACTCTTCTGCAACCTCCCTGAGAGCCTCAAATCTATTTCCCAGACATAGATTAGTACAATCATGTACTAATACAAAAAGTTACCACACATCTTTCCATACCATAGAAGAAACTACCATCTCTTAAATATTTTACATTTCTTGTAAAGCCCCAATCAGGCCAATGAAAGAAAAGTTTACCCTCAAACAACCATCAGTGTTTGAAACAAAGAGAAGCATCAATAGGTTTCTTCACCTAATCCACTGCAGCCAGAAGGCAGATTATGTAGATATGAATACCATGCTCTTCCAGATTTTATAAACAATATCGTTCATGTAAATTGATACTATTTTAGTCCACTGGAGCCAGCGATGAAGAACTGCCAAAAGCATTCACTTACACTTAGCTGAAATATAACTTCTTGTGAAAAGGCAGTTTCTTCAATCATGGTATATGGCTTCTGTATATATGATGAAACGTAAATGTCTAAGATAATTCAGAACTACAGACACCTTTACACCTAGTAATCGTAAAACCACAAGAGTGTGAATGTACCGTAACCAATTTCAACTTAATCAGTTCTAGGCCATTAGACTTGGCAAAAAGTATTTCCACTCAACTATATGAGAGTCTGCTACAGTCATTTCCCTTTGAAGGTCAGCAATTTGCACTGTTGACCTTCAGTAGGACATAAATGTTGGCAACCAATTAATTTATTATGATAACCAACTATCACAAAACAATACTATAAATAGATCATATTTAATCAATATAAAGACAAAAGGTTTTTTTGTTTTGTTTTTTACTTTTTTGTATTAGAACGGGCTGAACCTCTTGAACCTCTCTCTATTCTAAAATTGCTTTGCAGTCTTTTAGCCATGCTCTACTGCTGATACAATCATTTGATAGTGAGTGAGGAATATCCCCTTCCTAACATTTGTCTGCGTGGGCTCAGGGCAGAGAGCATAGATGAGGGTCTGCTCCTCAATTGCTTGCAAAGGACCAGAAAACAGTGTTTCCAGAACACCCTGCTGGAAACCCTAAGCAAAGACTTCTCTTCCTTCCCTTGGGAGCTTTTACGCTGAGGTTCTCCCAGGGGACTTGCCTGGACTCTAGTCCCAGCTGCCATGTCATATTTACAGCCCTGCCTGTGCTTGGCCAAATCAACCATTAATATTGTCTCAGACCTCACTGACTGGCTTCCTGGAATATGAACTTGCCTAGTGATTTGGACTTTCAGCTGACCTGGTCTGTCACCACCCAATTTACTCTGCTTTCCTTCCTCAGGTGCTGAGGGATTGGTGAAAGGATGAAAGTCTCTGCCTCTTCTGATCTTGGTACTGTGCTCAGCTCCTGTCTCTCCTTTCCTTAGGAAACAGTTGGACCTCTGACATATTTGGGTAGAGGTCAACATACGTGCTTTGACACTGATACCAACATTGCAGTAGTACAACATAAGAGAACTTGAAATTCCAAATTCTTATAGCTACAATATACGTACACGACATTGGCAAAAGAAGATAATAGTCTCCATGGGTTAATCACTTGGTAAGTTTCAGACCTCTTGTAAACACTATGAGAGAAAACATAATATTTTCTAGAAAACTTTTGGAAAGATTTCTATGGCCTTGCTCAGACACAGTATATTCACAACAGTGTATTGAATACAGTATGTTCTTCTGCACTAAAGACATGAAATCTCCTTCCAGCATAGTTTCTGCTCATTTATACAACACATTTCGTAATATGATAATAAATGTCCTTGGTAATATTATGACACATATGGAATTAAACAACGTCATCTATCTGAAAAAAGCACACACACACAAAAAAAGGAATTAATCAGTGAATGAGAGAATGTGTATAATACAAGCTGGGAGGGAGCAATACAATAATCACCCCAAATATTCCATTCAGAAACTGGATAAATCAGTATTGACCCTGGTATCTAAAGTACTGTTAAATGACTTCTTGGTATTTCTGACTAGACAAAAGACAAAATACTGACGAAAAATATGTGCTTTCCTCTGCACATGTTTTATTAAGAATGTCTTGAAAGTTTATTTTTTTTAATGTACCTCCTTTTCAACAACAATTAAACAGATCAGAAATATTAAATATTATTCACTTAACCCCCAAAATTAATTTATTCCACAACGTTTCTGCATTATGAAGGGCAGAAGTAGGGTACAACATTTGTTTTCTAGGGAACCATATTTTTTCATCATTAAGCATTAAACAAAATTCTGGTCAAGCTATCTTTTTCTTTCTTTTTTCATTTTTTTTTTTTTTTTTAAAAGGGGGGGGGGAATTCTCTTCAGACAGAAAAGTAACTTTGTTCATCAACCATTATTTTTCTTCCTTACAAATTCTCTGAAACTGAGGAAGACAGGTCAATATCCCTAAACTGATCAAAACAAAGCATACAGAAAGTGACTGGGTCAGACAAGAGGTGTTCAGCTCCATAAAATAATGTTTATGCAGGTGTTTTGTTTTGTTTTTGTTTTTTTTGTTTATTATTATTATTATTATTATTATTATTATTATTATTATTATTATTATTATTATTATTATTATATTTAATTATATTATAATTATTATATTATTATTATATTATATACTATTATTATAGTATATAATTATAATTATTATTAATTATATTATAAATTTATTATTATTATTATTATTATTATTATTATTAAAATAGAAGGTAGAGATCTTATTTCAGTTTTCTCCTTTTGCACAAGACTTAATTTTTTAAACAGTTCTTAATGCCTGGTTTATTTGTGTATTTAATAATTGAATAAATATATAAATGGAAAAGCATAAAAAACTAAAAACTTAGTATAATAAAAAGACAATTAACAGCTTAACCAGAATTACTCAGAGAAAGAGACTCCAACACTAATTCATTGAGCATAAAAGGCAAACATCAAAACTAAATTAGAATAGTCTTACAGGGATGAAGACTCAATGAACATAATAACCCAAGACAGCTATCTTAAAAATAATGAGGAAAGCATAGCACAGCAGGACAAAGCACAAGATACTTTAGATATCTAGTGCTGCCTGTTTCTGCATTATATTTCTAGTAAAAAATGTCACAAATTACACCTTTTTCCAAGGAAGAAAAAATTAAAAAAAAAAAAGAGCGCCAGGACTAATTTAGACTGATTTCCATAATCAGCCCTTTCCTTTCCCCCCAGCCCCCTTTAAAAATGAATTAGTCAGCAAGCAAATCTTTATATCTGCTATGTCAAAGCAGCCACTTTACACAAACTGGATGTTAAGCTGAGATTCCAAACATGGCTAAAGTTTCTACCTAACTGAAGCTGTAACAGACAGATTTGATAGGCTGAATTTAGAATACTGAAAACTTGACTTGACCATCAACACAATTTGATATATACTTTCACCTTTACCAAGTTACAGCTTAATTATGTGTCAGAAAAAAAAAAAAAAAAAAATCACAGACCTTCTAACACCACCAATAACATAAAGGACATATTTCTGAAATAAATAAAATAGGAGTGTGTGTAAAAAAAAAAAAAAAAATTAAGGAAGAACTCAGAATTTTATTTTTATCACAGATGTTCAGGAATAGTCTGAAACCACATTCTAGTCCAAGAATAGGGGAGAAAAAAATAAAAATTAAGAGAAATATAGCATAGTTATCTGACTCAGGAAAAAAAAATCTTTTACATGCTGGAATACCTAGTTATTGAATGAGGGAAAAAATAAGGAAGAAGTCACATGAAAAGAGGGATAAATGACAAATTTCCATGCCATCTTCCCAAAGGAAGACTGGACTTGAGCCACAGGGAAAAAAAAAAAAAAAAAAAAAAAGTGAAATTATTTAGGAAGCTAGATAATAGTAACAAAAATACTAGGATATTTAAAGCAGTAAAGTGAAGTAGGGTCAACTGAAATGCACCCCAGAAAGGTCTACAAAACTAAGTGATGAAACTTAACAGAGAAAACTATAAAGAAATATAAATTAAAACACAGTTCTGATTCTCCTGGTAGAGGTGTAGGTCCAGTTTGCTACTAGCATTCAAAATTAGATTGTACAATTATAAAAGTTACTTTAAAAATAAAAAGCTGATATTTTTTAAATAAAGTATAATGTGTAACATTATGTTACACATATGTAACAGAGGAAAAAAATAGTCTAAGATTTATTAGGAAAAGAATACTAAGCCTTACAGGAAATATAATTATTCAAACATTAATATCTTTATTAATGAATTTCTGTTTTCCATTCTGTCCATCTCTCCCCCCAGTTTCAATCTAAGAGATGGAAATGACCATTTCACCACAAATGTGATTAGAAAGAAAAGTTGTATAAAGCAACTGTATCCCAAGTGGTAATTCTGACAAAACACATTGCTTTTGAAAAATCTGCTAAGGGCGCAAATTGTGCAGCCACCGATGCTTAACCATCACAATAAGTAGTCCCGGAGGTTTGTACTGAAACAAAGATAATTCTCCATTGGATGAACAGTGCTAACAAGTATCAAAGTGTTTAACAATAGTTAAACCATAATGTTCTCTTGAGTATTTTTTTCTGATGAAGAGTTAAAAATGTGTTAACAACTCAGTCAAAGAGATCTATGACACAAAGCCAGGAATAAAACACACAGCAATTATTACAAGCCTTTACTACTCATACTTCTAGGCAAATCATAGAATTCCATCTGCGTACTGCGGTGCCTACTTGAAGCATCTCTGGCACATCACATTCTGGGCTAGACAGATTCAGACCTCTGACCACCGTTAAGGTAACAATTTGCATTCCCTTTTGTATTTGTCTGTGTTCACACTATTAAGTTAGCACAGCAAAAGTTGGTAAGCAGACTGCAGCAGCAGGTGCTGAGGGCTGCACATGTAATAGCAGACCTTCTCAAAAACTGGCATTGGTCCAGCCCTGTCCACCCCCTTAGGGCTTGGAACAACTACAGTGAGTACCTGAAGCAAAACTTCCCACATAGTTTGCTACTGAAGAAATCAAGTAAAGCATGTACAAAAACACCCAACAATACACCAATACCAATTCAACAGGGGATACTAGGAGACCTGTCTTAAGGCCCCATTACTTCTTTGTACCAAAATGTTCATGTATATCTATGCAGCTGCAACATTTGTCACCTTATCTCATTCCTTTTATTATTCTCAATAAAATACTTGTTAAAAAAACTTGTTAAATTTTTATTTTACAATTGTAATTGTAAATACTTTTCTGGTTAATAATCTATAGTAAGTTTGTATGGAGCTTAGAGTAACAAGGCTGTATCTCGTTAGAAGTATTCTACATTCAAGTAAACACTGGGAAAAAATAAAAATGAATAAACTTTTAAATGATCCAAATAAGACAATAGATGTAAACATTTTTTTCATTAATCATTGTATTTATCAAAGAGTTTATAAACATATTTATCAAACTGTTTATAAACAGCCTAAAAATAATTCCTTTGTGAACATCTCATTTTGTACTAGCTTTTCCATTTGGAACAGAGACACTGAAAAAAAAAAGGGATTGGGGTTCAAACAACTCATTTTTTTTTTTCTCACAGGCTTTTCTCACAGTGTAAGAAAGCACTGGAGAGATGCTCCAAGCACTTGCAAGACAGAGAATGTTTTAATTCCCAAATATTAAAGCTAAGATTAATGATTAGATTGACCAGAGAAAAAGTCCACACCAGTGGACAGTCACAACTCTTTATGTGTTGCAAAATGTAGTACTGAAGGGTGTCTGGGACAAAATGTGAAAAGAAAAAGCAAGAAATGAACAGGCAAAATTGATAAAGCCTGTTCAAAGATGTAATCACTAAGAAGCATAGCACAGGTATAAAACAAGAATTTAGGAAATGGAGAAAGTTCTAGTTGTAGCAGTAGACTTTTCCTCAGTCTATTTCCAGAGTTCTACTATTTATTTATTTATATATGTGTGTGTGTGTGTATAATAAATAAATTAAAAAACTTACAAAGAGCATTTCTTAATGTGTTAAAATAGGATTAATAACAATAACTAATCCAATATTAAATTGAGATGATATATTTTTTCCCCTGATACATAATAGAAGGATATTTATCAGGTCTTTCTGAGTTATTTTGGTGTACATTGTAAAATGTACATTGTAAAATGTTACCTGTTTTTTTTTTTGTTGTTGTTGTTTTGTTTTGTTTTGTTTTGTTTTGATTTGTTTTGCTGTTTGCTTGTTTTCTTGTTCTGTTTTAAAGGAAATTTAAAGCCCCTGCAGAAACAGGGTGTTTAGATTTTCTTCCAGTTGTGCTCTTTCCTTTTATTTTTTGCTATACTGACTATTATCATATTATTTCTAATATGAAGCAGCTGCTCTATATTTGCACCAGTCACTTGTGAAACTCAAGAAAATTTAGTAAAGATGGAAGGAGGTAATACCATAGTTAAACATATATTTTTTCCTCTAGCAGATACTGTGCTGGTTAAAATATAAATTAAATAGTTTTATAAAATTGTTCATAATTTGAACTGTAATTTCCTAATGTTACTAAAAACTTATTTACTGAGGAGTAAATCTATTAAGAATTGGACAATAAGAAACACTCCTTTGACTTTGGAGGGAAGGGGTGGGGAGAGTAGCAGGGGAAAGGAAGGAAGAGTCATTTAGTTGGTTAGTTTTAGATGACAGATTTGGATTTAGGATTTCAGACACTTTATGCCACAATATTTGATTAAAAGGAAAGAATGAGTGATCCGTTGCTTGTATACTCTTCAAGTATACAAATATGAAATACATGTCATTTTACATACTTCACGTGGATTACAGCATGTGATTAATTATTCTAATAATTCATAAATTTTAAAATAGTTTTCCACTAATATTTTGACAAAGATGTACAAAGTTTGCCCAGTTTTTGAAAATGTTATTATTTTGATTTTCCAGATCTTAAAGAAGCAATGATTGAACTGTTGTTCCTTATTCAATCCTCATTTGAGTAAAAATAAACAAACAGATTTAGGAAGTGGCAATTTAGTCTCAGAACCTTTAGTGGTTTTTATAGTTAAATTTAGGAAGGATGTCATTCACATCATAACCATTTCAAAACAAAAGTTCATATCTATAAGAATTAAATTTCATTCAAGACATTATCATAAAAATGAAATATTTCCCATGTAGGATACACCCACAATATCATTCTGGTGGAAGGGCCAGGGTGGCCTGGCTGATATTCACTCATCTTGGCTTCTAGGCCCAGCCGTGCCCTGAGGTGGGGCCACTGGAGCCTATCCTTGCTTTTGAGAGGAGACCTGTAGCCCTTGTCCCCCTCCTGTTGTCACCACCTTGCCATATAAACCCAGCATGTCTTAATTTTTCAAAGAATTTGAATAAAAAATGGAGTGCTTCCTACTTCTGAAAAATCAAACCTAAAATATTGATGTTGTTGATGATTAGCTTAACATTACTTAGCAATCTTGCTAAATAATGTAAAGCTAAAATGGCTTCATAAAAGTACGTTATATGTCATCACATCTTTAAGATATATGCATTTTTTCCTAATATTATAGCTTTATTGCATTAAAGTTGGAAACTAGAGTTAATAAAAAAAAATTAGTCTATGAATCCCCAATCTTCACAGCTTCGCATTCTAGACTTAGATTCTGTAGTAGTCCCCTACAAAACATATTCAGTGAATCAACACATAATAAAGCAGATTTTTAGCATAACAATTAGAGAGAATGCAAAATAACACAATTATTATTTATCTAAATTAACATATAAATTTGCCTAAAAGTAATACTTACAGCTGAGATAGAAAATTTCTCTCCATAAAAAGCATATTTTGGGTATTAATCTATACCATCAACAAGTTTTTTTTTCTTCATTTTATCCCTTCCTAGATGAACAAGTTAGATCCATTTAATATTTTTTGCCATTCTACACATCAAACAATACAGCTATTAATTTAAAGGGCATTCTCTGTTCCATCAAGTACAACCAATAAAACAATGTAGTTATGATGTCTGATCTCAATTGTTTCATCAATTTTTCTCATCTTGTATGACAGGAGTTAACCTTTTAAAAACTGCACATGGAAACATTTTCAACCAACATACTGCTAGCTAAGAATAATATTAAGGCTTCATGTTTTGAGCAAAATATGATTCATATTAACTTTTCTACTCAGAATTTCAATTTGTATACATGGCAAGAGATTGCATGCATTCTATATAGTTTAGAGGTGTCCATATTAAAAAGCAAGACATCATCAACATGAAATTCTTTACACGAGGATATCCCTCTGTCTTTTGATACCCTGTCTAATATTCTGTTATATTCCATTTATAAACTGTTATAAAAGGAAAATAAATGTTGTCATTGGTTGTTTATAACCTTTAAAAGAATGAATCAGGCATTCATCACTATATGCTGTTCTAAACAACTGTAACAGATCTCCTTATTGCATATGCAGGTTTTGGAGAAGTAAGGGTATTAGGTAATTGTTTTGCTCTCGAGTTCGTTCTACAACACCTATATACCTTGTATGTACTTTATATGTAAATCTGTAATCATTCATATAAAAATTGATAAAAATCTCTACATAGCTGTGGTTTAAATATTGCATATGCTTCCTTTTGCTTACCTAAACACCTAACCATCACCCATGTCATACAGAAATCCTTATGCACTCTTCCAGTCCTCTGTACAGCATGTTATTTTAATTGAACTCAAGCCACCATGCCATAAAAAGAAAAAAAAGGAAACAAACCAAAAGGGGGGGTGGGGGAGGGGCTTTTGGATTAGAATCCAAAGTCATTCTATGTTTTTTGATGATGTTCTGTGATTCCATGATTTGCGGGAGTTATTGTGAATCACAGAGAGAGACAGCTGCAAATAAATGTTTTCCCACCCCATTCTTTGGATTATAACTACAAGCTACCAGATGATGGTTTACAGCTTCATCTGCTAATAAATTATAATTTTTAATTTTCTCATTAAACCAATAGTTAATAGTTTTGAAGACAATCTTATCCTAAAATCACCAGCTATGAAAAGCAAACACTACAGGAACATTCACTTTTATAATAGGAAAAGAGAGATGCTTGAGCTTCATATCCACCTTTTGACTTTGATGAAAGGATGTAAAATATTCTCACAGCAATTATACTAACAGATAAACCTGATCACAGATGTCTAATATTCTATACAAGTAACATTAAAAAAAATAATAATAAAATAATAAATCTAGATAACTAAAAGATATTTGAAATACAGTAAAATGTCAAGGCAGAGATATCAATCTTTCTGTCCACATCTCTAACCTCACATTACTTGCATTACAAAGAAATCATGAAAATCCTCATATCACATAACATGATAAATACCAGTAATGGAAAATCAAAGACAGGTGTTCATTGTATAAGAAGATACTCTATAAAGGTAAACTATATGTGTGAAATACAATTTGCTGTTCCTGAGACACCACAGAAATACAGGAAAATCATTACATTTATAAGCAGACCTCAGGTATAGAATAGTCTCTCTCCTAATCTTTCCCAAGAAAAATTACCTAGTGTAACAATACCTCAAGTCTAGTCCTAGTTCCTCTGGTTGGTATTGTCATTTCATGTGCTTCATATCAGTGTTGTAAATTAAACAATTTCTTATTTAAGCAAATAAAAATGCTTCTCATTGCCCAATTTGCAACATTAAGTATGTACATTTAATGTGGTTTTTGTTAGTTTTTTGTTTTCTCTTATACAGCTTTCAGAGTCTCAATGAAAGTGGAAGTCTTCCAGATCACTACTTAATGTATTGGCATAGAAAAACATAAAATAGAAGAAATACACAGAGACAAGGGTCTCTGAATAATTTATCACACCATTATTTATGCTATTGCATAAATAGCTACACAATAATGTTTTAAAAGTGAACAGATTTTAGAAGAATAAAAAATAAGAAATATTGTTCTTCATTCAGTTTTCTCTTTTCTGAAGGGAGATTACATATTCAGAAAGACAGATAAATGATTTGTCTCACATTTTGTTTGCTTCGACCTTTATCAGGACTCTGTAGCTACCAAAGATTAATTAATCTCTTCAAATCCTCCTGGTCGTAACTTTTGCTCCATAGTCTTCTTTTCAGACTTACAATTTTCCATGGTTCTTTTTAAAAATGAAAAAATCTTTCAGTTTCTGTACCCTGCAGAAATTCAAAGTCACTGAGCACTAATTGTGCATATCTGATATGCACAAATACAGATCTTCTGTCTTTTACAGCTCTTGTTTTAGGGACAACTTTTTTTTTTTTTTTTTTTCCATTATGAAATAATGAAATGAGTAGCTTCATGCTCCTCAAGTAATCAAACTAAGAAATGCACATACCTTATTTTTAACCAGCAGCTTGCTTTGTGTATTTTGATGATCACAGCTCAATTTAATCGGTGTTGCTTTATTTTTCATCTCCATAAGTCTCTGAATTTCTTTCACCTGCAACTTCAATGTTCTGCTTTCTTCTTCCAATTTTTGCTTTTCTCCTTCAAGTCTCTCTCTCTTTCCCCATTCAGAGGTATTCTCAAGCTTCAACCTTTCTACCTGGGAAGAATTTATGGAGGGAGCAAGAGAACAAACAAAAAAGAAAAGGGAAGAAGAATAATACAATAAAATCTGTTTTTTATTATAAGAAGAAGCTCACAGCCCCACCTCAAGTAAGGTGGGCATCTTAAAAATCAGACCAAGATGTACTTTTCCATGGCATGTAAAATCAAGAACTTGAACAACAAGTTTTCATAAATTGTATTTCCAGAAAAGTAAAGCATAAGATAGATAACATTTTAAAATGGTAACTGGCAACCAAAATCTTATTTCTTTCCATTCTATTTATGGAACAACATTATTTAAAAAAAAATCTTTTAAAATACACTGAGATTGATTTTGGTCTGACAGTGTCAAAGTTCACTTCCTATTTCCCTAAAGATGAAATATAATCACATTCTCACATATTGTCTGCTTTTACTTTAGAATTACTACAATGAATTTTCATTATACTGAAGTTATAAATTGTCTTCATCACTAGAGACTACTAATAACCAAAGGAAATATTTCACACTACTCTACTTCTTAACATTGCAATTAATAACCTTAACATAATTATCTTTTATAATCACTAGTGCTACCTTAATTTAGGATAAACAAGTTTTCTTAATTCATTAATCTAATCCACATACAGGAGGAATTAAAAGTAGCAACAAAAAGCCACATTACTAATCATAGGACGTAATTATCTCACAGCTGATTTTATTTACTCTTCAGAGACAAGGAGATAGTGTCAAGAATGTAATAAATGCTTCTCAGATTTAAAAATAAAAAACAAAGGTAAAACAATTTGACCTTTATAGCACAAAACTGGTACTAACATATTTATTGGAAGATTATGATTGCAAGCACTTACTACTAACAAGTTATTATCAACAGATACTTATCAAAAGATTAAAACAGATTAAAATAGATTAAAAATGTGCAAATGAAAGATTCTGGTTCTTTCAATGGACAAAACCAACCATCCAACCAACCAAAAAAAAAAAAAAAAAAAAAAAAAGAAAAAAAAAGAAAGATTAAAACTGCTCATGTACAAAAGTAAAAAGATTAGGATCTTTACAATTTTTAGTTCCATGAAGGAATCAACTATATGATAAAGGTATGGAGACTGACAACAGTGGAAGACACATTATTCTAAGCAAGGAAGGCTTTAGAAAGAAATAGAGAGGTGTATTGTTTTGTTTTATTTTCAGATATTGCTTACTTTTATTCTAAAATAAATTTATGGCAGATAATGAAAAGCTGCTGAATGTAAAACAAAGAGAATGAGACATTACATCAGAGAAACCAAATTCAGACCCTGTTAATTTTAACAATGTGATTATCTTGCTAAATCAATTAATAAACTTTTATCTTCCCACCTTATTTCTATAAAATTTTCAGTTCTTTAAGGTCCTAGTTCTTCACATGTCCCATGGACCAGAAGTGTTCTCAGTAATGAAACTGAGCAAAGTGGTTGTATTATCAAGGCATAATACTTGTGTATATGTACATATATATATGTACGTATATATATATAATATATATATGTATATTATATATATTTATATATATATATATATATATATATATATATATATATATATATATATAATATAAATATATATATATATTTAACCAGTTCCTCACAACTGAATTTAACTACTCTCAGAATTAGGCTTACCTGTTTTGACACAAAGCGTAACATCTTTTTACATTATTTAAAAGGAGATCCAGCCCTGCAACTAAACTCATAGGAAGAGTGGTGCTGTTGTATTAAAAGGTCTTCAGATAACCACAAAAGCCAACTCAAACTGTTTAAATGACAGGGTCATTTAAACCTTTGCTACCTTTGCTTCTTTCACAGAGAGTTCAACACACTGAGGCTGAGGAGCCTTTGTTCAAAAGAATGCTACGTGACACTATCAAGTCACATTGCTTGCACACTGAGAAGCCTGCTTTAGTCTTCCTGGTCTGACTATTTTATGTCATGGTCTTGACTGTAAATATGCACTACACAGCAATATATGTAGATAATAAAACATAATTTTTACATATATGTAAAGAGACATACATATGTATACATATGTATACATATAGATAGGCACATGATAGACACTAAATGTTAGTGTCCTGTTCCAAGGACACTATACAATGTAGTAATAGATTTTAACAGAACACAGATAGGGATCAGAAGTGGGTGTGGTTTTGTTTGTTTATTGTCGTTGCTGTTTGAGAACACATCAATTATGATGGAAAACAGTGAATGTAAAAAAAATGTAAAAATGGAAAAACTGAGAAAAGTTATTCAATTTTATATTTAAATATTTTTTTATCCCTTAACTTGGCCAGCTATAGTGAGTCAGCTGCTCCTATTTTCCTCAGTCAAAACCATATCTTTAAGCGTAAATAGCTTATATATGTGGAAAAAAAATCACAAAAGAAATTGAATCACATTTCCTCTCAAAAGTAAAATAGCTTTCTAACTGAACTGTAGCCAGATAAGAGTGAAAGGATAAGTATATTCCAACCTGTTGTCTAGTTGAAGATAGATACATACTTGGTAAAGTTCTTCCTAAGTAAAATCAAATATTAACAATGAGTCACAAAAATTAATCCATTTTAAGTCATTTCATTGTATTATTCATGCCATTTGAATTTTCTTAAATACTGAGCAAAGCCTCCAGGAAAGAAAATTTCAAGAAAAGATGAAACAATATGCATGAAAATATATATTCATTTAGA
This sequence comes from Netta rufina, assembly GCF_964035555.1. Lineage (NCBI taxonomy): Eukaryota > Metazoa > Chordata > Aves > Anseriformes > Anatidae > Netta > Netta rufina. The sequence continues at coordinate 101,028,912 of NC_140124.1, forward strand.
AGAATGGATCAAAATGAAAGTGAACAAACATATCAATCATTCATGCAGTTTGCTAGGATTCTCAAGAAAATATTTAAATTATCAAAGGACAAATGATCCTTTGAAATATATGTATTGTATTAAATATATATATATATACATATAATCAAAGTACAAATAAATATTTTTGTCTGTCTAGTGAAGACAAAAATCATATTCAATGGAAAATAGAAAGTGTTAGTATTTACTAACAACAATCATATTCTTTTCCAAATATTTCTCTAGATAGTGTTTTAAATATGATAAACTAGATTTCCCCAGAGACTGAGCAAAGTAAGAAAAAAGAAAAACCAAAGTGTTTTTTTCTCCACAAGCATCATTACTGATAACGAAGACCAGCAGTGCTGATGATTCAGAACATTTCCATGTAAACATCAGAACCCAGCCATGATATTCTCAGTTTGAAAGTGAGATCCATACTACCTAAATCTTTCTGTCATTTAGGTATGAACACTTTATTAGCAAAAGGAATAAATGGGAAAACAGAGACAAAAGAACTCAGAAATTATAAGAATATACTCACTAGCAAATTCATTAGAGCCATATCCAAATTCTAAGCCCATTCACATAAATACAGAGACTAGGTATCAACTAAAAAAGTAACTTCTCAGAGGTAAAAATTGAATGGATTATGTTTAGAGTTATTTTATTCTGCCAACAAAAATATTCTTCCTCAGGCTGTTCCTTTTATAATGGATTACATGTTCCTCTTACAAAAATAAATAAATAAATAAATAAATAAATAAATAAATAAATAAACAAACCATGTACCCACTGTTAAAACTTTGGTAAGTATTAACACGTTGATATGCTGTTGAAGGTACTCTTTGGAGACAGCTCAAAACAGTTCTTAAAATTGAAATGGGCTTTTGATCTAAGATTATGTACAGTAGCAAGAAAGGAAGAAATATATTTCTTTTACTCTCTGCATCATATTGGCAGACTAACTGGGAACAAATTTTAATTTTTCAAACCATATACTACTATACAGTAATCATCTTTACATTATGGACTTCTCCATGTATAAAAATACTTTACACAGCTACTAAACTACTAACTTTGCTGTTGTAATTTTTCTTGTTTGTTTGTTTTTCCCGTCTGGGTAGAGAATGATACAGAGTGAAAAGCTTACATATTTTACATTTATGCTACCTCACAGTCTTCAAAATATAAAACTAAATCCTCTAGAATGTGATAAGCATCTGTACTAATATTAAACATGGAATAGGGATTGACCATTCCTCTTTTTTATTTATATTTTTATTTATATTTTTATTTATATTTTTATTTTTTCCCCTCATGGTCTTCCCACTAGTGACAGGAGTCTAAGATGTTAACTGCAATGCTCAAAACTGTGCTAGATTCTCATGATGTCTTTAAACTTTATTCACTGAATTTATGTACAGTAACTAGAAAAAAAAAGAATCATGTAGTTCTATTTACCAACAAATCATTTCTCCCTCAAATTGCTCAGATTTATAGTTGTTCAAACACTGTTCAGTGATTCACAAAATCTGTATCTTTCTGAATAAATATACAATCATAATGTCTTACAAATATCCATGATAGATTCGGTATACCAGAAACCCATAAGTTTTTACAAAACATTTGCCAAAACACACAACTACAGATTCTAAGCCTCAAAGCTCGCCTTTTCACAGTGATGATGCTAATCAATAGCAATTCATTTTTGGCTGACTTCACATAGAGTGAAATCACAAAGCTATCCAAGGTTGAATTTCAGTCAAGCAATTAAGTACAAGATGACTATCAAGCCAAGAGGTGATGTGAAAGATAAATTTACTTACCTGTGTCTGTAAAATTTAATTCAGTGCACCCAGGATGGCTACAAGCTCATGTCTACAATGATAATTTTTAATATTTATTATACCAGATACTCAAGGATCTCTAGAATATTCACAAAATGATTTTGCATATGTTAGTACATTTAATAGACAAGTTTGGTATCACTGATTTCAGTATAAATCACTGCTCAGCAGAGTACTAGAACTCATATGTTCTGAGATACTGTATTGGCTAATTTTCAGAATGTTAATAGTTCTTACTGGTTTGTTGTTCATTATAGTTTTTCCAAACAATATCTTATGCTTATTAAACATGACATTTTTCATATAATGTTCTCAAGGTATTTGTTCTTCCATTCATCTTAAGTAAAGGGGAGGGGGGTGGGTGAGGTGCCAGATTCCAACTTTCAGATAAAAAGATCAACTTCCTCTTGAGTGCCCAGTGCTCTGACAGGGTATGGGCTGCAGCGTAGAGATCTACTCCACCCATGGGCTGCAGGGGGACAGCCTGCTCCACCAGGGGCCACAGGGGAACTTCTGCTGTGGGGCCTGGAGCACATCCTGTCCTCCTGCACTGACCATGGTGTCTACAGGGCTGGTTCTTTCCCATTTTCTCAGTCCTCTCTCCCAGCTGGTGTTGTGCAGCAGTTTTTTTTTCCCTTCCTTAGATTTGCTCTCCCAGAGGCTGAACCAGTGTTGCTCACTGTCTCAGAAGGCCACCATATTTGTGGAAGATTTGGGGAAGAGCATCTCTGGTCACAGGCTTGCCAAGCTGGTAAAGAGGGCTTTAAACTAGAGTTGCTGAGGGATGGGAACCTCCATCCTGGAGGAAAAGGGGCCTTTTTTTCCCTCAGTCTTCACTGACAAGAGAATATATGTACTTGATATATGTGGCTCTAGCCACAGGGGAAAAAAAAAAAAGAAAAAAAAGTCAGGGAACTAAAGGCCAGTCAGTCTCACCTCTGTGCATGGCAAGATCATGGAGCAGATCCTTCTGGAAACTATGCAAAGGCAAACACTAAAAAAGGACAAATTAGTAACAGCCAACACGGCTTCACTAAGGGCAAATGATGCCTGACAAATATGGTGGCCTTCTGTGACAGGGTTACAGTACTGGTGGATGGGGAAAAGCAGACATCATCTACCTGGACTTGTGCAAAGCATTTGACACTGTCCCATGTGATATCCTTGTCTCTAAATGGAAAAGACGTGGATTTGACATATGGACAGTTGGTGGGTAAGAAATTGGCTGGATGGTGTCACACAAAAAGTTGCGGTCAATGGCTCAATGTCCAAATGGAGATTAGTGACAAGTGGTGTTCCTCATGAGTTGGTATTGGGACCAGTAATGTTTAACATCTTTGTTGGTGACATGGATAGTGGGATTGGGTGCACCCTCAGAAAGTTTGTGGATGACACCAAGCCGTGTGGTGCAGTCAACATGCTAGAAGGAAGGGATGCAATCCAGAGGGAACTGGACAGGCTTGAGAGGTGGGTCCCTTCAAAGCCAAACCATTCTATTAATCTACGATCCAGAGCTGAGCTCCAGCCCTGGTTCAGAATGGACTTGGCTTCCCACACCTTCCCCATCACTGTGGACTTGTCTAATAATCTGGACCTGAACCTGCTCTGCTGACCTGGCTTAAGTACTGTAGAACTGGGCCCCAGACAGCACTACATCAGCCTACCAGCTCTCCTTCACTTGGAAAGCAGTCTGCCTGTCTGCTCCCTGACAACATCGCAAACATACGTGTCTCTCATAACAAAAGAGCAAAGGAACAGTGTATGTTGGAGTCAGCAAACACTAACCTCTGGATAAAGTCTTTACTGACTTAAGAGAGAAAAATAGGAAAAAAAAAATATGAGTGAGTTTAGATTGGTCTTCGAGGTTTTGTTAAAAATGTTTTGTTTTGTTTTGTTTTGTTTTATTTTGAATATTCTGAAATAATCCTGAATACAATCTTCCCCAAAGTGCTGATTTTATAGAAGCAAAGGGCAGTGTGAAATCATTTACTCAAATTTGCTTTTTAAAAACCTGTGTATTTATGTATTTGCATTTAAAACAAAGACAGGAGAGATTCACATAAATTTAATTTAGATTGTAGATTATTAAACTTGGGAAAAGATACGAAAGTGTTTCTAGAGACCTATGATTTCAGCTTTCAACAGGACAATGTAATTTTGATTTTATCTTTTATAGACCAACAGTGTTATCAGAAACAGAAAAATAATAATAATAATAATAATAATAATAATAATAATAATAATAATAATACAGTTCAACCAGAAATTCTCTTTTTCACTTTTTAACAACAGTATTCTCTCTTGAATATTCTCCAGACATCTTAAAAACAAACAAACAAACAAACAAAAAACAGTTGCACAGTTGCTCTAGAAGATAATTCACATATGCAAGGCCTTTTTCCCAACTGAATTGGCTAATAACAGAACGTTTTCATTTATTTATTTATTTATAGTCTGAGCCTTGCTCAACGACACAGAAACATTAAATTCTAATACAATCTGCTTTCATACTAATAATTTATAAGTAAGACAAATAAGACTTATAAACTCATGACCCAAAGAGGTAAGAATTCCCTTTTAATAAAAAGAAACCTCTGGCAACCTCAGTCAGATACTTGTAAACCACCTGTTTCATCTTACACAGACCAGAAATGAACATTTAAAATCAATGTTTTTTGTGCTTTACACAAAAAGCCCTGTACAGGGCTTATTCAGGTTTTAAAGTGAGAAGAATTAGTACACATTTTCAAGATTCTTGATTTCACCACTACTTTGTGCACGGAAGTCATTTCCAGTTACCTCCACCAAAAGTTATTCTGCAAACTTAAAGCAAAAGATTGAACTGAAAGCTGTGAGCCACAGATTGATTAGGAATTAGAGATCACAGTACTCTCCTAAATAAATAAAATAAAAATAAAAAACTATTGAAATAACAATAAAATATACTGAATAAATTAGTGAATTTGTCTCTTACAGACATTTTCTTCAGAGATACTCAGTGTGCGATGTTTTTTTAATTGCAGTTTTTTAATGATTGTTTACAGTATATGTGACTGTTTCTACAATTCTTTTTAGGAAACTAAAAAAAAAGTGATCAAATACTACTGGAATTCATAACACCCCTTTCACAGAAAATAGAAGACAAATGTTAGTTACATTTTTATTTGACAATTACCTCAATATTCAATATAGAAAAAAAAATAGTCTGCTTTATTTCTGATTGTGAGCAAGTCTTCCAAGAACACCATTTAGGCCATCAGAAACTATACTGATAAATGATAAATGTTATTGTGTCTGGCAATATTTTAGGACACCAAGACCTGCAACAAATTTAACTTTTTAATGAATGTTTATATTCATAACAATACATATATCTGAGCCCCAGCATGTTTAGTAATCAAATATTTCTTCCTTCTGGTGCTACTCAAATATTTAAGTCTGCTGCAAGCTGGTATTGTTGTACTATGTTGACATTAGAGAAAAGTTGCTGATTTATTGGCCTTTTTTTTTTTTTTTTTTTTCATTTTCTCCATCTGATCATAGAGAAAATGCTTTGTGTGTATGGCTAATTTACTAAAAGAGTAAATCATGGAAAAAAATAAACAGAGAGGTATGAATAAGTTCAAGAAAAGGAAAATACTTGGAGTGAGGTGAGGGAGATTATCCTTTACCTCACAGATCCTTCTTTCCATGTTGATTCTGGCACTGTTTTTATTGGTTTGTTTTAAGTACAAGTTGTTATGGACTATGAATTATGTTAAAATAAATAAACATGAATATCTTTATTGAAAAGACTAGGAATTGTGTCCATTTTACATAATCCTTCATGCTGCTTAATAATGCTTCATAATGCTTCATGCATGCAGTTTGCAGTAACATACATTAACATACTGAACATAAAATCCTGATTATTCAGATGATGTTTACTGTGTTAATCTCTCAAATATCATCTGAGTGGATCATAGCATACCTGATGGAGTCCCATTTAAACCAATAGATTCACATGAAGAATTGCATAAAACCATCCTGCTTAATTTAGGGGAATCTATTATGGACTCAAGGAAAAAAAAATATTTGTTTTGTTTTGTTTTGTTTTTTGTTTTTGTTTTTTCTTCAATGAGTATCAGAGAGAATTATCTATAATGACTGCCAAAATTCTACTTCCAGAAATTACCTGAAAATAATGAAAAAACTTCAGAGTAACTACTTTTACCTCCCTTACCTTGGGATTGGTACACCAACACCAATCATGCGCTCATTTTTACTGTAAAATTATGAAGTGCCATTATTCTTATTTTAAACACAAGAGAAATATTTATATTTTTGGGGTGGAAAAAAAATAGGGAAGATGACCAGGTAAACACTGAAAGCTCCTTGCTGTATGACAGCATTCTTCACTGTAATCACAATTCGTAAAAAGATTGAAACCAGTGAAATATACAAACTGTCATTGTCTAACAAGTTGTACAATACTGCAGCTACCAGTTTCACATTTTCATATACAAATAACAAGTTATTGAAAAAAAAATCTAGGAAACCAGGAACTAGAAAGGACTTTTATATGACGCATATGCAAACATGTGATTTAAATATTTTCTAGTCATAAACTATAAGGACAATTCTGTCAAGTAGACATTCTTTTGGGCTTACAAAAAAAAAAAAAAAAACTTGAAAGTTTGGATTACTTTTTTCTGTGTGTGTACAAGATTTTATTTTATTTTTTTCTGATACATTTTGTGCTTTTTTAGCTGTCTCTTCTCCCATAAAATGTCTATTTTCATATTTACACAATTATAAGATTCCCACTCAGGCCCCTATTATCTCAAATTACCTCTGGTTTTGTGTACCATTATGTAAATAATAAAAAATAATATTATGTAACCCCACTGGCCCACAAGATAAATTTTGGTTTTGACAGAAAAAAATAGTAAATATTCCTGGTAAACTATGACATAATTGATGATCAGATTTAGAATTTAAAACTGAAGAGAAGTATCTGGGTTCCTTCTGAAGTCTATATACATCAGATTAAATTAAAATTCAAAAATCTACCTAAAAGGCTTGCTACACATATATTTTATTTTGCATCTACATGCAATAAGCTCAGAAAAAAAGTCTACTACAAAACACCTACAATCTCTTTAAGAGACCCATGAAGGGGAAATGTTATGTCAGTGTGTAGGGCAGAAAGACCATAAGGTCTCTTCTCCAGGTTGAAAAACCCAAAATCTCTCAGACTGTCTTCATAGGACAGGTGCTCCAAACCTCCAATCATCTTTGTAGCATTCCTCTGGACTTGCACCAACAGGTCTATGTCCTTACAATAGGGGTTCCAGAGCTGAATGCAGTACTCCAGGTGGTCTCACAAGAGCAGAGTAAAGGGGAAGAATCACTTCCCTTGACTTTCTTTCCATAATTATTTTGGTATGGCCCAGAATGTGGTTGGCTTTCTGGGCTGCAAGCACACATTGCTGGCTCATGCTGTTTTTCATCCACCAGTACTCCCCAGTCCTTCTCTGCAGAGCTGCTCTCAATATATTCTCCTCCCAGACTGTATTTGTGCTTAAGATTGCCCTGACCCAGGTGCAGCATGTTGCACTCAGCCTTATTGAACTTCAGATGTTTCATATGGTCCCACCTCTCAAGCCTGTCAAGGTCCCTCTGGTTGGTATTCCTTCCCTCCAGTGTGTCAACCACACCACACCACGCAGCTTGGTGTTGTCCAAAAACTTGGTGAGGGTGCTCTCAATCCCACATGCATTCCAATAATTGCATACCATTACTTGAAGAATTTTTCCAGACAAGAATACTGAAGAATTAAATCCTCTTACATACTAAAACAATTCTATGAGCCAAATGCTAAACCATTTGCAAACTGTCTTGGAAATTTAGGGGCCTTCAGACATAGTCTAAACTGAACAAGTGTATAAATGCTTTATTCATTTTTATGGCTAAGCAATATAACAAACATCCATATCAGCTAAGTTAATAGTGAATATGTGAAATAAACCATGTACTTTATTCTGTTTTGTAAATGAACTTCTATACCCTCAGCAACCTGTTCAGGATGCAAATTTTGTATATACCCAGTTCACAAAAACACTTGTCTTTTTTCCTATCAATAAGGTGTGTTTCAGCTGAGAGAAATTACAGAAAAAAAAAAGAAAAAAAAGATTCCTAGGCCATGCGTATATAAGAAAGTACACTTGATTATTATGAATATTAATGGCTTCTAAATGCAAATTTAATTAGCAAAAATAATAAAAAATAAAAACTAAACATGACCATCTCCATACACCTTGCAGAATAAAATAGAATATCAGCCTCATCTCAGTGTTCACTCTTGATACAGCTTTGTCTCATATTTGTTAACATAAATATTTCAATATTTAATCACCGTTCCTCGTTGGGGAGCTCTCAGATTACATACATATTTGCAGTCAAAAAGGGAGCAGGCCATATATTTGCATACATTAAAATAAAATATTTGAGTAAGAACCATTCCTGAATTTGGTCATCAATATTGATATTGGATGAATTTTAAGTAGATTAGATGAAATAATCATAGTGAGTACATTTTCCAGGTTGAAGGTGAAAGTACTTTGTTTAGGCTCTTCTTGAGTTTCTTGGCACTTTGTCAGTGATCATGGAAACCCTCTGAGGAACTTGTGGGTACCTGCTATTGCCAGGTAAGGAGCCATTGGAGTAACTGTCCCTTTACTGTCATACTCTCAGACACAGAGCTCCAGAAGGAGGATGCAGTTCTGCAAGTCTCAGGCTGTAGGGAGTCCCTGGGGCTTCTCACTGGGGCATACAGTATCATACACTGCAGGGAGTGCGCAGTTATTGAGAGGCTATGTTTCCATGGGAGTTGTGGGAAGAGTTTACCACACTGCACAGCATCAGAGAGGATGAGAAAGAGATGAACCAGATCTTCTCTGAGACCCTGAAGTTTCAAGGACCCTAGCCTTCAACTGAGGTGGAGGGGCTGGAAGAATCTGTCCCTAAGAAGCTGGAAAACGGAAACTCCCATGATGGTGAAGGCTGGAAGCTAGTGACTTCTCATACTAGAAGGCAGGCTTCTGCCCCATCTGATAACCTGCAGTTTCAAAACAGGTTCACTGCCCTTGCAGTTGATTAGAAGCTGGGAGTATTGTCAAATGGAATATCTCTACTGTCTGAGCCTGAGTCTCTCATTATCCACAGAAGGGAGCTGTAATAGCAGTAGGAGACCCCCTACTGTCGGGGCTGGGGCACCCATTTGCTGAGCTGAATTGTCAGAGGAAGGTTTGCAGCTTGCCTCAGGGATTTAGTGGAGATACTGCCAATTCTCAACTGGCCCTCCAACTATTACACCCTGTTGCCCTTCTATGTACATATCAATGATTCTGACAAGGTCAATACACATATAGTCAAGTGCAACTGCACAGCTCTCAGGGCAATGGCATGGTAGTAGTATCCTCGATCTTGAGAAGGAAGGCCTGAGGAGGACTGGATGGATCCTACATGTAAGTAATTGTGCAGTTGGTTTCAGCAGCAGGATTTTGGATTCTGTGACCACAAGTCCGTTTTTGAGGGTCAATAGATGCTTCAGAGAGACAAGGTTCACCTAACTAAGCTGGCCAACATGATAAGGAGAGCTTTAAAGAGAGGAGGAGATTGAACAAAGAAGTGATGAAATTCCGGGTGGAGCAAGGAAGCCAAGGGTCCAGGATAATAGGAACAGAGGGCACATAGCAATCAACAAAATAAGGCTGAATTAGAATCACTTCAACTGTAAGCATTTAAAGAAGGAATTGTCTGCAGAATAGCCTTATGAGGAAATTTATTGTACTGATTATAAGGAATCAGCACACTTGGATGAGTCTCTGACATGCTTCTGCACTAATACATGTAACATGGGGAAGAAACAGATGGAATTAGAAGCCTATGAACTCATAAGGGCTATGAACTCATTGGGACCAAAGAGGCATGGAAACATTTTAGGAAGACTCACATAACGAGTGCTGTGACTGATGCATACAGACTCTTTAGGAAGGACAGGCCAGGGTGTGCTGCCCTTTGCAGGAGAAAGCAACTGGAATACATGGAACTCTGTCTTGAGATGGGTCAGGAACCAACAGAGAGTTTATGCGTGAAGATTAACAGGCAGACCAATATAGATGCTATTGTAACAGGGATCTGCTATAGAAATTTTGATCAGGATCAGAAAGTAGATAAGGTCTTCTTCAAACAGAAGGAAGAAGCATCACATTCACAGGCCCTGGTCTTCATAGGGAACTTGAATTACAGCAGGGTACAAGCAATCCAGGAGGTTTCTAGAATGTATTGGTGACAGCTTCCTGGCACAGGTTATCAAGAAGCCAAAAAGGAATGGTGTTCTGCTAGATCTCTAACTTACAAAAAAGGAAGACCTGGTTATGCATATGAAATCTGAAGGCAGACATCATTGGTCTGATTATGAGATAGTGGAGTTCTGGATTGTGAGAAGGGGGAAGCAGGGCAAAAACACTAGGTCTCAGGAGACCTATATATATTCTCAGGAGAATATATTTTGGTCTGTTCAGGGATCTACTTGGAAGAATCCCATGGAGCCCAGGATCCAAGAGAAATGGTTGACATTCAATGATCCCCTTCTCCAAGCTCAAGAAAATGTCCATCCCAGGAAAAAGAAAAGCAAACAAAGGCAGCAGGAAGCCTGCAAGGTCTTTCAGGTTTTCCAGATTAACTATCTATGACAGTAGGTTAGAATCGTCTTTTTCCTGAACCTAGCTACTTTTAAAGATTTAAATTGTTCAAAAGTAAAACACTTTTTATTCCATCTTCAGCATGTATACAGATCTGAAGACATGAATTCTCAGAGTAATTCCTGACAGCAGAAGTCAAAGTTGAAGCCTTGGTTCCCATGGGAAGAAAAGAGTACATGTTCAAGACAACACTTACACAGCTGTATGAATACAAAACACTTCCAACACAATTCAGTAATTCTAATATTAGGCATTCTTTAAGTATCCTTTGATACAAAAATTATTTTTTGAATAATGTTAAAAAAAAAAAAAAAAAAATCAGATTCAAGTGCTTCCCATATTTAGAAACAGAGACTGAATATAAACTTCTTTGGATGTATCTTTCTGTAACACCTTTTGTAATGCAACTTTGTCAATTTGTTTTTTTTTACTTGTTTGTTCTGTTTAGCAAACTATCAGTGATTAGACAAGAACAATAAACATGAACTCATATTAAAATGTCATGCATAAAATTCTTATTTGCTATATTATTACATGCAAGTGATATTTGAGATGGGGTTAATATGACTTAATTCTCAAACTACATTTCATTTTTGCTTAAAACAGAACATAATAGTTAAAATAGAACATAATAGAACAGTTCCAACCAAGAATAATCTAAATGAACCAAGAATTAATCTAAATGAGTAATCTAAATGCAGCCATTTAGATGATTTTGAAATGTTCTCTAATCTCAATCAAGAGATTTACATTTCAGCTAATCCCTTGGAGAATATTGCTTGAAAGTCATAAAGGATGCATGTTAACTAAAATTCTCAACACGACAATCCATCAGTCATTTGGAGGATCAGAACTCTGATGTGCTAACATGCACATAGTTGCTTTTGCTACTATGCATAGAGAGGTGGAAGTTTTAATTCAGGGAATACACAAGTGAATATCCAATATTAGAAATCAAGTGATTTAGGAAAAGTATCTGAAAATGATTTCTTTTTTAAAAATAATCACATTTTGTTATGTTTCATTACTGAATGAGGGGAAACTGGAACTCTTGACCAAAAACACCAAAAGGTGTTTTTTTGTTTGCTTGCTTGCTTTAAAAGGAGTAGCATAATTTTCTTGCAGGTGATTGGATTATGACAGAACAAAGGTTAAACAAATTAATAGATTTTAAAAAAAAAAAAACTGTTAAAAAACTAAGTAAATAGCAAGGATTGTTTTAGGTACAGGGATTATAACAATCACTTCTCCTAATTTAATTTTAAATGTCAAAGGGTAGCTGGTTTGGAGCATTCTTAACCAAAAGATCTGAAGCACAACATGAGCTTTGATCCTGATTTTGCCTCAGCTTTATGGGAAAAAAAAAAAAAATCAAAACATTTGTTCAATAATTCCCAAGTGTATTTAAAGGTTCAATATTAGGCATTTTGGTTTACATTTCAAAAGAAGGTATAACAGAATGCTGAGAACATTTTTTAAAAGACATTTGAAATCCAGTGCTTATTTTCGAATCGCCCAGTTTAAGATTTTTTATGATCTGAGGTGGGTTTACTGTTACTATTTCTGAAAGGGGCTGTAGGGAAAAGGGGGCTTTTTTTTTTTCTTTTTTTCTTCTCCAAACATAATCTTCTTCCCAAAGTAAGGATCATAGACTAATGACCCCCTTAGAGAGCTGAGACTAACTAATCCAAATCTTTCCAATCATCAAGATAAGAACAGATATGTCAGTTTATATGCCCATGAGTAGAAATACATATACCTGCTGTATTGTATGCATAAATAAGCTTCTATTCTCTGCAAAAAGGCTGAATGATTAAATCATTAATCATTTCTCTTAACCCTCAGAACAATGTAAATTTACCTATAATTTACCAGAGATAATTTAAAAATTTGGGATTTTTCCAGATAAACAGCATACAAGTTCAATTGTTGTCCAGACTATAATAGCCTACATCACTTTGCTTGTTGTTATCTATCACTGTGTATTCATTACCACTTGTTAATAAATTAATGGATTAGGATAAACCATGGTCCATTCTAATAAGCAAAGGAAGAAGAAAAACATTAATAAAAAATGCAGTGATTTGTCACAAGATGATGAATGTAAGCATGTAGAAAATCACCTGAAAAAAGTAAACAATGCAATGGGTAATCTCTCTCTTTCAAGTTTTATTTGCCGTATAAAAGGTCACTGAAATAACACTTCTCTGTTTTCAACTGATTTCTAAGCTGACCTTCCATCCTGACTTTATACTGCTATATTAAGCCAAATTTATAGATGAATAAGGTGTCACAAGGTAACAGTAAATCAACAGCGGTCAGTATGACTAAAAGCAATCAAAGCAAGTTCAAACTATAATCAGTTTCATGAATTTCCTAGACTGTATTAGTGCAATGTGTTGCAGATCAGAACAGCGACTTAACATAAATTAGCCCTAAGTTATCAGATATCTAACAAGACTGTTAACTGATAGACAGGAAAAGAAAGTACTAAGTAAAATTATTTCCGTTTACAGTACATTTTTCAGTGTACCTGTTAACGAATCATACAAAGAATACATCAAAATTGACAGGAACAGTCAAAGCACTCTACAAAGTTATTTTAAGTCAGGAACTAAAGAAGATCATTTTTCTTACAGACACTGAGGATTGTTGACTATTCAGATTAACTGTTAAGTGATGTTGAGGTGATCTAATTGTAGAACTCTAAAAATATGTATTAAATTATGAGAATACTAAATATTGTGAAACACTAGAAATTGTAGTTGTTACTTTTCTGTAGGCAAAACAATCCACACCAACAACATATTTAATAAAAATGTCTGATTGAACATAACCTTAAATTTTCAGGAAAATGAAGATTGCATCAATGCTTGTCGTGGTTTAACCCGGCTGGCAGCTAAATACCACGCAGCCGTTCGCTCACCCTCCCCCCTCCCTCTCTGGGACGGGGGAGAGAAATGGAAAGTGAAGCCCGTGAGTTGAGATAAAGACAGTTTAATAAGACAGGAAAATAATAATAACAAAATAATAATAACAATAATAACAATAATGTTACAATTGTGATAATAGGAAAGTAATAATAATATGTACAAACAAGTGATGCACAATGCAATTGCTCACCACCCGCTGACCGATGCCCAGCCTAACCCCGAGCAGTCCGGCCCCCTCCCCCCGGCTAGCCACCCCTATATATTGTTTAGCATGACGTCAGATGGTATGGAATACCCCTTTGGCTAGTTTGGGTCACCTGTCCTGGGTCTGTCCCCTCCCAGCTCTTACTGCACCCCCAGCCTGCCTGTTGGCAGGACAGAGCAAAAGGCTGAGATGTCCTTGGCTTGGTATAAGCACTGCTCTGCAACAATTAAAACATCGGGGTGTTATCAGCACTCTTCTCAGCCTAAGCCAAAACACAGCATTCCACCAGCTACTAGGAAGAAAATTAATTCTGTTCTAACTAAAACCAGGACAATGCTGCATGATGAATACTAGAGTATTATACTGACATTCCTTACAGTGCAAGTAATTTGCAGGTATTATACACCAGAATCCAAAAGTTGTCACATTTTGGTGGGGTGAGCTTTCTGTCCTTAAACAACAGCATTTACTGAAAAGGACAGATTAAAGCAGTTTAAAGTTTACTTTCTCTTTGGAACCAAAAGATTAAGAGGTTTCAAGGAGCGCTGTTTTTAAAACTTTGTTTTTAAGGAATTTTAAACTGTTGTGGTGTCTAGACTTAAGACTAATGTGGCATAGAATATTGCCTCCACATGGCTCTCCTTTCAGAGTATGAACCTAAAATGTCCAACTTTAGTCACTTGGATCTATATAAGCAAGTACATGAAACAATTTCTATAACTCAATGGTCTGCTGGAAAGTGCCTGTAGAAACAGGTCTACTGTTTTCAATACAGTTTATACGACAGTTCCTTTCCATTTTATCTGTGTCATACCTACAATAATACATTATTTCGGAATTATGAAGGGTAAAATATGAAGGGAAATACCCTTCATCTAAGGCTATTTCATACTGATGTTCCAATAGGCTTTAGGTACTGATTAGTGTAATTTTTGTCTCATATCCCACAAACTGAACTATAAATTTCCCTCATTAATTACCAACACACTAGACAGTCTAGAGTAAGAGTATTTTATGTACATCAGCTAGAAGATAATATTTTTAAACAACACAGAATTCACTTCCTATAGAGGCATTTGTAAGTATACAGTGCACACCAGTGGAACATAGCAGTATATGCATGCTTTCCACTATTCACAGTATAATGCAAAATTGCTTTGTAAATATCCCGTCTCATTTAACTTTTAAACCACCTGAAAAGGATGTCCTTCAGAAATGATAAAGGCAGCTATAAAATGCTGAGGAACACTAATAATGTGTGTACACAAGAATGTTTTATTGTTCATGTTATAAGATAAAATAAGAATTCTAAAAGCTAAAAGTTTAACAGTCTTGCAAACCATAATTCAGTGTTTACAAACATCTGGACAGCACACCAAGGATTTACACTGTTTTACAAGGAGCGCAAAGATCAAACTTAGTTACAATTTTTGTGTCTTTCAGATCATAAGGTTAGTTAATTGACATATAAGCTAACTTGTATGTAATAGAACTGGATAGCTCATTTCCAGGGCTGACTATGGACATTCAGTCAGCAACATCATTGACTGCAAAATTTGTATGTTGTCCAAAGAACTTAAAGATTCTTAAAGAATTAAAAAAAAAAAAAAAAAGTTTTTAAATAAATATTAATTTAAAAACAAATATATCTAAGGTCAATGGTTTCACAGACTTGATCTTTGCTTTTCTGAGGATTTTAATGCAAACAAAATAATGTATGTATAAAGTTACACTGAGCAAATGCTTCCTTCTTTTAGGAAAAAGAAAGTTTTTTGCAGTTCTAAATATGTTAATTGAGACATATGTGAAAACTAAGGTAAATAAAATATTAAATAATTTACCATCCCATAAAGCTGTAAACTTTCCTAGAAGTAGAACTGAAGCCTCTTAACTAGACAGTACATAAAAACCATTTTCAGTAGCTAAGAAATATTAACACATAAATCTTTAAAATATGATCACATGGGCTGTGTATAGTTTAAAAAGCACATAAATGATTCTCTTCAAAAGCCCAAAATGTATCTAATCATCTCTGAGACTGACAGCATTGTTACGCCACAAGTTCGCAATAATTTGCAAGATAGCCAGGTAGCTCAATGCATTTTTCCTGCAATAAACAGAAATTGTAATGAAGAGGCACTCCACTCTTTTCTCTCCAAGAAAATATTTGGTGTACATAAATGTTAATTCACTAGTTCTCTAAAGAAATCTGAGACAATTTTCTCTAGCTAGCCGGCCACACAGGATAACTTTTAAGCCCCCTTTGTAGCAAGGAAGTAATCTCAAGAAGTGTAGTGAATTAGAAATTGGTTTGAAACTGTTATAAAGAAAGAATACTTGAAATTAAAGAAAGGCAGAGAAAGCTGAAAGAATGAGGACCTCTGTGTGTCTGTATAGAAGCAGACAAAATGGTGTGCTGCAAAAAGCACACACTAGACTGTAAATGAAGAAACTGTGCTGCCAAATATCAACCAAGATTTGAATAAACTTCTCAGTGTAAATCTTAACTTCTTATTTTACTATTTAGTGGGAGAGTAGAATTTTTACAACAGAAAAAGAAACAAGCAATTTCAACACTAAATGCAATTTCATGTCAATCCATAAAAATTATCTAATTTATGAAGCCAGTTAGGCCAAGTTCAATGCTACAATCACACATAAAGCTATAGATAATGCTTGTAGTTACTGTAAAAATAAATTGCCACTTTACTACCCTTTTTAGCAACCTCAAGAAATTGAGAACTGATTTACAGTTTCCAAGTGAGGCAAAATTGATCTATTAAAAAAAAAAAATGAAGAAGATGATGATTACCAAGACCATTGTGGTTTTCCATATTTAGTTTGTTTTGTTTTCAGATGAGTGGATCTTTCAACAGAATACAATTAGTTATTTGGAGTACTAATATTCTTGGCTGCTATGAAGCTTATAACATTGCACAAAATCTCATAGTTTTCTAAAAAGCTAGCTGAGTTATTGTTAAAAATGGTTTAATTTGCAGTGGCACTGACACTGAAAATCTAAACATTCTTTTCCACATTCCCAGTGGAGCTGTCAGGTGATCTACCAAAGGACATAACAGAATAAGTTATTCATGACTCTGAGGCCAAAAACTCTTGGTCAAGGACATGAAAATAATCCCAAAGCAATGATTAATGTTATAAATTTATAAATTAATTTGTGATTTAATATTGCATGTGTGTATATGAATCAGATTCCACGTTTATCTGCACTTTCCTTTACTTCCCTTCCAAATTACTCATTGTCAAGAACCTTGGATGGCTCTTCAATATCCACTTCTCATACAAATATCAATTCATATACAAATCTTGTTTGTTGGGGATGTGTATATTTCAATAAAGGAAGGATTTTCACTTAAAATACAACAAGAACAAATATAATTTCATTGACATTTGTCACATTAATCCAGGCCAATGCTCTCCTGAAATTTAAAAACACGTATGTCTTGTAAATCTCAGAAGACAAATAGAATGCTCAAAATAACACCTGTTAGCAATTAAAGCAAGTCAGCATGTTCCCCAGATAAAAATCAGAAACATGCATGTATGTTTGTACATGCATATAAATAAAAACTGGAAGCTATCAATTTCCAAATTTTTCTCAGCAAGCTTTTACTCCTTGTTGTTCCATTCCCGCTGACAGTGCCATAAAACGTGAAGACCACCATTCTTAAATAAGACTATTAATTAAATCTGGATTTACTTCTGTTGTGCAGAAGTATGACAAGCTAAAATCATACTTAATGAGCAAACAGAAAATAAAGAACTAAAATCTGATGGAACTCAAATATGACAGATGTTATTTTGTTGCTATGGATGCTCATCTACGAAAGAGCTTTCATTTACATATGCACCACCTCGTAATTAGGACTTGGAATTTAATAAGCTGCTCGTGATCTTTCCCAGAATGTGAAAATAAAGTTAACTGATTTGCCTAGATTATTCTAAATCTGATATGTTAAATTTATAAGAAAATGTCAGTTCTATGCTGAAAATTGATTATATAGATGTATGTACCCTGTTACATATATTTGGTTATATAGATGTATGTACCCTGAGCTTCCCACCCTTGACCACCACTTGTTCACTTAACTATGGTTTGTGATCTCCTTCCCACACCATTCTTTGTTCAAAACTCTCCTCATCATGCTAACCAGCTTGTTGAATAGCAGAGACAATACCTTGGCCCCACAGATGTCAAGCCCGGAGCCATATACTCATTCTCAATATAACATCCACAGTGCTGCTGGTGCCAATGTGGATGAGCAGCCAGGAATACTAGTCTAAGGACTGGACAAACCTTGGAAATCTCTCCACATGTCCTGGATCAAAGTCCACAGCAAGCAACATAACCCTCAAAATGTCAAGTGTGAGACACAGAGTTTCTGTCTCCACAGGAGGGACTCTCCCACTACTGCCAATTGCTGTTTCCTCCTCATATTAATGCATAGTTCAGGTTAAAGTTGGCTCTGCACCTGGGAAGGGAGATTCTTTTGCAACAATAGAGACAGAGAATGGAAAGACTGGGGAGTAGCTTCTCTGGAAATGTCCTTGGGTGTCCTGGTGGGCAGCAAACTTGATGTAAGCTAGCCATGTTCCCTGACAGCAAAGATGGATAAAAGCACCTTACGTGGTATTAGTAACAATTGTACTGGGTCTGTCTGGGATGGAGCTAACTTTCTCTGCAGCAGACCATACAGAGCTGTGCTCTGCACTTGTAGCTAGAAGAGTATCACACCAGTGTTTTGTCTACTGCTGAGCAATGTTGGCACCATA
Organism: Netta rufina; assembly: GCF_964035555.1. Lineage (NCBI taxonomy): Eukaryota > Metazoa > Chordata > Aves > Anseriformes > Anatidae > Netta > Netta rufina. Next base: position 101,047,459 of record NC_140124.1, read on the forward strand.
TCAGGACTCCCTGTAACATCCCCAAAGCTGGCTGGCTTGGGGTGGGCAAGAGGTGAGAAAGGAACATCACCAGGGCAGCTGACCTAAACCAACCAAAGGGAAATTCCGTAACATATGATGCCACATTCAGCAATAAAAGGTGGAAAAAGGAAGACAAGGGGAGGGGTGGGCTCTCGTGAAAAAGTCTTTCCTCCCAAACAATGGCTACGTGCATTGAGGCCCTGCTTCAAGAACGTTGTCAAGCATCACTTGCTGGTGCAATTTCTTTCCTCTGCACTTCCACATGACCTTTGCTTTTTAGTTGTTATTGTTTGTTTGTTTGTTTGTTTCCCCTTTTCCATTTTCCCTTTAGTTAAATTATTTAATAAATAATAATTTTCCCTTAATTATTTTTCATTTAATTAAATCATGTTTATTTCAACCCATGAGTTGTTTCTTTCCTTTTCTTCTTCCCCTCCTCTTCTGAGTAGAGTGAGTGAGAGAGTAGTTGTGGTGGAACTCAGCCACCTAGCAAGGTAAAATCACCACAGTAACACAGGCTAGCTGAGTGCTCTCAGCACTTGTTAGACCACATGCAGAATACCGCAACCAGTTTGGGGTTCCTTGCACAGGAAAATGTGGATGAACTGAAGCATGCTCAGAAGGAGACCACACAGACAGTTACATACTGGAGCACTTGCCCTGTGATGAGAGGCCAAGGGAGCACAGTTTGTTCAGCCTGGAGAAAAGAGGACTTCGGTGTGCCTCTCCTCTCTTTGATAATACCGTTACTTACAGAGGGATTATCAAAGACATGAAGCCAGGTCAATTTGCATAGTGGTGCAAATTGGGAGAACACACAACAAGCATACATGTATACTGGAACATGAGATGTTCTGATAATACCATCAGAAGCCAGAACCTTCTTCACCATAAGAAAAGTCTACCAGTGGGACAGGCTGCCCAGAAAGGCTGTGCAGCCTCCAATCTTTGGAGACTTTCAAGACTTTACTGAACATAATCCCGAGCAGCCATCTCTGAGCATCTCAGAGATGATCCAACTCTGGATCAGAGACCTCCGTAGGATCCTTCCAGCTTGAATTATTCTATGATCAATGGATGGTGAATACAGTTTTTTGTTGTTGTTGTTGTTGTTTTTAAATAAATAAAAAAAATAAATAGTTGTTTATCATTTTCATAAACCCTAAAAATCATTTTGTTCTTAGTTACACATAGAAAATCTGAAGTCTCTGTTTTGTTTCTTATTCCACATAACAACAATGTATTGCTAGCATACCTGGTTCAGACTTTCTAGCTTAGATTGTCTTAGTTCTTCATATTTCCGTTTCCAAAGAGATAATACATTTGCTGTCCTTTCCACTTCTTTTTCCAGAAATATGTTCATTCTGAAAGTGTTTTAAAAATCAGTATTACATTTTTTTGAAGACAACAAAAGACAAATTGTATTTAATTTCTTTATATAAGTTCAGCTGTATTTTGCTGCCTTTTCCAACTGTATATTTGTGGGGTTTATTTTCTGTTTGCTTATTTATTTGTTTGTTTTTAATTACATACCTGCCTACTATCACCATATAATTATTCTAAGAGATTTACCAAAAATAATAGCAGAGAAGAATAAAGAAATCCAGTCATATAAAATTCAAATTTTAAATTAAATGCAACTTTGGGCTCAACTGAAGAAAATTGGGAAATAGACTTCAAATAGTGATCTAGATTGCATAACATATGGTTAGATAGCAAAAATCCTCAGAGAAAAGATACTGTACCACTTTTTTTGGCTACAGGTAAAAGATTATTTTAAGTATGCACATATGTGAAAATATATACAGTATGCACAGAGTAATGAACAGAAATCCACAGGATCTACTTTAGATGTAAAAAGAAATAGAAAAGTAAAAAAAAAAAAAAAAAAAAAGTTAAAATGTGTTACTTAGCTGTTTAAAAAATTTGGAAATTCAGATTGTTTAGCTCAGAGGGACTCATCTTCATTACAGTGAAAATTTTAAGGATTTGCCTTTGGAGTGTTATTTGAGCATGCTTATTCTTACATTCAGGAAAATATTTAAGATACGTAATTCACAAAGAATGAATGATGATGGTTCCTTGGAGAAAGGTATTGCAGTACTGAAACACTGAAGTTTGATTTTGATTTTTACCTGTCTTCAAAACACCTACATTATTTTCAACCATTCAGTAGATAATGTAAGAAATACGAAGCAGCACAAGCGCTATAGGTGTTCTTGTCCTTGAGACCAGTTAAAAACTCATTTCTGTGTCCACAGTAAAGACTATTAGCCAAGTTCCAAAGATAAGAATGAACTTCTCATAATTTATACATTTTAAACCTATTTGTAATTTATATCTATTTATAATTTATGCTTTCATAATTTAATTTAATATTTGTGTAGCATGTGTACATCATTTTGCAATAGTATAGCAAAATAGAATTTGGACCACAACTAAAAATGAAAGAAAAAATAATTCTTAATTACAAATAAAATCTTTTAAATTATATTTCTAATAATTTTTAATGAAATACTGTCACAGTTTATAATCCCTGAATATTCAATTGGCTATAAACAGCAATGCAGGAATAAAATATGGAAGTCAGGACTCTGAAGAAATCTAAAATATGAAAAACAGTAAAGCCATAGAAGCACTATTATGTTGGGAGATGAAAATTTTACATTATATACATAATACAAAACTAGAGGGATGCAGGGTGATGAGAAAAGAGAAAGATATTGAAATAGTGAAAAAAGAAAATTTGACTAGCAATAAAATAAATGTATGTCACAGGAATTATTTACAGGAATTAAACCATAGTATATTTGATGAGATATGTCTCTAGGGTATGTCTACGCAGCACACTGCAGGCCTGTGCAGAAGTATGAGAGTTAACGCTGAGTAATCTGGCTCAGGGCCTGGAAGCAATGTTAGCTATGCCAACGAAGCAATTCACTTGAATGAGCTATCTTCTTGTTGCCTCTGCAACTTCATATTCTTGAAGCAGAACCATCTAAATTGCTTATGGAGAGGTTAGTAAGGTAAGTAGAGGCATGTCCAAACAGTAGCTCTGCATGACTCCATGAGCTGGTTTGAGTTTGGAGAGAATGTAGCCGCAATTCTGGAGCACTGTGGGGAAAAAAAATTCTGAATGGTCCTGTGCAGAATGAGCAAGATCATACTGGCTGCCAAGATAACCTTTGGCCTAGTGGTTTCAAGCTGTCTATAAACCAAGCTTGCTTTTGATGCAGCGCAGCAGTGTCCTTGGCTTACTTTTATTGAGAAAACTGATAAATAGTGAGGAAGATGTGAGAAAATATTTAAGCTAGAGCTATGCAAGATAAGTAACAATGCAAAGAGGGGTAAGAACACTTAGACAGTGATTAGTAGCAGCTGCAGGATCCGGGAAGTATGAAAATGAAGTATAAATCTTAGAGAAAATCTGGGAATCTGAAGATGGCAACTCATCAAAATCATCCCATTCCCGTGAGAAGTGGAGACTAATTCTTTGTGAGCTGGCAGATGATAGCTTGCCCAACAAAGACTCATAGGGCGTCTCAGAGACTGTTGACTATGTTAATAATGTTCCTAGTAACATTATTCTTAGGTACATATTGTGTGCATAGCCAAAAATAATTACTTCATACTTTCAAGTTGCATATATTCTGCTTACAGAACCTCTTTGTAAGCAGGAAACACTGCCCAAGGTGACCTAGGGAGGAAGTTGTTACACCAGTGTCCACTATTACGTAAAAATCACTGCTATGTAAGCAGGTACTGCCTGAGGTAGGTGGACTTTGAAATCAAAGTCTATGAAAAGTTCCTCTTAAGCACAAGGCACTCCGATAACTGAGTACAACAAACATTAGATATTATTTCATTGGTACCACACTACTGGTAAGTATGATTTTGTGAGTAACTGTATATTCTTAACGCTTCTACATGGAGTGCGTCTTATGCAAATGACAAATAAGAAAAAGAAAACAAGAAAAACATACATAGTACTGTGAAATGTTTTCAAAACAGGGAAATATAGATTTTCAAAACCACTAACTAATACTTTTTTTTTTTTCTGAATTACTTAAGGCAATTAATAAAGCATAGAAATATCTAGGATAACATAATACGAGCTGCAAATGCAAAACATCACCATATCTACTTTAGAAAATGTCTTTAAAAACTTATTTTTAAATAAAGATTTCCCCAAGGAAGGAGAACCCCCAAGCACTTACTCTCTTTCCTTCTGTAAGATTTTCTGTAACTCAGCCAAATGCAAATGCAAGACAGAAACATGTATTAAACCATTCTCTGATGTCTGGGCTATATTGTCCAGACTTTTTTTTGGTTCCTCCAAATAAATACTGGCAATTCCACAAGGAAAGGAATCAGAATGCTTTAGAGTTGTTTTTTTATTTTGATTGCTTCTTAAAGAGTCTTTGATTATCTCCACATCCTAAGAAAAAAGAAAAACATGACATTTCAGAAAAACGTAAATGAGAAGTCTAAACATAACTTCTGCAAGGCCTACCAAGGCTCTTCCAAACACTTAAACCATGTAGGGGGGGAAAGGGAATAAGTAACATCTTGTATACTTGCATAGGATACAATTAGAATGTTCTCTAATGCAAAAAAAGTCATTCTGGTTGGAGTAATCACTGTCGTTTTGTGACATTTCACACTCTGTGAATGTGCAAGATGTTCCGTATGCAAGATATTTCTAATGTATCACTCCTAAACAAATAGGTTCCAGTTATCACTAGTTGGCTGTAACTATGGTGAAGACAGAAACCTAGAACTATTAAAACCAGAAACAGAATTTGTACATACAGATAATATATTGAGAAATTCCAGATAAGAACTCTTAGACTTCTAATAAAAATCATATTGAAGCAAGTGATGGACTTTAACAAGTTTTGTATAAGGACTAGTTACTTGCATAACATACCAATCTGTGTCCAATCCAGAAAGCAAAAGCACTATAATACCTGTTTAGAGGGTACATATTTTGCATGTAAACTGCAAGCAAAATTAAAAACAGGTAGAAAAATGACTAAAAAACAAAATACATTTGCATTAGGAAGACTGAACAGTTTTCTTCAGAAATATGCTTAAATTTTATAACCTCTAACCAATTGTGCTTAAAAGCTAATCACATTTTAGCATGGTACCAACAGTACTGTTTCATACCAGTCTGTTCTTTTGAGATTTTAATTACTCTCCTTACCAAATAAAAATCTTGCTACCTTGAAGAGGAATTTGATTCACCTCTTCCCTCATTTCAGAAATTCCAAGAAAGGAGAACTATTTATTTATTTTTTTTTGGACATAACAGTACACAAAATGTGAAGAATTTAGAGGTAACCTGATACCTTATAACATGAAAGATAGAACAAGAGATTATTGGAGGCAACAGTTTGCCTCTTTTATGTTTAGCCACAGCTGAGAAGTATGAATAGTCTTCCATGTTTCTCATGACCAAATCACATGGTATTTTGGTGAAAATCCTTGAAAAATTCAATTCCTACACACATCCATAATTTCCTTCTTCTTAATGAGCTACAAAAATCCCCATTCTTTACCTTCTTTGCCACAGGAATGTTGTTGGTTTTGCTCAATTCTTTCACAGGTTCTTGTTCAGGAAATGTTAACTGGTTTAGGTCTTGTTTTATATGATATATTTCTGAGCAACTGCATTCTGTTTTCCAAGTAGTTACATTTTCTAAATTTTCCTTCTCACTTACTAAATCTTGATTTAACTTTTTAAGCATACTCATTTCTTTTACAACGTTGTCTAATTTTATTCTCAATTGCCTTGCTTCTTCTCGGGCTTTATTTCTTTCTGCTCTAACTTTGCTCCATTTCTCCCTCCAGTTAGCAGTACAATCTGACCACCAGCGCATGGTCTTCTCCATTTGTGCAGCTCTGGCTTTGACTTCTTCCAGTTCCCGAATTTTTACTGCTTCAAAGATTTCCAAATCGCTGCTGTAATTCATATGCATACATGTATAATTAGATGAATATGGATAGAAATGTTGAGATGGAAGATTTGAATTACACATATTGCCATCTGGTTGGCGAACTTCAGCTGATTTATAAGGCTGTCTTGGTTGGGTCCTAAAAACCTGCATCTCTTCCATTATTTTCTGAAAAGAGCCTATGTTCATGTTTTGATTCATAATATAATTTCACTCCTAAAAAAGACAAAGATAATATTTTAGCTTTGCTCAGTTAAATTATGTTTTATGAATAACCTCAAACAGTATTTTGTTTTACTGTTACACTGTTTACTGTATAATGATATAATCTTATTAATAATACTGTTAGGCATTTAGCAGTATATTTCATTAAGAAATAGCTATGAAAATATATTTTATGTAACATTTTTGAGTACAGCATAAATAGACATACTTATTACTTGTTAGGAATTCCTAGAAATAACTAGGAATTGTTACCAAAGGAAATGTCATTTGATATGCTTTCAAAAATTTCTGAGACTAAAAAAAATTATGCAAATACCTTCTTCCTTCAAGATAAGATTAAATTGAATCAATATATGTTTTAAATGTCTAGTAAGATGAAAGGATTTAGCTATATCTACAGTCACAGATTCCTTTGCCTTCTTTCTTAGACTATGGAACTTCATACTAAGCAAAACTTACCTAGTAATTTATCTACATAAGAAAAAAACAAAAAAAAACCAAACAAACAAACAAAAAAACCCACCAATTTACATTTGGATACTCCTTGTTTCACAAGAAAAAGAAAATCAAGAATCTTTATGGTGTGCTTTATTTTGCTATCTACATTCCAGAAACTGTCCAGAAAGTGTATTCATTTATTATTCTTGAAAGAATATCAATATCCTATCAGTAAATCTTGCTGCTCTCTTTCATTATTTATCCACTATTACTATTATTGATTTCCAGAGGAAAATCAACACCTCAGAAATTGCTTTCCTATCCCATTGCTAAAACAATGATGATATGGAAAAGTTGTAGTCACTTTTTTTTTTTTCTCCTCTTGGTTAAAACAAAACAAAACAACACAAAACAAAACATCTTGCTATACCAATAGAAGACTAAATTGTTTAAAAAAAAAATCTTATATTCCATTATATTATATATTATATATTATATTGTAATATATATTATATTATATATTATATATAATATTATATATAATGATATTATCTATTATATTGTTTAATATAAATAATGTTTATATGCTACAGTGATTAGCATTAACACCTGTATTTGAAATGTAGAAAATAAATGCAGTAAACAAATCATTGAAGAGTGGATAGTTTTGACATTATGGTTCTTTCATGTTTCATTTCAGTTTCTGAATTTTCTGGTTCCATTTTCTCAGCTGTTATCAACTTTTCAGTACTTTCCAGGACATTTACTTGCCACTCATTAGAAGGTTCTGGAGAATTGTGGTAGATGACTGTAGAAAAGGAAAAACGTGGACAAATATACTCCAACTCCCTTTATTGTCACTCTCTGGTTAGCACCAGCAACCCACACAACAACACTACACAGCTGCATAACAGCCATTGCCAAAGCTTAATCAAGGTAGTCTTTTCCTTGTTTCCTGATCTCTTTCCAGAACTGTCATCTGAATAAACCCTACCCAAAACACAAAGATATCCCCACACTTGATTTTGAAAGAGGCCCAGTAGAGCCAAAATAATTAAATGTTAAAATCTTACTGTAGTTTGTTACTTTAATTTTTGTTTTGTGGTAATGCATTTTTTTTCCTAAAGTGTTGGAAAAAAGGTAGGAAAAAAAGGTAGGAAGGAAGGGAGGGAGGAAGAGAGAAAGGAAGGGAGGGAGGGAGGGAAGGAGGAAGGAAGAACAAAAAAGAAAACAAGAAAGCAGGAAAGCAAGAAAGCAAGAAAGAAAGGAAGGAAGAAAAGAGAGAGAGAGAAAGAGAGAAAAATTTATTTAAAATGAAGGTCATTTTTTATTTTTTAGTAGTGAAAAAACTCACATTTTTTGATTCTGTCCAAGAACAATAGTATTTGCGGAGACATTCACTACTATGTTGATAATCAGTATTTTTGTTTTGTTTTGTTTTTGTTTTAAAGGATATTGCTAGCGGCTTTATATATTCACTGGAAGAAGGAACAACTTGTAAAGTGTACAGTTTACAAATATTTACATATTTGAAAAGTTGGAGAATAAACAACAACAAAAAAAAAAAAAAGAGAGAGAGGATGGAAATCTTTTAAATCATTTGCTTTGGCTGAAACTTCAGAAGTCCTGAGAAGAGAACTAGACCTTTAAGAATCAGAACAGCCTGTTGCTGTGGTTTCATTATTGGTTTAAGGCAATCTAACTGCAAACTGCTGCCATACCATTGGCCTCATCCACTGACCATGAATTCTTGGCCATCCTCCACTGTGTTGGCTGAAATCAGATCAGGTTCATCAGATCAGACTTACCAGTCCAAGTTGAAGCTGCTACTTTTTGAAGTTGACTTGTAGCTTAACTACCACAGCTGAGTAGCTCCAAGACTTCAAAGAGTTTTGTGAAACATCGAAATGTGCTAGCACATTTCATCCTGGATAGCTGATCCTAACTTTGTACCTAAATGTCCAATAAATTAAGAGTCAAAATAAATGACTCTTCCTTCAGAAAATATTAGTGGTGACTTAGTCTGAGATGGTAAGGAATACTAGATATTCATATTTGTCTTAACTTCCCTGTGTGTTTTTCAGAAAACCTAACAAAAACTGATTTTTAGAAATCCTCTGTAAGACTGTAGGAGGTAGAACAGTGTCTTAGCTTTTTATTTATTTATTTATTATTAAAAGAAATATATGTCAACATAATTCATTTCAGTGGCTGGCTGATGTCAGATAAAAACACAGATATTTTGAGTACTGTGTTCAGCTCTGGGGCCCACAGCACAAGAAGGACATAGACCTATTAGCATGAGTACAGAGGAGGGCCATAAGAACGATCAAAGAACTGGAACAACTCTCCTATAAAGACAGGCTGAGAAGGTTGAGATTGTTCAGCTTGGAGTACAGAAGGCTACTGAGAGACATTATAGTGGCCTTCCACCTAAAGGGGGCCTACGGGAAAGCTCGGGAGGGACTGTGTCAGGTAGTGCAGTGGGTATACAAAGGGTAATGGCTTTAAACAAACAAACAAAAAAATAGATTAGATATTAGGAAGAAATTCCTTTCTGTGCAGGTGGTGAGGCATTGAAACACGTTGCCCAGAGAAGCTCTGGATGACCCATCTTTGGAAGTGTTCAAGGCCAAGTTGGATGCGGCTCCTGGTCTAGAGCTACAGATTATACAGGTCTACAGATAATAATCTACAGATTATATAGGTCAATAGCACAAACAATACAAAAAATGAAATTAGAATCCACACTGAATACAGCTTTCAGCATGGCTAATTTCTAGGGGAGAAATAAATAAAAGACAGAAAAATATTTAGCCCTGTTACCCCATTATAAACAAGATAAATGTACATATATTGTTGACTTTATAAAGATGTTGTGCTTATACTGGTTAAAAACGACTGTTTAATTGATATCTGACCATGCTATCTGACCAGCTCTTACACTGCTGCAGTAGACAGAAGATCAGTGATTAGGACAGAAAACCTTGACTTTGGTCTCCATTTTGACAGAGGGAAGTCAGCAAATCATTAATAGTTGCATATATTTTCCCATTTGTAAAATGAGGATAATTTACTACTTGAAACAAACATTGAGAAGCTTTGCCCATTTTTACATTACATATTGTTATTGCTAGATGTCCATATGTTTTTCCTTTTCAAGTAGAATGACAGCACTGAAGGACCTACACCAAAATTCTGGAACCTGTGGAAATATTCTAGTTGAAATATGACTGAAATATTTTGATGTTTCACTATATAGAAACATATAAACTTTCTTTGGTCAGGTAGCCTGTTTTCACCCTCTTATATGTACTAAATAATGATAATAATAATAATAGTAATAATAATAATAATAATAATAATAAATTAGTAGCTTTCATTGCTTGGGGTCAGATTGCCTTGTTCTGTCTCATTTGTACACAATACAGACAATCAAATATTATCACTGAAGCACAGAGGAAGACATAAAGCCAAATTCTCAAAAATAAAAGAACAAAAAGTAACTAGAGGCCATGATTCACTAAAGACTTTTCAGATCTCATTTCATCTATTGGATTTCTCTCATGTAATTTAACTTACAAATTTTATCACTTAATAAAAACAAAACAGGTGTACAGAAGTGCAACACTTATTTGAAGACTTTTAGATATATTTTTGGTTTAGATATATTTTTGGATTAATGAGCAAGGTGCAGTGCCCTATAATTTAACACTACATTTAACACAGTAGAGAACAAGAGTATTTAGAATGTGGGAAGGGCAGTTCATGACTCAGTGTAATTTTATTAATTGTAATCAGGAAAAATGAATCTCACTACCATATTTACTTTGTTAAATTTCCATTATATTTTATACTGAAGCATCCATAGGTCTTCTGGATGCATGCCTGCTCTCAAAGTAAAAGGGTGTTTTTCCATTGACCTTAATGGAAGTAGGATTTTCTGCTTTGCATAATTGCTGTACTTCCATAACCAGTATTAGTCAGCTCCCGAAAAGTCAGCCCCTCCATTCTCACACATTCTCAGTCTTACACTTTCTTTTGACTAGTTATTTTTTCCTGTTAATGAAGTAATCAGATCAAACAGATGCAACATTTCCATCTAGTAATTTGTCAGCTTTATCAGTGCCCTCACATATTTTCACAAGAGGCTGCATGAAACAGCGTTTCCACAAAACACATGGTAGAGGTGGAAGGAAAGTAGGACTGTCCCTTTTGACAGCATCATAGAATTGCATTCAATCTATATAGATCACAGAATTATAGAAGCAATATCAATAAAAGATAAGCAAGAAATTGTGATGCAACTGACAAAAAACCAAAAACACTATATAAGCTATACCATATTACATTTAAAACACAGTGCTTGGTTTTTATTTTGGAAAACAAAACAAAACAAAACAAACAAGCAAACAAAAAAAACATAAGCTAAAGTGAGCGTTTAGCTGTCAGCTTCCTTTTGTGGGAAAACACTAATGTGTATTGCACAGATCCATTGAGGTAACTCTAACTAGGAGCATCAGCCTCTAAGAACATGGGGGATGAAAGCAGATGAACTACCCTTTAAAATGCCATGTGGCATTTCCAAACTTTTTTTTTTTTTTTTAAATGTAATGTTTATTTTCTTCAGATATTTTTCACAAACATTTTCATTTAATCTGAAGACTAATAGCTTTCTGTGAGTGTTGAAACAAAATATTAATAGTTGCAAGGATGGATATTCTTATGCAGCTAGTTTAATATCCATGCTTGACTGTTGTAAACCAACTCTGATAAAAATAGCAATGGGAATTCAATTTCAGCTATGAAAGCTAAGACTTGAGCTTGTATCTATTTTAACAGAAATAGACTGAATATGAATCCTGAAAGGAAGCAAAGGTTTAAAATTAAAATCTTTTGATTTTTAGCAAAGTGCCTGAAGCGATCAGGATCTCATGATTCCAGATGGATGATTAGGATGGGCTTTTTTATGTCAATGGTATCTTTCATGTTACTAAACAAAACTGCACTGACGAAATAAAAATAAATGTTTAATTTAAGACAGTCATAATCCCCTGGTTGACAATGTCATCCTTTTAGCTATCATGATACTTTCAAAATTCCCTTCTCTGGTATATGACTGCTTCATAGAAAAATAATCCACAGTAAAACATTTCACATCTACATTGAATTTTGGTTATATTTTATAGGTGACAGTTTTCAATCTGTTCCAGGGACAATCAAGAAAAATGTCTAAGGTGTATCTGAAAGATAATAAAGAAAAGAAAGCATTCATTTTGTTACAGATGCAGACCTCTAAGCATCAGAAATTTGCTGAGTCTGATAATGGAGAAGAAAAAAAAATGCTGTCTGCAGCTAGTTTGAAAGTTTCCAGCTTGAGTTTGCAGCAGTAGACAAGCTAGCTCAGCATATGGAACTTGATGAGTGTAATTTACTTAATAAAAGATAATTAGATGGAAAGATAAGATGAAGTTAGGGAAGTAGATGAAAGTGGGGATTTTCTGTCCTGTGAAATCTTATGGTAGTTCCACCTGTTTAACAATTCAGGGATAAGATGTAACACAGAGTCCCTTTTAGAGTAGTTTTCTTAACTAAATAATCTAATGTATGTAATGTATAGGAATCAACATTCATGTTATCATGTGAGTGGGGTGAGGACAGCATAAGGGAGTTAGAGAAACAGATCTGATGGTTATAAGAGGAAAGAAGAAACATACAGATAATTGGCAAACAAAACAAGGAATCTATCTACACCATATTTTATTATATTACAACCTTTGCTTATTTATGATCATAAACAATTGTAACAAAAAAGAACAGCTCTAGATTTATTATCCCAGGTTACTATTATGGGCAAAGAGAAATGTAATAAACCTGGTGATACAGTTGGCAAAATCACCAGAAGTGAAAAGAATTATTACACTTCCCTTGTTTTAATTCATGCTCATTGAAATCAGCTTTTCCAGTAAGTTCACTATCAGAGGATAGCATTTCAACATCCCTCTGCATCCCATACTGCATGACTTAACCTGTAGTTACATCTCTCTTATGCCTTCATAGGCTTCAGCCAAACTTCTTTTTAAAGGGATCCCATATCTTAACAGAAAGTATCTAGTTCAGATGAAGCCAGTTAATTTTCTTTTGTCTAATCTATTAAAAATAATTAAAAATATATATATAAAAAAAAAAGTCAAAACTACATGTGTTTTTTTGTAAGTGCTACTGGAAAGTCAGAACTTCACATGATATTGCTGCAGCTGTTTAAAAACAATAAGAAGAACAAAAGTAATTTTCATTTACTCCAGGTGCTACAAAAATGTGTGAACTTATATCCATGGGGGGAAAAAATAAAGAAATAGATTTTTGTAAAAATCAGTCATAGCTTGGGAGTGTGATCATATTTGGGGCTTTTAGGTTGTTTGAGTTAGTTCTTTGGTTTAGCATTTTGTTTCCACTACAATGGAAAAAAGGCTTGGAGGAGGTGGGTGGGAAAAACAGGGAAGAACACTGACTGTCCTTCCCTGAAAACTTTGCTCTATATGCAGGGCTGCCAACAATGGAGACATTAATTCATAAAAGGGGAATGTACATCGCCAGGTAACAAGTGACAGGACAAACAGAGAGTGTAAAGTGAGTTGGGACACCCATCTGCCTATCTCTCTGCTGACAGCAGTGTGGATCACAGACAGGAGTGCACAGTGAGTGGGGAATTATAGAGAGAAAGCTGCAACTATATCAGTAAAGACTAGCACAATTTTACAGCAGAGATTGGTGGCTCGGAGCAAAACTGAGTTTAGAGATGTGGAAATGGCTTTGAAGCATAGAGTCACTCATGCCTATGCAGATATTTATGCTGTGTGGGATTGTTCAACCCCATGGCTAGAGAGTAGGGTAAAAGGAGAGAGAGAGAAGTAAGCGGTAGACATGTATGGGAAAGTAAACATACCAGAATTGTTTACAATATAGCTAAATCTAAGAATATGTGTCTACCCACAAAAAAAGCCTGCAAATCTTGAGGCACATTGGAGTCAGGTGGCTCGTCATTTGTCTCAAATAAATGTAGCACAAAATCCTTAGGGCAGAACAAGTAACTGGTTACAGGAATGACTAGGACACACTTGGTTTTACAATTTCCATTCTATTCACAACTTACAAATCTCTCTGCCTGTCGAAGTTCATCTCCATTTTACAATTGGCCCCAAATATCTGGACATGCGTAACTGGTCACTCCTGAGATCCTGCTCAGGTTTTGGCTGAACACACAGCTCATGCTAGGGACTAGGAACCAGAAACATTAGCTCAAGAGCAAGAGCAACAAGTGCAGAGTACAGGAAGAGGTAACATCCACTCTGCAGCTGTTCTCACCTGCAGTGAGCTGTTCCCTGAAGTCATCATTTCCTGGGGTCTTTGCAGATTTACTGCCTAGCAATTTCTTCAAAATCCACTAGCTTGTGGAAACAGTATAGACCAAATTCCAATCTAAAAAGTATAAATATGTCAGCATGCCAAAAAGCTTTTGAACCAGATCCAGGAGCAACCAGACTGCTGAGGCTTTTTTGCTTCCTGGTGTATTACAGGGGACATCCAGATTGTGACAGAGGAGGAAGAATGTGCATTTGCACCATCGTCTTGGTAACTATTTTGTTCACAGGTGCACTAATAAGGAATTAGAACTTGTGGGTTACAGAGTTCATGACTTAATGAAGTACTGAATTAGTAAATTCTAAACTAGTCTATACAAAGGGAATTGAAGTCTTATTTTTATTTGGTGTTTTTGTATTGTTTTTACTGATAATGAGCATAGAAGGTAAAGTTTAATATTTTAGTACAGAGTACATTTGTCCTGTAAATTTGGGAGACCTAAATGGACAGTGCCAATGTATGCACATTGACATAGTTCCACAACCTGGTTCTACAGTGCAATGTATGCACATTCTCATAGTTCCTCAACCTGGGTCTGGATCATGATCTCTATTAGAAAGTTAAGAAAAGTGTTATTTTAGAAATGAAAATTAAAAGATGTCAATTCCAAGATTTTTGAGTGCACAGCCGAGGATCATCGTGCTTATTTTTTTCCAGAGCTATAAAAATTAAACCATTTTTAAGCAGTTGATGTTGGCTCCAAACATTATATTCTCTCCATGTGTTGTAACTAAAAATCAGCCAAAAAAAATGTCCTGAAATAAAGATAAACGATGCAAATCATTTACTTCCTGTCATAACTTATCTGCTCATCTTTTTTCCTGTTTACACTTCTCTAGCCACATTCCTTTTATTATCAAACCTTTGATGCAAATCTTAAAAATCCTCTTACATGTCTGATAAATAAAAACAATTATGCTGCGAAAACCATGAAATATAAAGTTATGTTTCTAGCGTCATAAAAAAGAACTGTTTTAATGGTTTTGATTTTTTTGTTATTGTTACTGTTATTTGTTTTGTGATTATAAAATCACAAGTAAGTGTATGAAAGAAACAATTTTTTCCACTATATCAGTTTGGAAAGTTTGGTTTGTTCAGTACATCTTTGGGATCAAATGAAATCACAGCCGCAATTAATCAATGTCTTGACACACAAAATAAAGTTATGCAATCTCATCACCTACGCTCCACTTGAGCTTCTGAAATATAACTGATAATGTAAGGCCAAAAACTTAATTCTAAAGTTCCTAAAAAAATAAAACAAACCCAAAGTAATTAAACTGCCTTAGAGAGCAAGAGTAAACATAGAAATGCTAGAAGTTTTACACATTTTGTACAGATCTGGTCAAATAAAAATAGTGGTAAAACTGAATATCACTTTTTTGCTCATTGTTTCTTTATGGTATAAGCACCTTTGCCTTTAAATTTAGTTAATTAATTAATAATCCCACTAGAGGATTAATATATATATATAAAATACAGTAATAATAATAATACAGTAATACTACAATGGAGTATGACCAAACGTAAGTAAGTACTTGTTAGTAGAATACAGAATCTGTGCAAAGAGTCAGATCCCAATTCTGTGTTGATCACCACCAGATGATGGGAGGGAACAATAAGGCAGAGAGAAGGTATATAAATGAGACCTAAGTTTCCATTTGGTGCACTATTGAAAAATATCAAAACAAAGTTTGTTAACTACCTGAAAACATTGTTAACTAGCCAAAACATTTCAATACAAGAAAGTAACTTCAGGAACATTTCTGTAGAAAAAAAAAATGCATTTTTCTAGGGTATAAAATGCTGTGACAAAGTGAGCTATACATGGACTGACAATGTAATAGCACATTTTCTGTGGTTCTTCAGAAACACTTTGTCACAGCATTTTATATCTTATATATCCTTATACTCCCAGGAGAAAAGGTAAAGGATGAGCATTAAAGATACTGACTGAAATGTAATAAGCCACAGAGGGATTAATAAGTAAAAAGAAATATTTTTTCATGCTGGAATTTAGTCTGGAATAGATGATGGCTTTCTTTTTTATTCAGAAACTAAATAAGATTATTCAGAAACCAAAGGAAAATAAAGCAATCACCAGAATGCTGCAATAAGCATTTTACACTATAAAACAATATTAAGTATATTGCTACCTGATATTCCAGTATTTATCATAAGAAACAAACAAAAAAAAAAAAAAAAACTCTGACTTTGGAGGAATCCTTGTTAATAGTAGCTTACATCAGCTTTCTTCTGCTGAAGGTTTTCACAATTCACACAAAGACATGTAGAGTAAATTGATATATATAGATATATATATATATCTATATATATATAGATCCTCCTGCTCTGCAGGAGGATCTGGAAAGGCTGCACCGATGGGCTGAGGTCAACTGCATGAAGTTTAACAAGGCCAAGTGCCGGGTCCTGCACCTGGGGCGCAATAACCCCAAGCAGAGCTATAGGCTGGGAGAGGAATGGTTGGAGAGCTGCCAGGCAGAGAAGGACCTGGGAGTGATGGTGGATAGTCGGCTGAATATGAGCCAGCAGTGTGCTCAGGTGGCCAAGAAGGCCAACGGCATCCTGGCTTGTATCAGGAACAGTGTGACCAGCAAGGCTAGGGAGGTGATCGTCCCCCTGTACTCAGCTCTGGTGAGGCCGCACCTCGAGTACTGTGTTCAGTTTTGGGCCCCTCGCTACAAGAAGGACATCGAGGTGCTTGAGCGGGTGCAGAGAAGGGTGACAAAGCTGGTGAGGGGCCTGGAGAACAAGTCCTACGAGGAGCGGCTGAGGGAGCTGGGCTTGTTCAGCCTGGAGAAGAGGAGGCTCAGGGGCGACCTTATCGCTCTCTATAGGTACCTCAAGGGAGGCTGTAGCGAGGTGGGGGTTGGTCTGTTCTCCCACGTGCCTGGTGACAGGACGAGGGGGAATGGGCTTAAGTTGAGCCAGGGGAGTTTTAGGTTAGATGTTAGGAAGAACTTCTTCACTGAAAGGGTTGTGAGGCATTGGAACAGGCTGCCCAGGGAAGTGGTGGAGTCACCATCCCTGGAAGTCTTCAAAAGACGTTTAGATGTAGAGCTTAGGGATATGGTTTAGTGGGGACTGCTAGCGTTAGGTCAGAGGTTGGACTCGATGATCTTGAGGTCTCTTCCAACCTAGAAATTCTGTGATTCTGTGATATAAACTGATTTATATATAATTTGTAACTTCACAAAGAGAAATGTGAAGAAGTCTTGTGTGGCCCTCAAGCTGGCCATACCATTCTCATTGACAGTTTATCCTCATCTCCTATCCTTCCCCATAAACTACTCCAACGTCTGAAATAAGATTTACAGTTCCAAGTGGAAGTGGTCCTGCCCCACTTTAAGGAAAATTTAGGGAAGCTTTTCAGGAAAGAGAAGAAAGAGGAGGGGAGGGAATTATTATTATTATTATTATTATTATTATTATTATTATTATTATTATTAATTTATATTTATTGTTTATACTTTTAATCATATTATAATTTATTAATTTCATTAATATTATAATTTATTAAATATTATATTATATTATAATAATATGATTATTATTATAATATAATATATGTATAATGTATAATATATTATACATAATATATAATAATTATAATTATTATATTATAATGATTATAATATATTATTAATTAATAATAATAGTAATAATAACAACAACAACAGCTTTCACTCTGACAGATAAAACAGAAATTTCTCTTGGAAGAAATTATGTGATGTATATAAACCCTGAGTAATGTGCACTATTTGACCTGCTTCAAGCAGGGGGCTTGGATTGGGTGAACTCTTGTCATCCCCTCTAACCTCATCATTCTCTGAGAAGTGCAATTTATGAGGAGCTGTGTATGTCCACCTCTCCTAACAACACTGCTGTAACAGCCAAGGAACAAGAACGAATCAAGAGTTTTTAATCTTTTTGAATATATAACTTGCAGATAAATGGCTTGAAAACCACTATATAAGGAGTAGAGGATCCTGTGAAAACACTAATCCTAGAAGCAGCATATCCCAATTGTTACCATAAATAGTAAGTATCTCCACATTTTTGACATCTACAACTCTTCCAGTTAATTTATTTTTAAAAATAAAGTTATTTTGTAATCTTAATGGAATAACTGTTACTGCAAATAAATAAATAAGTAAAAATAATAATTAACATGTTTTTCATGTGGACGTATATATGCTTTGGAACTTTGTTCTATCAAACTCAATTATTGAACTTTTAAAATCCAGCAGCAGATTATGCGCAGAACACATTTGCTTTCAATATGGCAATTAACATTAATAAAAACATCATATTGTAAATAAAAAATCATTCTTGTGATTAGCATCAGAATTCTCTCACACACAGAAAAAAATAAGACTATGTTATGTTTCTGTAAGAATTCAGTGACATATGGAAAAGATTTTCTCTGAACTATTTTCCTATTTAAACAATTTTCACTCTAGTGATTGAAAGAAAAACCCAGACTATCTGTTTCAAAAGGACTGTTAAATTATCCTTATTTGTTATTCAAGGGCAGTAATGTATTTTCTTGCAATTTTCTTGTTTCCATTTAAGATTAAAAACAAACAAACAAACAAAAAAACACTACAAGGTATGCAACAGATAACAGTGACATTTTTAAGACAGCTAGGCTCTACTCCCCCATATCTCTAATTTGCTAAAAGTTATATCTTTTTATTGGATTTATGAAACACATCAGGATCTATGCACTCATCCATGAAACAAATACATACATTTTAGAAAAAAATATAAAATATCTTGAGATATAAAGCGTGATTGTGTTTAGCAACTTACACAGTTTTTTGTCTTTCCCACATCTATTATTGCAAGTGTACAGGCTCCTTGTTTCCAAAAAAACCAAAGGAATAGAAATGCTGGCGCACAAAGAAAAAAAAAAAAGTTCTTAAAATAAGAGAAGCTCAAAGGAATATATGCTCCTCCCAAGCCAGATAAAACTTGAGTCTATAAACATAGACTAAGTACTTAAAATTTGTAATACTTTAATACTTGGATACTCTAGAGTCAAAGGGCAACCTGTAAAAAAAGACATCGGACATATGCAAAAGCAGAGACATTTAATCAGTTAAGTATGAGCAAAGATGAAGAAAAGTTGAATCCCCCCCAAAATACTATAAAATAAAGAACTATTCTTTGTGACTAAGAACTGTTACATTGTATTTTACATAACTTAGATTTTCTTGAGGTAGAAGGGCAGCAGATTGTTCAAATCCAAATCCTTTTGAAAGATTAGTGTATTGTTTTGTTTTTCATCTTGACATATTTCTCCTCCTTTCTGAGAAAAGATCCACAGATCATGACTAATTATTCTCAGGGATGGACTCCGATTCTTATGTGAGGTAAAGGTCCAGGTGGAGACTGCAGCATTCCTAAGGGGTTGGTATTGGAAATAGTACTATTTAACATAGTTGGCAACATGGATAATGGGACTGAGTGCACACTAACCTAGTGTCTCAACAATACTAAATTGAGTGGTGTGGTCAATGCACTGGAAGGAAGTGTCCCCCATCCAGAGGGACCTTGACAAGTTCAAGACTTGTTATTTTCCCGTGCAAATAATATGCAGCTCAACAAGGCCCCTGCACCTTGGTTGGAGTAATTCCAAGCACAAATACAGGGTGGGTGGTGAGTGGATAGAGAGCAGCCCTGCAGAGAAGGACTTGGGGGTTCTGAAAAACTCATCATGAGCCAGTAACATATGCTTGCAGCTGTAAAGAATGTTCCAACAATTCATGTCAATAGATGGTTTGAAGGGTAAACCTTGAGTCTCTGATATCTAGGGGGTTTCAGAATAACTGCTAACTATTGTGACTATTGCATGGGACGCTACATAAGTCTCTGATATCCAGCCAAGAAGGACAAAGGAGAAGGACAAGGAAAAAGCCTGGGAGGAAGACTACGAGCCTTCAGCACAAGAGACAGCACAAGAGACCCCCAGAGGGACTACTGGAGACATACGCATGCACCAGTGGGAGGGTTTGGATTCCGGGAACTAATTATAATAACCCTGCCTTTTCTAGAAGTAGTAATGAATATGTAGTAGTAATGAATATGCCTAGGAGCATAAAAACCAGCTGCCTGATGTAACGTGTGTGTGTGTTGGAGGAGCCCAGACTCCCCACGCACCCAGCGCTGTTTGCTTGCCTTTTATTGACCCCCCCCAAAAAATCTCATAAAGCTAAATTGACTCGGAATTTATAACACAGCCCAGAACCCAAACATATCATGGGGCTGCATGAAAAGAAGTGTACCTAGCAGATTAAGGGAGGTTATTCTCCCCCTGTGCTCTGCTCTCATGAGACCCCACCAGGAGTGCTGTATTCAGCTCTGGGGCCTGCAGCAAAAGAAAGACCTGGTCCTGTTAAAGGAAGTTCAGAGGAAGGCCATGGAGATGCTCAGAAGTCTGGAGCAGCTCTCCTATGAAGAGAGTTGGGTTTACTCAGCCTGGAGAAGAGAAGGCTCCTGGAAGATCTTACAGCAGTCTTCAAGTACCTAAACAGGGCCTACAAAAAAGCTGTGGAGGAACACTTTGTCAGGGAGTATAGTGATAGAACAAGGAGTAATATCTTTAAGCCAAAAGAGGGTAGATTTAGATTAGATAGTAGGAAGAAATTCTTCAGGGTAAGGGTAGTGAGACATTGGAAAAGACTGGCTGGAGCAGTTGTGGATGTCCCATCACTGAAAGTGTTCAAGAAACCTGGTCTAATGGGAGGTATCCCTATACAAGGAAGTTGAATAGTCCTTAATATCCCTTCCAGCCCAAACCATTCTGTGATGACAAAAAACTTTCTTCTGTTCCTCTTCGTCACTTCCTAAGCTAATTGCATTAGAAGCAAACTAATAGTTTTATTTCAGCTCTAGTGAGGGCCCTGGTAGACCACAGTTTTAAAGGATAACAAAAGAGAATAAAGAGGGTTGTGTATAAACCCCAGCTTTTTCCAGGTAAACCTGTTCTGCCAACACAAACTGTGAACATACAGAACTGTGTGTGAAAAAAATGGAGTATAAAGATAAACAGGTATTCCCAGATTCCAGACTAATGGTCACTTCTCCTAAACACAGGTGAAAACAATATAGAATAGATGTATCTGTTAGAGCAACAAATAGTGACTTGAAGGAAGCATTTAATTTTCCATAAAGTTCCACAAAACATTATATTTGGACTGATTTTTTTGTTTGTTTTTTTTTTGTTTGTTTTTGAAACTATTACATCCACTATGATTCCTGTAAAAATTATGGGTTATATTATGTCTCTCAATGTGTGAATTGCTTCTGTAAAATATAGGTTTTGTAGGCCAATAGGATAATTTGACCGTGGAAGTCTAAGTCTAAGTACCTTATTTTTTTCTTCCAATATTAAATAAAAGAAATATATCTAGGTAAAGAAACGTTGCTCTTTGAAGTTATAGTAGGACACGAGGTGCCAACAGTTGGAAGCAGTAACAGAAAACAGAAGCACTTAATGTGATGTTCTTTTCGTAACTAAAATTTTGTCCTAAATTAGATGATAAGACGTCAATGCTCAATAACTTTCATAATACTTTGTAAGTAATTACTGTTATAGCAAGTTACTGTCACGGATACAGTTTCTATTCCATTTTAGGGTAATATGATGCATTCAGTAGGTTGTTTTGGTTTCCCTATGTCTGAGTACATTTATAACCCACATAAATCTTTGTAAAGACTTTGTAAATTGGTTGAGGAAAGAGGCTAATAATAACCCAAGTTACAAACAGCATGATTGCTTTTTATCTTTTATATCTTTTTTATCTTTTAATTTTTATTCTTCACACCTAGTTATCATTTTTGAATCTGTTGAAATTTTTCCAATAGCTTTGACAGATGGAGTACATTTTCACCAATAATTTAACTCCTAAAACATTACTAAAACAAAGTGACTGGGTAGAAAGTCAAAGTTCAAAGAAAAAGCACTGAAATTAGATATCAGAGAAATTCACACATCATTTTTCATGACATCCAGCAACAGTCCCAACTTGAACAGAAACCTCAACCCTCAAGAAAATTATTTTGGTAAGCTAATATCTCTTATGTCTTTGAAGTTGTGTTCAAATCCTAAATACTTCCAACATAAATATTTGCAAATACAGATGTTGTCATTTACTACCCATAAGGCCAAAAGAAACTCTGAAATACTGCTTTAAATAATTTGCAGTAAGTTTTCCACACAGGAATATTATGTTTGATTACAAACCTTCATAATATATCAACCTTAACTTCTATGCATTTGAGCCTGTAGTATCAATATTCACTTCTCAGCCACTACACTTGAAAAAGTTGTATAATTAGATCATTCTGGGAAAACAAAACAAAACAAACAAACAAAAAAAAACAGTTTCCTAGAACAGAAACAAGCATTAGAGATAAGCCATGTTGGAGGTCAGTCCATTTGGACTTGTATGTATTTCTCATTTAAAACTAATGTTGAGGGCTCCAGCTGTGTAGGTTTCCCTCTTGCCTGACAGCTGACCTAGGGCTTCCCATTTTGCAAGCTTGACTGATAACATTAGGAGGCTTCTCCCTCTGCAACAACTCATGATCAATCTTCCCCAGGATGTAGAGTTCCTACTGGATAGTTAAACTTTCTTTGATTACTATAATCTTCAGGATGTTCTGATGAGTTAAGTGACCTGAAAACCTGGGTTAACTCATGCAAAGGCTGGATTGGTGCAGATGATACTTAGTGCAGATATTTAGTGTATGCTCACTTTGAGCATATGAAAGAACATCTGGCATGAACAAAAACATTAACTTATCAGAGCTATGTAGAGGTTTCTGATTTTTTTGGGGAGAAAGTTTACCGGGGAGCCTGAGGTTTTCTTCTGGGAAGTGTTTATTTATTTATTTTACAATACTATTGCTGATAACGATCTAACAATACTAATAACACAATCAGTTACCTTCTTTAAGTACAAAATACTCGATACAGAGTGGTTCCTAAAAATCTCACTTCTAGTTGAATTTTACAATTAGAAAAATCAAAATTAGAAAACATAAAGCACACCTGTGTCCGCTACTCAAATTTCTGGATGATTTTCCCCTCTTTCCAATTCTCAGTCTCTTTAATCCCTAGTTCAGAAATCCATCTGCTGCAGCACACTGGTGGCTGCAGTGATAAATCACATCTAAAATGCAATATAAACCTGAAATAAAAATATTTTCCTTAAGTAATTAAAAAAGGAGCAATAATATAACACACATTCACAAACAAAGACTGCTCTTATTTGGCAATAAATGCAATTAAGTTCCTGTTATC
Organism: Netta rufina; assembly: GCF_964035555.1. NCBI lineage: Eukaryota > Metazoa > Chordata > Aves > Anseriformes > Anatidae > Netta > Netta rufina. The sequence goes on from NC_140124.1 coordinate 101,070,859, forward strand.
CCAGGATATCCCCTGTTATGTAATCTTAATTTTAACATCTTTGTATGTAATAATTTAAAAGAAAATTATTCCTTACCATTTTTGATACTGTTATTGAAGAGAAAGTTGCTGTTGTTGAAGTCATGCTTTTCTTGCCTATTTTTCATTGTTTGCCTGTTTTTTAAGAGGCTGAGGTTATTGGGGAGGAGAAGAGGAAAAGAATTTCACAAACCACCAACATAAATTTACTTTGATAAACTTCCTTTGAAACCAAAAGGCCTACCACCAATGCTCTTCAGCAATTGCTATTCAGACACAAGGAGATTCACTGTTATTGACATTTAAAGTGTTTCTTATTATTTTTTTCAACAGTTCCACAGAAGAGGCAAAGAACAACCCAGTGCATAAGTCTTCCTCCTTTGTTTTCACAGAAAATTGAGTAAATTAGTTTAAACCCTCACTGAATGTGACACATATTTCTTAACCCACACTGAAATGAATAACAGTCATAGCCCATTTAGTTGAATGTGTAGGCTAAGCAGGTAGCTTCTAATGTTGTTCAGCTCAGTGGCAGCAGAGCCATTTGGTGGTGGTCAGTGGCAAAGAATCTCAGAAGACTTCACACAGAGGCACAGTTGTCAGTGTGTTACCACACCACATGCAGCTCAGCCAGCACATACATGTACTATCCTGCTTAAACAGATGATGACCTATGCTGTGCCAGAAGGCTATCCTTTTGTGGATTGAACTTTTCAGAAAGAGGGAAGGCTCCAGAGATGTGTGGCAGTAATATCTAAGACATGCATTATCCACAAGGCTAGATCTGCCTTTCGACATGACATTTATAACTGGTTTTAAACATATTTTTTTTTAAATTTTAAACTATTAAAGCCAGTATTAAGTGAAAATCAAAGTTAAAAATATTTAATTCACCTGTCCATTTTCATCTAGGAAGCCTGTTAATTAATGTGATAACTAAAACAAATATATTCAAGTAAACTTTAAATAAGCTTAAGGTTAACTATTCAGACCAAAGATCATTGTGTCACGAGCATGTTGTCAGTGGTTGGTTTCCTTTCCCAGACATTACTAACATGAGCATTCTACTATGTAATGCATTACTTGTTTATTTTAAAATGTTAAATTAATCTCACTGATCTGAGAGCCCCTGTAGGTCATGATCAGGTATAACCAAAATGGTCAGCTTTTCCCAAGCAGTACTGAGGACTTTGGAGAAGATCTGGTTTTGATTACATTTTTTCATATTGGTCTATAGATCAGGTCAGTGGGTTCCTTTCAGTTTCAAAAAGGAAACAGACCAATGAAGATTAGAGATTTTTCAGTCACCTTGAACAGTACTTTGCTGAACAAGAATCAGGTCAGAACAAAAATTGACACCTGTTCAGCCATATACAGTAAACAATATCACTTAAATGTATGGAGAAGCTTTGTTATTAAAAAAAAAAAAAAAAAAAAAAAAAAAAGCATCATAAGCTTATTATCACATTGCCTTTTTTTTTTTATGCAACACTATTGCAAAGTAACTTTAGACTGGATAGATTCACTGTCATTTACAGGCATTTTTTCTTGCCTACTTACAAAATGACACTGAGTGGGCGTTTTTGTTTTAAATGTGAGGAAGTAGAGGCATATCCACTAAATGTCTTAACAAAAGTTAAGTTTTTAATTTTGTTTATATATTGATCAATTCTTGATTCTTTTTTTATTATTATTATTATTCTTGACAGCATCTAAAAAGTATTTTCCTTCTGATATCAGAGATAAAAAATAATTGCCTTATAATTGTAAATATTTATGATCTTTATCTACATAAACATGACCTACTTTCAAATGTAGTTTCATAATGTTGGCAGTAGGGAAAATTAATCACAGATACATGATGCATTGCTTCAGATAAAACATTCCAACACTTATTAAGACACAAAACAACTTTTCTTCAAAATATGGCTCAGAGTCATTCTGGAAACTAATGGTTTTCCCACCCACATAAGCAGACAAGTAAGAATGTTCAAAAATGCTTTGTTTTCTCTGGGTCAGAGCACATCCTCTTGGCTTGTTCAACTACTCTGTTACAGTTTTATATGAATTAACAAAATTCTGATGTGAATAGATCTACTCAGATTTACCAGAATAGTTTTAGAAGCCATCCCTTCCGTAATTGTCTATAAATACTTTTCTTTAAAAAGAGATTACTTCTTGTACATTTACATGTACTTATTCTCAATTGATCTTTTCCACTGTAGTATTTTAACACCAATAATATTTTGTCTTTCAACAGTTCAAGGGTTGGTGGTATTTAAAACTGTAACATAGAACCTTGTGATGGCTCCAACTTCACTAAGTCTTTTTTTTTGACAGAAATGTACTTAAGAGAAAATTTATATTTTTGCAAAAGCCGTCAGAGAATCATAGAATCATTAAGTTTGGAAAAGACCTCCAAGATCACACGGTCCAACATGTGATTGTACCATGGCGGTATTGTACATATGTGATTGTACATGGTGGTAGAGGCTCCTCTACCACCAATACAACCCACTAAACCCATCATTCTACTGTTTTTACAGTAATCCATGAAGTAGCATATATTTTGTGGTAGGGTTCACTTAAATTCATTAAAAAAAAAAAAGCATATTTCTTTATCTTCCCAGTGCCAATGGAATGTCCATGTGTAGTCATATCTAAAGAGGAAAAATTAATTGTATACATAATGGTTACTGAGGCTAGATCCTCCTGTGTACTTTCTTTTGAATATCGTGCTTCAGACAGAGGACAGGGTAGCATCTTTTTGTCAAAAGATGATACCTACAGAAGTTATGAAGAAACCTTCAAGTAAACTGAAAATACATTAAAAAAATAATAATAATTAAAAAAAAAAATAAAGAAGAGCTTTCAGGGAGCTTCGTCCATGAAACTCATTTAATTTAACCTAATGTCAATCAGACCTAGAATACTCATAGCAGCATGAGCAGCGAGAATCAGGCTGTTCAAGGAAGATAATTTTCACAATAAATATATTTTCATATATTTATTATATGAAAATAATATATTACTAAAAGGACTAATAAGGGAACAGGAGTAAAAGCATACTTTGCTCAGAGAACTGCTTTTCCAAATGAATGTGGAATATGGTTTCTATAATGCTTTAAAAGGAAGTTAATTCAAAGATAAAATAGTTTCCATATATTGATATATCTTCTTGTCATGTCAGTTAAATAAAGAAGCATCTTACTTGTACAATTTTTATTAAAAAATAAAAATAAAAAAAAAAGTAAAATGGTCTTTTAACAACTTGGAAAATAAAAGTCCGGTAAGGGTCTGTACAACATAAATGGACTATTAATAACCATAAAAGTGTTGTTTATGAACTAATTTGGATTTTTTTTTCTGATATAGAAGCTTACCAGATATAATTTTAGCCATGATAAAGACCTGTTTTGGGAATGCAGGAAAATCTTTGACATTAAAGCAGCCCTTGAAAATGCATGAGATTAATGTTCGGTTTTCAATTACGGTTATAACTCTTTAAGTTAGTAGAGTTAGTAGAGTTGGTAGATTCAAAGTTGAGAAAGAAAGTGTGTAAGAAAGCGTGTAAGAAAAAGGAGTCTAGACAATCCTTGCAGAGATGGACTCAGAATTTATAGGCATAAGAGTTATGAATCAATCCATGCTAGGAAAACAAAGCACACAAACTGAAGTTGATCACTTCAATTTCAGAGTTATTCAAGAGTTTGTTGTTTACTTTCTGTTCTCCATTTTGCTACAATGTAATTTAACATAAATGCAAATAAAGTGCTTATTTCTGTTTTCCATAGGATTTCCTTTAAAACTGCTGTTTCCAAATGCAGTTTGCTTGGAACTCCATCATAGAAAGGTAATTGCTTTGCCACCTACTTAATGAGATGGATCACACTTTTGGAGTGCATAGTACTGTATAATCAGACTCCCAGTAATGATAATGACGTTAGGAACAGGAACCCTTATATAGGTGTCTATATTAACAGACACCTTTATATAGGTTTCTATATAAACAATTTAGAGTCAGAAGGAACTGCTTCCTCCTCTGTAATCTCTAGGTATCCTCTAGGGAGCCAAATTTCATACTCTCTTAAGTATTCTTCTATTGGATCACACAAACAGAACAGAACAAATCCTTGGAACAGAAAAGTTAATAAAAAGTGTCACACAAGTATAATTGTTAATTATATATACATATATATATATATTATACATATTAAACTTGGTGGCAGAGTGTTCAGGTGCTTGTTTGCAAGTGGATGAAATCAAACCCAACAATGACAAGATTTAGTTTTATACACTTTAAAGCACAGGATACATATGCTTGTTTACATAAACAATTAACGTAGCCTGAAAGTTAGTTTGACTTGCTTTTTTTTTCCCTCTTGGAATGCTGACAATACTTTATTCAATTGTACTGCTGTAATGACTTCTTCATTTATCAGCAATTGACATATAATAATAAAAAAAAAAAAAGTAGAAAGCAACATTTAAATTTAAAATAATATGTACTTCATTGTTACAATATTTACAGCTACAAAAATATAGCTAGTTGAATTAAAATTTGCACTAGGAAAAAAATAGTTTTTTCCTGATAGAAAGTTGCCCTTACTCTCCATATGTACTTGTCTATTATATTTCAGAGGAAAAGCACCAACTAAAATTTGTGCAGTAAAAGTGGTAGGAGACAAGTAATTTTATTCTTACAAAAAGCAATGTGGAACATGAAAATTTGTGTTGATAAATTCTGCAGATATTAGTGGAATAATAGTTAGTATAGAATTATTATTATGGATAACAACTGCTAGTCTCTTCAACCCACAGATTAGCCAACCAGTAGAATAATAAATTTGTATGTTTTAAATGATTTCAAGATCCACCCCTCTTGGTGCTGAAGTTAACTACAATGATTTAAGTCTGCTTATTACCAGCTACTTTAAATTATTAATTTTCTGATGAATTTATTTCTCAGTTTTACCTGAAGTAAATACCAATACTTTAGATTTAATTTAGAAATCTGGCCTTAATAAAAAGCAGGCTATGTGCACGTACGTAAAAATGACAGACATGTTATTTCATTATTTTTTCCACTCAAAGGTTTTTGAGAATTCTCTGGAATGTTTTTTGTTTGTTTGTTTGTTTGTTTTTTGTTTTTGTTTTGTTTTGTTTTGGATGTAGGTATGACTAATTCCACTGATACCTAATATTTTATAGAAATATTTTAACCTTCAGTATATTATCCAAAAAAGTAAATTCAGAAAAAGATCCCAAAATGAAAGTTTTCTAACACACGGATGATCTAGAACAAGAGTTAGGCTTCTAGCAATGAGATTATGCATAGCAGAGTCTGCTTTACAAAATGGCTTTAAGAATCAGTGTGAAGTGAGAAAAATAAAATGCAGTTAACTGGACATTCTGTTAGTTCTATTTGCTATATTAAACTGAACAGAATTACTTTTGAAATTTGGCCTTTTCTCATTGCTAATAGGGCATCCATATACTCTCACACCATCTGGTATATTAACCTTTCAAATAGCGACAAACTAAAATATTTGTCCCACATCAACAAGCCATAGTATTAATAAGCCATATTTCATTGCATTATTATAATGTCATATAGCTAAGAACACCTCTCCCTACAAACACTTTTTTCTTATCCTATCCTCAGATATTTTCTGAAGAAAATTAGGATTATTAGGATATTAATCTCATTAGATGAATTTATGAAAAGAGAAACACTGAAAACACTACTTCTAAGAACAAAATGCAATATGAACAGCTGCAAACTCATAACAGAATTATCATGGCACTTTAGGTTTATACTACCAATAACTGTTGAAAATTACTAAAGTTTATCTTATTCCAGCATATCCTGTTAAAGATGTATTTCACAGTGATTTAAAAAAGGATTTCAGCACTGAAACAATATAAGTCTTGAAGTCTCAGTATTTGTATTAACTTCTAAATCAAAAATAAGAAATAAACATTTAACAAAATACCGCTTTGAAAATTTAAAAAACTTACCTTGTTGTAAAAAAGTACCCTTCTATATCTGAAAAACAATAATAACAACCTCTATGTTTTATGTTTTACCCTATGTAATAGGGTGTTAGGATTAATATTACCCAGCAGTAGTGAAAGGAAAGGAGAGAAATATCTAGCTAAATCTAACTCAGCTACATACTTCAAATAACTGTTTCCTGATCTTCAGTACTTTGCTGGGTATTTCAGACCATTTTTTTCCCTACTATCAGTATGAAAGTAACCCATACTCTGTAGCAAATGAGAAATATAAGAATAAGTAATAAGCCCCCAATCTTACCCCTTACCGTCTGGGTTTTCTGGGCTCCTCTTGCTTCTCAGTGTTACAGAGACATGTGTAAACAACAGAATTTCCTGCATCCTTTTCTCATCTACACTGTACTGGGACTTGGCCAACAGGATTATTTACAACATTAGGGCCACTCCACAGTAACTTGAAAATGACTCCCCATTGGTCAGGCTTTATCAAAACTAAAACCACAACATTTTTCCTTTATGTGCAAGTCATTTATCCCAAATAAAACATTTTTCCATGTTGTTCTTCACTAAGTATTACTTTCTTCTATTTATATTCCTCCTTACCTTTCTAAACTGAAGACTATGACCCCAGTCGCCTAAAGGTTATGCAAAAGCCTAAATTAATTATTCTAACTGTAGTAATTAAGCACATGCACCCAGACTGGGTGGATTCGTATGTTACTTCTTGCTCTTATGCAGATTTCCTGGCCAACTATATCGCAGGTCCTAGAGGTGTAAAGCTGATATGGTTTGTTGCAGTTCATATGATTTGCTATAGCTCTGAACAGCTAAATATTTTCAATTATAAAAAAAAAAAAAATCATATATAAAATACTGACAATTCATATATCATAATCTCAGACTGAGAAGCCAGGGCTCTTATAAGTTTTAGGAGTATAATTCTACTTCCCTATTAACATTTCATCGCCTTTTCATCACTATAGAAGTCTTCATTGTGAGTAGTAGCTATGGCTACAAGACTTCATTTAACTAAGAGGATTCTCTGATCAATCTGATTCACAAAATCTACTGCATTGATTGGAGACAAAGGGCATTCAGTTAAAAAAAGGGGGGGGGAGGGGAATTACAGGAGGGACCTAGGTATTTCTATGAAAATAATAACAAAAATAAATAAATTTAAAAGCCTGTATCAAATTTGTGTGTCTATATATATACATATATAAACAATAAAATAAGGCAACAGCTACTTTATACATATTCCATGGCTCCTTCAGCCACATATATCGCACCTCCCACTAGAATACTCTCTGGCTATACTCCATTATCCCTACTGTAGGAAATCAATTCACATTTTTTAAATCAAGTTATGTACACATCATAACTTACATTGTATGTTATTCATTTACAACTAACCACATTTCAACCCATTCATAAGATGCAGACCTCACTTCCCACCATTCTACTCTTACTGCAATTTCTGCCTGCAACCAAGAAGTCTGTTCCATTGCCCTTACTCAGACGACTTTGCAATTCCTAAAGAAATTGATACGCAGTCATTTTATCTGAGAGGAAGTTAAGTAACTTGCATCAGAACTGAAAATGCCTTCAGAAGTGAAGTTTTCTAACAGAGGATTTATGCCTCTATTTCCCCCTACCCCTTGAAATAAATAAAATTAAAAAATAAAAATCAATATGACACTGTGAACACTGTGAAGAGTACTACTAACTGCTGCAAATATCTTTTTTTTTTTTTTTTTTTTTTTTTTTTGGGGGGGGGGAGGGTAGGGAGGAGCGGAGCCTAGGGAAAAAAAAAAAAAAAAACACATGGTAGGCCAATAGTAAAGCTAGAATGACAACTCAGGTTCCGTTCTGTTGCACCTGTCGTACTCACCAAGTCTTGGAGGAATCTTGATTTTATGCCATTGTTATAGGTATATTCAAATTTAATTTAAAAATACAGATTAAATTTGCGAAGTTACCATGTGAAATTGTACGGATCACATAGGTGGCACATTTTATAAACTTAAAAGAAATAAATTGTAAATGCAATAATTCATTGACTTTGGAGAGAAAGTCAAATTTACAAAGGCAAACAAAAACTTTTCATACTAAATAAGCTTGTGGATTGCAAACCTGCATGAAACTAGAAAACTACTAGGGAAAGACAGCAAGGAACTTAATATCATAGCTAGATTTGAAAAGCAATTGCAAATGTTTACTTCAAAAATGGAATACCCAGCTATTCTTAGTTGCAAATATAATCTCCGTTTGGTCTGATTTGGCCATTTAACCTTTAGGCTTGTAATTGTTTTGTTTTACAATACAATTACAATTGTATTTTATTACAATAATAAAATACAATAAAATTGTAATAAATAAAATTGTATTTTATTACAATAATATTACATTTGTAATACAATTGTAATTGTATTGTAAAACAAAAAATTGTATTGTACAACAATTGTATTGTAATTTGTAATACAATAATACATATAATAATACAAATTACATATTAATGTAATATAATAATACAAATTACAATTGTATTGTAATTGTTACAGAACAGGTGTTGCCAACATGCAAACTTGCTAACATGTGAACTTCCACAAATGAATTTTATTGTTATATTGGGTTTACAGGGCAAGGTTTTGGTAGTAGGGGGGGGCTCTGTGAGCCCCATGTCAGATCAGAGCCAGCTCCAGCCAGCTCCAAAGGGACTCACTGCTGGCCAGAGCTGAGCCAGAGTGATACTGGTTGGGCCTCTGGGAGAACAGATGGAATAAAGGGAAAAAAAAAAAAAAAGCTGCATAACACCAGCTGGGAGAGAGAAGTGAGAACCAGTCCTGCAGACCCCAAGGTCAGTGCAGAAAAAGGGCAGGAGGTGCTCCAGACACATAGCAGCAGTTCCCCTGCTGCCTGTGGAGAGGCCCCTGATGAAGCAGGCTGTCCTCCTGCAGCCCATAAGTCCCACATGGAGCAGATCTCTATGCTGTAGCCCATGGAGGAGCCTCCAGTGGAACAGGTGGATGTGGCCTGTCTCTGTGGCCCATGGAGAGCCCCTGCAGGAGTAAGCCCTGGCTGCAGGCCGTGGAGAGGAGCCCATGCGGGAGCAGGGGATCTGGGGGGAGCTGCTGCCTGTGGGGGACCCGTGCTGGAGCAGTTTGCTCCTGGGGGATGGATGGACCCCGCAGTACAGAGCCATGTGGGAACAGTTCTTGAAGAACTGCCGTGGGCAGCCCACACGTGATTGGTTTGGGAAGGATAGCATCCCGTGGGAGGGACCCCATGTAGAGCAGGGGCAGAGAGTGACCATGAAGGAGCGGCGGAGACAAAGTGTTAGGGACTGACCACAGCCCCCATAACCTGTTCCTCTGCACTGCTCAAGGGGTGGAGGTAGAAGAGGGTGGATGGAGGGAAGGTGTTTTTTAGTTTGTTTTTAGTTTCTCACTGCTCTAGCTTGTTAGTAGTAGGTAATAAATAACATTAATCTTACTTTGTTGAGTCTGATTTGCCTGTGGCAATAATTGGTGATTGTTCTCCCTGTCCTCATCTCAACCCATAAGCTCTTTTCATTGTATTTTCTCCCCATTTTCCTCTGAGGAGGGGCAGTGGGAGAGTGGTTGTGGTGGACTTGTGCTGCCCAGCTGAGTAAAACCATCACAGCCGTCTTCCTAGAAATCATTAGGTAAGTAAACAATTCCTAGTAAGCTCCTACTAAGAACATTTATACACCTGCCAAGAGAATCAGGCCATAGTCATTTCTTGAAAAAACAAACAAACAAATAAATAAATAAAGTAAGTAACACGTTTTGACACATGGCATCCATTGTCATCTGGATTTTTGCATCCCTGACTAGTGTGACTAGTGTGGGATGGACTTCATTCCCTTGGAGTATATTTGATTTTTAGCAGTATGCTTAACCTGATTTTTCAAGATCTGCAGAGGAGCATTTACAAAAAACAGAAGACAAACTTTGAATTTTTTAATGTGATCCTGGGATCATGAAGGAAGAGACATGGTTCTTTTTAGGATTATTGAGCCAATGAAGAAAATAATTTAATTCGTCTCCGAGAAGAAAGTTAGAGCAAGTCTTTTTTCAAAACATAGAAGTTAATTATACTTACTATATTGATGCATTTCCTACGCAAATACAAAAAATTAAATTGCAGTATTATTCTTCAATACTGTTATAAATGAAGTCTCAATCTGAATTTAGTAATATTTATACTTATATAAGGTATAAAAGCTATAAAAGGTATAAAACGTATAAAAGGCAAGTAAACAGCGCTAGGTGTGCAGGGAGTCTACACTCCACCAACATGCACACACGAACATCAAACATTCTAAATATACAGAACATCGCTTTTACATACTAAACCCGAGTATGCCTATACATACGTACAATCAGGAAGGGTAACAAACAATCCTTTAAGTTCCATCACTTAACAGTCTCCATTTTCCATTCCTTTTGAACAATATGTCTCTCTTTAAGTTGTCAAGTAACTCGGTCTTCAGGCCTTATGTATCCTGTTCTTCCCAGATCGAAGAAAAGCATACCCATCTCCTTTTCAAGGCCAATAGGGCCTGGGTCAAAAGGCACATTCAGGTCAACAGGGGGCGTAACAGCAAAAGCCTTCGATGGCTGTAGCAGCAGAGGGGCCGATGGCGTAGCAGTCAGATCAGTAAATGAGCCCGCAGCTCCCTCACTATCTGGCAAACCACACGTTTCTGACTGTGGTCCCACATGGCTCTTTAAGGCCTCAGAGATTGCTCGCCAGGTGCTGAGCAATCCCACTGCAATCTTGTCGTTTTTAGTTGCAGAGTCCCACACCTTGACCTCAATTTGGTCCCATATTTCAGGATCATAAACTGTCCAATTGTTAAGAAGGAGAATAAGCTGTAAGGTTACCAGGACAGTCTTTGTTTCTAAGGACGTATGATTCCCCATAATGCGCAACTGCTTACCAGCGATGGGCAGTTGTGTGCGCAGGTCCGCATCTCTCATCTTGAGCTTCTTCCCAGCTCCGGTGTGCCCATTTCCAGTGAGTGTCTGTACAAGCTTCTCTGAGCAGTTTGCTGAGTTTGGCCGAACCCATCTTCATGAGGCAATCAATGTGCCTGTTCCCGTCCTGGTCTCCGTTCTGCCAGCCTGTTCCTCTTCACTCCTTTTTCCTGCTTCTTTATTGTGACGTAACTTCATTGTGTTGCCTTTTTTTTTTTTTTTTTTCTCTTGAGGGCAGGCTCCCCTCTTATACCCTTCTCTCCACAGCAGTTCTTTTCAAAACAACTTTTCATTGGTCAAACAACTTTGAATATAACAACAACAGCAAACACCCAGAAACTTCAATGCCTTAACGGCTGGAGAACAAGCAACCCGAGACTGCATGGAGTCTCCTGAATCACCCTTCTTTGTTCCCTCTAAACTCTTTTATATTCCTGATGGCCTCATCGTTAAGAGTCTAATGTTATCTCAACCATGGGGCTTTCCAACCTGCATGGCCACACTCCCAAATCTCCCCCTTCTTTGTTAATATCAACAATTTTCTCGACACAAATTACCACTCCATATATAACAATACAAAAACAAACAAACAAAAAAAGCGCTTCAAGCACAAATAGCAATAGATGGGAACATTGTTAACCAACTTGGAAAACAGAGGGGCATGATGTATTAAAATTGGAACTTTTTGAAAATGAAATTCCTCAGGTATTCTCCAAACAAACAAACAAAAATTTAAAACTTCAGTTTTTAGAACCTGATTTTCTTTGTTGTTGGAACCTGTCTTCATTTCTACTATAGTTTCATATTATTCCACAGCATTTTATAGAACTGAAACAAGCAGTATAACAACACATTTGAAAATAGGTGATCTAAGAGGTCTTTTCCAACCTAAATAATTATATGATATAAGGACAGAAGTTCATCCTTTACTGTATTTCAAGTCCAGATGTAGTCCCCAATGGGCATCACTGGCTTTGTATTTTCTTTTATCATTATTATTGTTATACTTTTCCCTTCATTTTCTGTCCTGTTAAACTGTCTTTATCTAAACCCTCAAGTTTTTTGTTTTGTTTTGTTTTGTTTTCAATTCTCTTCCACATCCCATGGTGGGGAGGACAGGTAGTGAGCAAACAGCTGTGTGGTACTTAGCTGCCTGCTGGGTTAAACCACACCACCTGTGAAGATATAATTAGTTACAAAAGGGCTAAGTAAGCCCTAACAAAATAAAAAGAAATGAGACACCACCAAACCTTTTGCACCTTATGAGTGGATAAATGACTGCAGATCTGTTTCTTTGGTGTGCAGATTAGGAAGAGAAAAACAGTGTAATCCTTTTACAGAAGCTCTCTCTCTAATTAGAATTTCAGAAGAGGAATAGTTTTTTTTGTTGTTGTTGTTGTTTTTTTAATATCTGATTTCTAGCATGTACCAAACAAACAACCCTAATAAATCTTTGTTTCTATGGCTTTTTAATTCAATGGTATTAATTCAATAATACCAATTAGTAATACTAACCTAGAATTTAGGTAGTAATAAACAAGCAAAATAATTGTTACATAACAAGGATATTTGTCATAAAATCTTCAAAGTAGATAACTAAAATTTATGTGCAGGCATAACAGAGTTCTGTGAATAACAATATTTATGGTCAAAGGAGATGATTCTCCCTCTACACTGCTCTCATGAGACACCACCTGCAGGAGCACTGTGTTCAGCTCTGGGGCCCCCAACACAGGAAGCACAAGGATGTATTAGAACAAGTCCAGAGGAGGCCCACACGGAGGATCAAAGGGCTGGAGCACCTCTACTGTGAAGACAGTCTTTTACTGTTAATTATGTTAATTACCAGTGTTTCTCACAGGGAAGAAAAAAAAAAAGAGAGAGAGAGAAAAAAGAGGATCCAGGATCCAATCTTGAAAAAAAAATAAATATATATATATATATATGTATGTATATATTTAACTCAGGTATTCTGAAATTCAGTGGCAGAACATGTACATGGACGTGAATGGCATTCATATGGCATTTCAAGATATTATTTAAGAGATGTGTTATTCTGGCAAGAGCTAGGAGCAACTCTCCACGATGTGTTAATTGTAGTCTTGAAGCTTTTATTATAATTTTATAATTATAATTTTATAATTTATTTATTATAGAAGGTATTACATCTAATAGCAACTGTTGAGACAACACCTCTGCCTTAAAATGAACTGACTCTGAATCTCACCTCCCATGGTTTTTCCTCATTCCACTTTAGGATAATAAAGTTTCAGCTGTGAAGGCAAGAAGGTTTCTCCTCACTATTTTTAAACGAGTTTCATGTGCATATTGAGCACCATAGAGATATCACAGCTGCACCAACACTCCTTTGGGGTGGGGAGGACTTGGGTGTTAATAAGAAGATATAAGAAGGTAGCTTCTTCAAAGCAACAAAGATCAATGCAATCTCAAGTCAAGGTGTTTACACTCTTTAGTGAAGACACTAAAATATACCACCTGGAACTGGATTATGCATTATAGATTATTATACTTCAGCAGGCCTCAGTTTGGCAGAACAAACACTGACTACAGAACAAGTTACAAAATAGTCTTCAGACCTGAAAATTCCTGTGCATTGGAATTTATTCCTACATGGTGGCAGAGTTTGAACCCATAGACTTATGAAGAAAAAAAAAAAAAAAAAAAAAAGTATAATTCTCAACATTTTAAGTGACAAAATTTGGCAAGATTGAAGGCTATGTTATTAATAAAAAACATATCTTCCGTTAGGTTTCAGAATATCTGGACTACATATGTCAGAAAAGAAACATCAGAATTATGTCTTTAAATCAGCAGATTATAAAAAACATACAAAGGAATATGGGTTCCTGATTTTTCTTGTAGTCCAAGCCCATGATGAACATCAGATGCAAAAAGTTAGTGTCTTAACAGAACTTATAGTTTGACAGCAATTAAAGAGGCCATAATTAGAACAGATATATTTGAGACCTTGCACCATGCTCTTGTGATGACTTTGAATCAGCCAGTTAATCCTTATTTAATCCTATTTAATGTTTACCCAGGATTAAATAAAAATTAGAGCCCAGATCAGATTTATATGTAGAAGGTGAAGCATGAGTCTGTTTTGTTTTGTTTTTGGACTGGATCAATGTAATATTTTTTTTTTTCCCATTTTTCATACAATTAGGCAATTTACTATTGCCTACTATATATTTACTATTGCCTACTATATATTGCCTAATATATAATTATTTTTCTCTGCATTATTATTCATTCATGTATATTCTGCACCTTTAAAGCATGATTAAAAATACACTTCTTTTGGATAATTTATTAACTGGTTTTAGTTAATAAGCCTTTTCTTAGCCTAATGAGAACCACAGGAATATCTCCTCCTCTTGCAAGTTTTTTCTCTGTTGTTTTTTAACCTGTTATTGTTGCAAAAACTCATATCAGTTTCAATATAAACCTTATTAGTCACCTAAGACTATTATATAAAGTATGAGACAGTACCGTGAAGAGATATGTCAATAGTATTACGGAGGAACATAAAAAAAAGAATGAACTGGAATGCAATTCAGACCAAAAAAGAAAAAAAAAGTGAGCAGCTATAAGAGTCATTTTCAAAAATCTAAAATATTAGTGACAATACCTCATTATAGTTTTTGGGATAGTTACATGAAGATGGAAATGGTAAATAGAAAGTGTGCATGGGGAAAAAAGCTAAAACAAACCAAGTTTATGCTTGAAAATATCTCAGTTACGTAAGGTTCTCTTCACACTTATAGCAGCATCTTCATTTATATTCTAATTATTATTGTTATTATTATTGTTTTAAACTTACAGTTCCTTGTTCTGCTAAATCTCCAGTCCATTCCTTGCCTAAAGAAAGTTCATGCTAAATTTGAGAGAGATCACTTTCTAAGCCTAAAGAATTTCTGCTCTCTTTCAGTGCTTCTTCCATGATTTATCTATAACTGAGCCCTAACAAGTGTTAAAAACTTTGTTGCTATGAATCAAAAACATGCTTCAAAATCATGGCTTTGCAATGAGAAGAAATATGCAATCAAATTCTGATATCAGACTTAGAAGCAGAAACCATCAGTAAACAAATTTACTAATTTAAGCATTCTTAGCATACTAGCTTAAGCATGCTTTCGTTTGGTTGGTTTAGATCTGTGGGGCTAACATCAGCAGTAAGCCTTAAATCTTTTAGTGCCTTAAGAGATACATTTTTTAGTTTGTTTACAAACAGGGACTGAGAAGTAAGGCCTGCATTGTACCTGAAAAGGTGATCTGCCTTTCACTTGTCAGAGTTTTGCTATGATTAGTGTTAATGTGGCTGACTGCCTTGGCCAAGAATGAATTCAGCTTGTAGTTATAGCTGAAATGTTCAACTAAAATAGTCTTGAAAAATGTTGAAATGAATGAATTACAGTAAGTTATTTAATTAATCTTTAAAGGACATGTACAATCATATCTGTACATCTAGATCATTTATCTACAAAGATCTGTATAAAAATATTATAGAATTTTGCTGGCAATATGTCTGAAGACAAATTAAAAATTAATATACAACTTCTATTACACCTTTTGGATCAATTTTTCTATTTTCTCCTCTCTATCTGTCCTCCAGGAGAGCAATGAAAGGAGTAAAAGAAAGGAAAATACAAGAAGTTTTAAAAACAAAAATTACTATTCTACCTGTTTGATATTTTTATGTATTGCGTGATGTAACAACTTAATTTTCTATAATGAAAGGATGTTGTGACCGTAGGAATACCTTATTGTTTACAAATCAAAATTATGCAAGTGTTTATCATTTTAACCTGAAGGACATAAATTAAAATGTAGGCAGTACTGTGAAGGGATTATGTCGAGTGAAGCAGAAATTGTGGTTTGACTTCTTAAATAAACAAGAAATATTCCAAGGAAATATTAATTTTGTCTAATGTATGTGACATTTAGAAAAGCAGCTACAATTCTGCTCTCAGTAGATAGAATATAATAATCTTTTTCTTAAGAGAAAGAAACAATTCCACTTTCAGTTAAATTATCAGTACTCGTTTTTATTCAGATGGCAATAAGAGCTAATGCTGATGAGGCAAACAGTAAGAGTTCTGCAAATTTCCCTTTGGCTAAATATATCCGTTGGCAACTCTGAACTTGAGTGATTTATTTGGTAACAGCCCCCTGACTAGAAGAACAGATTTGAAATACAGATATATATATATATTTTTTATGTAAATATTTTCTATGGTGGGATTACATTTTTTTTTTTCTAAATCTGATTCCAACCCATTGAGTTTAATATGAAGAAGGTAACTTGTTAGTTTAAATTATCTGTGGCTTTAGCCTTGTTATTCAAAAAAGTAACAAGTTCAGTGTTCTGTTAAATAACTTGTGACCATATTCTCTCTCCAATATGGAAAAACAACAACAAAAACCCACTATTCAAAAATCATGAATATGATCATGGATGTATCTTACTTAAAATTAATTTTACAGTCTGGCTACAATTTATTTTATGTGGGGAAAAAAAAAAAAAAAAAGATGGCTAGCTAATGTTCACAGAAATGGATGAAAGCTACTACCAGCTGATTGCCATTATTGAGGGTTGTGTGTATAAATGAAAGGAGAATATGCAAGTATATAAGGAAGTCATAAAACCAATTAATCAAAATGGCTCGTAATCTCATAATCCTGATACAAATATGCTTTTATACTCAAAAAAAAAAAAAAAAAAAAAAAAAAAACTCAGGAAATACAAAAAAATATGGATAACACCTTTGACATGAGCTTTTTCTTCCTTACTGGCTTTAGCAAATTTTAAATCCTAAAAGGAGACACATCACAGGTTATTTAAAATCAACCACATGCTTCTGGTTTTAAACTATTCTTTACATGCAACCAGATATAGCATCTGGCTAGTAAGCCATGATTTCTGTTTTATAAATCTAAATGAAATTGTAATTTGACCTGTTAGGAATTTTTCTAGTTTCAGTATCACATAAAGTTAAAACATATCTTTTATATGCACAGGTGGCTTGTGCTTTCCAAAGCCAAGTTATACCATTTCTTCATTAAAGACAGGATGCCACTTTCAGAGCAAGTTTATGTTATCTCATCTAAAAGGTTATTATCTTCCAAACCTTGAAATTCTGACCCATATGTGGAAATGGCTCTACAAGATTTAATTAGCAAGCAGAAGGATAAAGAAACTGGAAAAACTACCTTCAGTGGATTACACCCTGTAGATGTCTGATTTTCATGATGAGTTGAGAACACCTGCATTGGTGTCAGGTCTTACTGTATTTCCCTCTATGGTTGTCACTGGACAGCTGTGCAGAGACTCGGCCAGTTGTACATCTGTTCCAGCAGGGGAAGCTGGAATTGCCAGAAGTGTCTGGCTGACTGCCTAGCACTGTAGCCCTAGGTTTCTCCACAACAATAGAATATTATGACCTTCCAATTCTCTCTCAGTCACTTAACATTTCATCTTAGTTCCCTCTGACTCCTGTAATATTCTCTAGATGAAATGGAGGAGATACATTTCGAAATTTCCTACTTCTAAAATTCATTCAATTTTTTTTGGTAAGTTTGAGCACATGGTTAATTTGTATTAGTATGCTTTACTAGCATATATGCTTCACTATTTTCTTGCTTATTTATGTGGCAGCATTCTGGGAGTGATACATGTTTCTAGATACTTCAAAACATATTCTACAACAACTGTACTCCATGCAGCTTATGTGTAGTAGAAGATTGAATCACTTCCTATTATCTTTTTTTTTATTATTATCTATTTATTTATTTATTTATTTATTTATTTATTTATTTGAGAGAGAGAGAGAGAGTCCTTACCAGTAGATTATTCCAACTGGAGCCAACTAATGAAGCTGAGCAGATGCATGCTGCAGGCACTTGTGCTTACTAATAACTTATGTCAAATGAACGGTAACAAGAAAACATAGATAAACAGCTAAATAACTGAATAAATAGCTTATCTATAATGATGTTTGTGAGACTGAAAAATCAGTACCAAACAATGTTCTTTTGCTCTGTGGAACACAATGTACTTTATGCGCTGTGAGTCAGACTATAGAATCCAAACTCAACACTACTGTATGATCGCATACATCTGTTGTACTGTCAGAATAAGCTTAAAAATCAAATGATGAATAATAAATAATCCAGTCAGCCCCCCTGTCAACACCCCAGCCAGGAGCAGGGTAGTCAGAGATACTCTCTGGGGGCATCCAATGGGGCCTAGCCCAGCTGTGGCCTTTCTGGGTCTGATGGCCTGGGGCTTGGTGCGCATTCTGGGCCTGGGCAGGTGGGGAAGCCCTGGGGGCAGGCATGGCACCTAGTGGTGTCTTTTCAATCAATATTGGATATTTTAAACAAATTAATATAAAACACAAATGTGTTTTAGAAGTGAACCTAGTTACACATATGAATTTAAAGAGATAATTAATTATCTTTGATACCCTGATAATATTCTTAGTAATGTAATACTAAAGACATCTTTCATATCTTTGATAGTTATCTTTCATCATCCCACCTTGCTAGTTGGACATGTTGTGCCTCCATCCAGGGACATGTAATTCAAAGCTACACTTCGATTAAATCATACTCATGTGATAAGTTGAGTATCTTAAAACATTTACGGTGTGTTCTTCTGCCTACTTTTTCCATATCTGACTTTGAGATTTGTTCCACTGTCTTCTTGGCTTCTCTACCAGTATTTCCCTCCTGGTAGCTTCTCATTCATCACCACATGGCCCTGCAGTAGAGTTTGGCTGTCTGAGAGGGGCACAGCCCCTCTGGCCTGCCTTGGCTCCAGCTTGCTGGGAAAATACTTTTTGAGGTGTGAGAAAGCAAGCAAGGAAAAATGAGGAGAGATAAGCATAGTGAAAACAGATGGAAGTGTAACTGTTGACACAGCAACATGTAACAGCTCTGGGACTCAAAGGGAAGTACTGACTTAAAAATGTAAAACATTTTCCTCCCTTTGGAGGATCCTGGCCCTTCCCCAGCCGACTGACAGTGACCAGGGGACTCAGACTCACTCCAGGGGTAGTGAGCATACTCATATCTAACCTAGGAGCCTGCTAATCCTAGCCAGTCATCACATATATCACACAACAAACAATCCTTTCCTACTCCTTAGTAGTGCTTGCCTTGCTACAGAGTCTCTGCTCATTATGAACACTGCCTGAATTATGTAAAGGTGGATTTACAGCTTCTTTAAGAAGGATGCTGTGCCTGTGGTACAGCTAGTGAAAAGTTTTCCATTCCTGTGAGAATTTATGCTAAAATATATTGATTTTCCAGAAATTTCTAACAATCAGCTGTAAAAATATGCAGGAAACATTTAGAAAAGATGAAATAAGAACACAATGTCTTTGTGTAATCATCTCAAAATTCAAAATTAGTCACTGAAAGATTAAAATATTTCACTTATTTTGAAAATTGTCCCATTTTTAGAAATTAGAACCCGTATTTTCTTTGCATGAATGAAGTTAATTGAAACCAACACTTACATCAACAAATCTGTTGCTAATATGCATTTTCAGTGAAAAGCATTTTGTTGAAAATTCCTACCAAGTTCTTTGCACTTGTATTTAGTGTGAGTCTTTCATTGAAATAAAACAGACAAAAGCATGATGGCTGTAGAAAACAAGTTTTCAGAAACTGAGTATTCATCTAACATCACTATTGAAAAATCCACAGAAACTGATTTGCAAGTACTGGCACCAATGTTCTCAATGTAAACAGCTAATAAAAGTATATATAAATCAGTAAGGAGTGACAGAAACAATTTTGATGAAATCTGGCTAAGAAACTCCTGCACATATCTGGAAACTTGAGTTTCCCAGAATATCTAAATTCTCACAGATTTATGTTAGCACATTATTTCCTTTCCCCAAAACTAAGATAATAAACCACAGAAACTGTGACTTCTCAGAAAGAATGTCTCTGGTATAGCAGGATATTAAATTCTGTCTTTTAATTCCTACTCCAGATCCTGGGACTCTACCTCTTGCACATTCCTTGGTGTTCATATATATTTCAAATTAATACATTAAGTATTATGATGTTTAATGATACATCTATTTTTTTGCTGTAGCCATGCTATTGCAAACAACAACAAAAAAAGGTTAAACTGTACTTCATAAGCACTGTTATCAAGTGAAATTATTAATAATTAATAACAATTAATATCTCAGATAAAAGAATGACAAGAAAAAAATACTTCATGCAGTGAGTTGACTTCTCACACATTCCCTTTTAACAGTATCAGAAGTCAAACACCTTAACCATATTTTTACATATTCATATTGGTATAATGCAGGTGAATATATACCAATATTATAATTAGTATAAAGCAGGCAATGTCTATGAATCTCATATAATATTAGCTTACTTAACTCTAACTTGAAACCAAAGTAAATTTTCCCAAAGTGAGATTTAACTACATTTAGTTATTAGATGTTCATATTCTTCTGAGGGAATGTTCAGAGCAATACAAATTTTCTGTCATGGGACTTCAGAATAAAAGTGTGTGCTCTACGAATAGTAGCTAGATCCCTTATTAGAATAATATATTTTATAATAATAATAATTTAGCAATAAATTATTAATAATTTAATATTAATAATTTAATATTATTAAGACTGATGATTTAATAATAATATGTTAATATATTTTATGGGTCTTCACAGATGAAGTAAATGCTAACAATGTATGTTATACAGGAAATGTGTGACATACATGATATGGAATTCAGACGTCTAGTCTCTGAAAGATTAGAATCTTTAAAAAAATGTGCAGAAACTAGGTTCTTAGATATAGGAGAAAAAGAGAGTGCCAAAACAAGCAAATAAATTCAAAAGAGTCTAAATGAAAATGCTGGGAATTGTTCTATTTATTTAGTTACTTATTTAAATGAGATTATATGACTGCCTACTAGAACATGTTTTCAAATCAATAAAGGTAGAATAACTTCTCAAATGGATGCAAGAATCAGAAAAGAATTAGAGCAACACTCAAAATTAATTTTACCAGATATCTTATTTAGTTCTTTAATATGTTATCTCTCCCAGTTACTAGCAGTTTCCCTGCTGCTAATAATCACAGAATGCTGACATGTCTACAACTAGTTTCTGCCAGTCCAAGCAAACTGTAGTAAGCATGTTGTAATTTACAGTCCCAAGATGTTGACAGACTGGTTCACAAGCCAGCAAAACATTACTTTCTTTTGCAACTTCAAAGCCCAAAAGGGGGACATAAAGTTCTGTGAAAACCAGTGGGATGCTGGAAAGCAAAGGAATAAGTTAAGCTATTGGTTACAAAGATGCTGGCCACCATTCCAGAGTGGACATCAGAACTAACTCCAATAAACTGTCTGGCAAGGGGGCTGTTTTCTACACAGGCAGTAAAAAGTAGGCTGAGAAAGTTTTTCTTAGGATCTTCAGCCTGGCGTCCAGCTGTGCATCGTTTTTGTGCACTACAAGTTATGTGCAACAGTAATATTTTGTACATGTATATAGAATTGCCTGTATAATTTCTGTATCTTCTGTAGGTATTTCCCTGGCAAAATGTATGTACACTTTTAGATTATACAAATACATATATATATATATAAACTTATTTATGAATCATGGGAAAACATTAACCTTAATTCTAAGCCTTTAACCTCAGAACAATGGGAGATCACAAACAAAGTTAGGATGAGAGCAAAGGTCATTATAGTGCAGCACTGGATGCCTACTGACAGAAAATGTCTGGCTTTAAAAATTAACAATATTGTTATGTTCACATGGATATTTAAAATACCAAGAACAATCTGTCTGGGTTCTGTTATAACTTTCAATTCAAGCAGAAAAATCAAATGTGTATGCTGCAGCCTCATCCATATCAGAGAGCTGCTGCTATCAAACTGTTTCTTGAAGCCATCTTGAGGGAACAAAAACAGTACTATTGTTAAAATAAATCTCCTTATGTTTACATGTTAATTTAGAATAATAATAATAAAAACTGTTATTATTAGTCTTAATAGTTTTTACTCATGCATGGTAAGTGAAAAAATTACAGAAGAGTAAAAAAGGAAAGTTATCACAATGTGTCATATACTCTTGAGTTATGTGCTCAGGAAACTTTACCCTAATCCAAAAAAGGAAACATTGTCTGGGGGCAGGATAGTTCTTCCCTCCACAGCCTTGTAGCCATACTTCAGTTCTAGGATACTTTCCTCACTTTCTTTCAATTGACTAATTCTCTAAGTATCAGGTCATTCATGACCTAGCTGTGCATTAAATTTAAACTTTTTTCTTTTTGGTTAATCTTTTGTATTACTAAAAAGTAAGAAGAAACACCAAACCATCCAAGACAAAGAATACAGAGTGTAGAAGTTAGTGTGTTTCTGTGTGTCTGTCTTGGTTTGTATGTTACATGGGGTGATTTATCTATCTATCTATCTATCTATCTATCTATTTATTTATTTATTTATTTATTTTTCCCCCCAGGAATTGTGTTGTGGCAGTTATCAAAGCCTTGCTGTGCCCATGCGCAACCATGGAAATACATCAAAATTTTGTTGACATCCTTTGTAAAAAATTATGAATGTAACATAGTCCTGTACAAGACACAGCAGCTCTTTAAAAGATGACTCTTCTTATGCAAACAGTATTCAGAGAGGGGTACAATACAGAAATCAAAATAGTTAACAGCCAAAGAGGTTGGTTTTCTTTAATACAGTGTCTGTTTTTTATCACAGCAGGGTGGAACTACGTTAGCACCCCACAATCTGCTTGCATCCTGTGAGCTCTCTGAATAGTCCTCTACAGATGTTTGCTATTATCCATAATTTAGAAACTATTTTACCAAAGAAAAAAACCCTGAGAAAAAATCACCCTCTTTGTCAATGGTCCCTTGAAAAAGACAAAATGTTAGTATCGTTGCAAATGTTAGCATTAACAAATCAAATTGTGCTTGTTTGCCCATCTAAAATAATATAAAATTGTTCTTATTAAAAATTAAATTATTATTTTTTATGTATTCACCATACAGGCATATTGGAGCCTGCAATTTGCTTGTAAAGAACCTCTTCCTCATCTAACTGGAGGACAAAGAAAATACCCAGGAATCCAGTGATACATGGACATGCGCAGGCCAAGAGTAACAAATTAACTGATTCAAATTCAAGGGTAGCGATCATCATAATGATATATAATGATACATAAACTGCATAAACTAAATGAGATTATTTTTGTATAGCTAATGAAACCTATAGATACTAAAATGACAGTAGTCAGTATTTTTTTTACCCACCCAAGTTTTTTACCCATGTCTGAGGTGGCAAGTTAATCAGAAATTGCAAAATATTTTTTTATATTAACCTTAAAAAATCTTAATCATGGAGTTGCCAAATAACAAATAAGGAAATTAGAGAACAACTGTAATAACATCTTGTCCCAATTCCTCTTTCAGATGTTGCATAGTGTCTCATTGACAATATTTCTGTATAAGTGAAATATGGCCTAGTGGGGGAAGAAATCAGATTTCTTACTGTATCAGGATAATAACTGATAGTAAATTATTCAAATAAAACCAAATTGAAATTTTGATTTCTTTCTGAAAAATTTTGCAATACTTTCCTTCAAAATGTTTCTGTCCATTTATCGACTAACTATCAATTAACTGGCAAATTATATTTATGCAATTTCTAATCTATGCATTCTGAGCATACATTTAATTGAGAATAGTAACTGACTATTTTGCCTGTTTGGATCAAGTAAAATGAAAATCTGAGTTCTAATACAAATACATATTTATTAAATTCTATGTTTTGTCAGTAGAATGGAATCATATAATCATAGACTTCTTTGGGCTGGAAGTGACCTGAAAGATCATCTATTTCCAACCCCTCTGTCATAGTCAGGGACACAATAGCTGTCATATTTATATAGATTTGCTTGCTAATAACTATGCAAGTTAAATTGGACACATAACAATTCAAAATTGGTACAAGTGTATTTTAAACAAACTAATTATGAAAACTAGCAACATCGCATCATTCTCCTGTAGTGAATACAGCCTTTAACAGTTGAATAATTAGAAAATTTTACTAGCTACTAAAGCAGTCTGCATAAATAAATCACAGGCATAAATAATTTATTTAAATGTAAATTATATAAAATTATTGGTACTTGACTCTTCACAAGGAAAATGCAATTGTTACAGAATATATGCAACAAAAATGAAGTAATATATAGCAAAAAGCAGTATTTCAAAATAGGAAGCAGTTTTTATACTGCAAATGTATTTGTCACTAATTTTGTGATAAAATACAGGTAAGTCCTGAACATATATTGTGACTGTCTTCAGAGTGGTATACTTAACACGGGAGACAAGATCTTTGGCATCATTTTGCAGATTTCCCCCTTTCAAGTAAAGCACCACTGGCTTGTTTGTGTTTATTTTATTTTATTTTATTTTATTTTATTTTATTTTATTTTATTTTATTTTATTTATTTATTTTATTTATTTATTTATTTTTGCCAATGCATTGCATTTCACAAGCATTTAACTGAATTTGACTGAGTAGCTACTTGTTGGAAAATGGAGACTACTGTTTCAGGGCCTGTGTCATGGTTACATTTGTGTACTAGAATTAAATGAAGAGACACCAAACGATTGTTCCTGGTTATTTTTGTTTGTCTGATTGATTTATAGTACTGCTGTCATCAGAGTGAGACTGATGAGACTGTCCAATCAGGTGGTCATCAGAATGGCAGAAAAAAGCCATACAATGTTGTTTATCACCCAGGAAGCATTGTTTTAGTAACTTTATCATGTCAACTACTGAACTACTGACATAACTGCTTTACTTAGTAGTGCTAAGGAACAGTAGACATTTTTTTTTTTTTTTTTTTTAATACATTCTAATGGAGAAAGTGTATTCTAGTTTAACTAGGTTAAATGGTGTGGGTTCAGAGGGTATGGAACTTATACATCATTTACTCTGCACTGTTGGAAACCCTCCCCTGAGTAAATGAGTGCTGATAATGCAAACTCACTCTCAGAACATGGAGTCTGCAGAGTAACATCAAGTTAAGGAAGAACTTCTTGCCAAATGAGTGAATGTAAATTCCAAAAGCATTATTTCCTTGGATGCATCTGTTTTACTGTTATTGAAAAACAAACACAGATCTTCAGTTTTCCAGACAAGGTTTCAAAATGATCAAGATAAAAAAGTAATCTTTGCTCTAATTACTATGAACCAGGTCTTTAAGAATTCACTAATAGCTTTGTCTGTGTGTCATTTCAACTTTTTGCCTGTCTTCTAACCCAAACTACAGGGTTCCTATTTGCTGGGCAGCATCTGCTGCATAGGAAGAGTAGTTCAAAATTTATCTGACCACACTGTTACTAATATGTTTTGACTTAAATTACACCATCAGCTATGTTAACTAACATTAATTCAAAGCATATTTTCCCTTGTTTTCTTGTTCTTTCATCTATTATTTTGAATATTTTTGCTAGAAAATGATGTTACTAAGTTGGGGAATAAACAGTATTGAATAATGCTTTATATTTCCTGTGTATCTCCAAAAACACCATGAATCAGTTTTGTTCCTATAGTCAGAGTGATGGGCACGTTTTCTGGCAGCCAGCAGAAGAGTGAAGGTTAAAGATAAATAGAAATCTTGCTTAAGACAGCTCCCTGGAGTTTCATAACTGTGAAAGATATATTATTTTTTTTCCATGAACTGTTAACTTGGAATTTCAAACTGTATCAAATCAGTGTTGCAACCTACAGGAAATCACTGCATTAAGAAAAATAAATAAATAAATAAATAAAAATCAGATGTGAAAACCACTCCTCAACTGAACTGCAGTAATTGTTAGCATTGCATCAATCACCTCAAAGTGTCTGTAAACTTTTCTTTTACAAAAGACTGCATTAATTAGCCCTTGAAGACTATAAAATGACATCAAGGGCATGGGCTTGATAACTGTAAAATAATAATAATAAAAAAGTAAACATAATTTCCAATAAAAATAACCTCAGTGCCAATTTTGTTTCAATAATGTAAAAGCCATCAAATGACGTTCTAAATTTGGTTTAGAATGTTCCTATTTTACTTTTATTTCTGGAAGTGAATAACACCCATTTTAACTGCTTGTTTCCCACCCACTCACACCCTGTGTCAAATAAAGACACCTAGTATTTAAGACTTACTTTTGCATTTGTTTACATTGAAAGAGTGGGCAGGAATTCTGTACCTTTTACCTAAAAGCCAGCCAACCTGGTTGCTGGTTAAGAAGGCTGTGGCCTGCCCACTTGCTTGTGTTATGAGGAGGCAGTAACTCTGCCAGAGCTGTGGATATGTGCTGGCAGGATGACTACAGGGATGGAAATGGGAAGGAGCTGCTGCAACACTGGACAGAAGGCTCTGGGATCTGATTGACAGCCTGGACATGCTGTGAGGAGGGATCAAACATCAGTATCCTGTGTTTATTATGCTTTGGAATTACCTGTAATTGCCTATTATTTATAAAACACCACATTCATGGAGTATTATTAAAGCTTTTATATGGTGGCAGAATTTGTCTTTTAGTTTACTTTCACAGTGTAGAAAGCACTTCCTTCTCTTTTATACATGTACTAACATGTAGACCTGAATCACTGGTTGAACTGGTGAACACTGGTTCTGGCATAACTTTTTGGTTATCATTTCAGTCTCTTAGAACAGACAAATCAGGAACAAAACACATAAACTGAATACTGAAAACCTGAAAAGCAACTGATTACTTCAACATGAAAATTTTGAACAATGTATTTTTACTTCATTTAATCAGACAACATGCCCAAATATCTCCTCCACATACACATGATAGGGAGACAAACGAGAAATATCCATGATCATCCATGAGAAAAAAAATATCAGGAATATACTGATATTTATATACTGAAGTATATTTATACATATATTTATATTCTAAATGTAACTTTAAAATGATACAGGAGCATAATATGGCAGGGCCTATACATGAGTGATGTATTATAAATTACAAAGTAAAGGCAGACAAAATGAGAAAAAATTTGTAAATACACTCAAAGACCACCAGATGTCTCTGTAATAAAAGTTACGCAAAAATGTAGTAAAATAAATTCTTCAATCCACCAAAACCATACAGACAAAATGGAAAGCCTAATGAACAGTTCAAACTGTTATAAAAACTAAAGCTATATGGAGGTGAAATGTTAATAGAGCCTAGCCAAATTCTGTTGCCAGTGTCAACAGTATTTATGAATGCCATAAAAAAAACAACAAGGTTTTAATTCAGATTCTACTTCATGTTGCAGCTTGCGAAGTCTGTATTCATGCAAAGCATGCAAGGAAAGTGGAAAGGTGCGTACAATTGTCTATTTTTCTAATTAGACAATAAATTATTTCACTACAATTATCACTACTTTGAGTTGAACTCAGATTAATGACAACCATATTAGCAATTTAGTTCATTCTACGAAACAGAGTTAAGTGGTACAAAACTACTATCATAGATTCAGTTACTACGGAAAGATATTACATATCAGTAAAACTTATTCCTGTAATTGAAGAAATAAACAACAATAATGTAAACTCTCTGTAGCAATACAACTTTGCATACTGTCTGTTACAAAAATCAGTTACAGATACTGCTATTATTTTTTATAATAGTACTTGTATTACACATGAAGACAACTATTCACTGTAGCTTGTATATAGTTGCAACAGTGCATAGATGTTTTGCAAAAATGTAATGTCTTTTTGTTCACAAATGTGCACTTAGAACTTCAAATTAAAGCATGTATCTTCCTTTCCTCTTTGTTGCTACAGTGCATCTCGTTTATATGGAAAAGCTACTTGAGCAGTATTCGTTTGGAATTTTGTTTTGCTTAATGTATCTTTGACAGAAGTTTTTAAGTGTGAGTCAACACTGTAATCTCAACTGTTTGATAAAAAGTAAGTATCAAGCAGGTGAATATCCTCCAAGTACAAACCACCTGTACATTATTAAGGAATAAAAAAGATATACATTTTTCCATACTTTCAATAAGAAATGTATTTTCATTTAGAAATTACTAAGTTAGTTCTGGGAATACTTCTACTGAAATTAAAATATTTTTCTAAACAGTCTCGTATTTCACACAATGGCAAGGAAAACATGAAGAGCTAGAAAACTTGTTTTATAAAAACCTTGTTTATAAATGTTTAGAAATTGTATTTTGGAAAACATTTTTATGTTCACGTAAGTTTTATGTCATTATATAATAGCAAATATATTTAGCAAATAATATAAAATGAAATAAAAATATATAGTAAAATTTATATTAAACACAATAAAATATACACAAATGCTGTAGCACCATCTAGAGATATTACTGGTGGCAAAATTAGAAACCAAATTTCTCAGTTTGCCTTCTTCATTAGATAGAACTGATTCTCTTTTCAGCATCTCAGCTTTGTGGCTTTCCAGAACCTAAAACTTAATCTGTAACTATCATAAACTCTTAATGTGAACTGCACTGTCATCTCACCAGCTCCAAAACTCTTCAAATGTTTTTCTGTCTCTTTTATGCCTCTTTTACCTGTCCAAGTTTTCATTTTGATTTCTTTCCTGTTTAATTCCCATCTTCCTCTCTGCACTTTCATTCTGAAGCTTCCCTATGACCTTTCATGCCTAGCCTGGGAGTTCTGAGAAGTCTGTTTTAGCATGGTGTCACATATATACTGTTTGCCTAGTATAAACCCCGTTCGCTGTATAATAATGGGCACAAAAGATGTGCATAAACAACTTTAATATTCTGTGTAATTTATTTATTCCTTCATGTATTGAAACATCTTTGTAACCTGTTTGCAGTGTTAATGAATCCTGGGCAGAAAATCATTTGAAAGTTATTATTGCTGTTAAGACAAAATAAAACTATTCCACACATTCCAGTAAAAATAAATCTGTCTTGTTTCATTTAGACAAAGTTACAGAGAAGTGCTTTTCAACACTTCACAAAGGGCAAGAGTAGACAACCTGCACAAACAGCCTGAAAAGCTCATAGCAGCAAAAAAGCTCTTAAAAGCAGCCTTTACTAGGCCAAGCCACAAAGCTCATATCTTGCCTTTGTTGAACCTATCTATCAGATTCAAAAAAGAACTATCCGGGAGGACCATTACATCTTCCTACAGAATATGGATTGGAGAGAGCTTTTGAAACCTTGTATGAAAATTTGTCTTTTAAATTTCCAATGCTTCATTGATTGCCAACCTCAAAACAGTATTCTCTGTGCTTTTTGTTTCTTATTCTTCTCTTTCCTCTTTTTTTTTTTTTTTTTCATACCTCCTGCTCAGTTTATTTTCCAGAGAATCAGAGAATTCCCTTTTCTTATCTTTCTCACACTAATCTCCAGTGAGTTTAGTAATCTACAAATAGTCTATTAATCCTTTTTTTTTTTTTTTCAAATGAAATGTTCACAGTAGATATAATACAATTAAAAAATTGATTTTTTAAAAAACTTGATTTTTCTCTAGAAATCACCTATCATTATCTTATTTCTTTCTTTCACATGTTGCATGCATTTCCCGTAATACCTTGTTTCTTTTCTTCAGTGCAAGACCTTTTATATGCGTATCCCACTTTGGGCAGTAAACCTGCACTATGAATTGTACAAATAGATACAGTGTAATATTGTGCATGTGGGTGTATACAAATTTAGTTAAGAACAAGTAAATATACAGTGACTCCTTAAATTTCAAAATAATCTAGTTCAAGAATAGTGTACGTGCTTGCCGAAGAAGAATTTATCTCTTAAAATGCAAAAGACAGAACAATCATATTCCATTATTTGCAGAGAGAGTAAACTTCAAAGCTTGACAAAGTGGACTTAAAGGATGTGCAAATAGTTTTCACCAACTCTATACCAAACTATACAAAATGTTCCTTTCAGTGTAAGAGTTATTTAAAGCAAACTGTGTCTGACTAAGAGAACAGGATTATATTAATCTAACAGTTATCTCGCTAGTCCCGTATTCTCCTGCAAGGATTTTTTCTGCTAAAGGATTGATAGGGTAAATTGTTTTCATTGTCTCAGTCTAGACAGCAGCTAGATTAGGATCAAGACAGATGTCAGTTCTCATTTGGTCAGACATACACTGACACCACTTAGCTAACAATGGTATACAGAAAGCGAAATGCTGTGGAACAGAAAATCTATGTATTCAGTGAATAATTTTCACAGTTTATTCAATACAGATGTTGGCAACTCATTAGTTCTCCCACTGCCTGTGAAAAAATACAGTGTGAAATAGTCTTATTAAAGTGTGTAATGCTGTGCAATTTTTCAGACAAACTCGAGTAAGAAAAAGATGTCTATTGCAGGCCAAAGTCAGATAGTTAAAATACTAATGTGAGCTATGACATACACTTACAGGTCTTGACCTATTTCTCAACCAATAACTTATGACATGGTAATTGGCCTTTCCAAAGGGCTGGACAGTTCTTGGTATTATTTGATGAGTCCAATATGCTACAGCCACTAAGTATTATTTTATATTTTATGCTAGAGAAGTAACGTATGTATCAACATATGCACCTGGCTTACACACACAGAAGCCCAAACGTGAGGCAACTGTAATATTTGCTGCTTTACGTAGACCCAGCCATTAGAAAAAGTGACTTGAAGGCTGGAGTCAGGGGAACTGAGTTCTCATTTGAAAAGATTTATCCTTCTCCCTATACCTTCTCATCATACCTTCAAACATTTTCTTGTATGGCTGAGGCAAGTAACTCCAGTATGGGGGAGAAAAGCATGTTAGTTGTTACCCACAAGGAGGCAAAAGTGAAAAGCAACATAAAAACAGAATCACAGAATGGCTGAAGTTGGAAGGGATCTCTGGAGGTCATCTGGTCTAGCCCCACTGCTCAAGCAGGGACACCCAGAGACCAGGACCATGTCCAGGTAGCTTTTGAACATAAAGGATTGAGTGCTGGTCACCTGCACAGCGCAGAAGTGCTTCCTGCTGTTCAGAGAGAACCTCCTGTCCCGTGCTCCACTCCTCTTGTCCTGGTACTGGGCACCACAGGAAAGAGCCTTGCTTAATTCCCTTTAAACCTTCAGATGTTTATATACATTAATAAGATTCTGTCTGAGTCTCGTCTTATGTAGACTGAGCAGTCACAGATTAAACACCTGCCTTTTTTAAAAAAGGTATGAAAGGTATGACAAAGATACCTTTTAAAAAGGTTTCTTGGCTGGATTACTTGCCCTTCCAGGATTTGCAAATCTGTACTGAAAGCAAACTAGCTGAGGATATGAAAACCTCTAACAGGTTTCAAAGGATGAGGAAAATTAAAATGAATGATATAAAGCAGTAAGAGAGCCTGTGTTTTTCTTGAACATGATGAAGTAGGGCTGCTGATATATCAGTAAGCAGTGGAGTATGAGGTTCTATCGCTCAAAGACATGGCAGAGATCAGTTGAAACTCACTTTTCAAGGAATTGGAACATTGTTTTTATTTAATGAGAGGGTAAGGAAGCCCCCAACTCTGCAAACCGTGGGTAAGACCACAATGCCGGCTTCTCGGCAGGCTCTGCACCCTGCAGCCCCACACATGAGCACAAGCCTTCCACCTGCTACCGAAGGCAGAAACCGCGGGGACGCCTCAAGCATTGGAGACCCAGCTTTCAGCTGCCCAATACCCTCTGCGTTCCCAAACGCAGCTACCCAAACGCGGCGACAAGAAAGACAGGAACGAGCCCTGCAGATGCCCGGGCTGTATCCACCGCTACCCCCCGAGGCAGCAGCCACCGCCCACCTCCTGCGCCCATGCGCGGCGGTGAGAGGTCGGCACCGCCGCCCGCCGCTTCCCCTTCCGGCCCTGCCAGGGCTTCTCGCAACATGGCCGCGGCGGCGGGCGGCCGGCCGGGCAGCCCCCTCTGGGCGGCAGGTGGAGGCGGAGGGCTGCGGGGGGAGCCGGGGCTCGGGGAGGGTTTTGAGGGATGCAGTGGGGGCTGCGAGAGGGTCCCGGAGGCGCGGGGGGAGAGGGAGGAAAGGAGGTGGCTGCGGGGGTTACTCACGGTGCGCTTTTCCTTTGCCTAGCGGTGGTTGCGTTCGCGCTGGCATCGTCAGGTGCGGT
This sequence comes from Netta rufina, assembly GCF_964035555.1. Taxonomy (NCBI): domain Eukaryota; kingdom Metazoa; phylum Chordata; class Aves; order Anseriformes; family Anatidae; genus Netta; species Netta rufina. Next base: position 101,103,081 of record NC_140124.1, read on the forward strand.
TTTTGTGGAGGACCTGGATGAATCGTAAGTGCTGTGTGTGTGTGTGTGTGTGTGTGTGTGTCTTGCGGTGTTAATTAAAAGTTGGATGGCTTTGGGGGGATTGGAGGGGCAGAGGGGAAACACCAAGCTGGACCCATACCCAGACCGATGGCTCTGTGCAGCGTGTGGTTGTCTAGAAAATTACACTGCAAAAAGTTCATTTCTTCATTAAAATTAATGGCAGAAAGGCTGTGGCTTGCGTTTGGTGGTTGTCATCAGCTAATCTGGGGAATGTTTTAATTTTGAGGATTTGTTTTGAGGTGTTGTTACGGGTTCTATTTCTAAAAACGTTCTCAGGCTTTCTTGTGTTTATTCCACCAAGTAAACACGTTTTCTTGTTTTTTTTTTTTTTTTTTTTTTTCTTTCTACCAAAAAAGAAAGAACAGTGTTGATCTGGTAGCCATCCCAAATTTTGAAGCTGATTGCGCTTCACTAAATTCTCCATATGCCTTTGCCATGTGGCTGCCACGGGGAGTTGGGAGGAAGGGTAAATGTGTGTTCATGCATGGCCAGAAACGGAGGAGGAAAAAGGCAGGCTTGCTCGACTGGTCCACGGCTGCTTGAAGCACCAGGTGTGTTCCAGCGTAAAAATGTGCTCTTGCAGCAAATGTAGCCCTAACGTGGTGAAAGTTTTGAAATTGGTACTCCTAGTTGTGTACTGTCTTTACTTGCTTCACTATAGTAGTTCTGTGGCAATGTACTTGCTGTTCCCACTAAAAACTAACTTAATGAAAATGAGTATAACTTCTTTTGGCCAGATCAGCAAGTTGGTCTGACGTACTAGAAAGCAGAGTGACTATTAGAGTGAAAACAGAAAATATAGAAAGTATTTGCTATCAGAGAAGGCATTAGATAACTGCTTCATAAGCTTAAGTCAGTCACAGGTGGTTTCACGAGGCTTCAGTCCATGATAAATTGCTTCATTTAACTATGTGGTCAGAAAGCCATTCATTTCTGTTTTAAATGTACTGCTGATTCAGCTAGAGCAGATAATTGTGGGATCAAATGAGTTGCAGTGAAGTTATGGGGGAGGGAGTGGGCATGTATTGAAAGGGCATCAAAGAGAGATTCCTCAGCATCTCTGATTGGTGTTTAAATTGTTATGAAAGAGTAGCTGGAATGCAGGAACTGCTTCGAGTTGATTTTCAAAGCTTGTTTTTGTTCTATGCCTCATATTTTCATATCTCATACTGAAGATAAAGAGAATAAGTGAATGAAGTAAAGTACATTTGCTCCCACATCATGTTCCCATATCATGTTTCCACAGGTATAAATTTAAATGTAGTTGTTCGGAGTAAAGAAGCATAATTCTGTTGTCATGTAACTTTTGTGAAGTAGCTGATAAAAGAAAAGCCTGTTTTAGAACTCTTTCCATTTTCAACTATTTAGCTATACCAATGCCAGAGTTTACAATTGGGAATATGAATTAAGTAGTAAGTTGTTCAGGATTATTTTTTCTTTTTAGCTAACTGACAAATGGGGGGGGGGGAGAGAGAGAAGAAGAAACTGTGAGCAGGGAGTGGTAGAAGCTTCTAGTTTCCCAATTTTGCAGATAGGAGCAAAAACTCCATATATTTTGGATAATGAAAGCTTTTTTAAAAAAAAACTTTTTTGGTAGTTGCAAATAATGCCTGCAAGTGCAAGCTGCAGGTCCCTTTCCCAAGTTTGTAGGACAGAAACCAACAAGTAGCAGGGAATAACGGATGTGAATTACTCATCATCACCCAACTGGGTCATTAAAGGGATGCAAAGTTAGAGTGATGGTTCCTATCATTTTATTCTAACCTTACTGCCTGCTGCCTCAGATCAGTACTCATCCTGTAATACTTACTGAGTTGTTGCATTGTGATAATGAAGTAACCTGACTAAAAAGGAAGTATTTTTTGCGGTTTGTGAGGATGCTTTCGGAGCTTGGCCCGGGATCAGAATCATCAGAAATGGTGCAAGGGAGAGGGGGGAGTGGAAGCAGCGGCTGGGTTGGTTTTAAGTCCCTTGAAATTTTGGCCTTTGTCTCTATGGGGTACATAGTTAAATGGAGGTGAGGGGACATTTGATCACGTAGTATTCCTCCAAATGTTGGGAGGTTGTATGTTTTTGAGACAAATCATTTTGCTTCAAGGATATGCAACACCTGTATCATCTTTCTACCAGTATGACTGTACCTGTGTCTGCTGGCTGCAAGAGGATTGCATAGGACAGTTAATAAGAAAACACTAAATTTTATTCTTGGGAATGTGTTTACATGCCTTGAAACAGCGCCTGTAGAAAATGCTGAAATACCTGTTCGTACAGATAATTTTTCTTCAACAGTGCGTATAGCTGCTTTGATATGGTCTAATAATTTAATCATTGACAAAAACAACTATCTGAACTCAGGCTAGTTTTGGTAACATTACGCTTTGGATTTTAATTTCTGTGGATGTTGATGTTTTAACTAAATAGGAGCTGTTAAATCAGCTGTACAACTTAGACTACAATTCTAACAATGCTTAGTTTTTTCTCATAGCATCTTAGGCCCAGTGAATGTGCTGGCAAAATTGCTAAATTCCATTGGAATGTCCAGTCTTCAGATGGTACCTTTCTTTCAGTTTCTTGCTGTATACTAGTTTTGTAAGACTCCAGCCTACCTTTCTAAGCGCTTCAGTGTTCTGTACAATTTCAGTACTGTTTCTTATTTCTGTTCTCCCTGTCACAATGACAGGAAGAACAACTCATTGTAAATTCTTGTTTGTACATACTAAAGGTAATACTCCAAATGCAAGCTTAAGCCCAGTACCTGATGCTTCAGTAGCTTCTTTCTGCCTCTTGCATCATGGCCAATTAGTTGTCTTCATAATTGGAAGGTAGCTGGAGTTTCATTAAAGTTCTCAAGAGATGCAAGGCTCTAACTAGTTTTCAGTAGTTCTGTAGCACGTTTTTAGTGAGATAATGTACTAAAGTAATCGTGACTTTGAAATGTTGCTTTACTGTAGCTACTAGTTATGTTAGACACTAAAAAATACCTTTTCCACTTTAAGTTTTGCAACCTTGATATGCCATCAGTAAAACAAAAAAGGGTTCAAATTACCACCATAAGTTTGTAATTAAAAGTTTCAAACGTAATTTCTCTTAATTCTAGTTACTTTTATGAAAGCCCATCTTTTTATAACAAGAAACAACTTTACGTAAAAAATGTAGTTTATTTAATTCTTAAAATAGAAATAGTTAAGTAATTAGATAATTTCCATGATTTTGTTGTAGTAACAAAAGTGCAGTGAAATGTGTAAATAACATTTCAAGAGGTACCCAGGGATTTTGATGCATCATGTTCTATTTTTGTTTGGATTTTTTGCATTTAGCGACAGATTTGTTTTTAGTAAAGATAGTCAGTTCACTAAGATGTCCTTGCTCTAGCATTAAGAGTATTCAATAGTACCAGAGTATCCATGGTTTTCATCAAATTTATTTTCAAATTATTTATTTTCCATTAAGTTTTTTCATTTAACTTTTATAAAAATTTAAACTGATAACACCTGTAGTAGATGAAAAGAGGCAGAGAGGTAGAATGTTGAAGGAGGTTGAATTAAATTTGCTCTGCATGTAACACAAAAATAATTTAGTGTACATTCAGTAAAGCTGAGATTAACAGTGCAAATCAATGTCTAGGAAAGTGAATTGGTTCCTCTACAAAAATGTTATGTATTCTGAATAGTTAACAGTATGCGGTGTTTAATATAACAAGAACAGCAAGAGAACACTTCTGCTTAGGCCACATATCCTAATCAAATATTTTTTGAGGTTTTGGTATGTTTTTTGGGTTCTAGTTTCCTTTTGGTCTTGGCAAATGGTCATAGAAGCATAATTGATTAAAAAAAAATTGTGCACATGTAGAGGCTATTTTAATGAAAAATAACTTTCCTCCTTTTCCACACCTTCTCCCCATTCCAAGAAATAAACAAAACAAATCTGGTATCTATAGTTTTATAACAGATTAATTGTAGACTTTTATTTCATTGCACACGCAGTTCATATATTTATTTGCAGATATATTAATATATATTCAGATGTATTTTATTTTCTTCCCTTCTAGGTTTAAAGAAAACCGTAAAGATGATATTTGGCTTGTAGATGTGAGTATATGAGGAAAAATTTGAAGGCTTTCTCTTCATTTCATACCAAGCTAATAGAAATCAAAGCATAAAACGTATGATGTAGTAAGGCTGCTTCATCATCTGGAAATTCATTTGTATGTGGTGCAGAAAAATTACGTGACTGTTCTTTTGACAGGATGGATAAGCAATCTTCCTGCATTGTTCAGAATGAAACAGGATTTAGACTGAGTATTGAATGCAGACAGGCTTCATCCTATATTTTACAGTCCTTAAAAAAGGAAAGCAGATTGTCTAACACAGTGAGGAGGTAATTAATAACCTGCATGCAGAATTTTTTTTTTTACAATTCCATTGTAACTACATCACCTAATTTGTTCTAGATATGTAGCACTACAACATCAAATATATGAAAGGTTTCTTTCTTTCCAACATACTTGGAAAGATAATAAAGATGTAATATTTGATTGGTGAAAACCATATATGCTGCTTCGTGATTGATTAGACAAAATCCAACTTTATCTGCTTGTGATCTGATCTTGTTATACATTGAAATTTACGTTAGAATCTTCCCTGTGAATTTTACTGAGGTGTTGCGGCAAGACTTAGGCAGAAAGATAAAGTGAAGTCTCCCAGGTCGCCCTGGCCTTGACAAAATGGGATTGATTTTACACTGTGTTTGTATAAAGGTGGTTCCTGAAAAAAATGAAATCCAGAGAGTCAGCTTTGAGAAGTATGCATGTCCTCTTCCTTTTGGCAGATAAGTTCATATTCCTGGATAGATTGATTACATGATGTTTTAACTTTCCATAAATAGAGAGAAGTATTTTGAGAGATTTTTTTTAATAGTTGATACGCAAGTCTTTTTTTTAAAGAAGAAATGGTATAATAGTGCAGCAACTGAATGCATTCCTTTCAAACTTTCATACTAAAAGTATTACCAAATCATAAAAGCTCAGCTTGTCACTTCAGCTTTGTAAGTAACATGCAGGCTTACTGTCTTACAACTTTGTCGTGGTTTAACCTGGCTGGCAGTTAAACACCACACAGCCGTTCACTCACCCTCCCCCCTCCCTCTCTGGGATGGGGGAGAGAAATGGGAAAGTGAAGCCTGTGAGTTGAGATAAAGACAGTTTAATAAGACAGGAAAATAATAATAACAATAATAATAATAACAACGTTGATAATAGTACTACTACTAATAATGTGTACAAACAAGTGATGCACAATGCAATTGCTCACCACCCGCTGACCGATGCCCAGCCTAACCCCGAGCAGTCTGGCCCCCCTCCCCCGGCTAGCCACCCCTAAATATTGTTTAGCATGATGTCAGATGGGATGGAATACCCCTTTGGCTAGTTTGGGTCACCTGTCCTGGGTCTGTCCCCTCCCAGCTCTTGCTGCACCCCCAGCCTGCCCGTTGGGAGGACAGAGCAAGAAGCTGAGACGTCCTTGGCTTGGTATAAGCACTGCTCTGCAACAATTAAAACATTGAGGTGTTACCAGCACTCTTCTCATCCTAAGCCAAAACACAGCATTCTACCAGCTACTAGGAAGAAAATTAACTCTCTCCTAACTGAAACCAGGCCAACCTTAAAGAAGAACACAGTTGGAAAATAAATCTTGCTAATGTGTCCGAGGGCTAATTAACTTCTCTTTCTTTTTTTTTGTTTTTAATGCAATGTATTTCCTTCTCAGTTTTATGCACCTTGGTGTGGCCACTGCAAGAAATTGGAGCCTGTGTGGAATGAAGTGGGTATAGAAATGAAAAACATGGGCTCTCCAGTAAAAGTTGGGAAGATGGATGCAACTTCGTTTTCTAGTAAGTATTGTTTGGTGGGAGATAATGTCTTCGCAATCTAAAGATTTTCTGAAATCTAAATAATTCACCCTTGAATAATTCCTTCCAATATCAGAAGGAGGTGCAGCTGGGTGCACACACATGGCTATGAAGGAACATGAATGGTAGCTGTAAATAATTTGTATTCCTGATGGGAGCGTGAAGCATCGTGAATTGTCTGAACTTTGGGTAGCTTGTCATCAAATGTTGAGTTGGAAACTAAATATATATAAAGCATTCAGTAAATTTTGCCTCTGGTAGCTGTATGGAATGAGGATGCAGGTGACACCTTATCAGGTGACAATTCTGTTGCTGTCAGTTGAATTTTTTGTGCAGGTTTGACTTAGAAGTCCATTGAATGCGATCAAAGGTAAAAATAAATCGTGCTTGGGTTTAGCATAGTTGCTGCTGTTTGCCTATACTGCATTCTTCATATCACCAGATGATGATGGTGTAAATAAATCTCTTCCATGATGCTGAGAAAACTTTAGCAATCTCCATAGCTGGAATGTTTTGAAATCCAAAACAAAAATCAAACCTGTCTATTCTGTAATTTTTTCAACTGTGCTTTAAGAGCTCTGCAAGGAGAAATAATCTACCTAATGACAGCTCTTGTGATTGAATATTTTAATACACTAATTCGTTCTAGTTTTTAACAAAACAAATATGAGAGGAAAGGATCAGAATGAAATTGAGCAGAGTCTGTGTGTTTCTCAGATCGGTCTTCATTGAGTTAGATGCAAGTATGTGAATTGCTAGTTTAATTTGTATTTCTCTGTAGTTAGGTTTTTGACCCAGGCAAACAATCTTAAGACACAATTTCTGAATTGTTATGCAGAGCCCTGCACACAGGTCTTCCCATATTTGCTCCTCTGGCATCTGGTTGGTAGCTACAGTATGTTTATGCTTAAAAGTATTTAATTTTTGTGCATTTTTAGTGCAGGGTTTAGGTGTTTCCCACCCCCACCCTTGGCAGGGAATTGCGGAAGCATTGTTAGAAGTTAGACTAATTCTAGACTTTTTTTATTTTAAGGGTTCTTATTTTAACTTCTGGAAAACACTTAATTGGCTGGAAGGTACTGTTTAAAGTGGCAGTTTGTGTTCACAATTGGGGAGGATATTGTAAATTAGATTGTAAGTGACAAATGTGAGGCAGGGTGGGGGCTGGGGAAAAGAGCTGCAACTGTCTTTTTTTCTTTTTTTAATCAATTTGCAAGCAGCAGGTAAGTGACTGATTGCTTAGAAAACCTATTTCTGGTGAAATTGGTTCTCATGCAATTTTAATTCTGGCATCTAAATTGGGAGTCTATGCTGGGAGCCTGCAGTACCACAGGAGGAGGTCCAAAATGTAATGAAGTTTCCTAGCAGCAAATTTTGAAAGGAAATATTGAACTAATTGGTAGGTTTTTTGTTTATTTATGTGGCTTGAATAGTAAGCGCTGTTTAAGCCTTAAATTAGGAGAGCAGGAAACACTTGGTTCAGTTTGGCATTAATGCATGTATTTCAGGTATTGCATCTGAATTTGGAGTGCGAGGCTATCCAACAATTAAGCTGTAAGTTGATGCTTCCCATTAAATTATTTTTAAGTTACCTTTCCTAAAACTGATCCAATAAAAGGAACTGTTCTCTATTTAAAAAAAAAAAAAAAAAAAAAAAAAGCACCATCTCCTCTTGATGATATCAATGATTTTGGCTGGGCTGTGTTTTGCTTTGAAATTCTAATCAAGATGCTTGATATTAATGAGTTGTTTTTCTTAAAAAAAAAAAAAAAAAAAAAAAAAAGTTTAGCAAATTTGGAGTTCGGTTACCTTCTATTCCATATGTAACTTTAAAAGTGTATAGAAATATATATCATATATATGATAAGAATGAAATATTAAAACGATTGTTATGCACCAATTTTTTTTTTACCTTAAGAGTGATTCAGGCAGTAAGTACATACCTAAGTCTTCCCATTAATTTCTATAAGTTGCCGATTACACTTCCTTGTTCTTAATTACGACTCCCTTCTCTTAAGTGTTCCCAAAAATCTTACGTAATTGACAGCAGCAGTTATTGTACAGGGTAAAATGTGAGAGCAGTTGTTTGGCAAGGGGCGTATATGTGGCTTTTTTTCTCACTTAACTAACTGAAAAATTGATGGAGGATAATATATGACCTTTTTTTCTTTTATGTCATGTGCTTATAATATGTGGAATGTATAGTCTAGTACAAGGTCATGTTAAATAAAGAGTTATTAATTTTAGTTACTTTTCACTGAATATGTTGGGCTTTTTAGCAGTTTATTGTCTAAGCAAATAGTGTTTATAATATATATTTGTTCAACTTAGGTTTCTCAAAAGTGGGTTAGACCTTTAGCATATTAACCTTTAGGGATGAAAACTTTATTGGTGTATAGAATCATAGAAAATTGGTTTAACGGCTGCTTTCTTCACGTGGATTTTCTAAACTTATTTGGATTCAAATAAAGCCCTGTTAGAATGTAGTAAATCTTACTTGAATACACTTACAGTGCACACACATTGCATTCCCTGCCGACAAAGAATAACAAACTGACCAACACCTCTTGGAAGCTTAGTTTAGTAGACATATTTAGAAGATTTTGCAGGTCATTTGGTACTTTTTGGTTATTAACAACAACAAAAAAAAGTGATGCTAAGTTTTTTTGTTTATTTTTGTTATTGTATTATAAGCAAATATTCCCTATGGCAGGTGTCTTTACAAAGTAAACGACTGCTGTGCACTAGAAAAAAAAGTAATTACTTTTAGAAATCAGTAAGTTAGGTATTCTATAAACAAATTTTTACTCCATGATTCCATTAATGAATTTTTTTTTTTTTAACTGATAACTTGTTTTGGCTGATTATTTGACAAAATTGCTTATCTCTTGCTAACAGATGACTAAAAGTGTGAAGATTGTATAATTACTCATAGAGTAGAATCAGAGAATGGTTTTGGTTAGAAGGAACCTTAAAGACCATCCAGTTCCAACCCCCCTGCCATGGACAGGGACACCTCCCAGTAGGCCAAGTTGCTTAAAGCCCCATCCGATCTGGCCTTGAACACTTCAAGGGATGGGGCATCCACAGCTTCTCTGGGCAAACTTTTCCTCACCACCCTCGGAGTAAAGAATCCAAATCTACCTTCTTTCAGTTCAAAACTGATCCCCCTTGTCCCATCTCTGTATGCCTATGTAAAAAAGTCACTCTGTCTTTTAAGCCCCCTTTAAGTAGTGAATCACCTTGCTTGACTTGTGGGGCTCTTTTGATGCAGCCCAGGACGCAGTTGTACTTCTGGGCTGCAGGCTCATATTGAGCTTTTTGTCCACCAGAACCCCCAAGTTCTTCTCTGCAGGGCTACATGTACAGCTATATTTTAGTTGGTTTTATTCTATTCTTCAGAATCTGTAGCTTCTTAATATGTGTTCCTTCTTTCCTTTTTGCCTTTCCTGTTTATCCAGCTTAAAAGGTGATTTGGCATACAACTATAGAGGACCTCGAACAAAAGATGATATAATTGAATTTGCTAATAGAGTAGCAGGGTGAGTATACAGTTCTGTAAGACTACTTGTGTAGGTTTTCTGAGGTGGGCCAAAAATGCAATTAATTAAAAAAAAAAAAAAAAGGCACTAGCATGAAAAGTTACATGCAATATACATGTAGTTGCATTTGAGGTGGTTGTTGAGAGGCATGGAGAAGGTGAATAGAGACTGACTAGTCATACTTGCACTTCTTTACGGTGCAAGAACTAAGAACTAGGGCTTCTCAAAGTAGTGAAAAACTACTTTGTAAAAAGTAGTTTTTTTGAAAAACTACTAGTAAAGGAAACTCATGGAAGCCAGAGACAAGGATATTGACCTAAATGTTGATTAATATATAGAGACATTACTAAGACAGAATCTTAGTAATACTCATACTGAGAGGCCTTTGGGGAGAAAAAAGAATCAAGATACTTCGTTTCATCCTTAGATATCAAGATATAAATTCATCCATATGAATTTATAATATTAATTATTGTTGAGAATTCTGTAGTTTAGGAGTGTCTGTGATCTCTAATAACTAGAATTTTTAAAGAATATTTATTTCGAAGACTTTATCCTCTGCCTGCTGTCCTTACATACAGCAATTTTTCTCTCAAATGATCGTACAGTTGGTAAATGGCTTGGGTGTTAACATTGTGATAGCGTTTTGTACGACTTTGTACAACTGACTTGAAATTTGTGTGTTATTTGAGGAACATAGCAAGTTAATTGGGAGGGTGTTTTCTGTTTTTAATAGAAACTGAAATAATAAATTAAATGAATTTGAATAGGGAAATTTAGAAAAAGAAACCACCTGTGTATTTTCTTGGGGATTTCTATTTGGGTTTTTGCAGCTTGCAGAAACTAAGATTTTTTTTTCTTTTCTTTTTTCTTCCCAGACCTCTTATCAGGCCACTTCCTAGCCAGCATATGTTCGAACATGTGCAAAAGAGGCATCGTGTACTTTTTGTGTATGTTGGTGGGGAATCTCCTTTAAAGGTTTGAAACTTGATTAAATAAAGTTATTTATTTTGGCTCTCCACAGACATAGTTTAAAATGTCTAAAAAGTTTAGAGACTGGAGAAAGTACATGCTTGTAATAAGTGTTTTTACAATCTTTTGTCCTAACCATATTTTCTAATGAGTCATTGAAGATAAGGTAAGTTGCAAAGCATTCCTTTGAAGCATACTCGAAGTTGAGACATTAAAAAAATGTTTGTATTTTTTGCAGGAAAAATACATTGAAGTTGCTTCAGAACTAATTGTTTATACATACTTTTTTTCTGCCTCAGAAGATGTGCTACCTGAGGTAAGCTGTTCAGCTCCTACTGTTTCCATAGAAATGGTAGATCTTTCCTCTGTAGGTTCTGGTACCACAGAGATTGCTTACTACAGTATATTGGTCTTTGATAAATTTCAAACTAATTATACTAACATTCAGATTTTTTTTTGAGTCTGTATGAGAAAAAAAACACAAACTAAGTTTGTCTACTTGAGTTGTATTGTACAAATGACTTGTTCAGTAATATTACTGAACCAGTTAATATAAAACCAGTTAATAAACTGGTTAAATCACATTCATAGTAAATCACAAACCTATTCAGAAATATGCATACTTCATTTCTGAGCTGACACAATGCCCTTGTTGCTCCTGGAAGCCCTTTCACCAGCCACTTTTATAACTAGTTTGAGTGTCTGCAGCATGGTATGCCACTGGTAACCATGAGTATCAGGGAGTTCAGTGAAAAATAAGTTATTTCCAGTGTGTGCAATACAGCTGATAAAAACGCTAGTCTGTCCAGTCTGCTGACTGCAGAATCTTACTGTAGCTCTTGGAAGATGGAGTTCTTTGGTGGAAAGGAAATAATTTTGTATTTAATCACAAGGGTGAAAAATTGCTACCACTGTTGTTAGTCTAATCATTGTTACTTAAGTGCTGAAGCAGAATCAAGAGGCTTTTTCATTTCTAGTTATCTCCAAATGGGATCTCTGTCTGCTTAGAATCTGACAACGCATAACCTTGAAATTAGTTTCAGATTAGCAGAGTGTGAAATAGTGTATTTTTTTATAGCCATCTATGTATTCCAATGTCTAGAATTAACCTTGCTCGTTAATATGAGCTATTACATAATAAGCCGATTTGTTTTTACATTTTGTTCCAAGAAAGGTAATGCAGAATGATTACAGAACATGTCAATTAGTACTTGTGATACTGTTCTTATATTTTCAAGAAACAACAAATGTGTCTCTATTTCCATTAGCCTGAACCACAGGAAATATAGCCCAGATTTAGTGGAACACATTATTAATGTTACTCTTTTACTATTCAGTATTGTTGACTGACCATTTAGTAGAAGCAACTGTATTACAGCACAAATTGAGAGCAGAGAACGGTACAGGATAGATGGAACGCTCATGTTACGAGCTGTCTAAAGTTAATGTCAAACTTCAGTAAAACTTGCTTCATGCTGTTGCAGATACTATTAAAAATCCTGTTTGGTTTCTAGTTTGTGAGACCTACCTGTCAAAAATAGGTTTATGTAGCATTACTTTGTGGTAGTGGAAAATTGGGGGTGTTTATGTTTGTAAATGTACACAGAATGTTTAAATGTACTTCAAAATTTTCCACTGGGCTACATTTCCACACTTCTGAGATGATTGTTTAAAAAGATTTCTACTCTTCCGTGGATTAATTGAACATCTCTCTTTCAGTATGTGACCTTGCCAGAATTGCCTGCTGTTGTTGTTTTCAAAGATGGAACTTACTTTGTATATGATGGTAAGTAAAAGTGTACATTACCTTAAGACAAGATACTGAAAGCATATATGGAGAAACTGGAAGAAGCGTAATTTTTATGAAGGTCAAGTTGGGATGGTGGGAAATTTCCCAGTTTTGTGATAAATAACAGCTATTTCATGAAGAAATAAGGAAAAATTACTTACTGAACACAGTGCATTTGAGAAGGGAGTGGGTTTTATCAATAATGAAGTAGAAGTTAAGGGGGTTACTTTGTGTTATTCACTGAGACACAGCTTCTAATATTACTGCTTTGCTGGCATTAAAACACTTAAATATTTTCCTTCACTCACTGTCCAAATCAATTATATGAAAAGTAGAAGAAAACTGCTGCTGAAGAGGAGTCACGTAACACAGGCTTTGGGAAATTCAGATACAATGAAAAACGGTATCATATCTAATAGGGGAGTTTACTGTTCCAAACATTTAATCAGATTATCTCTAAATAGTCTTCCTGACCATCATATCTTTCTCGTGGACTTGATTTGATTTGTACTCTACTTTAGTAAAGTAGCTTTTTGTGTCTTGATAATACAGGCTGTATATTTAGCACAGCAATTCTTCCTTTAAAAACTGTGAAGGAAAGCGATCCTGCCTTTATTCTCAATATTAAAATTTAGAGAGACTTAAATGACAGCTTTGAGCATATGTGACTTCTGCGACTTTTGTGTTTGTGTTACTTATATATTGGTAGTGGGAAAGGATCAGGCAACATAACATTTCCCTAGATAACTGATCAAGCATGCCTAGAACAGTTGAACTTTCAGTCTGTTCCTTTTCTGTCTTTTCCATTGCTGAATGGAAAAAGCCACAGCTTTTTCCAAGCGCCTCCCAAAAAGAGGTGAAGGGGGTGTGAGCTGTTACTGCAACAGCTGATGCACAATTTTAGGTGGCATAAACTATTCTGACTGGCTTGTTCAGCTTGCAGACTGTAGAAAGTCCACCTGAGAATAATACTGTCCTGAAATACCAGTGACAGAATGCCTATCATATAGATAAAAAGGGGATGTGTGTTTTAAGCTTACTTTTTCTAATTTATTTTGTAAAAATTTTACTCATAAAGGACTAGAAATGTACTGTTTGCATAATTTGTTTGATTTATACTATAACAGATTGGATAAAGTTATACGTCTAACACGTTATGAGAGGCTGGATAAGGTTGTATGTTACAATTGAGAAAAAAATTGAAGATCTCAGTGAAAGGAAATGGTATAGCAAAATTCACTTCTGAGTTCTGGCCTCATCTGTATTTTTTTCCATAGTAAGGGATGTAGCTCCGTGGGAAGCTTTATACTTGAAATTGCATGCTACAGTCTTAAGACAGTTCAGCATTAACCTAAAATTAGTGATGATTCACTCTACCCAATGTTAGGATTTAATGCAAATTTATTTAATATACATTTATATATGTATGTTTGTAAATCTGTGCATCATATGTTTCTTTATGGGTCAGAACATCTAGCATTTGAAATTGCAGTCTTCAGTATAACTGATTGTGAATTATATGTAAATATTTGCGTTTATATTCACAACGCTGTTAATGGATCTACCTTTTCTGGACTCTTCTGTTTCATTTAATGTTCACAAACATTGCTTTGTGTATTTTTGCATCTTTTCTCTTAGTCTGAAACTCTTCTTAAGGTTTTAAACTGTTCCTTTCTGGACTGGGTCACAGTTGTCTCCTAGAATAGTATCGTTTATCCTTGACATGACCAAAAAGTAGTCATCAAATCAATTTTTCATACTTTTTATTTAACAATTGAAAATAGCATGAGAAGTTTTAAAACTGATATGTCTAATAATGTGTCTAACAACAACAAAAAGAAGTTTGCATCTGCATTGCTGACATTATTTCCATGGGTAAAACTTTGACATTTAATGTGCGGAATTACAGCCTAAATCTTCGGTAGAGTATAGAAAATACTTAAGTATTTCTCTGCCTTTCACTTCTTTTGGAATCTTTGGGAGGGAACAGGGAGGCAGTTGAGATAAAGTCAGCTGGTCATTGGAGCAGTTTAGCAATGAATGTAGCTTATAGTAAACTTAGTATTCTGATTAATACTAATAATTTAGGAATGAGAGCATACTGCTCACCTGACATTAATAAATCCAATTGCTCACCTTACAAAAAAAAAAAAGGTATTTGTTAATTCATGATGTGTCTTTAACTTCTAGCATTACTTATTTTTTAGAATATGAAGATGGTGATTTGTCATCCTGGATAAATCGAGAGAGATTTCAAGGTTACCTTAATGTAGATGGCTTTACGTTATATGAACTTGGAGATACAGGTGAGATGCTGCTGCATTTGAAGTTTGATCTCTGAAACTGAACTTAGGCATTAAGGAAAAATAAAGACCACTAAGAAACAGCACTAAAATGAAAAACTGCTTGTTCTGAAAGTTAGAATTAATGATGTCTGCTGTTTTTTGAAGTTAGTTGGACCTTTTCTACTAACTAGAGTCTTCATCCAAAGCCTGCACTAGTCCTTTACTTACAACATAAAGATGTCTAACCCTGTGGTATTCACAAAAGCTAAGTAAGGCTTTTAATTTAACAGCAGCGTAGGTTTTGCATGAATTATATGTTAAGTCTTGGAATACTGACAGTTTTATGAACATACTTTAAAATTTTGAATGTGGATGAACTTAGATGTGTGTCTGATTCAGATACCTTTAGAGTAGATATAGTGAGGAAGGAAGACTACCAAGTGCCAGAATGGACCTCTCTCTGTTTCAGAATATTTTAGCATTTCTTTGGTAAATTTTTTTTTCAAGTTAAGTGGAGCTTTGCATCCAAGTGAATTCTGGAATGATTTCTACTGCTTTTAAAGGCATGCATACACTGAAGTAGCAGAAGAAATGCTATCCCTGTTGATTATTTCCAGGTCAGGATACCTTATAATTTACCTCCCATTTAAAAAGAAGTTTATATTCAGTGCATGCATTGACTTGTTTGAGGTTTTCAAGGTCATAAAATGTCTATGTTCTTATATATTTGTGAAAAAGACTTATACCTATATTTCAAAGACTATTTGCAGAAATGTTGCAGTATTTTCCATCTGAAAACGTGTGTGTGTTTTTAAATGGTTTCAAGCATTCTATTCCTTATTTTAGGAAAACTTGTGGCTATTGCAGTTATTGATGATAAAAACTCTTCACTGGAACATACCAGGTACAGAATTCAGTATTGGTGACACTGGGAGAAATGTGCTTGTATGGTGGAAAACTACTTCATTGATTTACAGGATATTGGAAGTTTTAGTATTCAGAAATGCTAGGTTAAGTGGAAGGTTTTAACTTGTGAATGTTCTCTAGCATAGAGACTTCAAGCATACTGACTTGACTCAATGTATGGCTCTGAAGCTCATGTGGGTTTTCAGGGGGGTGATGCATGTTTCAGGATCACTCTTCTCCCACTTACCAGTGAGATCACAGGAACAAACAGTGATTGCATAGTCTTTTAACATGGAAGACAGTACTTGAATGCACGTAATTTTGAGATAAACTTGGTGAAGTTAAACAAAAGAGTTCATCTCAGCTGCATTAAAATTAATTTAGTGATGGTTGACAATTAACTTGCAGAACTTGCATCCAAAAAAAACCATTTTCGATTGAGTTAGAACTTGCTGAAGAGACAAGGAAAAACAAGACTTTCCTCTGTCTCTGATTGCACATGTAAGAAAGCTAAGAAAACACTTAAATATCATATATACTATTTTCCCAGATCATCTGTGTTGTTTTTTTTCAAGGTGGTTGTCTTAGAAGGTCATGGAGCAAAACAGTATGATAGTCTTTTTCTAATGTTGACATTATGTGGTAGATAGCCTTTCAACCCTTTAAAAAAAAAAAAAAAGGCAAGATGAACAAGGTGTTTTTTTGTTTGAGGGGTAGGGAATCCTAAGTGCTGAGGAGATACTATTCCCCACTTATTGGGGAAATCTAAGTGTTTGGATTTTAATGGAGTATATACTGGATTTTCAGTGTTGTTTTTTCATTTTTTCTCCCCTCCAGACTAAAATCTATTATTCAGGAAGTTGCTAGAGATTATCGGGATCACTTTCACAGGTATGCACACATTTCTACAATATCTTCATTTAACTTCAACGTTAACCCTTCCAAGATGGTTATTTTTTCACCTGAGAAATGTTACAGTATCTGTTTTTTTAAATTATATGCTGATTTCAATAAGACCAGTCCATTAATAGTGTTTTGGCTGGCTGATTGTCCTGCAGCATTGTCAGTTTTTTTCCATTATATTGCTGAGTGTGTGCTCTCATTTTGAGTTACAGTTATTTAAACGCAAATTTACTTTGATGCTGAAATCCATTATTCTGTTTTGTTTCTTTTTATTATACATTTCTTATAGGGATTTCCAGTTTGGCCATATGGATGGAAACGATTACATAAATAGCTTACTAATGGAGTAAGTAAATTATTATTTCGGTATTCTTTCTGCTTATATTTGTTGCTAATTAAATATAATTTAACATATCCTTCAGAAGAAGTGCTGCCTTTCATGGATTAAAAAATTTATTTCCTCAGAAGTCAGTATATAACATAGTATCAGTTGTTTGTTAAATTAAAGCTACATAATTTAATGTTACAAGTTTGGCCTTCTGGTAGTGCTGATTGTCGGTGTTCATCTTTTAGGTTTACTTTCTTAAATTAACTATTAGAACTGTTTTTTTTTCCCTTCGGTTAAATTTACAGGACACTAGCAAAATCAAAAGTTATGTCAAGCTGTAACAGGACATATAAATGTTTATTCATTAGCTATGTTTTTTTTTTATTTCTGGAGAGGCACATTCATTCTTAGTGGTGCATTTTTAAGGCTGATGTTTAAGTGGCTCTTGCTTTATGAGCCATCGTTTTCTGAAAAGCAGTTGAATGAAGTAGAGGGTTTGCCTGAAGTTGTATAAGATGTCTTCCTAAAACCACAGATAGGTGTCTTATTTGTTCAGAAGCTGGCATTGGAGTATCAGTTATCAGATACTGTTAATTCCTGGTTTCACCATGGATTTGAGAGTTGAAATGGCACACAAACATGTACATGTAGACAAGCAGTATAAAATGTATAAATGATTTTGTATGCACCTGGTATGTACTTTTTACCTTTTGAAATACCTAAATAGCTTAAGATGCTTCACATTTGCCCTTATTTTCCAAAAATACATAATTGGAGAGTGAGGTTGCCTGGCATTTATTGTTGACTACTTCTTCTACTCTGGCTTTCTGAGTGAAGGAAGAGGGTAACTGATTGCTATACCAGCTCTGTAGTGGGAGAGTATTCCAAGCCCCATTCTGAGAGATCAAAGCTCAGAGCCTGAGTATCTGCACTAGCATGCAGTGTCTGTTTTACACGGTGTCTGTCTTCTTGTATCTGTCTGATCTTGTAGCTGTTGTGGATGCTAGATCTAAGACCACAAGAGGACTACAAGGTCAGAATAACAAACTGAGATAGATACTCAAATATTCCATTCTAAACTGTGCAAATGTGTTTGTGCCACTAAAAGTTCTAGAAAATAAATGGAGAATCTCGAGGCACTAGGTCTGTATTTCTGTGATTCAGATTAGTACCTGAAGAAAAGTAATTTGAAAACAGCTGTGTCTAAATTGAAGTTAAGTGGTGTGATTATTGATATAGTGCTTTCTAGTTGCCAAAAATGAGACCCTCTTCACTTCATTATTACCTTGCCTATGCAGGCTCTGATGTCTGTCTGCTGAGATGCCTCAGCTTGTTTATCTGGCATAAGTGTTTGCTTTTCTGACAAGGAGATATGGGGGGTTATTTTGCTGATTCAAAACAAACAAGCAAAAAAAACAACACCATGTCTTACTGTGTGGTCTGCTGAGTACCAGAACCAATGTACAAAGGAACTAGGGAGGGAAATGAGTTCCCTAGGAATGATAAAATGAAGGGAAAGAAGGCAGAACTGCTATTTACAGCAGAAGTGATCTGTTAATAATTGCTAGATCTGTTCAACTGGATTGTCTACGTTAATCTACAAAATTCGTGAATTTACAATTTGTTGTGGTTTTCTGGGGAAGTTGCTGTTAACAGGCTTTTAGTTTATTTTATGAACAAAACATGCATTTCCAGCATAATTTAAAAGCACTAAAAGAAAGCAGTAAAATCTGTTCAGTGACATAAGTGGTTCACATGGTTACCTGAATAATTTGAGTAAAAGGTTATTGCCAGTCCTTCAGTTTTCCGCTAGATGGCAGCAACTGGAAACAGGTAGAAAAAGCCTCTGGAAGCACAAGGAATCTATTGCATAATATGTTTTTATTCTTGTAGATGTGCACAGCAACAAATTCCCTTTCTTCACAAAGGACAAAATAATTCCACCAGTAGTCCCTGGTAGAAATATACTTATTGATTTACCTATAACTCCACTAGTAGATACTGTCATTTATTTCTCTCTTCAGCAGTGGATGAGAATGCTTCTGTTGAGTTAAAAATAATAGTACTTAAAGCTGTGCACAAAAGAAGAAAGCAGAATATTAGGTCTTTTACTGAAAGAAGAGATGCATCTTTGTGGAAGCTGAGGTACACAGCATCATTGTAATGTCAGCTATAGGTATCTTGGAATTCCTCAGCTCCCTTCCTGATTCTGTGATCCTTAGCAGTGATTATGCATGTGAATGTAAATTGATGACTAATAATGGTTTAAAAAATCTGTAGTTTGTCTGTTATATCTAAAAGCTATGTAATAAAACTTCAGTTGGCATGTTTTCCTCTCTTGACTTGACACACAGAATTTGATTGATTAGAGCTGATCAACTGGGACTGAATTTTTGGATTAAAGTTTTACTTTTGTGCACTAAAGTAGTGTATTGTACTAATAGTACATTTCAGATGCAAAGCTACTGTGAGATCTTACTAATGGGCAAGTCACAAGCTATCTGATTTACAATCGCTGTGGGCATGTAAAATACAGTAAACTTCAGTAGCTTCACTGGCACAGATGAGAAGGAAAAATATTGAGAAACATTCTTGTGCTGTTAAGTTCCTTCTTCCTCCTTGTCTTTAAGGAACTGGTATTAGGAACTCATGCGAAGAGAATATTAATGACGTAGAATGCCGTTAAATGATGTAGAAATTTGAACTGCAATGTTGTAGGCAGTATTTCTTTAAATCTCTAACCTTTGTGTTTTATGTTTCCAGTGACTTGACAATCCCTACTATTGTTGTTTTGAATACCTCCAATCAGCAGTATTTTCTACCAGATAGGTACATTGAGAATACAGAAGACATGGTTCAGTTTATTAACAGTATCTTGGATGGCACAGCTGAAGTAAGTCTTCATTATGACTTCAAATGTGTGGCTGGTGTTTGTTTAATTAGATGTTAAAGTAGGAAAACAATTTGGTTATTCTAGTTGCCCAGTTTTCTTCCTGTTCTGCCTTCTTGTCTTGGGTGCTGTCAATAAATGCATGATTCTTAGTTCTTGAGGAGTGCCTTTGCTCACAGTTCTGACCGTAGTACCTCAGGTAGAAAGCCAGAGTGGCTTTATTGCATAGAGCATAATGTTAACTTCTCTTGATTTCTTTTACTGTTGTTGGTAAATGGTGAGCTTTTTATTCTTCTCCTGTTTTGCCTTTAAATATTTATTTAAAATTTCTCTGGACTGCATAATTGAACTTTTTTTTTTAGTGATGAATTAATAAATTCAGTAGCTTGATGAATGGTAGGTTCAAATTCTAAAGTGGTGGTGTACTTCTGCATATTTCAGACACAAGTTTACTACTCTAACTGCTCTAAATAATCTTTCAACAAACCTCATCAATCCCCACGGAATTGATGGCTTGGTCAATTTTTTCTTCTAATGTTGACAAAACAAACTTAGGTTGCCTTTACCTGCAGTGGACTGTAAATTGGGCAGAAGGCTGTGTTATATGGATGAGGAAAGATTGTGGATCAGAGCTCTCATTTGTGCTCACAGAACAAAGCCTGCAATGAAGGGAGACAGTGCTAACAAATCATTTGGCTGACTTCTGGAAGAAAAAGCCTGTGCTGGTTTAAGACAGTTCACTTTGTATTGAATACTTGCTGTATTAGCTGAATCCCACATCGTGCTATACAAGTAGTTTTAGGTTACTAGATGGTGTAATGACAAGCAAGTCCGTAGGCTGTTTCAGCCATACAGAGTACTTTGGTTTACTTTGTCTGACAAATTGATGTAGCAACATAATATGGGTAGACTTAAAATATGCTTGCTATTCATGACTTTACTGGCCATGTTTCCAGTTGCAAGGCGAGGAGTATTCCAGTAACTTATTTGGTGGCTCTTTGTTCTTCAGTTCTCACTTCTTTAATACTTTTAATTTTTAATATTACATTTTAAAATTCTGAGTTATGTTTTTATTACATTTGTTTAACTCTATTTAAATATGTCCTTACGGTGGGAACAACAAATTAAAGTATTTTTTTTTTAACTTTGAGAAATTCTGTGTTTGTGATGCCTTGTGTTTTTGTCATAATATACGTTATGTCTTGTTTAGCATATTTCAGCTAGAACGATTAAAGTTCTGTCTGAATTCACATCTTGTACATGTATGTGAGAGGACTCATACAGGATGTGATTTCATTTAAGCTGGTATCCATAGACCGAAATGGCATTATTTCAGCTGTGTTGAGGCCCAAGAGATTGTATAGCTTTTGAGGAAGGACAGTCTTTAAAGTATGCTGGTGAACACACACATATAACACACACTTTCTGAACCACAGTGAAATTTTGGAGGAGTATAACACTCCTATCTCCCTTTCTTAGGAGGTGTTGGAACCTTGTTCCTTTCTGTACGGTCCTAGGTTGCTTTCTTTGAATCTTTCATTTTTATTTGTAATTTTGGAGGGGTTGGGTCCGTGTCACGCTCTGATTAGTTGACTTGCTCCAAAATGTAAATTTTCATCCTATTTGTTTCTCCAGCATGTTTCACAGAATTTCACAGAATTTTCTAGGTTGGAAGAGACCTCAAGGTCATCGAGTCCAACCTCCAACCTAACGCTAACAGCCCTCCACTAAACCATATCCCTAAGCTCTACAACTAAACGTCTTTTGAAGACTTCCAGGGATGGTGACTCCACCACTTCCCTGGGCAGCCTGTTCCAATGTCTAACAACCCTTTCAGTGAAGAAGTTCTTCCTAACATCTAACCTAAAACTCCCCTGGCTCAACTTAAGCCCATTCCCCCTCGTCCTGTCACCAGGCACATGGGAGAACAGGCCAACCCCCACCTCGCTACAGCCTCCCTTGAGGTACCTAAAAAGAGCGATAAGGTCACCCCTGAGCCTCCTCTTCTCCAGGCTGAACAAGCCCAGCTCCCTCAGCCGCTCCTCGTAGGACTTGTTCTCCAGACAAATGTTGAGAAAGGTGAAGACACATCCTGTTCGATACACAAATTACCTTCAGACTCATATAGTATTTTGAAGGCTCTGCTAAGTTAGATGGTAGCACAGGTAGAGTCTATTATTGCTAGACAAAAGCTTTTTTTTTATTACACCTGTATATATTTTTGTTGCTTCTTAGATTTTTCTAACTGCTTCTGTCATTATCCATAAATAGATACCCTTTAGCTGCAGGAAAGTTCAGAAGATCTCTGCAATTCTGTAATTGTTGCATTGGAACAGTTGGTAATTTCTTCTAGTGTTTCTCTATGGTGAGATGTGTTAGAGTGACAGTTGACTTGTAACCTATTGTCTAAAACAATTGTGAGAGAATTTTTTGAGGCTGTTGAAATGTTTATCCATGCTTGAAAAGTTGAAGTGTCTGGGCATGAGATGCAAGAATAATTACTTTTCATTTCCTTCTAAAGGGAGTTAAGATTGCAAGGTCTGAATAATGAACTTTTGGAATCATAACTGAAAAGTGTCAGCAGTTCTGACATGGTTCCATTTGAAATTTCAGGCACAGGGTGGTGATGGAGTTCTACAACGAATCAAGAGAATAATCTATGATGCCAAGTCTACTGTAGTGGTAAGTTTTATTTTTTGTAACAAATGGTAATGTTGTCAGTAAAGATACAAACCTTTTTCAGAGAGTTTAGAAATACTTTATATAAACTTGTTCCTTGTTCCTATATGCACATGTGCATGCACACGTAATATATGTGAAGTTTAAGCCTAATTAACTTGATTAAAGTCTGAATAATATTTGCCAGTGTGTTAAATGTTGGATATATGTGACTTCATTTTTTTCACTCCTTTTCTATATTAAAGTATGACATATTTTAAAGGATAGAACAAGAAGAATTCAAAACCTTTTCCTTGACCTTCTTGTCTTCCTTTGATTGAGAGTAATAACACTTTAATGTTCTGAGAAATGTTACGGTTTCAATTTAATTAGTTAGGGCACAGGGGAATTAAACACTGTACTTGATGTGGTTTTGAGACAAATATTTTTATAATTCTTAGAGGTTAGCAATGCTTAACAGCATTTTATTGGGAAAATGTATGTAAATTTGTTTCTTCATTTGTGTTACACAAACAAATGTGCTGTGAATCTAAATTGAAACTTGTATGTTTCTTTGTGTAACTTCCAAACTTTCTGTGCAGCGTTCAGGCATCAGTTTCTGAAACCAAAAGTCTTCCTCTTGTTCAGTGAAGTTTTTCAAGCTACTTTTTAATAGGAAGCTCTCTAATAAGTGTTTCTCAAGAGGACTTGTGATGACTCAAACTAATCTTTTAGAATGAGGCAGGCACAAATAAGAGTTAAAACTGGACGTTTTAAAGTGTTATTTTAATGCTATTAAAAATTGTTTATCAAGCTTCAGACAATAAAATATGTAGTTGGCATGTTAACATTAATCATCCTATTGGAATGTTGTTGTATCAGTTCTGAGACTTTTTATAAACTTATAGTAGGAATAGTTAAAACGACACCGCCTTTCTGCAGCAAGCTTACTCAGGTCAGATGTTTCTGAATAAACATACAGAATAATAAGAGATAATAATAATAATAATATGGTAATTTTGAATGTTCAGTGAAGGTTTTTTTTGACTTCAAATTTGTGTTCCAACAGTCAGTGTTCAAGAGTTCACCACTTCTGGGATGCTTTCTCTTTGGGTTGCCCTTGGGTGTCATCAGCATTATGTGTTATGGAATCTGCACAGCTGATACAGATGGAGGGATAGATGAACATGAGGCAGCTAAAAAGGAGAACAGTGATCGGGAGCTCACAGATGAAGGCAGTGAGGAAGAACAAGAAGAGGAAAAGAACGAAAACTATACAGAACTTTCAGATGGAGATCTTAAACAGAAAGACCTATTGGAAAAGAAAAAAGACTGATCAAAGAATTATCTAGAATTTTCAAATAGACTTATTTATTGAAGATAGTCATTTATTGATGATCTTCATGTAAGAGGACCTTTTTGTCTGCATTATGGTAGTTTTGACTTGCATGTGTTCAAATTTTCTCAGATATTGACAGGAAAAAAAAATTGAAATATGGATGTTTTTTATTGTCTTCAATGATTATCAAAGAAGGAATTTGCAGGTACGATTTGACACTTTGTTTTGGAAGGTTTGGATCGTTCATTTCCAGAACAGCAAGATAAAGATAATGCAACTTGACATCAGTATATGTGATGAGCTACTAATAATATAGCCCAGCTAAACGCTGATAAAATTAAGGCTGAATACAAAGAAAGTTTAAAAGAGACCTGTAAAGTCTTTCAGAACCTGATAGCTAAAGATAACTTAGAGTTTTTCTAGGAAGTCTCATGTTCTACCTATTGCACATTATTTTTAAAAAATATTTTATCAAGTTAAATATAAGTTGGTATAAATTAGAGGACTTTTATCATGTACTAATATAATTATTGGCAGTCAATAAAAGTTATAATGAAAGTTATAATACACAGATGCATGAGTTGAAAGTTTTGTTACCACTGTAAAGAAAAAAAAGTCTAAGGAGATCAGGAATTTTTTTTTTGGAAAAATGCCATGTGATTTTGAGTCAACCCTTTTTTCTCAACCCTTTTTCCTTTTGGGAGGAGAAAAAAAGAGGAGTTCATAGAATTTTGAATAGCAGGTGTCTAAGTTCTTTCATTTCTTTCTTTTCTCTCTATGAATTGCCTTTTTTTCATTTTTCCATTTTATTTGCATAGTTGGTTGTAAAGAGTAAGTTGAGTTCCTTGCTTTTCAATGTTTTTTTTAAATCTGCAGAATACTTTATGTAGTTTTAGCATGTATGTGAAGAGCGAGATGCTTAAAAAATGTGCTTTGAGTCGTCTTTTACTTGATGTAGAGTTGTGTTATGTTTTTAAAAAAAAAAAGTCAGTTAAGGACAAACCTGTAAGTTTCCTTGGACTTCAGCACAAGTCATTGCTAATAATCAAAATGCTGGACTATTAAGGCAATAAGATGCTTTATTCGTCTCTTTTCATAAGTTTTCAAGTACAAATGAATTATGTTTAATTTTGGCTCAGGATGGAAACCTGTGGCTTTTGACTAAAAAAATGAAAGTGGTCAGTGCAACACCACTGTTCATTCCATAATGTATAATTAAACAAACAAACAAAAAAAACCAACACCCAAACCTGAATTCTGCTGCACTGCGAGGAAGTGTTTCAACTGTGAGCTTTCATTATTGTGGTTATTTTTGTGTTTATATTCCAAGTAGTATCCCAAGACCTTGCTGAGAAATCTTCTGAGATATGGACCTAAAAATTACAAATACTGTGTAAGAAATAGATCACACTGGGATCCATTACAATTGTAACATTCAACTGCAGGAGTCAAGACAAAAACATGTATCTCAGTCACTTCTTAATTGTATTATTAATCAGATGTGTACTGAACTATTGAAAATTTAGCTTGAAATGTACTGCCATTTTCACCAAATCCTTTTCTCAGCTATATTCAACAAGGCATAGGGAAAAGAAGAGCATCATATACTGGGTGTGTCAGAAGTGATATGCAATTAAGAGATTTACTGTGGTCATGCAAATAGTTTAGAATGCTATCTGAGGGAAATCTGACATTTTCCTTTTTTTTTCTTGAATCTCAAAAGGTTTCATAAAGCAACTTCACTGTAGTAATTTCTTCAAATTCATGAAATACTGCTGCTTTTTGAATTCAAGTGTAAGCCTTTTGTTTTTTTCTATAATAAAAACATATAAAAGTACTTGCTTCTTTTGCTTAATTTGCACTGTGTGAACTTCAGATGTTACGTATTCTGTAGGAGGCAGTATTTCCTGGAACTCCTATTAAACATACTTTAGGCCCAGAGTAATTCAGTTCAGAAATGCAGCTGGCAGCTTTTAAAAAGAACAATCAATTCAGCTTGTCTGATAACTTCTCTTAAATATTTTGAAAATGTTCTCCAGATAAAGGAGTGAATAGTTTATAGATCTGGGATGCTCACTAAATAAAACAAATGCATTTTTGAAAAAAAAAAAATTAAGTACCAATTCATTCTATTAGCATACTTGCAAATTCCTATAGCAGTTTCTTTATCAAAGGGAACCTGAGGTAAACTCTTCTATTATACATGTACGTTTTGGAAAGAAATTGATTGAGGGTAGTCCTGACACTTGGCCATATGCAATCCGTTACTGCTTCAGTGTTTGGGTTGTCTTGACAGATGCTGTCCACACTGTGGTGCTCACTGCTTAAAGGATGGCATAATTATATTTTGATAGATCTGATGTGTTGAAGCTGCACAGAGGAGCTTAATGTTCACAAAATCTAAAAGTGAAAGGTTTAGCTTGCTCTGTTTTGGCCCAGAACTAATTTACCCATTCCTCTTTTATCAGCACGTTTGTAGAAGTTCTGCTTGGATGGGAGTTCTGATGGCAGCCAGATGCACAAGTCAGTGAACAAGGTGCTGCAAAACCCGAACCTCTGTAAAGTTTTGCTAATATCCCATGAGACTACAGATGTTTCAGGTTGTATAATGCTGTGACAGAGTGGTTCTGGCACTCAGGTCTTTTCAGGGAGCACAGCAGCTTTTTGCTGTTTTGCTGTCATCACTGAATATATTGCTAACAGATTGAATCACATGAAACTGCTGCATGTTATATTGGTATAACTGATGGAGACAGTTTTGACAATTTTGTGTTGAACACTTCAGTTGAACTCTTAAGTTGCAAGGTTTCTGTAGTCTGCCTAGGTGGTGTAGGTATTCCCAAAACAATATCCTTCCTCTGGTTTCTAAAATTTTAACCATTTTAAAGGATTACTCCTACTATCCTCTACTTTGATTTACTGACACTGACAACCATTTAGCAGCTGGTGCAAACTTCCCTGATGCTAGCAAGCTTCTTTCTGGTTATACACCAAGGAACATAAAAGTGTTTGCAGTTGTTTAACAAGGATAAATAAGGCTATTTTACACAGAGCATGATTGAATGGAGAATTGTGGCTTTTAACAATAAAACCTAAAAGGTCTGGAAGATCCTTCGATGAGGAATGAAGAAACCTTAAAGGCTACTAATATGGAGAGAAATAATGTTGTTTTCTGGCTGAATATCCCCATAAGTTTAGATTGGAGAAGAGAATTATTTACATTAGCTGACAAGATGTACACTAATTCAGCAATTTTACTGAAATATGGTTTTGCTTTTGTTGTGTATGCTTCTGCCACTTCACTTTCGTTGCATCGCTTTTGGTACTCAGCAACCCTTATTGCTAGTTTGACATAGTCTTTGGTTGGGCTAACAACTGTCATGTCTAGACAGGTGGACAGTTTTAGTCTCCCTTAAGTAGCCTCCCTGAAGAGATGGAAAGCTCAAGGGGATGAAAATGCATAGGCAGAAGTGGGAATGGGAGAAGAAATGGAGCAGGGTCCATCTATTCTGTCTGATTTATGTTTGATATGGATGAACTATGTTTAATATTAACACCTACTAGCTACGCAGATAATGTAAGTACTTTCAAAAGAAATAACTATTTATATAGTAAAATTTTAGCTTTTTCATTATGTTTTTATCTACAAAGTAAACTTTTGGCTGGGTAAGTTTGCCCAACATTGTAGCGTTACTACCCAATCACGGTTATTTTTTGATGTTTATGCTGTTTATCAGCAGAAGCATATACTGCAAGTCACTCACAGTACTATAGCTTGATGTTCTTCATCTGAAGTAAAAAAAGAAACAAAAATAGCTCTTCTGTTTCATGTTAGGTTGCTACACCACTAATTTAAAGGAATGATGACTGAGACTATACTTAAATATAGGCAAAGTTAGCAACTTGTAGTCTTAATCACCTTGTAGTCTTAAGGCTTCCAGGAATTAAGGATCTAATCAATAATGTGGAATTTGCATTTTTACCTTAAAAAAAAAAAAAAAAAAGCTTTTTTTTTTTAAAAAGTTTCAATCGTTGCTGCCAATTTATTCTTGTTACTTGTGCAGTAAATGTTGACTTCTAATCCAAATCAGATTATGTACTTTTGACAAACTAAAAACTTTTCAGTGACTCAGTATTTAAGAAAAAAAAATAAAGTCTTTTGGGAGTGGCTTCAAACCATAGGCTAAATAAGAATATGACTTAAAAATGTAGGTATTAAAGACACTCCCAAAATATTTTTTTCTTTTATCATTGAATCATTTGGTCTTAGAACTGACTAATTTTTAGAAGTCTTCTTTTAGTGTGCTTCTCTAGAAGAATTTGAATATCCTGACAGTACACTGTAATTTAATAAATAATTGAAATGTAGACCGATGCTCTGGTTAATCACTGGATTTTTTTTCTTTGCTTTTGTAAAATATCTCTTTTGATCTTACATTTCCTTCTTATGTACTGAGTCAATTGGGCTACTTAGGGCCTCTTGCATGACCACTGAACTCACCCAATATGTGGTCCTCAGGTCTATGTTAAGTGTGATTGAATAACATGTTCTAAAAGCAGACTCTGCAAAAAACAAATATGTGATACTGAAGATACTAAAATATCAGTGTTTACATAAGATATTTGTAGACATTCTGTTTGTCAACAAACTCTTCAGTCTTCAAGTATCAGAGTAACTTTCTTGTCCCAAAATATATTGTTTGGTAGAATGGGAGGAATTATTAAAAAAAAAAAAAAAAAAAAAAAGTGATCCTACAGTAGACTGCATCCCAAGGAGGTGAAGACATATTCTTTATAGAAGCTTAAGGTTTCTAGGAGCAGAATTACCATTTGGGGTAAAAAAATCTCCTTTTATTTCAGGTGGAAGGAAGCTAATGCTTCCTTCTTTTTAATCACAACGAAAATTGTATTTTGGGGTATTTCCTGGTATACAGAAGATAGGAGAAATAACTGCTGGTCCAGACAAGTCCCCGG
Organism: Netta rufina; assembly: GCF_964035555.1. Classification (NCBI taxonomy): domain Eukaryota; kingdom Metazoa; phylum Chordata; class Aves; order Anseriformes; family Anatidae; genus Netta; species Netta rufina. The sequence goes on from NC_140124.1 coordinate 101,131,634, forward strand.
CAATGCATTAGTTTCTCCTGAGCTGACAAAAGAGACTAATTGCCTTCAGCAGATTTACCGTTAATAGCTGAGTCTGAGTTTAATGGGGGAAAACTATAAATTACACTTTGCCTTCATGCAAAGCTATGTTTGATGCAAAGAAAAACACTTGAGAACTTAGTATTTCCATCTGAAGGTTTAACTATCTCCCCTTCCTTTTTTTCCCAACCTCTTGAAAATAAGTATTTTTAAAAATGAATGCATAAGAAATGCATATTTTAATCCTTTGACTCATCTATGAAATCCCAAAATCGTGTCCTGAATGCCACAGGTTGCTAGAGGTAACACTATATGTTGTATGGTTAGCTTTTCAAAATTTATCTTGTCCTGAGAGTTATTTAGTGAAATAGGAAATATGAAGAGGCTTTCAAATGAGGTTGAAGGAGAAGTATTTTTCCAAAAGGTAAACAGGATTATTGTTCTGTGTTGAGTGTCTCTGGCATACAGATGTACCAAAGTTTGAAAAATATACTTTGGAATGGGCCTTTAAGTAGACTCTTGTCTCATATGCTTTAAAATAGAAGGATTTCTAGCAGAGTAGGAGTAATACTTGATTTTTAGAACAAGTTTTAAATGCATCTTGACCTGAGAATAGCATATTTATATATTTACACTTCGCAACAAGCTGTTAAAATTTGAGTGGGTTTCAAGAGGAAAGCTATTAGCACATTCAAGTAAAGTTAAGTTTTAGTTCCTTGTGAGCACCTGGAATTCAAGCCTAGTGAAGAAGCACAGTATTCTTTTAATGGGTTGTAACAGTGAAAGAACCTGCTGAGACAACAGTTGTCAGAAATGTAAATGCTTACATGTGCTAGGAAGAATGCCTCCATTTGCTCATTTAGCTTTGATTTTCTATATATATCCTGAGCCTTTGCAATCAAATTGCAGGCATTGTTACCTAATGGAGAATTATTATCTACAGCATAATCCCAGGAAACAAGTCATGAAAGTACTTGTAGATAATTGTAAATAATTAGTAAATAATGTTTGTGAGGTGTGAGGAATTTTATCATACTGACATCTATAACATGGATGTCCAAAAGGTGTGATAGTGGCTAGAAATGTGTGGCATGAAGTTCATAGTAAGGTCTAAAGGCACGGTGATCTAAAGTAAGAATACTCCTAATGTTAAGGTGCAGTGGTGACAGGGAAAGTTGTAAGGGTAGTGCATAATAAAACAACAAAGCTTGTAACATTCACATTCAAATAATATATTAATCTATCGTGTCCGTCTTTTTAAAGGAGTGTTTATAAGACTGAACCTATGTGAGGATATGAACCATGTTGGAAAGAAATAGTGAAAAGTTTCTGTAGCAGTGGTAGTTCTTCTCATTTCTTCTGTAGCAGTGGTAGTTCTTCTCATTTCTTCTTTTTAGAAGGAAGAAAAGCCCCAGTGCAGATTCTCAGTGTGATCCAGTACAGATGGGCTCCAGCACTGTTTTTTTTTGTCCAATGTAATTTCTAGAACCAGGAGCTTCTGCTGAGCAGGAGCTTTGTTACTATCCACTACAATGGCATGGGTAGCCCCATGTGTTGAAAGTGTTGGAAGTTGGCCACAATAAGCCTAAGCATGGAAGTAGCAGAGATTTCAGGAGCCTCAGCTTTGACGTGCTGGCTGTGTGCTTCTCTGGGTAGTTTTAATGACTGATTTTAATTTCTGATTTCAGTTTTAATGACTGAAGACACAGGGAAAAGGACACTTTCAACACACTTTAGGAAATAGTCATTGCATTGCTGTGATGATGTAGCATAATAAATGAGCTATGGAGGTGAGGAGGCATAGAAGCCTGTAAGCTATTTCCTCTGTTCAGGCCCATGCAAGCTTGGTTGACACGAGGACACAGCCACTGTTTTGGGGACAGTGAGTTCATGATCACAGATGCAAGCTGGTCTTCAGGCAATGAACTTGCCCTGTCATGTTTAAATTAGAGTGTAGACATGCCATAGAACATTAAGCTCAGTTTCTAGCCATCTTCCTTTGACGTGTAGTGCACTTTTAGGCAAGTTGCTTAGGCCATAGTTTCATTATGCTGCAGCTTTAATGACAACGCTGGCCTAAGGAGTTTCTATCCTCATGCCTTTGTACGCTACCCTTCAAATTAGGGCCGTACAAACTGTTGGAAATGCATTACTGTAAGTGGATGAAGGAACTGATCTGTGTGAGTGTAGTCCCTTGGACAGAACAGCATGCCAGGGTAAGAGACGTGGATTTGGAAGCAGCAGCAGAGTGGGAAACTTTTTTTTTTTTTTTTTTTTTTTTTTTTTTATCATGATAAGCTTACTTTCTCGTCCTAGGTATTTATTTCATCTTTTGCTTGCTCCATTCGGAAAACAAAAGTGATTTGACTGAGTCTCCACAGTAAAGAAACTGTGGGTTAATATTCCACAATCCCTCCCTCAGCACTGTAGCAGTATGTTTTGTGATGTATCTTAACATTAGCCTGCCAGGGGATAGCTAAAATGGAAAAATCTGAGTCCTGACACATTAGACAGAACGCATCTTTCACAGAGTATAACTAGATAGGAGCAGGAAGGACACTTCTCAGAGTGTAACCATGGGCAATCACTGTCATAGTGATAGGATGACTCACTAAGTTATACATTTATAGATAAGTTCTCCTTTTCTGCTTTACAGTTCTGCAAGTACATTTAAACACGCAGACTGTTTGATGTCTGAGGCCAGATAGAGCAATCCTTTCCATTTGTGCGTGGCCACCTTTGCAGATAACAGGAGTTGCATTATGAAAAGGAACAGGGTTTCCAGACTTGCATTTTAGGAGAGAAATCTGTCTCATATGTTGAAAGAGAACTACATGAATTTTAGACTATCTAGTCTGGCACGTAGCAATTACAGTTTTTGGTGGAATTTTCTGTATGAGAATGTAAGAGCTTTGTGAGGAGGATAGATATAAGAACCAGGTGCATGGAAGGATCAAAGAAAAATCTCAAATGTCTTCAATGTTTTATTTTGGAAGTACTTTTCCCTCTAACCCAAGTTAGATGAGAACGTTGTGGTTGTAATCTTAGAGAAACACAGAATACTATATATGCATACTTTGTTCCTAATAACTTGACAGAAAAGCAAAAGATGCCTTTAGCCAGAGGTGCATGGTGATGCATTAAGCAACAACTTCCACAACTTGTCTGAAAAGATTGCTTTCTTCAATCAGTTATTCATTTATATTTATTAGTTAGCATATCTGTTCTGTTTAGTTTCTCTTATTTTCCTCTTTCCTCTAATTTTCACTGTCTCATCTCTTTGTATTGTGCCCTCTAACAATCTTACTACATTTCCACTGCCCTTTTCCAAGCTTTTTTGATTCTCCTTTCTTTCTCTCTCTATGTAGCAGCAGTCAGAAATATACAGAAAATATCAGATGATGAAGAAACAATCTGTAGTTAAAAATCTTCAGACTACTGTGTGGCCTTTCAGGCTGTTTCATAATGATGGTTCTTCTGTAGTGACTCACCATGTTGGCAGTCTGGCATCTTACTTAGGCTTGTATATTGGTTTGGACTGGCTGAGATGAGATTAATATAGTATTTTATTAAAATAAGGGGAAAACTTGTTACAAGTAACTTACACGTATGGATTTGAGATTTAACATATCTGTATGCAGTAAGTAAACATTTTTCTATCAGCCCTGGGTATTTGTTAAATTTCAGTTATATATTTAGAAACTGCAAATTTTAAATTTGCCTCATTTGAGTTTTTACTACAGTTATGAAAGAATTTAAGACTTGCTTTCAATGCAATCCATGCAGATAAGCAATTGCTAATTAATTCTATCCTGACCTAAGATGATAAACATGCTCTTGCAAATTACTTCCTTCTTTCTAACCAATTATTAATTTATATGATTAAAATACTGTAGAAACAAACTTATCTGCTACTCCTGTTGTTCATATAGTCTATCTTTGGATCAGCAATTGATAATAGTTAATTAGAATACGGATGCATGGCATATATTTTTCAGACTGAAAAAAAGCACTGTTTTTTTTTTTTTTTGAGAGCTTTTATTTCCTCACCATCTCCTGTTTTTATAGTTTTGAGTGAAATCTAGAGAAAGCAGATATGAATGTTATCTCAAAGTGAGTCATTCTAATGTAATGACACAATGTCTGTGGCGCAAACAATTGTTATTACTAAAGAACATGTGTTTGTTCTCTTGGCAAAACCATTTTAACTGAGCACAATTAATATTATGTATTCCAGAATGCTGTAACAACACTGATTCTCATCCAGCCACGGTATATTCACTGAGACATCTTTCTCCTTCCTTTTTCTAATGTAAGCAAGCATCAAAAGAAACAAACTAATGGGCCACCTGTATGTACAATAAATGTTGTACAACTGATCAGCTATATGGGTAATTCACATAATGAAAATATCTCATTTTGTTTGTTTTAAACATGACTAATGTTTTGTAATATTCTCAATAATACTTCCAAATTAATTCAAAATATTTACATTTCAGCAGAACCATAAGGTCTATGGATTCTTCAAAGCTTTCTACCACTGTAGTTTGCTACCTTTTGCAAGATAATTTTTAGGGGAACCGTTTGTCACAGGCATTATGTTAGCCAAGTTCTATTTGTGCAATTTCTAAATTTCTGCCTATAGAAAAGGATAGCAAAAGTGATGATTCTACAAAGTCTCTGTTGTACAATGAAAGACCTAAACATCACAAATTAAAAGCTAATTTGCCTGTGATTATTAAAGCTTAGGCATTAAGACAATTAGCCACTAAGGTCACATAATTTCTGGTTAGATAGGTGTTGGTTTTCTACAATGAGCTGAAATGGTTGATTTTATGTAACCAAAATAATGAGTGTAGTTTAAGCTTTGCCACAACTCAGGTCTCACAGAAAAACTGTAGTTGTCTGGTCCTGCAACATCATGACTAAGATCTGATAAACTGTAGTTCATTTAAATATTTGAACCATGGTCTCTGGAGATGAAAGAAACTAAGATGGCAATATCTAAGTTAACAGATTAAGTTAACGGATTGTTGAAGAAAAATATCATCTTCCTGTCAACTCTGTAAAACCCAGCTGTAAGAAACAGAATTTTTAGACAATGTTCTTCTATCTCAGTGCTTTTGGATTCCACCAATTAACAGGCTGTTCAGTACTTTCATGCTGTTCTAGACTAACTTGCTGTGTAATGGTATATAATCTACATTTATAATTTTACAGACCTTATGTATCTGCATGCTCACTATGTGACTGTCACTGTGATTTTAGGTGATCTAAAACTTAAAAATAAATTTACCACTAATAAAATCTCATACAGGTGTTAAAATCTCATATAGGTGTTACTATACTTTAATATTTGTATCTTTTTAAATTCATATATTCACACATAAGAGCAATATTAAATAATTGTTTAATTATCCATTCTTCCAGTTGTCTGAAATCAGGAAGAGAATCACACTGGTGAATAAAAGTGGGGAAAAATTATTATAACCATCAGTTGTTTGTATATTTCAATTTTTTAACAGCATGTGACTCAATTACTAGGGAGTTTAATAAGGAAAATGCAGATTGTCTTCTCTGACAAATAGATTTAAAATACCATGGGTGGTCTGTTCCATAGAAAATTAAAAGAGCATCTCTGAAGTGAACAATATGCATTTTTAAATAATAACTAAGACAGTGCTGGACTGTTCCTTCTGAAAACAGACTATTGAATTTAATTGGGATTTCAAATCTTAACCTTCCAGCAGTGACTCTCTGTAAATATGTTAATATTAGTAAATGCCAAGTGTATGAATCTACCTCAGTATGTTAATGTGGAATCTTAATTATTAACAGTCTAATCCAATCCTTCTAGTGCAAGACCACTGGAAGTCTCTGAAATATAATTATACATTTAGAAATAATTCAATGAGAAAAAAGCATAGTGTTTTTCAAAAGAATTTTTGAAAAATAATGTTTTCAAGTCTCTGCCTTTAATGTTTTCTCTTTGCAAATGTTCTAACGTGAGCTCCTTGTGAGCCGCACCACTCAATGGATAGAATGTGCTTTGTGACTCAGCACTTACTACCAACTAATACAGCCTAGAAGTGAATTTCAATGTTTTATGCCTTAAAATAGGCTATGCAGTGTAAAATTCTAACATACACTCTTACATTTGAGATTTTTTTTTTTTTTTGGTTAATAAAAAAACCCAACTAATCAGATTATATTAGGAAAGAAATATTTGCTGTGAGGGCGATCAAACATTAAACAGGCTTCCTAGAGAGGTGGTTGATGGCCAGTGCCTGTCAGTTTTCAAGAGGCATTTGGACAATGCCTGTTAATATGCCTCACTAATAAGCTTTAACTTTTGGTTAGCCCTGAAGCAGTCAGGCAGTTGATGATCTTTGAAAGTCCCCTCCAACTGAACTGTTCTACTCTATTACTACCAACAATGACTTAGTTCAGCTCTAAAAGGTGTTTGTTGAATGCTGTGTTTAACTGACAGAAGTTTAACCTAATGTTGCAGTAATAGCTGTAGAGCCAAGTTATCTGTTATTTGATTTTTTATAAACAAATTTTCTAAAATGCTCTGCTACCATCTTGAGCTGTTGTAGTCCAAAATAAGATCTTACTACAGGTAGGTACAATTGCATGTATCTAAAATGGTGAATTTGCTTGAAAATTATCATGCTGTGTGGTCCCATGTGGGCTTTCAGTATGTTGTGGGTAATGCTGTTTCCAAACAAACAACATCAAAAACAGCCCTTATTTTTTTAGAGGGTTTGACTACTTATTTTTTAGAAGGTTTGAAAACTTAATGCATTTGATGTTACTCTTATGGCCCATCCATGAATATGCTATATTTTTCCAGGCTGGGATACTCTTCAATTCTCTTTTTAAAACAGAGGCTGTAGAACAAAGCAGACTAAATTTACATGTAGATAGTTATTAGTTTCAGTATTTTTTCCTTATGCTATTCTACTCAGCTGAAGTTTGTAAATATATGTATTTCCAATATAAATATACTTTGTTCTAGAAACATTCCTAATGTGATCCATCATGTAATTACCATAAACCTGATTGTCTAGGATTCTTAGATCATATTTCCTACTTAAATACAACTTCATTGGAGCTGCCTAATAATTTTTTTTTTTTTTTTACACTTTGAACCAATGGAGCATTAGCTTCTCTTTACTCATTTTTTTTTCCAACAAAACTTTTAAATTCCTTTTCTGAGAACTTAATAGAGCTGTATGCTATAAGCCAGCTTCCTTCACTAAAAAAGGAAAGGCCAATGTAAAGGAAGTCAACAGTCTCAGCTTCTCATGTGACTGACTGTTTTTCATAAATCATGTTTTATGTCTGTTTCATGCTTAGAACACACAGCAATTGGACACTTTAGCAGTCGGACCACGATGAATATGACTCTCATATAGGATTTGCTTGAAAGAAGATAAAAGCATTTATAATAGTGGACTTTTTTTAATCACAATTTTTATTTTAATGCTGTGCTAGTTTCATGAATGGAGGAAAAAAAAAAAAAGCAGCTTGATTATGTGTTATAACCATTTTCAGCTACGTCTTTCAAAGTTATTAGTAATCATATTGGACAAAGAAGTCACCAAAAGATGCAACAACATGCCCTATATGCCTTACTTGGCTACTTTTTTTCTTCACTTCTGATTATAATGAATGCTTTCTATTGTATCATGGCTTTTTTAAAAAAATATATATATATATTTTTTTTTTCTAGTTGTGTTTAGATTCACATTTAAGCTCACTGTTGCATAGTGATTATTTAATAAAAAAAAGTTATATATAGAATCTAACTTACAGTCTATCATTAAAGTCTTATTAAAGCATTAGTCTTTTTTTTTTTTTCTGTTTAATGGAATGGATTTTATTTTATAAAAAATGTTGACTACTTAATCTGTTTAAATTTCTCTTTTCTGAAGTCTGGGAAGGAAAACTCAAATTAAGTATAGGTCTAAGAAGAAAGAATGCTCTTTCACAGAATCACAGAATTTCTAGGTTGGAAGAGACCTCAAGATCATCGAGTCCAACCTCTGACCTAACGCTAGCAGTCCCCACTAAACCATATCCCTAAGCTCTACATCTAAACGTCTTTTGAAGACTTCCAGGGATGGTGACTCCACCACTTCCCTGGGCAGCCTGTTCCAATGCCTCACAACCCTTTCAGTGAAGAAGTTCTTCCTAACATCTAACCTAAAACTCCCCTGGCTCAACTTAAGCCCATTCCCCCTCGTCCTGTCACCAGGCACGTGGGAGAACAGACCAACCCCCACCTCGCTACAGCCTCCCTTGAGGTACCTATAGAGAGCGATAAGGTCGCCCCTGAGCCTCCTCTTCTCCAGGCTGAACAAGCCCAGCTCCCTCAGCCGCTCCTCGTAGGACTTGTTCTCCAGGCCCCTCACCAGCTTTGTCACCCTTCTCTGCACCCGCTCAAGCACCTCGATGTCCTTCTTGTAGCGAGGGGCCCAAAACTGAACACAGTACTCGAGGTGCGGCCTCACCAGAGCTGAGTACAGGGGGACGATCACCTCCCTAGCCTTGCTGGTCACACTGTTCCTGATACAAGCCAGGATGCCGTTGGCCTTCTTGGCCACCTGAGCACACTGCTGGCTCATATTCAGCCGACTATCCACCATCACTCCCAGGTCCTTCTCTGCCTGGCAGCTCTCCAACCATTCCTCTCCCAGCCTATAGCTCTGCTTGGGGTTATTGCGCCCCAGGTGCAGGACCCGGCACTAGGCCTTGTTAAACTTCATGCAGTTGACCTCAGCCCATCGGTGCAGCCTATCCAGATCCTCCTGCAGAGCTTTCCTACCCTCAAGCAGATCGACACACGCACCTAACTTGGTGTCCTCTGCAAACTTACTGAGGGTGCACTCAATGCCCTCGTCCAGATCATCAATGAAGATATTAAAGAGGACCGGCCCTAGTCAGTTTTACTTTTATTAGTCCAAGAATTTCTCAATGCATCTTTAAAAATGAACTTGAAAGAGTGTTAACTGAGTGTTTCAGAAAGTTAAGTGCTTAACATGCCAGAAATATCCAAACTGTTGTATGTTTTATAATATGTTGATGGATTGTCATAAAAGGTATTTTTAAAGGTCAGTACAGTAGCAGAATACAGATTTAAATGCAGATTTTTTATGGTATAATAAAATACATGAGAGATGAATTTATAACAATAAAAAATGGGGCACAAGAAATCATTATCTAACTCTCAGCAAATTATGAAAGACTCTAAAACAAATTCCTGTGATGCATAACTTCAACACGGTTTCCCTGAAATAGGGACTGAAAGAGTGCAGTAAAACCATGTGAAAATATATTTTATTAAGGGATATAGGCAGCGTTTAAGGAATATGTTAGATTTACTTCATTAAAATATTTAATCTCTGCTTTCCAGTGTGGAACATTTATTGCAGTTTTGTTATATGCACAAAGGGGAGCAAAAAGGTAGTGGAAGTTCGGCAGTACTGGAAAATACTGTTAAAGAGTGCATCTGTCCTAGTATAACATATGTAATATATGATATGTTTGTCCATAGAAAAAATATATATATTTTTTTAATACCGTCATAATGACAAACCTGTTCTTAGAGCCAGATCAGTGTTTTCTGAGATTGGAAGCTCTTTGATGTCCTAATGAAGGCAAATGGAAGTTCAGTATAAATGTAGAACCTGTTCTACAGGAATCCTTTGTTGACCATGGTAAATGACAAATGTTAGATAGCAAAGAGTTAGCACCTCTTTGAGGTGCTGCTAAACCTCTCCTTTCTGTGCATGAGGCTTTTATAAAAGTGTTTGCTATTACTTACACACAGCTAAAATGGATTATCCCTGTAATTACAGTTTTGTATGTGAAACATCAAAAAGTTAAATATATATATATGGTTATTGCTGGGATTAAACCATGAGCTGTATGTTATTAGCTTGCTTGTAGCACTTAATGCAGGCTGTAAGTAAGGTGTTTGTAAATCTTGCATAATGCCTTAACACATTATTATTGTAATCGTGTCATATCTTATATTATTTCACTGGGTTTTGGTTTAAATTATATTGCTGTGGAGTGTTATCAGTTTTAGAAGTTTTCATATCGTGAGCATGAGTAGCAGGCATCATGCCTTTGGCATTTCTTCAAAGTGAGCAAGTAACATGCTTCAGCAATATGTATGAACTTGCTTCATCATGGTGAGGTTGATGAAATATGTGTTGCTCTGTGTCTTAACATGCCCATGGTTTTTATGCAGTATATTGGTTAACAAATGCAAATCCTGAACTATATTATTGCTTTCAGGAAGGAAACAAATGCTTAGAAGAATAATCAATTTTGGATAGATTTGACATCCTTCATTTGTTAAATAAAATAAAATATTTGAAAATAAAAACGTTTTTTTGGTGTTTGTTTTAAACAATAGTTTCTCAGTCCTTTCTCCTGTCTCCTTAACAACTTTTATAAAGCTTTCATTGGGGCCAATGTGTCCTATGTTCTAAAAAATATTTCCTGAACAAGTTAAAAATTAGCTGTAGAGGAAAACTAGTGGTTTTGACTGCAATGTTCTAGCTCATGATGGGGGGACAAAGGGGGCAGTTCATAAATTTGCTGTAATTGAGATTAAAAAAAAAAAGAAAAGTGAGATGCATATTTAATTAACACTGACTTTTCACCTGTGTGATGGAGAGAGGAAAACTTTGTCATGAGATCTCTAGATCACATAAATACAATTTGAGAGGTAAGAGTTAGTCACACCACTGTTTGGTTTGAAGCAAATTAAATAGATTAATTAAAATAGCTCCAGATCCTTGTTCATTAGTTACTTTTTAACCATGTGTGTAACAGGACTGATTCCTGTTTCCAGAGCAGTAGAGCAGTGATAAAGCTCGGGTAATTTTTTCATTCCCCTTGGCAATCTGTTCTCAGTAGTATGTGAGTATCAAAAATTGATCTGATTAGAAAAAAAGAAAGTTGGTGATGATTCTTGGTTTCAGAGACAGAGAGGTACTTGCATGCCTATGCTTTTAGGTGTTTGTTTATTATAATAATCATAGATACATAGCTACTTTTTGTATGAGCTAGTCTTTGACTCTCTGCTCTATGTATAAAGGATAGTTTAACTTAAAGATGGTTTCACATATCAGTAAAGGGAGAGAAATATGGGATATTTCTCTTTAAATATTGCCAATATAAATTAAAAGATAAATTAGTTGTATTTGTTTTCTTCTCCAAAGGAGCATGAAGAATTTTAATTTTCGCAACATCATGCTTTCTCTTGCAAAGGCGGAAGGCAGAATTTCGAACTGGTGCACAAGGCTGATGACAATCTCTATCCACAACACCCTCTGACATTTTTCTTTAAATGATTTACTATTTGGATGATCATTAGCTGGAAAGGAAAAAAATGTTTCCCTAAGCATTCAAGACATCCAGGCTCATACATCTAATTACTATTCTTTAGAAAGATGATGGCACATTTCAGTGTAATTATTACTCAGCTGGATGTGTTCTTATGGAAAAAAAAAAGGACTCATTTCACATTATTGTATAAAATGTTAGGATGATATTCTCTAACACATGGTGTTTGAAACCAGCCAAAAGTAGACTCGATATTCTTACTGATTTTTAAGTGAAGCAAAACTGTTTTCAATAAATCTTGTGAATATTTATTTTCTTTGTAAAGAAGCTGAGAAATTGATGTTTAATAAAAAGTTTTAAAATATAATTGAAAGCAGGAGTGGACAAAGACATTACTGAAGATAGCTGGCTAGCTTAAAAGACTGTGAACTAAGACTGTGGCTAGTGTAACTTCAACAAGCAGAGAATCCATACTTGTATATGGAAAAGTAGCCCAAAGTGTTTTAGTATGTCCTTAACATACAGTACTATTTAAAACCTGACTAGAAAAACTGGAAGGTGCTGCTTGAAATACATGATACCTGGGTGTGTAGATGTCTCCCTGCTCATTTTCATGATGCAATTAAATTTCCATTCCATTCCATTTTTTTTTTAATACCATGTTAGTGAACTATTTTCCACCGTTGGAAAATACTTATATTACTTATAAATACTGATATTGAAGTGCTAAGACTAAAGGTATGAGCTAGATTCTCTTTCTGTATGTCAAATGGAATTTGGGAGGTTTTTGCACTTAAAAAAAATACTAAAATAACTGTAAAAGGAACTGAAAGCAGACTCTTATTCAGAATTTTCTATTGAAAATAATGTCATGATGTCACAATTCAGCATTATGGTTTTTTGCTCATATGTGTTAGGTGAAGACTTTGCCTGAGTGTAATAGGGAACACTGCTAGGCAGTCATATATGAATTACTAGTGGTCTTGGTATAATAAGATGCACATCCAATTCTGTGCTACATTTTTCATAATGTGTGAGAAGATTTCACTAAAAGTTGCACAACTTGTTTATGCCAATTTTCAGGATGAACCAAAGGATGGACAAGTTCAGCAGGCACCTTAATACTTATGATTCCCTCTAGTGAGCATAATAATATTATCTAATGCATCCTGATAAATTAAAATACAAATAAAAATAAACTCCCCCAAAACAGCTATCTGCTTTTGAATTATCTAATGTGTTTTGATAGTATAAATTGATGCTGAATCAAGAATAACTACTTAATGTTTTTCAAAACACTTGTACGGTGTGTGCTACAGCTTTCCTATACTTAATGCTTACTGAATAAGAGTTGTATTTTGAATCTAAGTTAATGTGTTAGTTCCATATATTTTTTTTTATTATTATTATGAAGATGGTGACACCTATGTAGCTTCCACAAAATGTTAATGATTACTTTGTAAGTTTGTTATTTAGTAAAGCTTTATAAGTATAAACTGCATATCAGAAACTGTTGGAGAAAAGATAAAATACAATGAAATTGCACTGTTAAAAATCTTACTGTAGCCACTCTAATTGTTAAATGACACTCAATTGTTAAATGACATATCAAAGATCATCTTATCAAAAAGTAGAGATCTCAAACAAAACAAATAATACTTGTTTTTTGAAATAAACAAAAACTATTGACTCAGGAAATTCTACTAAATGGGAGACCAGAGCCTTCAAAAACAGGTGTTGGTTTTTATACCTGCATGTACAGCTGTGTTTGTAAAGAAGTTGGAAGTATTTGATGCATCATTCTCATATGATGTTTGTACACCATGCTTTCATAGGAGCCAGAAACATTTACTACTTCCTATTGAGGCACATCATCTGTCTTCATGCTAGCCCTGGCTTGTGTTTTGACCATCTTTCAGACACTGCCATTAGTGTTTGAGTTGAGCTCCTTGCGACACAGTAATAATCTAGTGGCAAAAATTTGTTGGAGGAACAGAACTTGAACTGGATGAGCAATCCAAACTGGAATGGAGCCTCTTACATGTATAAAACCAATACATGAAGGTACTTCCAGCACCTGGGAGCAGTTGTTCTCTCTTTATCTTGCACCTTGCTTGCCTCCACCTAAACTGGCACTTCCATCTCCCTGTCTCTCTTTTTTTGTGCTGAGTGGTGCGGAGTCTAATTGGAGGCCTGTGCTAGCAGTGTCACCCAGGGGTCAGTACTGGGTCCAGTCTTGTTCAACTTATTCATCAACAACCTGGATGATGGAATGGCGTGTGCCCTCGGCAAGTTTGCTGATGACACAAAACTCAGAGGAGTGGCTGATACCCCAGAGGCCTGTGCTGCCATTCAGAGGGACCTGGACAGGCTGTAGAGTTGGACTGAGAGGAACAACAAGTTCAACAAGGACAAGTGCAATGTCCTGCACCTAGGAAGGAATAACCCTAAGCACTGGTACAGGCTGAGGGCTGACCTGCTGGAGAGCAGCTCTGCAGAGAGGGACTTGAGAGTCTTAGTGGACAGCAGACTGACCGTGAGTCAGCAATGTGCCCTTGTGACTAAAAAGACCAATGGTATCCTGGGCTGCATTCAGAAGTGTTGCCAGCAGGTCAAGGGAGGTGATCCTGCCCCTCTACTCAGCCCTGGTGAGGCCGCACATGAACTATTGTGTCCTGTTCTGTGCTCCCCAGTACAAGAGGGACATGGAAATACTGGAGTGAGCCCAGAGGAAGGCTACGAAGCTGATTAGAGGATTAGAGCACCTTTTGTACAAGGACAGGCTGAGAGAACTAGGCCTGTCTAGCCTGGAAAAGAGAAGACTGAGGGGAAACCTCATCAATGTGTACAAATATCTGAGAGAAGGGTGTTGAGAGAATGGAGCCTGTCTCTTTTCAGTTGTGCCCAGTGACAGGACGAGAGGCAACAGGCACAAACTGAAGCACAGGAAGTTCCGGCTGAATGTGAGGGGGCATGTCTTTACTGTGAGTGTGCCAGAGCACTGACACAGGTTGCTCAGAGAGGTTGTGGAGTCTCCTTCTCTGGAGATATTCAAAACCCACCTGGATGCCATCCTGTGCAATGTACTCTAGGTGATCCTGTTTGGCAGGGGGTTGGACTAGATGATCGTTAGAGGTCCCTTCCAACCTCAGCCATTCTGTGATTCTGTGAAACCTTCCATTCTGTACTCTGTGCTTTACTTATACTGCTGAAAAGGGAGCTCCATGATTCATTAAAAACAGTTCCTAATCCCCTACCATTGGGAAGGCTCTGAAAGCTTATGCAAATGTCATTAAAGCAATGTCATTACCTGACATTCCAGCAAATGTGTTGCCCAGATCTGCTGTCTCGTCTTCCTGAATGAGCAGAGAAATCACCAGCTGCCAGGCCCAGCAATCTAAAAGTAAACAAATAAAATAAATTTGCAAACAAATTGAAAAAAAAAAAATGAAATCTCTGTGTTTTTTTTTTTTTTTTTTTTTTTTTTTTTTTTTTTTTTTTTTTTTTTTTAGACATTCCCCCTTGTCCCCCTCAAAATCTTTGTAGCATTGGAGCCTATAAGAAACTATGCTATTTCTCATTGAAGAAAGAGTGTCTGTATATATATACATCTGTATGTGTATATATAAACTAAATATCTGGGGGTTGCATCTCTGATCCATTAGGTCCTCCTTACTTTGTGTACACAATGCTGTCTTCAATATATACCATGGTTTATATATATGGAAGATATACTGTATAGACATTTCAAACAGGACAAAATTTTAAGAATCTCTTCCAGTTAGTTTTAACTTCTGATTCTTCTACTCCCAAGTGCTTAAAATAAAAACAGCAAAGAGCTGTGTTTTATTTATTTATTTATTTATGTAGAATAAGTAATGCATGGGTAATCTTAGAAATCCTGAAAAAGCTGTGTCAGGTACTGAACTTAGATTGTCAGAACCAAAATACTTTCTTGCCTCTGTTTTTAACATTAGAGAATTCTCAGGCGAAAACAAGAACTCTTTTTATTGAAAGTATTAGTACTTGAGACTAATAGTTCCATTTGTTTGTTCATTTGCTTGCTGTGATGGAGATCTACACTCTAGACCTGTTCCTTGGGATTCTGAGCTCTAGTCCTTGGGATTCTGATTCTCTAGTCTTTCATGAAGAAATTTTAAAGGAAAATCTAGGAAAAGTCACAGGAGGAAAAAATATGTTTTTAAACAAGAAGTAGACATTCAAAGTTGAAGCTTTAAATTAAGGTGTGGAATAGGAGCCAACTTGAATTCTTCAAGATAGCGAAAAACCTCCTGTGATCCAACCTAATGTCCTTCTCTGTTTTATTCTTTGAACTCACACTGCTCAAACTGAATCTATTTCAAATTAGCATTGCCTGTCTGGGTAAGAGATCCATATCTACTTCATTGCTTGGGCAGTTAGACCAGTGGGTTGTAATCACAGGCCTGGTTTCTCTGTGTGGGAAAGTTACTGTTGAGTGACCTGAGGTTTGAATTTACAGTACTACTAGCCTATTCTACTTCCGTTTTTAATACGGTTGTGAACAAACTCCTTTGAAAGTGAACCTACAGTGCTCAAAGTATTTTACCTAGCAAATTGCTAAACTATAAATTCTAGCTTATTTATGAACTTTTTATAGACAAACCATTATTTTTATTTCTGTTGAAACTTATTCATTGCAATTTATGCATTTTTATATATTTTTTTTCCTATGAAGTTATCCTAGTTACAATTGCTACTGTTAATAAAGTACATGAAAAAAACAGCTAATTAAAAATTTACTATGGAAGTACTATAGAGTGAAGATGAAATGCAGTAGTAAGGCCTGCGGTATGACTCAGACTATTATTTTACCTTGGCTCTGTTCTAAATGCGATGACATGATGCCTTAAGCACAAATGATGTTTCTTCCTTTTATGAGGTACACCTAGTTGTTTGACCTTTCTGTGTTCTGCGTATGCTGCAACATTCTAGGTGTGTGTCTTTCACATTGGCACTGTGTATACTGGGAAAAATATCCTATCAAATGGAGTGAAAACAGGGGCTTACACAGTCATTGTAAGCCCAGTATAAGTCTAAAATACAACAGACCAAGCAGCTCCAGCAGAATGCAAGGTAAGTCCTATGAACCAGCTTGGATGGGAGCTGCCTTGAAGTAGTTCTTGGTTTCTCTGTATGAAGACTGGTGGTTTTGTTGTTTTAGAAACCACCTATAATTATTTAATGCTACTAATTTCCGCCAGGTTTTAGAAAGACAAAGTTGCCCTATACAACTTAAAACACACCGGCTTCTTGTCTAAGGCTTCATTTGAAGCATTTCTTCGTCGTAATTCATCTGTAAATAGGGTGTTTCAATACATGCTCACACTCAACAGAGTAGTTGCCAGTGCTTTCAGGTTCTTTAATGAAAGGCACCCTCACTGCAAATTGATATATGAATTTTAAGAAACTTCAGGGTGTGTGCTGTAACAAAGTTCATGTTATTTTGACAGCCTATTGCCCTTTTAATATGAAAGTTTTTAAAGGTCAGATGTACTTTATGCAGATTCTTAACAAATATTTTTTATTATTTATTTTTTTTCCATTCTCTTCTCTATCCACATTTCTCATTAAGCATGAATGTCTCTGAAATCTTGGGAGCAGGTAGTGATGCCAGTTAATAGCTTCCTCAAATATCCATACTTGTCAGGTAACTTTTTATCCCATCACTTATTGTTATTTCTACATTAGGGCTGCCTACTGACATGTGCCTAAGTTGAGTAGCTAAAATGTTTTTTAACCACTGTAGTTGCCCCAGCATCCCACTAGATGACACTTTCACCAAAACACTTTAATCACAATTCACATACATGCTGATTCTTCCCTTAGTTCCCTGTTCAGCTGTCATTTTGTGTTCCCTTTCTTGAAAGGATTCCTTGGATGCTTGATTACTCTGACTTTTCTATTGTTCCCGAATATGTTAGTGACTGTGGAGCTGCATCAGTGAAGTTCATAGGTGTTCTTTCTGTGATTGTTATGTCCTCATCTTCAATTCTTGCCCTTTCCTAGTGGCATAATAGGCAATTAGTAAAAGTGGCACAATAGGCTAAGAAGATTTCTGATACTTAGCAGGCACTCCACTTGACTTTGTCAATGCTCAGCATATGTCACTCTACAGTAGTGCAAGTAATATATAATTTTCAAATACAATAAAAGACAAATTCAATCCATACTATTTTAATAACAATTACTCCATAAATTAAAAAAAATCCTTTCAAAACTCTTACTGCATAGATGCTTGTACAGTAGGGTCCAGAGTCAAAATATTAAATAAACTTAATAGTCTAAATAGCTTGAATTCCTCATAAATGTGTCATTTTGCAGAATTTTCAGGCCTGCTTCATGCATATCATCTTCTTTGTACATTTCAGGAGCCTGTTGGATATGTAAGTAAGACACTAGTGATGCGGGGAGGACGTCTTGCACAAATGATGAGTGAAATATTAGGGAAAGAGATGGATGCAAAGGGGAAAAGTGTCCCACGCCGGGACTGAGGGACTACTGATGTTTGTTTGGTGCTCCTCACTGTTAGGCAGGTAGAGGAGATATTTCTGTCCAGACGGAGACTCAGCTCCCTTGGAGGTCAGCAGTCAGGACACATCAGCTGTTTAGACAGGCCATGAGCTGAGTGGCAAATCCTTTCCATTATACATATCACTATTTCCTGTTTGTGCACAGCCCTGGGTTTTTCTTTAGGGCAGTGGCCCTGTTGCCTGAACAATCTGGGACCAACTTGTTTGATGTTGGCGAGGGCTTGGAAGGCAAGAGGGGTAAGAATAGACTGAGAGCAGATAGAAGGCTAGTATGCTATGATTTTCTCCCTTGTTAAAGATTCTTCTTACTCTAGGCATTTGGGACTCGGGCTTGAATGAGAGGACCAACCAGTCTGATAGCTGTGAGCTGGCAGTAGCAATTGGATGGCTTTGCACGTACTGATAGGCAGGAACCTGGGCATCTTAGAGACTTTGCTTTGGGGATGGGTATCTGTAAAGTGATCCTGCAGAGACAGATAGGCACCAAAGCAGCTTCAAGGATCTAAGCAAGCATACTTACTAAAGTCAGTGACTCATGTCTATACAGAAAGTGTTCAGCTTCTGATTCAGTCCTTTATTATTTTAAACTCTTAATTAAGTCTCTTTGAACCCACAGGTGCAGCAACTTACTGATGCATATTTGTTTTCTTTTATTTGTCACAGGATTTCATTTACCAAAATATTTTAGGCTGGTGGTTGAACTAGAGGTATTTGAGGGGATTTAAATATATTTTTAGAAACTGACCAGCTTTGGTCATTTTCTGTTTATAGGTCTGGGACTATCACCTAAAAAGCTCCATCAAGATCAGTTTTTCACTCTGGACTTTAGTATGAGCGTACATTTGTAAGTAGGTCTCTGATGGATGGCTAGACCACTTGCATTCCTATTTTACAGGTTGATTTTAAATTGATTATGTGTTTACACATGTATTATTTTCTATTTTAACTAAATGATTTGTTATGCAATAGTATATATATATATTTAATTTCTATTAAATTGAAGTTTTGAATATTCAAATGAAAAATATTAAGAAAATGAAATTTGGTATAACTGTACCGGTTTTCAGATATATACCTTTTCATGAGAAGTGAATGAAATACTTAGCACTTGCAAATATTTTCATAGCATCCAATTGACTAGCCAAATATTTGCAAGTTTTGAATATGAACACATTAAATTTATGTTCACTTTCTAATGAATCTGTTGTACAACTATTTCAGTCACTGTTCCAAAACCACCGCTGGTGCACTGATTTGTTTTATTTGCTATAGTTTCTGTGAAGTTATTTTGCCACATATGCACTTAAGTTAAGCTTACTAAGTCATTTCAGTTTTAGTTAAGCTGCTTCATTTTATGATTTCTTAAATAACTGACTAGAATCCAGAGAGTTATCCGAATCACTAAACTTCAGTCATTGTGTTCTTTGTGTATCAATGATTTTATTTATTTATTTTTAAAATGCAAATTAATTGGAGGGATTGCAAATGATATTTTGTGGATTGAATCTTCAGGGCAAGAGACATAAGATAGTTGACAACTGTTGAAAATGTTCACCCTTGTTTTGGTAGAGGAAATTTGAATCCATCTTTCGTAATTGCAAGCTGATGTCCTCATCCATGAGTGAGCAGAGAGAACACTGTTGTACTTTTTGGGTATTATTGTATTAAGTATGCCTGGGATATAAATATAACAATATATCTTGTATCAAAATATGTAACTGTTTTCTGGTCACAGAAATTATTGGAAAAACCTCAAATGCTTGTCAGAATTTGTGGAGAAGGAAGCAAACAAGCTGAGATATTGGTTGTGTGCTCTCACATAAATATGCACAAGGTATAAAAAAATTCTCTAACTTTTAGATTAAGCTTTAATATCCATTTCAAAAACATTTAATGCAGCTCCTCTGTTTATTTTACAGTTTAGCTGGGAAAGTTTGCAACTGTTTCTTATGCTCTGATCTCCACTTGGAGGTAGTGCTATGCAGACTTTCTAAAACTGGAATTTCTGCCTATAATAAATATGCCCACTATTGGTTGAATGAAAAGAATCTAAATTCAGCTTATGTCTAGCATTCTGTCTTTTATTCTTGCAGGTAACTGAAGGTGTCTAGCCACTAGGTGCTGAGACTTGTGGGAACTTTAACTGGCTAAAAATCATGGCTTATGCTGAAATGTGTTCAGATTCATCCTGGTCTTAAAATATTTTTCAGACATGCCGAGTTGTGGTATGTTGAGTGTACCATGCTATAGGTGAGGTACCAAGATCTCTCCTTCCCTTCAACCACAGGACTCTCCCTAATAATGCTGGAAGTGAAAATGAATCATTTATGAGCATCAGTAGACACATGGGTGGGGCCTCTTTGTAAACTGGTATTTTGTTGATGCAATATGTGTGACAGCCTTTTAGTTCTGAATATAAATGTTACTGAGAGGAAATTAGGTTGGTTCACAGAGATCAGCCAGACCTTGCAGTGCATCTTGCTGAGGAGCAGGTACCGCCAACCAGCACTGTGCTTCGGATACTAGTACATGCAGAAGGAAAATGGAAGGTGAGTGTTTTGAAACTTTACTATCACTAGACACAGGACTGAGAATAGAAATAATTAAACAGTCAGGTGTAAGTACATAAGAAAGTGTAAATATTGCTGTGTGGAATCAAGACAAGGGATTACTTCTAAGGCTTAGATTTTATTATGTGTGGATTTAGAAAGAAAAGAGACACTTTTGGAAAAAAAAAAAAGAAAGGGAAAAAGAGTTATGGAGAAGAAGCGGTGAAACAACAGCCATTTATGAGAATAAGAGAGAGCATGGAAAAGAATGTATTTTATTTCCAGCATAAAATAAACAGTAATAGTTTTCAGTATTCTTATGTTCGAATCAATTATTTCACAGTAGTTACCTGAAGTATTCTCTCTGGAATGAAGGCAAAATGTGAATTGCTAGAGAAAACCCGTTGACTGGTATTAGAGGTAGGGTTTCTATCAGAGAAAGAAAACCCATAAGAGATGTGAAATTGATTAGCCTTTAGTATTTTCTCTGAGCTTCCTTTGCTTAAGAAGGCAGTTGTTAGCTCCTTTGTGATCCAACCGTGATAGTTAACTCCGACAAGCAAACTATGGTCTGACTTTAAACAACTTCCCTGGGAAACATGTAATATCTCAACTCCCTGATGTTCCAGTTAAACTGGATTCATGAGTCAATGAAATGTAGTTGTCCTGGTTTATAAACTCCTCCAAAGGATGGGTGAGGATCTATCAGGTTCTTTCAGTCAGTGACCACAGGAATTCGTCATGTGTGCTGTAAGCACCTCTAATCCTTCTGTTCAACCAGAACACCTTGCATTGTGGTTGACAGCTCTCATTAAGATACAAGATTTTCTGTGATTCTGTTAATCTTTCTTATTCAGCAGGTATGATGCACTCATGAGCAATAATGATGCAATGCATTGCTCTGTTTTATTTTTATTTTTTTTATTTTTAATTATTATTTTTGATAGTGTGCATGTTTTTAGTATGGGTAATGCCTGTGTTTCTTTACTGATCCTTGCTGAAGAGCTGAATGACAAGTTCTTTACCAAATTTCAATGAGTGGATAAAATATGAAATTATTTTGTGAAAAAATCCTTTTTTTTTTTTTTTTCCTTTCCCAGACCTTCCCTCCACAATTCATTTCATTAATGGTTTATTTAAGAATGTGTTCATGGGAAACTCAATTGGCTTGTGTTAAGTGTCCATATCCCATGGGCTTAGCTATAAGTCGTCTTTTAAGTGAATATACCCCTGGTTCTGGTGGGAAAAACTAGTTTCCCCTACATACCAAATGTCTATTCAATTTAGCACCAATTTAGCTAGAGAAATTGCATTGTTTGGTTGTACTGCAAGTTTAGCAGGACCAAACTTAATCTTTCAGAATTAAAAAATATCCAAGTCTTTGTAGTTCTGTGAGCCCAGTTTCCAAAACTGCTGAGAATTCATGGCTCCCATCACCTTCAATTAGAGTGAAGCACTTTTGAAAATAACATGTTGTATGCAAATAAGTAAAAATGAATGTTGCCACCCATCCTTCTGGCACCAGGATCATAATTAGCCCTGGGAAATGGCTGATATCCAGGCAGGGTGCTGGGGGTGGGGTGGAGGAGGATCATCCAAGATTTTAGTCAAGCTAATCACAGCATTTGGGATAGACTGTCAGCATTTTTTTTTTTTAATCATAATTTGTGAATATCTCCTTTTCCATCAAGTTCCTCAAAGATCTCTCAATTTGTGTAATAAAATGGATGCCTCCAAACCTTTTATAATTTTGGGAAATGTAGGTAGAAACAACTACGTATGTGTGCATATTCAACATTATTTGCAATTTGGGGGTGAATATTCAATTCTTATTGAATATATGCATATTCACACTTTTTTCATAGCTTATTTGGAGTGCCATTTAAGCCTTAAAACACATGCATTTGTTATCAAATATTTTATTTATCCAGTTTTCTTTACTGTTTTATTCCAACACTCATAGCATATGAAAAATTTGCTGTTTAGATGTGGTTGAAAAGCAACTATGTCAAAAGCCAGGGTGTTGTCTTTTGGTGAGACTACTACAATACAGAACCAATCTTTCAGGTAGAGATACTAATAAATGTCCTTTGACATCAGTTATTTATAAAGCACAAAGGTGCTATATAAGCAAAGTGAAACTTGTAGCACAGCTTTATAAATCAAAGCATTATACAAGTTTCTACCTGCAAGCTAAGGAAGTGGTGAACTTCTAAGGATACTTTTATGGATGCATGTCTCCAAATAGTTTCTCAGTGTTGCCAAAATTTGAACAAACCCTTGACTGTTTGTTTTTTTGTTTGTTTGTTTGTTTTGTTTTTCAAAACGGTTATCTGTTTCATCTATCTCCTGTTTCATGTAATCTTGACTTCATCCAGTGATGTGGCCTCAATTATTTGGTTTTCCATCTGTATTTCTTTCTCCATCCTGCAGTCATTGAGCTTGGAGATGTTGACCTGAACTGTCCTTCCAATTGCCAAATTCATAACACCCTTTTCTTCGGAACTGACAGACAGATAATAAGGAGAGGACAAGCCTTCAACTTTTATGCTCGCTTCCATAATCGGGAATGGGATGACTCCATGGATCAGGCCATTTTCACCGTGGAGACAGGTAGTCACACCCAAAATATGTGTAGTCTTTCTCAGTCCTTTTCTGGTAAGTAATATTTCCCATAGTCTTCAGTGATAAATACTATCTACACATTCATCTTCTGTGTGAACAGACTATCCTCCCCTAGCTAAGACAGTGCTTCTACCATTTAAAGTTTTCTCACCCTGCTATGAAAATTACAAGTGAAATACAAATCCACCCTTTGGAGCTTTAAATTGCAAATGATTGCTAAACAAATTACTTGCTTTTTACATGTGCTTTTTTTACCCTGATTGAAATTCTATTTATTTTCCTGAAAAGGCCTCAGACCCTGCGAGTCAAATGAGACGAAATGTACATTCCCAATGGGCAGATGTCTAGATCAAACCTGCTGGAGTGCTTCCTACAAAATTCACCAACCAAAATGCATCAGTATTAGTGTGTTTCCTCCCTCCAATGCCTGCATTGGCCGTTATATTCTCAATATGCAAATCACATCTTGTGGTCACACATACCAGCGATGTCTTGGAGATTTTTATGTCCTTTTTAACCCATGGTGTGCAGGTGAGAACTCTAGGGATATTGAGATGGTTTAAAGCAAAATGCTAATGATTAATAAAACATGTTGAAATTATTAATTACTTAGCTGGTAAGTAAGGGATGAAGTCACAGAAATCATAGGAAATAGGGATCATAGCTTTTTTTTGTTTTGTTTCTTTTTCCTGTATATTCAAGGCTGTCTCAATCTGGTGTTTTGATTTAGTTTCTTAGTGGTAGTACTGATGTGATGTAATTTTATTTTCTCCACTTTTAAAATAGCTTGCCAGGAAAAGAGGCTATATACACAAACTGAAACAAAGGAGATTGTGTCTGAACATCAGGAAAAACCTTTGTTATTATGCAGGTGAATGAAGTATTGGCACAGGTTGTTCACAGAGGTTATGGAGTTTCCCTCCTTTTATATATTGAAAAGCCACCTAGATATGGTCCTGGGCAACCAGCTCTATGTGACCCTGCTTAAACAGGGGAGTTGGACCAGATGACCTCCAGAGGTCTCTTCCAACCCCATTCATTCTGTGATTCTGTGATATCACCATGACAGTACAAACATGAAGTTCAGTAAATCTGATTTGAGAGGCAGCCAAATGTGAAGTCTTTAAGACTTTGCCAAAATCATCAGATGGCAAATATTTATGTTGTCCATTGATTTGATCAGAATTAAATACCAAACTCTAAATGTAGTGTTTGACTCCTGGAGTTGATTAGGGTGAAGATAAATTGCAAGCTCTGTAATTCAGGTGTATCATAGCAGAGTGCGGCTTAATAAAGGCAAAACCAAGCAGTAAACAGAAATGAATTAAACATGCTTAAAAGCATATGTTTAAAATAGATAGGAAAACAAAGAGGGATCAAGTGAAATAGATAAAAGATATAGAAGTGCTAGAAATGAACATCTTGTCTGATAGCTCTTGCATCTTTTCCAGATGACCCTGTGTATATGGATAATCAGGCTCAAAGAGAAGAATATGTTCTGAATGAACATGGCATACTGTATGAAGGAGTTCACAAACATATTACCTCTAGACCTTGGCACTTTGGACAGGTATATTTTGAATATTTGTTCAGAAGAAGTTGTCATCCATATAAGTACTAATGAAGAGTCATCCATATTTTGCAGAAATGCATCTTATGTAATGGATTACAAAAGGGTTTTATGTCTAGTCCAGAACATGCATGCAATGAAAGAAATGTTTAAGAATGTCTCTGTAGCTCAAATAACTGCGAGGAAGTTTGCTGTAATATAGAATTACGGAAACATCAGAATGTTGTTGGAAAAAGAAAATTGTGCTTCTGAAGTTAAAATGATTCCATTAGTTAGACATAAGCAAGTATAACATGCTTTTTAAAAGAGACTATCCTTGATCTTCTTTCAATCAGACAGACAACATCATGCAGACTACTAGAAGCTAGACTTGATTTTAAAGAAATGGTATGGGAAGGGAGAGGGAAGCTCATACACATGACAAGAAAAGTGCTTTTTCAATGTTAGAATACCATGATGTCTGTGTTAACTTCTCTTTGATCAGTTTGAAGATGGAATTCTGGATATCTGCTTGAAGATTCTAGACATGGGTGCAAGTTACCATCACGGCTCTGATCGAGACCATTGTTGGCGCAATGATCCTGTGCATGTCAGCATGGTGGTAAACCACATGGTAAGAACTAACGGTGCATGACCTTTGAATAGATTGGGTCACACTTCATTTTTTTATAGAAGGATAAATTGCACTGTAATGAAACAGTGCGAGTAGTAGGGAAAATATTTTTTGTGCTCAGATTCACAGGAAAAAGTAACTTGTAGCATTGATCTTTGATAATTTTGTGAGATGCTTAGGATATAAAGACATGGTCAGGTATTTGGAAAAGTTGTTTTTCTTTTCTCTCACTAGATAAGCAGCCATACCACTAACAGCATCATGAAGATTCCAGAAAACAATGATTACCTGAAAGGAACAAAACCATTTTCCTGGAATGGAAGTGTCCCTATTCTTCAGCAGTGGTATAATGGCAGATGCAGACCAGTCAGATATGGGTACTGTGGGTCTCTTGCTTCAGTAATGTGCACAGGTATAATATTTCAGTCTTTCCTTACCTAGCTATCCAAATGAAAGACAGAAAACCAGAATTAGAAAACTCTGATCCTAAGTACTACTGTAAGCATATACCTCATAAGCATTTTACTAGAAAAGAAGTGGAGTATTTTATCTTGTTCTGATATGGTACGGCTGCCTACACAGTGTTTATTATCAGCCTGTTGCTTTCCTATAAACTGTGATGAACAAGAAAAGTGATACTGTCTTTCTTGACCCTTACTTATGCAATGTAGCTCTCAGTATCGCAGTTTTTATTAAAATACGGAGCAAACAACCTCACAGAAGTAAAAATTTATCCTTTGGGTGAGGTTTGAAGGAAGAGTAAAAGCACCAACTTATGAAGAGGAATAAGACTTCTACCACTATCTCCTCCAAAACACAAAAGCAGCAAGCTACTATCTTATTTTGCTACAAAGGAGGAGATAATAGTGAACTAAATGATATGGAGAAGGGGGGAAGAGTTACAATGTTACACCATTTACTTCCTGAAGCTGCTTCTACATTGAAGAAAATTAGGTTGATACTATACATACAAATCTAGAAACACTACACTATACTTATAAAAAGTATGGACATTTCTGACTAGTGTTTTATTAATGCAGGGTCAGGAACATTATTTTTGTATTTACAACAGGTGTGTGTATTGTTTGTTTGTTTATTTAGTTAGTTATTTATTTTTATGCTGGAATAATATGAAGTCATTTCTTTCTGTTAGGCTCTTTTCAAGTTACTTTTCAGTAAAAAGAAATTTTGCAGACAGAATTATGACAACCTAAATGTTATCTCCTATGCATTTTGTTTATATGATGGTGAAGCAGAATGCAGGAGAATTATTTACAGAATAAGTAAAAGGCTTGTTTGATTAATTACTGTTTAAAATGACTCCTGATCTTTTTTTTTCCCTTACAGTGATGAGATGTTTGGGAATTCCAAGTCGTGTTGTCACAAATTTCTGTTTTCCATGCTCAAATGAGAATCCCCTTGGTATTAATGAGATTTTTGACTGTACTGGAAAAAACCTCTGTGGAAAAGACAAGCTATGGTAAGTAAGAAATAAACAATAATATATTTTGGTTTTGTCAAAAGCAAGATGATAGGAAGACTAGTGTAAATCTAGCAACTAAGTAGTTTGGTATTACATAGCTGTTCATTTTCCTATTAGTCCATTTCGAAAGCATACAGTCATTGAGGAGGCAGTCTGTTCAATCTACCCTTAAAAACAATAACAAGAAGAAAAAGCACACTTTTGAGAATTGATACTAGCTGCTTATCCTTCTCAGTTGAAGCAATAGGCCATCCGTCTCAGTAGATGCAAAACTATTAAGTGAACACAAAATTCAAAGAAAAATTTATGATAGATTAAAATTATTATCCTTAGTCATAATCACTAGGTTGATAATTATGTTGTCTTCCTGCGGTTCCTTACTATGAATCGCTTCATTCTCGTCAACCTTTCAACTCATGTTCATATAACTGACATTATAGCTTATTAAAGTACAATTTGTTGTTTTTACCCTTGGCCTGTATGTTCATAGTTTAACTGCACGTGAGAGCTTTCAAATATTTTTTTGATCTTTCCCATATGAAAAATATAAGGTCAAACTGAAATACTAAGGGAAAGAAGATGCTATTTTGGCATTTAAGTCTTAAGGGTGTCTTCTTTGTTAGTCTGTTAAAAAGACTAGGGCAGTTTTTTTTGTTTGTTTGTTTTGTTTGTTTGTTTTCTCTAAAGAACTGGGCAGAAAATGATAGGAAAAATAGACTATTTAAACAAAAGAACTGTGCTGGCATATTATCAACTGAAACAACAACAACAAATAAGCAAAAAGAAAATGGCTTATAAAAGGAACATTTTGCAAGCAGGTTTGCAGGATTCAGGAACAGATTTTCAGTCTTAGGGATACAAAGCAAAGCAAACAACTCCTGTCTTGAAACATCATTAACAATGCTAAGACAGAACTATTCAGTTGCTTAAAGGTTCTCTATGATTTTCTTTTCCTCCATAAAAAGGGATTGAACATATTGACACAAGTGATGTTTTTAATCCTATATTTCTCTTTCCCACAGGCGATACCACTGCTGGAATGAGTCTTGGATGGCTCGCAGAGATCTAAATCAGTGCTGTGGTGATTGGCAGTGCCTGGATCCAACACCTTTGGAAACTGGCAGAGGTAACTAAAAATGTTTCCTATGATTGTCATCGTTTGCATCAGCTTATGTTTTTGTTTCTATACTACTCAGGTTACATCCTGTTATAACATTTTGGTTTTCACCTGGCTTAGGTTCATCTTGCAGTGGTCCTACATGGGTTCGAAGCATCAGAGAAGGGGAACTGGACTTGGACTTTGATGGTCATCACATGTTTTCTCGGCTAAATTCGAACTATGTTGGCTGGCTTTCCCAAAACAATGCCAAAAAAACAAAAGTTTTCTGTGACACTTGGCCATGTGGACAACATCTAAGCACTAAGAGTGTTGGCAGCGAGCAACTGGAAGATATCACTGGAAGTTACAAATATGAGCTAGGTATGATGAAAAGTCATTAAATGGGTCAGAGGCAATTTAAAATGTTAATTGTACAAAATTTTCAAAGTAACTTGTCCTGTGTGAAAATGAGTAAGACTATTTAAAGGTTGCTTTCTCTCCTTTCTCTCTCTCTCTCTTTCTTTTTTTCCTTCTTTTTTTTTTTTTTTTTTTTCATTTTGAGAAAGAGGGGAAAATGCCTTTCTGTTAAAATACGATCTATGCATATTTAGATGAATCAAAGAAAACAACAGCAACTGCTTTTATTTAATACCACTGTTTTTATGTATATGCATTGGTCTCACCTATATACTAGTTTCAAATATTAGCAGACTTTAGCTAATCTAAAAAAATAAATTATTTTAAACCCAGGATTAAATTCTTTCTTATAGACTCTTGCACTGACTCTATCAGGAAATATGCTCACATACTAATTTCATGTATTATTAGGACTTCCTGTTGTTATCACTTTTGGTTTACTGATTTTCATTTCCCAGGTATGTAAGGAAGAGTTCAATCAGCAAAATTGCCTAAAAGAATGTAGAGTAGATTAGAGCTGATTGTAAAAATGCAAATTTTGTTTTCTGATAATAAACAAACAAAAAAAAACTTTATTTGAATGTTGTATCTCACCTTTTGTGAGGAAAAAAATTGAAACCTCTTGTGATTTCATTTTCTGCTGGATTTGTTCAACACCAAGCCACCACATTATGTTTCAGAAAGGAGTAGGAGGAAATTTAATTATCTTTATTACTTAGGTAGATATTCCAGACTTCCATAAGACTCATTATCGTGTATCTCCTTTTCACAGGTTCTGTGAAAAGCAAAGAAGCCTATTACCGGGCTTACAGAAGAATTCACCCAGGGTACTGCAATGCTTCCAACTGTCATATAGATAGGGAGTTATCATCTCTGAAAAACCCATTTTTGAGTGACAGTGGCATTAACATGAGGCTAAAGATGGCTAACTGTCCAATGTATGGTGAAGATGTCCAACTGCACTGGCTGCTTGAAAATTTGCGTAGTGAACCCAAAACCCTGAAGTTTAATTTGTGTGCGCAAATAATAACATACAATGGTTGCCCAATGGATCAATTTTGGAAAGACAGCGTGACTGTTACATTGGGTCCGAGAGAAGGTAAGAAGGTGGATTTGTCTAACACCCTTCTGACCACAGTACTTTTCAGGAGACAGATGGGAGACAGGAGACTGACAATCTTCTATAGGATTAGTGGAGACTTAATACTCGTGGAAAGTGAAATTAATACAATGTTAAATATTGATAGCTGAATTGCCTTCAAGGCAATTGCCCTGAAAAATCAGCACAATATATACTCTATGTGTAATCTATATGTAATCTAATGTGTACATGTATAGTAACAGGTTAACTGTAGTCTTTGCTTAGTTTCTCAAGGTTTAGAGATTTTGGTGATCATATAAAACTTCTTTCTGTTAAAAGTTCAAGTCTGGATTCTATATTCAATACAAAAATAAAGTTGCAGATGCTTATCATAAAAACAATTCATTCCCTTTAGCCAGAAGATATTAGACAGTATAAAACACCAATTTTAAGCACTGAAGTGATTATTTCCAGATACAGCACAATATGCCCAGAAGTGCAAAGGTGTGTCACAGAATAAGCACTTGTTTTAATAGTTATATCTTTTCGTGAAAGAAAAAAGATCACTTTACTTAAGTCATATCTATAAGAAGAAAATTAGTTCCTGATATTTACATTCTGTTTTACCGAGCTTTAATTTGCCTACATTCAAATTATTGCTGTAAGAATTACATTGTAATTAAGTTTCAGAATTTAAGTAAATAAATAAATTTAAACTTCCCTGTAAACACACTAGTATAGTTAGAGTAATTAGAAAGTATGCAGCTGGATGTTAAAGGTAGCAATGTATTATCCTAAGCCAGGAAAGTTCAAGTCTGGTTTCAGAGATGCTGTGATAGCTTTAATATTTAATTAAACCATTTTAATTGCCAGTTAAACTTTAGGAGGAAGGGAAGTAGAATATTAGCCAAAGATAATTAAACAAGTAAATAATAACTTAAATACATTTGTTTTACAGTGAAAAAAATCCCACTGTGTATATCATATAGTCAATATGGACCTTATCTCTGTGATCACAACATTATGAAAGTAGTTGCTGTCTCAGATCCAGAGTGTGGAGAAGTTCTGATGGTTAGCAGGGATATTGTGATCAACAGGCCACCTGTTATTGTTAAGGTAAAGAACTTCAACTGTGTACTTTGTGTTCTAAGGAACAGTTACGGACTCCTATTGTCCACTATATAGGTATATTGTCCACTATATAGGTATAATACAGAAAAATGTGGAACTAATTTTTTTTTGCTTTTTAGAAAGATCAGTGTAATTATAAGTGTATAAAAATTACTTAGCGTGATGCCTAAAGATCATAGAATTAAAACAAAAAGAAACATGTATATAAGTATTATATTTTTCTTCTGTTTATTTAATTTAATGCTAATTTTGTGAGGTTAAAGAAAATAAGTGTTTGATATTTTAAATATTTATTTATTTATTTATTTATTGCTAGCTATTGAGCCAACCCAGGCTGAAAGTACCATGTACAGCAGAGATCTCCTTCTGCAATCCTCTCCAGGAAGATATGAAGAACTGCATAATGACTTTAGAAGGCTGTGGTTTATTCAAAGAGCCAATGACCATTGAGTAAGATCATCAATTATTTAAATGGGGATAATATTGGGGGTTGATTAAGGTCTGCTAGGTCAGAGCAGGTTTTGAGGAAGATGATAGTTCTGATACTTCTGGTGTTTGGGATCTGAACAAGATTTTATGCCCCTTAATTCTTGGAGACTCCATTACAAGCCTCATTCTTCTTGAAACTGATAGAGTTGGCAAGATATGCTGTTGCTTCATTTTTCTTAAATCTAATCTGTGTGTGTTACAAAGTTCTATTTGAAGGGGAATGCACAAGAAATTTTAGCTCTGTCCCCCAGCCCTTATAATCCTATTGAGTTTATAAATATTTCCTCTAAATATTCATGCACTTGCATCACATATGTAAACAATTAGAAAAAGACAGTGAGCAATAGCAGTGTGCATTCTACGCTCACAACAAGTTAATCACAGGAAACTGGAAATTTCCATGATGCTATAACATTCTAGGAAAAGGAGCTTTTCATTAATATGCATTGCTGTTCTTCATGACAAGGACAGCTGACAGAGGTATGAGTAGTTTTGAAGGGAAGCAATTAGGAATTGTTCTCACTGAATGATAATGAACTTGATACTACAGAGCTCCTTGATCCAACTTAGATGACTGGAAATGGGAAGCATCATGTATATCTTTGAGGCAGAAGGGTACCATGTTTTTGAAGAATTTAAGTAACTTATTCCCATGCAGTATCATGAATGGGGTTCCAGTTCCAGTTCCAGAACTAACTGTGGGAGTTTTCCGCAGAAATAACAAATCTTTTGAGACAGAGGGAAATGGTTACCACATTATTCACAACACAGGATGATTTGGGGGGAGCAGGGCAAGTAACAAAGTGATCATAGCAGACTGTCTCTGAAAACATATCATAGCAATCAAAACTTGTAATGTGAAGTCATCTTCTAGCACTTCAGGTCTCTGAGCTACCTAAGGCCCTAATTCTCTCCCTCCTCTTGGTGCAGTTTGGGAACACTGGCTTCCAATCAGCAGGCACGGACTATTGTAGAGTTCACACCATACAGATTGGGCAGCCACCGGCTCCTAGCCAACTTCGGATGCCACAAGTTTGCCTACTGCAAAGGATGTGCCAAGGCTGAAGTGTGTAATCCCGTGGGGCAGAATGGCTCCCTGCCCGTGGGGCAGAATGGCTCCCTGCCCATGAGCCAGAACGGGTCGCTGCCAGTCTGTGAGAATGGATCCCTGCCTGTGAACAACTCTGGGCCGGTCCCTGCAGGGGACCCTGGGCTCAACTCCATGTGTGAATACATATGCATCCCTGTGTGCAACCCGAACTGCAACCCAGGGGGCCCACCTGTGTATGACTTTGTGTACCTTCCTGCGGGCCATCCCTTATGCAACACCATCTGCAATCCAGGCTTCAACCCAAACATCAATCCTGGTGTCGACCTGGGGTGTGATCCTGGCTTCCGAGTTATATGCGAGACCATGCCTCCCGCTACATGTGCCCCGATGCCTGCGCCCATGTATGGCTCTATGCCAGTTGCATCGTCCAACCCCGTGGGCCCCCCTATGCCACATGTGGTGTTTGAGACGGGGCCCAGTCCTGTACACCAGCCTGGAGGTGGAGGGGGGCCGATGTCCTATTCTGTCTCTGTCCCAGCAAATAATGCGGTGAGTGCTCTCCTGACCCACTTCATGGCTGGCCCCAGTCCCACTGCAACAGCCCAGGCGGTCCCTACCCATCTGCCAACCAACCCTGTGTGCTCTCCAGTTACCAACACTGTCGGCAGTCCCATGCCACCGCCTGCAGCCATTTCAGTGCCTGCTGCCTCCCTCTCCCATGTTGTCTGTGGCTCCGTGCCTTCTCCCACAGCCCAGCCTCCCTGCGGCTCCATGGCCACCCTTCCGACCCAGCCCCTGAGTGCTCCAGTAGCCCATGCTGTATGTTCCCCAGCTCCCTGCCCTGAAGCTTCTCCGGTGCCCCGCTCTGCACGTAGCTCTACCCCTGCAGGGCTGCACCTTGCAGGCTCCCCAGCCCCCCGCCCTGTGGGACCCCCAGCAGCTCACTCGCTGTGCTCCCCAGCTCCCCGTCCCGTGGGACCCCCAGCAGCGCACTCACTGTTCTCCCCTGCCTCCATCTCGGTGGGAGCTACAGGAGTCCGCTCTGCAAGCTCACCCACCCCTTGTCCCGAGGATTCGTCAGCCACCTGCTTTGCATCTCCCCCAACACCCCGGCCTCTGGCAGCTGCCACAGCCCGCTCCCTCTGCAACCCTTCCTCTCGCTCGGTCTCCCGGGCTGTCTGTACCCCAGGGTCTCGCTCTGTCTGTGGCCCTCAGTGGGGGCCCTCCTGTACTACCACCACCACCACCTCACGCTCAGGCTCCCACTCCACATACACTCCAACCTTCCGCTCAGCATGGAACCTCACAGGGCGCTCGAGCTATATCCCCTTTTCCCGCACCTCCTACAACACGCTCACAGGACCTCCCTATAGCTCCTTGTCCCGCTCCTACAACACTTTGTCCCGCTCAGCCTACAACACCCTGCCCCGCTCTACCTCTCCCTCTGCTTATGCTACCCTGCCTCGCTCTGGCTCACGCCCCACCGGCAGTGCCCTGACCCGCTCTGGGGCCCGCACCCCCTGGAGTCCCAGCAGGGGTACTCTCTCCTACTTCAAGCGCAAATACCTGTAATTGAGAGCAACCCACTGGCGAAGAGCCAAAGCAAGTGAATTAAAGTCTGTACGCAGATGCTTTGAAAAAAGGTTAGAAATAGGGTGATGGAGAGCAACCTGCGTAGTTCTGAATATTTGTTCAGGCGTTTGAGATGTGTTGGAAAGCAGGCTGCTAGCCAACCCCTGAGAAGTGCATTTGATGTAATGTTCATGTGTCTTGAGATACAGTCCAGTGGAAGTGACAAATGAACGTGCTCCCTCTGGAGCCGTAGTGACAACAGCTGTACAGTGCAAGTAATCGGACTAGATTGCTCAGTCAAGCCCTTTTATAAACGATCTGCTTTTATTCTCTTCCCTCTTGATTTCTTGCAATGTGTATTTCTCAAATCCCCCTGGGCTACAAGGCTCATTGCAAATGTCTCTCCCAATATGAGATGTGCTGTTACTGGTGTTCTGTGGCCACAGAGGTGGTAGAAGGACCCTCATGACATCTCCCCAAACACACCTTGGCCCTCGAGCTCTGATCTCTTTGTGGCTAAGGTCAGTTCTGCATGCACTTGTATTTCCTTAGTTATAAGGTAATGAAAACTGTGGTGGTCATGAAGTAACTAAATCATTGCAAACCAACTTAAGTGTTCAGGAAAAAAAAAAAAGAAAAGAAAAGGAAAAAGGAAAAGTTAGTATGGTAAATTTGGTATTACTGCTCTGGATTTATTGCCAGTCCAGTATCTGGAAGAAAGGACAGAGTGGGAAGGCTGAAAAACTCGATGAAGATTTAATACCAATTAAACAACATCGGCTTTCATAGCCAATGTTTTTCTGTAAAGTGTTTCCCAAAGTTTTCCTCTTATATATTATTTGCATTTAAGTTTACAGTAAAAGCTCATGTTCAGAACCTGTGCTTTTGTGATTCAATATAGCTAGGGAACTTTTGTCACCAGACTTTAAGCAGAGAAGGAAGTGTGATGGTATCATTTCTTTCCAACACCTAGCCCTTCCAAATGAACAATTAAATGAAAGTTAACTGGTACCATTTCAATGCTAACCTTCTCTCCCCCTTCCTCCCCCCCCCCCGCCCCTTTTTTTCTTGGTATCAAATAATACATTGTCATAAAGGAACTGTCCCTAAGTTTTACCTCTCCTTTGTCTGACCCTCACAAGAGCCTTGGATTTGGTGACACACCTCCTATCCCCCTATTGTTTTCCTCTAATGCCATTATTTTTAGTAGCAAGTGTTAGTGGGGTTTGGTGGTAAAATAATTTTGCTGGTGCTGCAGAATCTTCAATAATGTAGCAATAGTATCTCAGTAGTATCACTGTAGTTCACACCCCTGTGTTTTGTGATGAGATTGAGTAACCTTCTGGGGATTTTGAAAAGGTGAGGTGTCAGATGCTAGTTATGAATATACCAACTGTGCCAATTACATAGTAATTCTGAGTATGGTAGAAGTCTTTGCCTGGATATTGTAGTGCAGTGTTCAATTCCATGGCACAGTTCTATGACATTTTTTTTTTTAATGCAGTTTCAGTAGTTCCTGTTGGGTATTTGCTGACGATTGCTTTGCTTGACAATAAAAATAGAAATTTAGAAAAATTTAACTGTGTTTTTTTTTTTTTTTTTTTTTTTCTTCACGTAATATTTCTTCAAAATGGGGGAAAATATTCTCCAGATGCACTAGAGTGTGAAATTATTCTTCCACTGCTTCTGTTGTATGTCCTCTTTATTTACCTTTGGTTAGAAATCAAGGGTCCAAAATAGGTTGTGAAATCTAGTACAGATTTCCTATTTTACTTGAAATACTCAGTTTGGTATTTAGAGAAAAAAATCAGCCATCTTCTTTGCTCACAGTAAAACGTTCCACTTACACATGCTGCATGATTTTTCCCTTTGCTTTCATGGTCTGTGAAACTTATCGTCCACGTAAGTGCCAAACTGAACAAATTTTTCAGCAACAGAGGAAGAAAGATAAAAGATACCGGAACTTATGGCTTTCTTGTTGTTGTTGAAAAGAAGTTTTCATAATAAATTACAACTATATTATTATGAAGTAATATTTCACATTTCTTGTTCCACTTGTGCTTTGACTGATTTTTCTCATTTCTGAGAAGGAGCATGATTCCATATGCCAGAAACTCCAAAGATTTGTTCCCAACCTTTTAATGTCACTGGAGTTATACAGTGTGTATAAATACTGCTCCCCAACCCTTCTTGCTGTATATACCAGATCATTCTCTTTGAAAACTGTAGCAAGTTGTTATAGCTAAAACCACAGAAGATAATAGAAATCCTTTAAAGTTGTGGAGGTTTTATGCTGCTGGGCAGCTGATCTCCACCACAGCCACCATCTCACTACCCCTTCTCAACAGAAAAGGGCGTAGGAAATATTATGGAAAGGGTTCAAGGGTTGAGATAAGGACAGGGAGAACACACCAATTATTGTCAAGGACAAAACATAGGGAGATAAACATAATTTATTGCCTATCACTAGCAGACTAGAACAGGGAGAACCTAAAAGCAAAATAAAAACACCTTCCCCCCCAACCACCTTCTCCTACATGCTTCATCCAAATGACGCAAGGGAACAGGCAATGGGGGCTACATTCAGTCCCTAATGCTTCTGCATCCCTCCTTCATGGTCACTCTCTGCCCCTTCTCCACACAGGGTCCCTCCCATGGGATGCTGTTCCTCTGAAATTGATCATGCGTGGGCTGCCCACAGGCAGCAACTCGTCAAGAACTGCTCCAACATGGATCCATGCGACAGGGTCCATCCCCCAGGAGCAAGCTGCTCCAACATGGGTCCCCCACGGACAGCAGCTCCCCCCAGACTCCCTGCTCCTGCGTGGGCTCCTCTCCACGGGCTGCAGCTCCAGCCCAGGGCCTGCTCCTGCAGTGGTTCTCCATGGGCCGCAGCATCCTCCAGGCCACATCCACCTGGTCCACCAGGGACCTCTCCACAGGCCACAGGGGAACTGCTGCTGTGTGCCTGGAGCACCTCGTGCCTTCCTGCACTGACCTTGGGGTCTGCAGGGCTGTTTCTCACCCCTCTCTCCCAGATGCCGTTATACAGCATTTTTTTTTTCCCTTTCTTAAATCTGCTCTCACAGAGGCATAAACAACATCACTCACTGTCCCAGCTCTGGCCAGCAGTGGGTCCCTTTTGGAACCGGCTTGAGCTGGTGTACTGAGTCTGGCTGGAATGTTAACTTTCCCTGCAGCTGCCCATACAGTGCTGTACTCTGCACTTGTAGCTGGAACAGCAGTGTTATCACACCAGTGTTGTGTCTACTGCTGACCAGTGCTGGCACAGCATTGGGCCTCTCTAACCCTCCTAGGGGGTGGGCAAAAAGTGAGAAGAGAAACATCACCAGGGCAGCTGACCTAAACCAATCAAAGGGATATTCCATACCATGTGATATCACACTCAGCAATAAAAGGTGGCAACAGGAAGAAGAGAGGCAGGGTGGGCTCTCGTTGTGAAAACATTGGTCCTCCTCCCGAACACTGGCTACGTGCATTGAGGCCCTGCTTCAAGGACGTGGTGGTCAATCATCGCTCATTTGTGGGAAGTAGAGAGTAATTTCTTTCCTCTGCACTTCCACATAGCCTTCATTTGTTTTATTTGTTTTCCTCCTTTTTTTTTTTTTTTTTTAATTTTCCCTTTCCCCCTCCCTTTTCCCCTTTCCCTTTTTATTTCCCTTTAGTTAAATTGTTTAGTTCACAGTAATCTTTCTTTAATTATTATTATTATTTCCCTTTAATTAAATTATCCTTATCTCAACCCGTGAGTTGTTCTTTGCTTTACTTCTCCCCCTCCTCATCTAAGGAGGGGGAGTGAGAGAGCGGTTGTGGGGTTTAGCTGTCCAGCACGGTAAAACCACCACAGCTGGCTCTGATCTGACAAAGGGCAGCTTGGCTCTGATCACAGAGGCCATCTCTGAAGCCCCCTGGCTACCATGCCCTTGCCATGTGAACCCAATACAAAAGTTTAAAATGATTCCAACACTAACAAAATTATCAAGAGTGTTTTCTTGATATTTACATGCTAGTACAGGTAGTTATTGTAATAACTAATATGTAGTCTCCTAGGAAAGTCCATTTTACTGCCACATATCCATCCAGGGAAAGAACAAAATTAAGAAAGAGGGAAAGAGAGAGAGAGAGAGAGAGACAGAGAGAGAGAGAGAGAGAGAGAGAGAGAGAAAGGAAGAAAGAAAGAAAGGAAGAAAGAAAGAAAGGAAGAAAGAAAGAAAGGAAGAAAGGAAGAAAGGAAGAAAGGAAGAAAGGAAGAAAGGAAGAAAGGAAGAAAGAAAGAAAGAAAGAAAGAAAGAAAGAAAGAAAGAAAGAAAGAAAGAAAGAAAGAAAGAAAGAAGGAAAGAAGGAAAGAAGGAAAGAAAAACTTTTCACAGAAAAACAACTACAAAAACCACTCGGAACCTAAATGTAAATTACCTCCTTCTTAAAAGTTTGAGTGAAGGGCTCCAATCTATGTTTTATAAGGTATCTCCTATCACAAGAGGCCTGTTTTAAATTTCCACACAATTTGTTGTTGTTTTTCTTTGTTTCCTTAAAAATGACTTTTTTTTTTTTCTTGTTTTTTTTTTTTCTTATTTTCTAAAACATTGGGAGGCCACCACAAACAAGATAACTATCATCAGATGTTGAATACAGTGCTGTACTATTTAAATGTTTGGGGGAACATTTCTAATTTTAAATTCATTTCAGATATGTTTTATTTATGTTTTTGAGCAAAATTTATTCACTTGTTTCTAAGCCAGTGAAAATGAAAAAGGCAATTTCACATGCATTACTATAGCTGTCCTTTCTATGATTTAATATAATAAACAGGAGTACTGGAATTTATTTTTGTGCAAAAGTAAAACAGCGTTATATTTCTTTCAAAGATGAGAAATAATCTAGTAGGCAATAATTTTTAGTTTTCATCACTAAGAATTCATTAAACTTTCTCAAGTCTTTAGATGAGAAGTTATGAAGATTTAGCTGCAAATTAATAGTTTCAAACTTCAAATGCTTAAGGTTTCTGTTTCCTTTGACATTTGCTAGTTACATAGCATAAAATGCCTGAGTGAAATGTGATTCGTTTGTATATATTCCATTACCTGCAAGAACAATATTGAAATTTATAACTCAGTAAACCAACTTCCTACCAAGCATTATTTATAAAGGTAAATTAAATTTGATATATTGTATCAGACACAAAGATTAAATTAGGGAAACACTATTTTCATTCTATTTAGTATTAAAAACAAACAAAATCATTCAGATAATAGACAGATAATAAATGAAGTGTCTAAAAAAATAGATATGAAGCATCTGACAAGGAAAAAAAAAGTGAGCATATTCAAAATGCAAAAGAAAGTAAAAATTTTATTTTCTTTTTTGTTATGGAGCATTTTTGTGTCATTCATTGTACATTTCCATTATATCTGAAATTTCAAAACTCTGTTTTTTCATATTGCATATGGAAGAGCCTTTTTAAGGGAAAGGCTTCAAATACTTAGACTATGACTTATAGTGAAAGGGTATCCTACTGAAATGTTTTACAGGCATCCCAGTTCTTTTTCTCTTTTGATGTCTAAGATGGGAGGAATTTCTTCCACACCTTTGTGTGTTCTTCCTGAATGATCTTAAAGCTTTTAAAATCTTCATTTCTGAATGGCAAGGGATGTTATGTTATAATCACACATGTATACTCATTTGTATGGTATAATTATCTGGCTCTGTGACTAACATCAGAATAAGTTTTGTGCAGGAGACCAATTCAAGACTTAAAACAAAGTGTTCCCAGCCCAAGGATCAAATACAGTATATATGTATGACTGAGCCATTGTTACTATTCTGTTGCTAGTTTATAGTAATAATTTGGTCGGCTACCACATTCATTTGGATTTTTAATCTACTTCTTTGAGTTATACTAACTGGCCACACCTGTCCAACTTTTCAGCTAACCATAATTTTTTCCCTGCTATGTTCTTCCGAGAAGAGTTGTATTTGATGGCACTCAGTAGACTGCATTAGCTATTTGAGCTATTTGAATGTGTACTTTTACGTATGTTCACTTTCATCGTATATCTAAACTGCATGTCTGTTTTCTCCATAAGATATATGTTTAGTACAGGCTATCTATTAGTGAATCTATCTATTATTGAATAAAAAACATTAATGGATAAATATGAATCAATTACAAAAAATAATAAAATACAATAAAATAAAATATAGAAAAAGAGGAGTAATCTGAAAAGACGGGAAAACTTTTACTATACAAAGAAATGTTATCACTATGCACCATTTCTTTTTAGCAAATTTTTCTGTGATTCTGGTGTTCTCTGATTAATTGTTTTGCATATCAAATGCTCAAATTTTATTAAAGCTCTAACAGAATTTCATGTTAGCTTTAGACTAATTAGAAATAGAGGAATGTTGATGTTTGAGATAAATATTACTAGGAATCCTTGCTGCTCCAATATATTTAACTATGCCAGCGAACCTAATCCATCATCTGCAGCAGTCTTTGGGTCTAGAGATCAGATGGGATATTAATTCTAACCTACAAATATTTCTGTTCCAGCTAGATATTGCCTCTTGATTTTATTTTTTTTTTCTTATCTTCCATTTTTTCCTTATTTTCTAATTTCAGTTTGGCCTTTTTTAGCTTTCCTCCTTTTTCCATGCAGGTAAAACAATTAGAATAGCTAGAAGCTGCTCAGATACAAATATCAAAATCACTGCAACAGATTTCAGTGGACATTTCAGTCTCTAATACGGAATTCTGTCTTTGGAGCACAAACATTATAAGAGAAAGAATATTGAGTTTTTTTTATAACAATCTTGTTTCTTTCCTCTGGTGATCTCAGTTGATTGTATAATAGCATGAGTCATTAGGGGTCCCGACTGCACATTAGCAGAATACTAACATGCTTTTTCTGCATCACTGACTGAGGCCATTTACCAAGGACGATGTCAAAGCAGAAGGAATGATAAACAGGATTCATTGAGAACTGGTCTGTAACAACTTCTCAAAGAAATTTCATAAAATTAGGTACAAAGTTTATTCAAGGACTATGGATCAAACATAAATAAGATGTAGAAAGGTTATCCGATACATGAGGCAAAAACTAGGCACTAACTGCCCAAACAGTAAATTTCTCTGTCTGTCTTGGGAAGGCATTTCTGGGGATGAAGGACACATTCACCATCGGTAAGCAAGTAAACAAATGGGAAACAGCTTCTTGATGGAGATGTTCCAGACACTTGATGTTTGTAATTTAAAATAAAAGTTTAGTTTTGTTCTGATGATTCTCAGAGGAATGGATGTGGCTTTTCCTCTGAGAGAGGTGCATAATCCCCATAGCATACACTTTTTACACATGCTGATTTCCTAAATGGTTTCTTCTTGACTGTCTCTAAACAGGTGAATTCAAACTGTTCTAGCTACCTGACATCCTTTGCTGGCTTCTTGTGTGGGCCACCAACATTCTCACTATCATCATATTTCTGATTTATATCATATATCATAGCATCATATTTCTGATTTATTTTAAATGAGTGATTGAAAGGGAAAAAGTTTAACCATTAACTGCTAAACTATTATGTAGAAGTATTTTTTACAAAAGAAAAAAAGACATTGCTTGCTAAGTATAGCTTTCCTATTTGACTCTCACCATACAAACTGGATTTGAAATTTTCCTCCTTAATTCCCAGGAAACATATTCAGTGAGGAAAAAAAAGAGGTCATTACTTTGTTGATGCAAACCTTGTAGTATGAGATAACTGAACTACTTGCACTGTAGCAAATGCAATTTACAGAAGGAAGGTTGTCCAAATCAGTCATTGTGGATTGGTTTAACTACTGAATGTTTTCCTTATAAGCCATGGCTACCCCAAAGAGATGAAATTGTCACATATCCTTTTATGAAGATGGTAACTATTTTGGAAAGGAAGTTTATGCCAATGAAGTATGAAAGGAGTGAGGACTTTCAAGCAAATGCAAGTGTTCATATAAATATAAATAATAAATATTAACATGTAAATACTCTTCTTCCACAAATACATTCATCTCTCAGTTACTTCCTTTCAAAGCTTGATCTACATGCTTCTATTTAACAAGCTTGTTGGATGATGGGGGAGCAGCAGATATTGTCTTTCTGGACTTCAGTAAGGCCTTTAACAATGATGCCCACAGAGAAGACTCCGCATGTTTCTGCTGCTTCAGGAGTCCACTGGACTTGAGAGATAACAAGAAGACTCTCCCCATAGAGAAGATTGGATGAGCAGACAGTGAGGTGGATTGAAAACTGACTGAATAGCCAGACCCAGAGTGGTCTGTGGTGCAAAGTCTGGTAACAAGCAGTGGGTCAATACTAGGTCCAGTTCTGTTCAGCATCCTCATTAATGATCTGAATGGTGGAGTAGAGCATCACCATTTGCAGATGACATGAAACTGGATGGTTCATTCACCAGAGGGCCATGCTGCCATTCAGAGGGACCAACAGGTTGGAAAGGTGTGTTGACATGAACCTCATAGACTTCAACTTCAACAAAATCCTGCACTGAGGAGGTACAACCTCAGGCACCAGTACGTGCTGGGGACCACCAAGCTGGAAAGCAGCTCTGCAGAAAAGAACCTAGGAGTACTGGTAAACAGGAGTGAGAAGTGTGCCCTGGCCACTAAGCAGACCAACTATTTTTGGCTGTATTAGGCAAAGTAACACCTGCATGTCAAGAGAAGTGATCCTTCCCCACTACTCAGCATTGGTTAGGTGGTGCCTGGAGTACTTTGTCCAGTTCTGGCCGCCCCAGTATGTGATTCCGTGACAAGATTGTCTATCAGAAGACAGTTTGTAAGTATGTACATTTTTTGAGTTGTCTTTAGATGTAATATTTAGATTCTCTATCTTGGTGACTGAGCTTTGTAAAGTTGACAAGGGAAAATCATGGTGAAAGACATCTGCCAGGTACTGTCTTTCACAATGAAATTGTTTTTACTACTAAAAAAAGTATTTCCATCTGCATAAAATGAAAAATTCAATAGATAACTGTTAAATGTATAAAAATTCCTCACAGCATCAGTCTGCAGGTATTCAGTCAATGCAGAGTCTCAGTCATTTACAGAGGACTTCAGCTCCGTTGGTCCTGCTACTGCCATGGCTAAATGATCAACATGCACAGGTTTATGGACAGAGAGGTGTTATTATCTAGAGAACAAGCAAATCCTGAGGATAATGGCTTGAAATTATTTGTAAATCTTCATTTAAGATGAAGTGGTAGAAATATTAAATAGTTTATACTACTGTTATTTTGGTTATATAGAAGCGCTTATAATTTAACTTCCTTTATTTCTCCTGGTTATTTGTTGTTTCAGTAGAATAACTGATTCCAATAATTTAAATGAGGGAGAACAATACTGCTAATAGTACTAATAAAAGTAATATAAGACGTTGTTTGTTGTCTTAGGACACAGGTAAGGATAACTCACAATTAGACAACAT
Organism: Netta rufina; assembly: GCF_964035555.1. Lineage (NCBI taxonomy): Eukaryota > Metazoa > Chordata > Aves > Anseriformes > Anatidae > Netta > Netta rufina. Next base: position 101,174,762 of record NC_140124.1, read on the forward strand.
ATACTTAACAAAGCCAGACTTTTCTGCATTAATTGAAAAATTAAAGAGGCAATCTTAATTGGCATTCCAAACACTAAAATTCTTTTGCCAAGCCTTTATGCGAACACAATAGTTTGGTCAGGAACTATTAATGTGTAAATTGTAGCTAATAAACCCCTGATATTATTATTCTGAGAAAAGGAACTCTTCCTTAATGAGAGGCCTGGGTACTGCCTCATTATTTGTCACAGTATTGTGTTTGATTAAAAAATAATGAGATTTAGGAAAAAATCTATTTGGAATTGAGTTGGTATCACAAATCATGATACCTGTCTTATAAATCTATGTTAAGTGCACCTAACTTAGATAATGTTTAAGATAGCAAGAACTATCCTCATCTCTCATTTGGACTTAAAGTTGCATTTAAAATACAGCAACTGCTTAATTATTTGACTGAGTCCTACATAACGTAATGCATGGCTTAATAAATAATTCACCGCATGGCTTAATAAATAGCTTGTAAATAAGGTGTGAATGCTATGTCTGCAAAACAAAAGAGAAAGTGAAATAACAGCATTTTAATTATAAAACATACGCCTCAGATATTAAAAGAAAAATCATTAGTAAGTGGTTCATAATGCTGGATTGGAAGAACATAAAAACTTGGTTTTGTTTAAAAACAGTATAGTCTGTTATAAAAATGCTCTGTATTGAGAATTTTTATGGCATAAAATCTGACTGAAATAATTACTAAGAAGAAAAATGTCAAAATAAACACATAAATTTCACATTTATTTTCTGCTCTAACTAGAAAACATTGTTTCTGCTGTTTCAGAAGTCCAGTGGACTTGGGAAACAATAACAAGATATGTATTTTTGTCTTAGAAGTTTTTTGAAGCATAGCAATATAATATGTGTGAAGTGATGCCAAGGGCACAGACACCTTCTCTAGCTGCTGCAGCCCAGGACCACTCTTGCCCAGCTGTGGGGGCCCAGCCTGGTGCCCAGGGTCTCTGCCCAGGCTGGAGGAGAGAACCCCCTTTTTGGGAGTTCAACCAGTAGCAAAGCTGAGCATGTATTCCAGAGACGCAGAAAGAGACAGGACACTGACAAAACTGGTCACACAGGCTGACCAGTTCACAAAGGCCACAAAGGCTGCCTTCAACAGCACTTTCACACAGGACTCACATAAAACAGACACAAATAGCAGAGTGCCCTTCCTCCTTTCTGTCTGGTAGAGATGGGAGTCCACTGGCACACACAGTACTCTCCAGGCACACTTCCAGACATGCATTTGCAGATCCCTTGAGTACCATGCACAGCCCCCCTGCCTTACCTACTTCATAGTCTGTCCACTTGCTGGCTGGTCCAGCTTGAAGCTCATTGTGAACATGCAGCTCACACACACTCACAGGCACATGGGCTCTGACCTGCAGTCCCACTGCAACCACCACTGTGAAGATCTCACCTCACTCACATTGTGATCTCACCTCACCTCACATTGTGAAGTTGGCACCACAGGCCACAGGGCCTACAACCCAGGCTTGGATCTGTAGCTGGCACCAGCCTTCACTCACACTCACTCAAGCCCCACCAGCAGCTGGCAAGTTGATGTTCAGCACGCATGCACACAGGAGAGAGTGAGATAGACAGAGAGAGAGTTAAGAAATAATTTAATGAGAAAATATAAGAAGGTAAGATTGACTGTGGTTATCTGGCACAGGCTTCAAGCAGTTCAAGCAGTTCAAGTGCAGACTGGCCCTATTTTACATGACTGGCCCTTTTCTATCTTTTATACTTAGCCTTACCCCCTTCACCCCTCTCTTCCCCCCCCCCCCTTTTTCCTTCTGCTCCCCCTTCTCCCAGCACAACTCCATGGGTTTGCAGAGCTGTGCAGTTTCTGCACCCTCCCAGTCCAGAACTCCTTCATTCATTTACAACCTTGTCAGCTGTAAGGTTCATCCTGGAAATGATGAAAAGCTTGAAAAGCTTGTTAGCCCACCAATTATTGAGTCTGTGAGGTTTGTGTTTGGTTTATTGCCTCTCACCTTAGAAGTTATCCATCGGATAATTCTGTTGACATAAAGATTCCCACGTTCATAAATTAATGTGACTGATCAGACTTGGCTCCCTTTGTTGCCTCCCTTTCTTATTATCCCTTGTTGCCTTGGAAAAGGTCCTTGATCAGGTACCCCCAAAGAAACAAACATTCTCCTTCTACATACCCTTACAATATTAAAATATTTAGAGTTTGAGTGTGAAAGACCTGAAAATTAAACCTTATAAAAATAATCGAATCAAGATATTTGGGAGGAACTGATTGAGATCATGGGCATTCCTAGTTACCAAAATCAAAATATAATAAAACCTCCTTAAATATAGAAATTTTGGCTTCTGCTTTTCAGTGTCTGGTAGATTGTAGATACTTTAAAAGACTGAAAATACTTAATTTACTATTAAGAAAATCTGCTTTATTAAAAAACAAAAACAACAACAAAAAAAAACCAAAAAAAAACAAACAAACAAACAAAAAAAAACAATTGTTACTGAATTTTTTGATCTCAGCTAATGCCTGATGATGTTAAAATCCATGGTTTTAAATTTGCTGGATTATGAATTTTGAAGTATAATGTGTCTTCATTTTATCTTATTTCCAAGATGACTGAACTATTCCTTTGACAGATGATCACTGGGAATAAGTCTCATTAAGACTCTAAGAAATTTTTACTTGTATGGTGTATATGTAGTAATGTTAGTTGTCCAGCTTTTTGCAGTTGTTTTGGTATCTAGTCCTTCACTTTGGAAATGTTATCTCATAGTTTATGACCATATAACTAAAACCCCCAAGAATAGCATAAAATTTCAAAACCTTCCTGCGTGCAACTCCCCCTACTCCACCACACTTAACAAGGTCTTGCCTTTGGCATCACCTGAACTACATGGCAGGTACCCCTGAGCCTCCTAACTCCCATTCCTCATCCTGACCATTATCACATGCAGACTGATGTCCCAGCCTGACTTCAGCCCGTCCCTGTCCACATGCCTGGCCATCTCTGGCAGTGGGTACCTCTGTTCCCCTCACTGATCTTGCTCTGCCCCCTTGCTCAGAAGCAGATCCCATGCTGGTGAGGTCCTTGCCCTGAATACATATGGCCTCAATACATAGTTTTAATTCCTCCTGTTTTCTCCCAGAGATGATTTTTCCAAATATTTCTTTGACAATCTGTTTTTATTTCAAACCTGATATGTAGTGCATGCTGATGACACTGTAAATCATGTCCTTCTTCCACAACTAATTCACAGTATGATACTTTTTCTACAGATGTCAGTGTTCAAAGTCCTGCCAGATTCAGTGGAGCAGGAAGAAACCTGTGTAACTGTGGAGGGTGAGCTCAGTGTGTATGAAGGGGATATGAAACCTAATAATAGTATCTGAGCACCTGAGCAATGGTATTCTGAATTTAGTATTCATTACCCACATTTCAGCAAGGCTTTCACAGTTTTTTTTTTTTTTTTTCCTCCTTCAGAAGCAATATATCAATTTTGTCATTAGCAATATATCATATACATAATAAGTATTTATTACAGTCTCTCTCTGGGCTGGAATTATCTTTTACAAATGATTTACTGACACATAAATATACTAATTACTGACAAATTCATGGAAAATTGGGATAACATAGAGCTCTGGCAATAAGATGTTCGCATCCCACCTCCAATAAATTTCCAGCTTTGGTATGTGCCTGTGAAGAATAAATATCAGTCAGAGCCTTGCTCATAATAAATACAGAGAAAGCCAAAGTGCCTCAAACTAAATATATACGTAGTAGAACTTCTGAAAAATGGAGTAGAGATATAATAAGCTGATTTTAAACTTGGACTTGTCTATACTTGCATAACAAACATCTTCTGTTGAAAAATATTGTTATCTTCTTGAAAGAAAAAATTTTTAAGGAGATCTTTTTTCCTCTTCCTTTTTTTTTTTTTCTATAATAATTATTAGGCTTTTTTTTGATTATGAATCAGTTACTATTTTATTATTATTACTATAATAATATTTATTATTTAGTCTGATCTGGAGGTTTAGCTCCCCCCCATCTCGATGTTTTACAGGAAACTGGCAAGAATAAAGACAGGTGCTTCTAAGATACAGGGACTGGTTCAGTGCTGACTTTTTAGTGTTCTAATTCCCCAAATGGAACCAAACACACTAAACAGTAACATAATTTACCACACAACGGATGGTAGAAATCGCATTTCTCAAAATTATCCCATAAAGCTCAGCATACCAAATGACTCTGGAACTATCTAGTAGGAAATAATAGAATAACAAATTATGAGAGACTACAGATGACGCAGCCTGAGATACACTATGATTTTGTAGTGTAAAGGCTGAGCTAAAGAAGGCATCTAGTGCTCAGCACCATGTCTATATTTTACCTAGTATCTTCTAAAATGTATAAAAAAATGAAAACATAAGATGATTTTGGAGTGGGGACAGGAGAACAAGGCGTCCCTGTTCCCATGTTAATTCCATAAACATTCGGTTGCTTAGACATACTCATTGCCACTTTATAGCTCAGAAATTCATAGCTCTTGCATTTCTTTCATTTTGGTAGCCGAGTTTCAAATTGAGAGTTAAAACGTATGCCATAAAAAGAACCTATGATGAAGTGCTATTTTATTCTAGAGATATTTCCATCTCCTGTATGAGCTAACCAATAGTTTAAGGACTAAAAGATCTAACACCATCTCCTCCTCCTTAAAGGAAAACAGTAGCTACACTTTATAGGAAGATCAACCCCATCAGTGCCAAATGTGCTGAAGAATGCTTAGGTTGTGGATCTTGACATATTGTTGGCACAAGCTAGCTGCTTACATTGCTCAGGTATGGCAAGAGTGGGATGTGCCCAGAAGCGTGCCTGCAAGGTCTGAGGAACTTAAAAAAGATTAGACATGTATGAAACTGCAGTTCTTCCAAATTTAAGTCCATGGAACTCTCCATGTATTTGTCTAAGTTTAATAGCTTAAACCCACTGTGAAATTCACCTTCATTTCAGGAAAAAAATAACCTATGCTGAGGACAATTCCTGTGACACAAGATATCTGACTGTTTCCTCACTTATGCTGGAAACAGAGTCTGGAAGTCTGGATTGCAAAATCTCACAGCTAATTAACTTTTTTTTTTTTTTTTCTTTTTTTTCCCTTTATATGAAATCTTTACAGTTTCCCAGCTTCTGTGTTGCAGTTTCATAACCAGTTTTTCATAAAATCATAGAATGGCTTGGGTTAGAAGGGACATAAAAGATCATCTAGTTCCAATCCTCCTGCCATAGGCAGGGAAGGCACCCACTATATCAGGTTGCTCAGGGCCTGGTCTTGAACAACTCCAGAGATGGAGCATCCACAGCTTCTCTAGGCAATCTGTTATTATTTTTATCTGTAGATATATAAGTTGACATTGCATAGCATTTTACTGCTTTTATATGACAAGCAGTCTATATGACTCATTTTAATAACTTCAGATTTTATTGGCTTACTTCAAGCCATGCTATTTTCTCTTTGTTTTGAGTAGCACTGTACTCATTTTAGTTAATAACTCTTTAAGAGTGTGGAATCAACTGAGAGATGATGTCATTGTTTTATGTTAACTTAAATCCAAATGAGGTGGCACTACTACCTGAAAGTCTTGGAAGTTCTTTTTTCTTTTCCTCAGTGTTTTTTCTTGTGCTGAGAAAGAGAAGAAGAGAGGAGGAGAGGGGAGGGGAGTTATCTAGGTGAACAAGTGTCCTTGAAAAAACACCAAGCTGGTAGAGGGACATTTAAAATGTCTCTTATTTTTTTTCCCAGGTTAATGTATCTCACATCACTTCCCTGAGGTAGTACTTCACATAGCTGCATGACTGCATGTGCCTGCAGATATGGGTGGAGAAATAAGCACCCAGGATTGAGGGGGTGGTGGGGTGACTGGTGCTTGAGCGGGCTTATGTCATATTAAACTGGTTCTGAAACTGCAGTGTAATGCTGTACCATTTAAATATGATAACCAGTGTATTTTTTTACAGTTTGTCAGATTCTACAACACCAATGTGTAAAAACAGGTATAGTAAAGGAATTCAGTTACACAAAAGTAGTTGTCAATAAAATGATCAGACCTTTATTTATTTTTGGGTGGCTTTTGGTCAATAGACAGACATAGCTGAGATGCACAAACTGAAGTTCAGCAGGCAAATAATTGTTTTCTTATGTTGTCTCAAAATACCTGCAACTTTAATAAAATTTCTTCTCATTCAAACTTAGTTTTTTATTATTTTATTTAATTTCATTTATTTTTTTATGTTATTTCATTTTATTTCAATTTATTTATTATTATTATATATATTTTTTTCCCATCAGGATACCTATGGAATTAGTACCTCACTCTCTTCCTGTTCGTTAGGTTGGTAGCACCTGCTCTGTGTTTTGGAGAGTTTAACAAGTATGTTTACTACCATAACATCTATTTAAACATTCCTCATAGTCTGACTCACTTTCTTGACTTTCAGCTGAATAGTATAGAACATTTCTTTACAAAAAATGTGTAAAAAAAGACTAGAATAGAAAGATAGAATCCTGCCCTCCCTCAAGGAAGTACATCACTTTCATTGCAAATATGAATATGTAGTTATAAGTTTATACACCTATTTTATTCTGTAAATATATAAAACTTCAAAGAATATTCCTCAGATATTATTTTTATTTTTATTTTGTGTGTGTGCGTGAAGGTAAGCTGCCAGAATAATTGGAATGCATTCTCTAATAAAACATGTAAGGTAAGTGAGAGCAGAAGGCATTTGCAAATGTTTATTTGATTAAGTCAGTTTTGTTACTTGGATAACATTTGAAACCATTCATCTTAAAGAAAACAAAAAACACAGTGCAAACACTTTTTAATCATAGAATCCTTAGAATATATAAGATGGAATTTGTTTGTGAATGCCCATGCCATTTAAAACTTAGTTCAGATGTCTGTGTGTTCTCTGAACCTTTCCAGGGTCCTTCCTCTGCTGATAAAAATTGCAGTCATCCAGTACTGGAAAAATGCTATTTATTTAATGCAAATGAAGGGTACATGTAACAATAAGTTAAAAATAAGTTAAAAATATCTCATTAAAAAATAAGTTAAAAGTTAAATATAAGTTAAAAATATCTCATAAAATGAAGACATTCTACTCAACCATGTTCATACAATTTTGAATTTAAAAATAAATAATAATTATGAATCAGCCCGTGCTTTGCATTTTTCCTATTTTAGGTCGACCTGTACTGGAGTACTAGGACATACATGTAGGTGTGCCTTCTAAGGCATATAATAACCTCACTGGATACTGAAGAAGCATTACTGAGTACAGCCTATATAGATTATTCCTTGTACCCTTGCCTCCAGAAATTGTCTACATAATCAAACAACGGAAGTGAATAAAAGTGAATTTGTAAAAGTGAAAAATTAATGCTGAGGATCCAGTATCCCAAAAATAGATGCTTCATGTGTCCCTATAACACTTGGCAAAGCTCATAATTCAAATTTGAAAGGGTAGCTTTAAAAGCATACCTCTGATTCATAATTTTAGGGTAGATGCATCCAAAATACTATAAGTGTGTATGTATCATATAGTGGTCTTGCACTGCTGAATATTAACTTCACTGCTGTGCAATTCATTCACTAAGGTCTCTGCCTGCAGCCAGCTGGGCATCCTTCTGTCTGCACTTGGTTTCATTGTTAGCTTCACAGCATGTTAAAATATTGGGTAATGAAATATATATTTCCACGAATACTTTCTAGGTTCTTCCCTTGACTGTGAAGCAATTGTTTGTGGCTGCTTGAATAGATATGATTTTTCCCTATCAATTCTTCACAGAGCAGACTATGTCATGCTGTGTCCTGTCAGCATACCATTGAGAAATGCTACAAACATATGCATTCACCAGCTGGAAATACTGCATATGCCATGCTTTGAACTCACACTCCAGTAAGGGAAAATGATTTCAGTCAAGTTAAGGGCCTGTCAATCACAATAATTCCTTAGTCTCTCAAACCACTTAGCTGTGCAACTTTTTGTCAGGATTAAATCCTTACCCTATATGCTTTTTTTAAGAGAAAGAATTAATTCAAATTAAATATTTCTTATACACACTGCAAACCTGAAAAAAAAAAGAAAGAAAAAAAAACCCCACCACATATGGTTTACATTTTGGAACAGCTTAAACCTACAAAATGATGTTTAGAAAGTATTAAGTGTAATGATCAGGTATTTAAGCCACTGGGAACTCCCTACCAACCCTTGCAGAAAGCTGTGCCAAAATTCCCTCCCTGCCCTACCAGAAAGACACAACATTACTCTCTCAGGCAAGTTTATGAGCATTAGCAGGTACAGGGCATAACATCACTCTAAATATTTTTATTTTATGGGCACAACATACATTTAGAGCCTTCTATTTTTGGAATATATATAAATACCCCTAAGAAAAGACTGGTAGCTGAGCTGAGTCATCAAACATCATCAGCAACAGCTGCAGAGAAAACTGAACCAGCTGTATTTCCTGCTTTGAGTGAAATGGACTGCCAGCAGAAGGTGAAGGTGGAAATATGGTGGAAAGAAAGGGGTGATAAATGAGCTATCACTTCATTTTTGTCTCTCCATGTATATAGGCAAAATCTATGTCCACTCCTATCAAAATCATCTCCACATTTGTCGTGTTCAGACTTGATTTACCATTTATTTCAGCTTAAGAACAGTGTAGATTTTAAGGCACATTCACATAGAGTATTTTGCACAGACATGTTTTTTTTTTTTTTTTTTGAGTTAATAGAGTAAAATGGAATTGATTCACCTAGAAAAGTATGTAATCTACTTCATTTTTTGTCTTCCAGTCAAAATTGATCTTCCTCTATGAAATCAGTAATGTACTAAGAAGGTGTGGAGGCAACAAATAATTTTTAGTCCCATTGTAATTTATGAAACTGGACAGGGATTGGTGTAATGGTTATTAAGCTACAAAGGAGGGGAAAGCAGCTATTTAAGCTAGTTCTGGCCAAGAAGGCTTAGCAGAGCGTGGAGAGAGAATGATAGGAGAGCAATGAAACATAAAGCGCCAGGCAAGAACAGAGACAGGATGACATGACAGCAGGAAATGACTAGGAAAGAAAGGAAAAACAGTGAAACAAATGATGTGTTTAAAGCATAAAATGAAAACAAGAAATGTTTCATATTCCCTGCTGGTGGACGAGAGGTGTTTTGTTACATTACCTGTTATTTGTTAGAGAGAGAGGGACCAGGAAGTGCAGGCTGAGGGACTAAATCAGCAGGGGGGCTGCCAACAAGGTCACTGGAGGGCTGGCTGAGAAGTCTGGAAATAGTCTCTGCCTTGCAGTGCATAAGAAAAGGGGTTTATGTACTGCACAGTGTGGGAAGCACATGCAGACTGTACCTCTCTCTTCTGTGGTGCTCTGAATTGGTTTCAAGTATATATGCTAACACTGGAAAGTAACTTCAACTAGTGAACACACAAAATTCAGTCTTTCAGTTTTCCCAATAATGCGTAAATCTGATTATAACATAAAGTTATCAAAGTCTGGAATCTGAGATCAAAAAGATTTACTGCATTCTGTATCTGGCAAACCCCTCTAAATGTCAGTGTACAAACATACAGCTTTTAACTATGGAAATTTGCAGCCCTCCTTTCTATAATTTTTCTTAAAATTTCATTTTCCTCTGATGAAAGCACAGAATAAATTTGCTTCTGCAGCCCTTTTCTTCTACAAGCTTTATCTTGGCATGCTGACAAATGCTGCTATGTGCAAAGAAAGGAAAAGAGTGGTTGGGATGGCACAAGAAGTAAGGCATCGAGACAAATGTCTATTTATCATCTGTACCATCCTTATACATCTAATTGTACAACAGGATGAGAGCACACACCTGACACTCAGAAGGAACTTTTTGCTGCATATTAACTTGGACACTTAGTTTAGATGATATGATATCACCCCTTCCTCTATAATGCCCATCTATAATGCCCATCTACCTTCTATCCTGAAGAGTTAATAGTGGAATTTTTCTTTCTTTCTTTTTCTTTCTTTCTTTCTTTTTAGCCACATGCCATATCATTCTAAGGAAAAAAAGAAAAAAAAAGAAAAAAAAAGATTGGCCAATTGTAGGACAAAATCATCACTTTTTTAACTATATATATATTTTAAATATATTTTTATATTTTTAAATATTTATTTATATATATGTATATATATATATTTCCAAATTGTTGCAGATAGGGAAAACAAACAAACAAACAAAAAAACCTGAAAGTTTTCCTTTTGTATTTTGAAAACATTTAACTAGGACAAAAGAAAATCCTACTTCAATGAATCCATTGTGGTTCTTCAACTCTCACAGTATATCTGCAGTGTTCTTTAGGACATTCTAGGTTTTAGTTGCTGTAGCTCATGCCAGCTGGCAGCTTCTGCAACAGGATTATTCAGCAGCTAAGAGAGCCTGAAGTCAGTGTTCGCAGCCTGGCATAGTTGCAGCATCACCAGTGCATCTGTTGTAAAGGAGGTCAGATGCATTATTCTGTATGTTAAGATCTCACTTTGGCTGGGGAACTCACAGCTGCCTTAATCAACTAATTTCTAGTCTTGTACAGCTTTAGACCAGTAAAATAACCATGGAACAAATGGGAACATCTGCTCAGTGGTTTATTCAATGTTTAGTTCAGTTCATCAAAGAAAGATAGCCCCAGTATTCACTGTATTGAAATTTCTGCACATTTGATATGAGTGGGATGTTTTGGTGAAACACTATAGCCATTAATGAAGTAGAAATTTCTAGTTTAGCATATGACACATAGTGTTTTTATGATACTGTGGTTTGTAGAAGACTTAATAGGTCCTGCAACATGGTGTTTCTGACTCTGATGACTATCTAATATAATACGGTAAGCAAGTGTTTTTGTTTTGTACTAAATAATATTGTTGCTTATGTTACTGTTACATTTGATCTAGAATCCTGAATTTGGAACATTTGATCCTTTGTTATGCTATCTTTTCTTTGTAATTTAGTAACCAACTTAAGCTAAACCACAGCTAAGAGCATAAGTGCAAGACAAAGTTAACCAGATTTTCAAACATGATTAAATGTTCGCATATTTTTTTTTAAAGAGATATAACATTCAAGAAAATTTAACAGAGATGTATTAAAGATGGAGATGGACATAACCTTCAATGCAATTTAAGCTGATAAGAAAACCATACATTCCATTAATATAACATTTAGTATCTCATTGGAAAAAAAAAAAAATATATATATATATATATATGTTCATTATACTGCTTATTATTTGTGAGATATTGTTTGGACTATTTGACTTTTTCCTTGAGCGATGAATAATAACATTCAGTTAAAACAGACAGACAAGTTTGTTGGGCCAGTATATTTTCATGAAGTCAAGGAGTAAGAATGGAAGTAACCCTTTTCTTCATCAATCCAAGATGTTGCTCTTGAATGCTGGGATTACCACACAACAGAGCCTACATTTGGGGTCCACAAATGTGATGTCTACAAGACAAAGAGCCTTTTCTTCTTTAGGCTGAACTGTCCCAGCTTTCTCAGCCTGTCTTGATAGGAGAGGTGCTCCAGCCCTCTGATTGTCGTTGTGGCCCTCCTCTGGACCTGCTCTAACAGATCAACATCCTTCTTGTGCTTCCCAGACCTGGACGCAGCACTCCAAGTGAGGACTTACAAGGGCAGTGTAGAGGGGAACAATCCCATCCTTCCTTCTGCTGGCCATTCCTCTGTTGATGTAGCCTAGGATGCAGTTGGCTTTCTGGGCAGTGAGTGTGAACTGCTGTCAAGCTTTTCATTCACCAAAACCCCCAAGTCCTCTGCAGGGCTTCTCTGTTGAAAAAGTACAGAAATACCCTCCAGGAATATACATAATCTGAAGAAACTTCTATGACTTCATATTTCAATTTTCAGATGAGCTTTTTAAACTGCATGGAGGCATAACTTTTTTTTGTTTGCTTGTTTGTTTTGGTTTTGTTTTTGTTTTCAGAAAGAGTAGAATAAGGCAACTACTTCATCTTGTATCTTTGTGCAATTAACTGCCCCAACTGGACTACTATACCACTGTGTGGTTCCAAAATCTATTTGTCACTTACAGCCCATTCTGAAAAAATGCTTTTGTGTCTAAACTGCAACATCCTAAATACCCTAACAGTGTCTACCCTAGAGAGGGTATCGCCTGGCGAGTGACATGGAGGCCTACTTGTGACACCAAAGCTCTCATAAGAATTAGCTCATCTTACCTTGTCTGTGCAGCTCATATATTGTGACCTCCATGCCCTCAACCCCACATTTTCTTGTAACTCTGTAGTATTATTGGAGCTGTCAGCAGCTTTGGGACATCAACAGGCTCTAAAACCACTCAAAGGAGGTTTCCTTGCTATGCTCATGCTCTGCTCAGAGATCACAGAATCACACAGAATTACAGAATTGTAGGGGTTGGATGTTGTAGGTGTAACCTTGAATCAGATACTGCTGTGAAAACACCCAATATGCAAGACCGAGCTATGGGAAGCCTCATCTGGTGCCTCTTGTGAGTGAGGTCCTAGCCCTGCTGGATATGCTGTTATCCTGACTCATTATATCATTATAACATTATAAATTATATTCCTATATTACTTATATTCCTATATTACTCATTCTTGAGTAATATAGGAATATTCCTATATTACTCATTCTTACTCAAGAATGAGTAATATAGGAATATTATTTTAAATAGAGCATCTATCTAATGACATAAAGATTGTAGAATCTCATAAGGACATAGAAACATTTGCAGCCAGCCTCAGTCTTCTTAGGACCTATTATGCTTTCTTGCTTTCTTGTTCATGTTTTTTTTTTTTTTTTTCTTCTTTAGCACAGTTATTGAATTTATTCCCTACTGAAATGGGAAAACACTGAAAAAAAGACTTGGGCAGAACAAGCCATTTTATTTACTGTAGTTGGTGTTCTTGCTGTGTTTTGAAATTGCACATTTTGTGTCAGCTATTTACAAGAAAGATATTAGCAGAAATCTCAGTAGAGTAGTCATCTTTGCACAATGACTGCAAAACTCTCAAAGCCACTCAACTTTTCAGGACCTAGAGCTCACCTATTTACTGAAAAGTCAAAATTCTGAAGGTGATCAAAAGTCTATGCTGCAAACATATTGAAGAAACATATCATGCTGGCATTGGCCTTGGCAAATGACCACATCATGTTTGTGTATCTGAGCACATAATTCAGACAGTATTTCTAAAGTGCTTTTGCCATTAGTGTTATCTACTTTATCAGGGTCTTGTCAAGGACTTCATGAGCTAAAGTGAATCAGCACATATCGGACAACTGTTGGACAACTGTAGTGAATCCAAGTCATGTTATTATCATGGCAATAACGTCTCTCAAGGATGGAGAACTTTCTTACTTGCTTTCCTCATTTCTGTGCCAAATTCTCTCCTGAATTTTACTTCATCTTTTCACTTGTCACATTGTTGCCCTTGCTATAAAAGCACACTCTGTTCTTTAAGCCTTCTGTTTTAAGACAGGATGAGAATCACAATCGCCTACTCATTTCATATGCTGCATTTCATATGCTTCATATTTAAGGTTCTACAAAGCTTTTTTTTTTTTTTTTTTTTTTTTTTCTCATTCCTATTTGAAGGCACCTTTTGCTCTATAGTGATGATTTTGCTGAAAGACTGAAAAGTAGATGAGTTGTACCATTGTAGGCTTATGATAAGTCAGGACAGATAAATTTATCTTTGCATAACAATACGATTAGATGCAGGTACTTTCTGCCTGCCAAGAATTAGAAAAAACATCATTGCCCTTTTTTACAGTTTTGGAGGATCTCTGGCATACCTTTTATTGCTGTCTCTGTTGGTTCTATGGTCTCTCAAGATATTTTGTTTGTTTGTTTTTAAGAGAATAGAGATGAAATTTAAATAAAATGTTTAGAAAAGACATGCAATTCATGATACTCTCTTTACAGCTTTTCAGACAGAAAGAGAACTTTCCTAGTGTTAGCACAAGTAGGTGGCAGTAGATACATACATATAATGGCACTGATGATAGAGCACTTGACAATACCAGTTAAGTAGTAAGGTTACGTATTTAAGCATCATGCAATGACTTTTGATAAATCAATGATAGGCCAATAATGCCACACCATTATGCAGAGGTGAACAACTGTGACTTTCTGGTTAATGTTAAAGGTGCTTGCAGATCTCAGCGTTTAGCAGTTTGGATGTTGAAGTAGATCCAGAATCATTTAAACTACACACGGGTTTGTTCCATCTCTGGGATCTGTCTTAGCCGTTACTTCCTTGAGAGAAGGAACTTGATTATGAAGTTTTGGATTTGAACTCTGGACCCATTGTTTTTCTCTTTTCATGTTGAGTGGCAAGGCCAGAGCTCAGAAGTAATACGTATGTAATTCTTTCACTCTAAAATGCCAGACCCATTGGTTTAGAACATTTAATCTTAGCTATAAATGAGCATATTCTTGAAAAGATATATTATTTTTATTAATTATTATTAATAATAATTATTACAGGTGTATGAAAACTTAGATGTTTATAGACTTTCTTCCTTGCCATTTTAGAATTTGTGTTTCTCAGTTATAAGGTTACTGTGACAGGGTGTGTGAATTACAACACACATATGACTTCTGTTTTTTTAAAAAATCAACAGGATTCTGTGTTCAAAATCTGATATATGTACATACATGATTCACAGATGATTTCACTAATCCCTATAGCGTACAGGCACAGAAACACAACTTTTTTTTTTTTTTTTTTAAATTATTATTTTATTTCAAGTATTTATTAAATTGTAATGAAACATTGTATGGAACAGAATAGCTAAAGGACAGTAACTAGTTTTCTAAAATGAAGTTGTGTCACAGAAAAAATAAAAAAATTAAAAAAAAAGGAGAGCATGGCAGTAAGAAGAACAGCAGGAGAAGCAGATGTAAAACATTCTGCCAGCTAGGTTTGCCAAAATACCAGATGTTACCTCTGGTAGATTATGTTCCATTGCTTTGGCGTCTGGATGGTCCTTTTTAATGACAAAAAACTTTTGACAGTTACTGCATTTTGTGAAGGTATGTGTGTTTGTTTTAACTGTGATGTTTTTTGCAGAAATCAAGCTTCAACAGAAGCCACCACATGAAAAATAGGTAGGTAGAAGCCTTTGAGAATATAAAACACAAACAGATAAGGAAAATATTTTGCCTATGTTAGTAGTGATTCACTTGAGGAAGAGGTTTATGTGATTTTTTTTTTTTTTAATTTTTATTTTTATACTAAGACTCTATGGGAGTTATATATAAAGTACTATTGTTTATCTCTGAACAATTGTGTTAAATAAAATACAGAATACCTCTGAGGAGGCATGCAGAGAATAAAATTAAAGAAAATTTGTTATTCTATTTATGTAGATTATAGAACAAATCAGAAGAACAGAGGTTGGGAAACAAAACGTTCTGTCTGGACTGAATAAAAAAGACTTAAAAATAAGCTATATAAAAATACACCCTTAGAATATTTTCCAAGCTACACAACAAACACTATGCTAAGTGGAATTAGCATAAAATATTACGCTAATATTTTAAAAACTGAGTTTTAAAAATTTTTAATATTTTTTAAATTTTAAATTTGTAATAGTTTTTAAAAGTTTTTAATATTTTTAAAAACTTAAAAAAAATGAGAAAAGTCTGTTTCATGAGTTCTCAGAACTTCAGTATTTCTGTCAATACATAAGCCTAAGGGATATTCAAATACCATGATAACAGATAGCATTGCACCTTTTTGAAATATAAATGTAAATATTGCAGGAAAAAAATAGTGCTGAAGTGTAGTAACATGTAATATCATAGAAAAATTTAGGGCTTAAATTTTCACAAGCCCATCTGGAGCTCCAGAGCATTGACTGCCTCACTTTAAACACCTCTAAGGAGCTGGTTTGATATCAGAAAATTTAAAAAATATGTTTCCTGATTCTCAAGTTAAGAAAGAAATCAAAAACATTAGCTGCTTGATTTTTATCATTTTTTTCCAACTTTTAACACAAGTATGAATATAAGAATTCTTCCTACCATTAAATGTGCTTGCACTGAAATCTTGAGCTAAAAAATAACAATTTTTAAAGAAGTTCTCTAGTTCTCATTCCTAGTAATAGATTAACTTTGTCAGAATAGTGGACTGAAGGCACTTCAATGGGCAGATAAGGAATATAATATTCCTTTGTATGCTGTTATTTTTATTTTATTTTTTTAAGAACAGTTGAAATTTCATATATATACCACGCTTTGATGATTTTTCCTACTGTCATAAAGTCTAGGAATCAGAACCTAGACTGTTGTTGTTGTTGCTGAAAACAGAAAGGCTCTTAAAATCATACTGCAGACACTGAAAGACTTTCAAACGCTCTTTCCACCTTCATTTTGCAAGACTTACTATGCCAAATAAAAAGCATAGTAAGTATCCTTCTTCCTCAGGATAACTTAAGATGGACTGTCAATGTTATATATTAAAGAAAAGCCACGGGCAATGGGTGGGGACAAAAGGCAGCTATTATTAAAACTGGGAGTGACTGTGCATGTGTATGACATTTTGTATTTGTTCTCAGTTTCTCTGTTTGCGTAACAACTAGCTGGCACAGAATATATGTACCTTATGGGAAAAAAAAAAAAAAAAAAGAAAAGAAAAGAAAAAAAGGAGAATATATGTTCAAGAGCAACTCCTCTGTTTTGCATCCTTGTTTGTCTTGCTTGTAAACACTAAAAGAAAAGTGTTTTAATCACACTCTAAATAGAAAGGGAAGATTTTAACTCAAGCAGGAGATATTATTATAAACAAGGTGACACGTGAACAAACATGAATCTACAGAACTTGGGCTTGTTTTAAAGCTGTCAGAGTGACTCTTAATGGATAATTGGAGGGTTAGAGCAAACAGTAAGAATGAGGAAATCGATGGGGGCTGTGAGGAATTTCAATGCTGGGTGGCTACAGATGTTCTAGTAAGATATTCTAGTTAACTTGAATGTCTTTTAGCAGATAGGGTATACATTTGTGCTATTAATCTGTGGTGTAGGTAAGCCAAGCAAAAGGACAGCTGTTAAGAAATTTGTAATTAAAACATCTATAATTTATGTCAAGACAATTAAAGGGCTACAGTGTCATGTCTGGTTTTAAAGCAAAATTATAGCTAATTCCGTCCTCTGGTCATTTAGCAAACAACTTTGTAATTTAGCAAATAAGGATAGCCTGTACTGTTTGTCAGCAGGACATCACAGAACTTTTAAAGCATTTTTATTATTATTATTATTATTATTATTATTATTATTTAACTCTGTGAACCTCTTGTAACTTCTTCAAAACAGTGCATCAAAGAATAACTCTGATATTGAAAAGACTACTCGTTTTAGAAGCTTTGTACCAAAATAACATACTAATATGGTTCTATAGCCAAAGTTATATTTTATGTTGTTTATATCTAGAGAATGTCTGTCTGGGCACCCAACAGCTTATGTACTTTAGCAGTTTATTTCATGCTCGGTACATAGTGTGTGATATTGTAAATAAACTGATTAAACAGCAATAGCTTGGCAAGCAGGAGTTTAAGTTCTATGCTGCATTTTAACTTAAAAACATACCTTGTCCCTTTAAGGATCGAATGGTAGCACAATGATATTTCCTTCCTAAGTAGCTCAAAGTAAACCCAATATGGGGTAAGTTGCTCCAGACAATCAAAGCATGAGACAAATCACTGAAGTTATGCTCAGTTCTAATATTCTTACTCCTTCACCCCCTTTTACTCTGGCTTCAGTATAATTCCTTTCCTCTTGGATCAGAAGTCTGTTGCTAAGAAAACTCGGCAACATTTTGTGCAAAGAAATCTATTTATTCCAAACCTTAGTAATGCTCCCAGGCAGCAGCAGGTTAGTTTCTTGTTATTTATTTTTTTCTTTCTGTGTTTGTGATGCTATTCAGATGTCTTTTATCTTCCAGGATCAGAAAACAATCATACACACTGAACTACAGTTACACTGAACTACATTACATAGTATAAATGGTTTGATTTTAAAATATTTCCTCTGAAGTGTCTTTTGTGGAGCACGTTTTTCCCTTTCCTTTTGCCTCTGCCCCTTCTTGTTATCATAGAATCATAGAATCATAGAATATCCTGAGTTGGAAGGGACCCTTAAGGATCATCAAGTCCAACTCTTGACACCGCACAGGTCTACCCAAAAGTTCAGACCATGTGACTAAGTGCACAGTCCAATCTCTTCTTAAATTCAGACAGGCTCGGTGCAGTGACCACTTCCCTGGGGAGCCTGTTCCAGTGTGCAACCACCCTCACTGTGAAGAACCCCCTCCTGACGTCAAGCCTAAATTTCCCCTGCCTCAGCTTAACCCTGTTCCCGCGGGTCCTGTCACTGGTGTTAATGGAGAAAAGGTCTCCTGCCTCTCGACACCCCCTAACGAGGAAGTTGTAGACTGTGATGAGGTCTCCCCTCAGCCTCCTCTTCTCCAGGCTGAACAGGCCCAGTGACCTCAGCCGTTCTTCGTACGTCTTCCCCTCCAGGCCTTTCACCATCTTCGTAGCCCTCCTCTGGACACTCTCCAACAGTTTCATGTCCTTTTTATACTGTGGTGCCCAGAACTGCACACAGTATTCAAGGTGAGGCCGCACCAGCGCAGAGTAGAGCGGGACAATCACCTCCCTTAACCTACTAGCGATGCCGTGCTTGATGCACCCCAGGACATGGTTGGCCCTCCTGGCTGCCAGGGCACACTGCCGGCTCATATTCAACTTGCTGTCTACCACGACCCCCAGATCCCTCTCTTCTAGGCTGCCCTCCAGCGTCTCATCGCCCAGTCTGTACGTGCAGCCAGGGTTTCCCCGTCCCAGGTGCAGGACCCGGCACTTGCTCTTATTGAACTTCATGCGGTTGGTGATCGCCCAGCTCTCCAACCTATCCAGATCCCTCTGCAAGGTCTTTCCACCCTCATTCGAGTCCACAACTCCTCTAAGTTTGGTGTCATCAGCAAACTTGCTCAAAATACCTTCTATTCCTACATCCAGATCGTTTATAAAAATATTGAAAAGTACCGGCCCTAAAATGGAGCCTTGAGGGACCCCACTGGTGACCGCCCGCCAGCCTGACGCAGCCCCGTTTACCATAACCCTTTGGGCCCTGCCCATTAGCCAATTGCTCACCCATCGTATGATGTTTTTATTTAGCTGTATGGTGGACATTTTGTCCAGTAGGATCCTATGGGAAACCGTGTCAAAAGCCTTGCTGAAGTCCAAAAAAATCACATCAGCTGGTTTCCCTTGGTCCACCATACGGGTGATCTTATCATAAAAGGAAATCAGGTTAGTTAGGCAGGACCTACCCTTCACAAACCCATGCTGGCTGGGACCAATGACTGCTTTGTCCCCCAGGTGCGCCTCAATAAGTTCGAGAACCATCTTCTCCATGATTTTACCAGGCACTGACGTGAGACTGACAGGCCTGTAATTGCTAGGGTCTTCTTTCTGACCCTTCTTGAAAATCGGCACAACATTTGCCAGCTTCCAGTCTACCGGGACCTCTCCAAATTCCCAGGATTGTTGAAAAATAATTGAGAGAGGTTCCGCGATGACGTCCGCCAGCTCTTTCAGCACCCGGGGATGAATCCCATCCGGACCCATGGACTTGTAGGGATCCAGGTGGAGTAGCAAATCCCGCACACGTTCAGGGTCAGTTGGGAGTTTGTCATCCCCACCATCCTGGTCCTCCAGCTCAGGGCACCCTGGGTCCCGAAGCCCATCATTGGCATTGAAGACAGAGGCAAAGAAGGCATTAAGCGTCTCTGCTTTGCCTATGTCATTGTCTGTGAGGAGACCTTCCCTATCAAGGAGCAGCCCTATGTATTCTTTAGTTCTCCTTTTTCCATTCACATATCTAAAAAAACCCTTTTTATTTTCTCTCACAGACACAGCCAGCTTCAACTCTAGCTGTGCTTTGACCACACGAATTTTCTCCCTACAAACACGAACAGCATCCCTGTATTCTTTCCATGACACCTGGCCCTCCTTCCAGTAGCGAAACACTCTCTGTTTCCGCCTAATCTCCATTAGAATGTTCCTGGTCAGCCACGCCGGCCTCCTGCCCCGCCTGCCTGACTTGCAATATTTAGGAATTACCTGATCTTGTGCTTCTAGGAGGCATCGCTTAAAGAATGACCAGCATTGGTGGACATTGAGGCCTTCAAGAGCAGTTTCCCAGGGGACCTTGCTGACTAGTTCCCTGAGCAGCCTGAAGTCCGCTTTCCCCATATCTAGGGATGAAGTTTTGGTGGCACTTTTCCTTCTGTCACCGTAAATTTTGAACTCAACCACTTCATGGTCACTATGACCAAGGCGGCCACCAATCACCACATCTCCCACCAGACCCTCTCTGTTTTCTAGCAACAGGTCTAGGAGGGCTCCTTTCCTAGTTGGCTCCATTAGCACCTGCACCAAGAAGTTATCATCTAGGTGCTTCATGAACCTCCTGGACTTGCTCGTGTCAGCCGTGTGGCACTCCCAGTTAATGTCTGGCAAGTTGAAGTCTCCCATAAGGACAAGGGGAGTTAATCTCGAGGCCTCTCTTAGTTCTGTAAAGAATAATTTATCGGCGCTATCGTCCTGGCCAGGCGGTCTGTAATAGACTCCCACAACGACGTCCCCTTTATTTGTTTGTCCCTTGATCCCAGAGGCTATCAACTTTGCCATTGCCGACCTGAAGTTCCACACAGTCCAGCCCCTGCTTCACATACATCGCCACCCCACCACCTCGCCTACCCTGCCTGTCCCTCCTGAAGAGCCTGTAACCATCTATCGCAACACCCCAGTCACAGGACTCATCCCACCAGGTTTCGCTTATGCCGATGATGTCGTAGTTGCGGGACTGGGCCAGGACTTCTAGCTCATCCATTTTATTCCTCATACTGTGTGCGTTCGTGTAGAAGCACTTCAGGTGCATCTCCTTACACTCAGCACCTTGTGGATCTGACCGAAGGACCTCACTGGCACACAGCCCCTCTGATTCTAGCGTACCATCCCTTAGGTCTTCACCGGCGTGCCTGGTTTTAGCCCCTTCCCCCTTCGACTCTAGTTTAAAGCCCTATCTATCAGCCCTGCCAACTCCTGACCAAAGATCCTTACCCCTCTCCAAGAGAGGCGCATCCCATCCGGTGCCATCAGGCCCGGTGTAGCATAGACCTTCCCGTGATCAAAGAACCCAAAGTTCTGCCGGTCACACCAGTCTCGAAGCCATGAGTTTATGTGAACAGCACGCCTTTCAGCTTCGATCCCCCCTATCGGAAGGACAGAGGCAAACACAACCTGCGCCCCTGATCCTCTAAGTCGTCGCCCCAAATCCCTAAAGTCTCTTTTGATCGCCTTCGGACTTCTCGTTGCTACTTCATCGCTACCAACCTGAAAGACCAGTAGCGGGTAGTAGTCAGTGGGCCGTACCAGGCGCTTTACTTTCTTGGCAAAGTCTCACCCGAGCCCCAGGGAGGCAACAGACTTCTCTGCGGGTTGGGTCCGGTCGGCATATCGGTCCCTCTGTCCCTTTCAGAAGGGAGCCCCCCATAACAATAGCCCTTCTTTCTTTTTTGAAGGATGATGTGGCAATGCGATGTGTAGGTCGCCTTGTCTTAGGCGCCCCCTCCAACTGGGATGGGTTTTTATCTACTTTGTCATTTAGATTGTCTTGTTCTAGTCCTTCATATCGATTATTTAAGGGTAGATGAGAAGGTGAGGTGGGCAGAGAGAGGGCTCGCCTACCACCCCGAATAGGCACCTGCCTCCATTTCCCCCCTTGATCTAGGTCTCCTCCCGTTGCCTGGCAGGAGGAGGGAACCTCCGTCTTCTGCATAACGCCTGTGCTGTGGCAGGCTCGTGAGCCTGCCTCAGAGAGGGTAGAGTGCACCTCCACCAGTCAATTTCCCTCTCTGATTCCCTGATGCTCCTGAGCCTGTTCACCTCCTCCCGGAGCTCCGCTACCTGGCTGAGCAGTTCTTCAACCTGGGCACACCTCCCACAGGCATACCCACCACTGCTGTCGGAGACCAACAGAAGGCTGGGGCACACTCTGCAGCCCAGGACCTGGACGGCTGCGTGTTTCCCCGAGCCCTCCGTCTGAGTAGCCACACTGGTGACCGTGGCTGGAGATGCTGCACGAGATGCGGAGGCCACGGTTTTCTGCCTGGTTGATACCATGGTCAGGTTCTATGCACCAGGTTACAAGCACCGAAAGGAGAGGCAGCTGCAACAGAGCGACGATGGGCCCCCCGCTCGCCCTGCCCGCGCGAACTGCCGCGCAAACTGCCGCGCCACGCCCTTCGACACACCACGCCCTGTTTGCCCGTCCTGTTCGCCGCACTCCTGGTCGCTCGCGCTCCCTAGGGGCAACTTTTAAACAGCCTGGAAGGGGGCGCTGCTGGCTCCGCCCGTGCCTCATCAGCCTCCTTCGCGAGGACTGCTGGGTCCCGGCGGCTCCCCCGAGTGGCCTCGATGCCGGACAAAAAGCCCTGCCCGCCTCGGTCCCCTGCTCCGCTGCAGAACACGTCTGCCCTGGAGCTGATCGCCTCAGCAAAGGAGCCGATCGCTTCAGCAAAGCAGAGCAGATTTCTCTATGGAACAAGTTAAGAAAGAAAGGAGAGAGAAGTTACGTTAATTCAGTGAAATGCAACATTTCAGGGGAAATTTGGAGTTTAAAGGATCTGAACTTCTACTTGCATTAGCTATCATGTAGTCCTATGGTCAAGGCTTGTTTGAAGGTACTGTGTCATTTTGAAAGAGCATTTTGTTATTTTAATCACTTTCATTCTCCTGTATACCATCAAAAACAACTTGTTATTTCTTCTCAAAGGAAAGACCCTCATGGGCATTCTATTTGCTTCTTGTCTTCAATTGTTTAGCGATTTTAAAAATTAGTGTCCGTAGTTTGGACATTTTCTTTCATAAGCGTTTCTCAAATAAACCTTTAGTTTCTCATTACTTCAGTAACTGGTTTTAAAAGTCTGGCAATTGGACATTGAGGAGGGGGATCTAAATCATTTCTGAGGATGCTTATGCCAAGCAGAGAGTAATGATGGTGTCATAATTCTTTGAAGCAATACTTCTGAAGTCGACCTACATGGACATAAAAAAAAAAGCATTCTGTTTAAAGACAATGGTAAAACTAATTCCCATCTTCACTGTCAAGACAGATACATGTAAGGAAATGGAAATCTTTTCAAGCATACTAGGAAAAAATTGTTTACTAAGGAGGACAGAGTGGAAGAATTCATGTTGTAGTGGAAAGGCAGGTGATTAAACCAATCATAATTACTTTAGTTAATTGACAGGTTAAACAAAGGACAGAGATGGGCTTAGAATGAAATGATACGTATTTACTGTTTATGCAACAAACCCTGCAATTTTAGTCTTTATTTAGTGTTTCAACTAGTGACTCTTCTCACTGGTAATTTTAGACTGTAATTAACAGCAGATTACATACGAATCTAAAAGACTTCTTGATGGCATTTTTTGCAATGATTGCTATTGGGGTGGGCGCAATTAATCATTCTCCTTTGCTTTTATTCCTTATGAATACATGTTTTTGGTTACACACATCTCTGGAGATCAGGTGTGTTACATATGAATGCTGCTTAACACTAACAAAGGCCATCCTTGCTAAAGGATGTCATCCAGCTATTCTTGGCTGAGCCTCTTTATTTTGTTGGCTGATCTGTGCTAGTTCTTGTGCAGCCAACTGCTGGCAGGGTCTGGGCAGGGAGCTGCAGAGTAACCCTCATGGGAGGACGCCATGAGATGCCTGTGACAGTCACAAACAACCCGAAATGGCTCTGATGCCAATGGGAAGAGCCCTGTGGCCCACTGGGACTCGCTGGTGCCTTGTCCCTGAAATATTTAAGAGCCAAAGCCACTGCAGGGAGGGGACTCGTGAGAAGACGGGTAAGGAAAGCGGAGGGGACACAGAGGGGCTGTTGCTGGGGACATGGCTGGAGACACACTGTGGGAAGGGACACCCCCAAGGTGGGGGAGGGGTGATGGACTGAAATTAGTCTGGGGAAGGGGCACAAAAGGTGTTTCCCTAAATGATTCTTTATTTATTTGTGTCGTTGTTGGATTATTTTTTCCCTCAATACCTGAATCAGTCAGTTAAAAATGTCTTTTTAACTGTCAGTAATTTAAATTAAGAAAAATTCCCCAAATTGGTACTCTTTTGGCCATGATACTGACTGCCTCAAAATAAAAAGAAGATAGGGCAAAAAGAATGGAGGCCACAACAGGTGCTAATAATCCATGAGAACAACATAGTTAATTTTTGCACTTGTTTTTTCCTGTCCCCGTACAAAAACAGAATCCAGTGTACTTACTGGAAACACTGAGCTTCAAAAATCACCTTTTTTTTTTTTTTTTTTTTTTTTTTGTGTGTGTGTGTGTGTGTTGCCACAGACCACTCAGACCTAGCCTATTGTCTCTTACAGAACAAGGTCACAGCCAACAGGTGCTTAACAAATCTCTCTCCAGCAAAGGCATGCATCCATCTATTTTGCTACTCCTTTCTCACCTTTCAGCATGTAACTTATTTCCTCTGGCCCTTCTTTCTTTCCCTGTTTCTTATTCTTAATTCTCTTGTCTATCAGCAGATTTCTTCCCCTTAATCCATACCAGCTATGTCCCTTCAATTCCTTCCTTCTTTCCTTTCTCAGCTCTATCACCAGTTCCTCTCCCTCTTATCTGCAGTAATGATGGTACTTTAAAAAATAAAGAAATAAATTACCTTCATTCTCAATCCTTTCATCTTCTCAGACTCCTCAAATGTTCCTTAGCTGGAAATGGGACAGGTACATCTCATCGTGAGCCTTTTAAAAGGGATAGAGTAATTGCTGAACCTGTTCTTAGTCATTTGTCTTGCTTCTTGCTTTTCTCCTTCTTTCTCCCCCTTTTGCTTTGTCAAAAGGAACCTCCATGATTTAAAAATAAAGGCAGAAATTTCACCTTTATTACCTATTTTGGGGTTGACTAGAAGGATCTGAATATGTAAAATACCAGCTAGTGACATTGGATGGAAAAAGGACATGCAATACAGATCTAGAGGAGGTTCCAATGTCTGCCTGGAGAGAGTAATAATTTTGCCCATGCTTAGTTACTTGGTTTTAATGCAGATCTTCTTGGCTGAACTTTTGCTGCTGTGGCCAGTTCCTTGTATTAAATGAATTGCCTCGGGCAGGGGCAGTGCATGGTGAATGACACTCTCTAGCCAGCAGAACGCCATTCCCCTCTGCACATTCATTAGCTACCTGCACCTAAAGAATCTCATTTTGTATTTCCTCAGTGGTCATATTTCAATTTCCTGTCTTTCCCTTCTTCTGAGAAGGAATAATAACCCTGAAAGTACTGTTTAAAAGTAATGATATGATTTTTTTTTTTTTTCTTATTTTTTTTTTTCTCTTCCCCTTCTCTGATTGGACATATTGAACAATATGCCCAACCTGAATTATGCATATATTCTAGGGAAAACAAACAAGCAAACAAAAACCCACAGAAAAATGACACTGATGTCATGGCTGCTGACTTGTGAAATAATTACTTGCAACAGCTTTTGTTAAAGCTCTAGTGCACTGTGTGTTAGTAAAACAAATTAAGCCAGAGTAACATGCTTCCACACAGAAAACAATGGAAGTGGGTGAAAACACAGTCTTCTTTGAGGCTGCTCTCATAAAGAATCTGCTGAAAAAAAATGATTACACAGTGGTTTTTAAGCCTTACTTTCCACCAAGTCAGTAAGAGCTTTTTGGCATGAAGGTCCTGAGCTGTCACCTGATGTCAATTTAAAGAGACAGGTGATTACCCACAAAGTGAAAAATAATGTGCCATTATTCCCTGAGGTATAAACTCTGGCAGAAATCAGAAGAGAGGAGAGAAAAGGGGGCTATTGTAGGGTGGACAGAGCACAGTGCTGACAGTGGAGGAGATGAAGTGAAGTTGACAGAG